>NC_140942.1:60306871-60906871 GCF_014529385.1 Adiantum capillus-veneris | reverse complement strand
CCTGCTTCGCAAACTAGTGAAAGCTTCAGGAATAAGTTGTTTCAGGATATACAAAAGTCCCTCAAGTATTCAATTGCCACAAAAATAGTTCGGCTCGCACTATTTATGCCTCTTGAAGTGTTTGTAGATTTTTTCTTTGATGAACAAATAAGAACTACTGCAACAATGTTCATTTGCAAGTCTGAGAGCTGTTTGGACTTTTTAGATGATAACTGGGATAGGAAACAATCACACAACAAAATCTGTATTTTGCAAAAGAAGTCCATAATTTGCAAGTTCATTATAAGCTCTCAAAATTTCATAGTATCGTTTTACTATATTAGATATCATCTTCTTAGTGGGCAGCTTATTCCACTCGACCAAGATACAGAGAACAATCTCGAGAACAAACCTTTATCAATGGAGCTCTACTTTCAAGACAGCTTACTTACTGTGATGGAGACAATGTCAAGCACAAATCTTGCACAGCTCAGGATAGATCTTACATGTGAAGAACTTCCACTTTTGTCGGAATTGTATGCATTCATTCTCAACAATAGAAAGGTGCTTTCTAATTAATACACTATGACTGAATCTAACTTTTTCTTCTTTTCAAATTCCAAGGCGCAAGGAGAAAACAACATTTTGCAAGGAGTCACTAACAAATACACTTCACTTAATTGCTTCCACCGGAAGCTAGGTCACATACCTTGTGCACGCAAAGAGATTTGATGCTATGCAAACCATGATGTACTCTTCAAAATGACTAATGCAGAGACATTTTTTGGCGGTCAAACAATGTTTCAAAAATGTACATTTTCAATGTTTCAAAAATTTACATATTGTGTTGTTTCTGTCAAGATTTATACAAGTAATTTGCTCCCTTTCCCTGCTATTGTCCTGTCCCTCAGTTTGTGCCACTCGTCCCCTGTCCTCTCCCCTGGTTTGTGCCACTCGTCCCCTGTCCTCTCCCTCGGTTTGTGCCACTCCTCCCTTGCGCTCTGCTCCGGTTGCTCCCCTGCCCTCTGCTTCGGTTGCTGCTACCTCTGCCTATGGGGACGCTGGTCTCGGGCATCTTTTCATGCCGCTTGAAATCATGGGCCTCTTCCATGGCTTCCCATGCTTCTTGCACCTCTGAATCTTCCCGCTGTTCTTGCTCTTTCCGTCGACGTGTAGCCCATTCCTCTACTTCTACGGTGTCCGCATAATATTGGTTTATTGCTTCTTGCATATTTCAAACTTCTTCTTGAGTCTGATTGTGGCGTTGCGTCATTTCGTTAATGCGAGCCTCTTTGAACACCCCAGCTCTCGCCGCTTCCTCTCTTGTGCGTCTGTTTACCGAGATTATAATATGCTGGATGGCCATTACAGAGAAATGTCGCACATCGTTGTTGGTGTAGTTATGTAATCGAAGTTCCTGTAGAAGCGTGATACAAACATTTGTTGCTTCATACATACGTTGCAGCAAACAATAAAACAGCAGATTACTTACGTTCGGTATATCCATAATTTGACTGATGAGTAATAGGGCATTCAAACAGGTTTGCCAGCCACATCATCAGTCTCCGTGGGCACGGTTACCCGTTCGTGCTGGACTACATTTCCTAGATCATGTTCTAACAAAAGATGCTCTACACAGCATACAAGTTTTTTCATGGCACTACATACATAACCACTTGAGTCAGCGACACATTACAAAGAGACACTGCTTTCCAAATGTACTCAAAATGGACCTTACATTTTTACATGATCGTGAAACGCCCTGCTTTGCCCAGAGTTTGCGTAGTAAACAATCTTAGCTTCCATGTCAAATAACATCAGACTCCAATGATCACTACAGAGACACCATCAAAGATGAGGAGAGATTCTCAATGCAAGATATTTTTTACAAGGCAAGAAAATACTCACGATTGATTGTACGCAGTGACCAGAAAGCACGCTAGATCAAAGTTGACTCTGCTAAACCAGTTCATCAGACTCAAAAAGGAAACTGAGTTGTTCTGCATATAAGGCAATATCAGGGGATCTATTACGTATACTTTCTCTTGAACCTCAGGGGGCAAGGGCGAGACAGCGTGGCTAACATGAACAAATGGCAAAGATTAGACTTGAAGACCAAGTGAGTCAATACCGAGCGAGTGGGGCAGCTATCGAATTCCATCCGCCACTAACTCGCTTGGTATTGACCCATGTCTTAACGGAAATGAGCCATTATAATGAAGAACTTGACGACTGCCGCAAAGACATGGGTCAATACCGAGCGAGTCAGTGGCGGATTCCAATTCCATAAGCCACTGACTCGCTTGGTATTGACCCATGTCTTTAAGGTAGTGAGCCATTATAAAGAAAAACTTGGCAACTTCCGCAAAGACATGGGTCAATACCGAGCGAGTAGTATCACTTTCCAATTTCATTAGCCACTGTCTCGCTTGGTATTGACCCATGTCTCGGTAGAGATCCATTTCATGACCATGAGAATTAAAGAGCATGAGAATTACCACAAAGCAACATTGACGACCTCATTCGTTGCGAGCGAGTCGGTGAAACTGCACATGCATCGGAAGTCTACATTATCGAGGTTGAAAATGCAGGCCTCCTCTGACCTTGCAGGCAGCTGTATCTGCGCATGCAGAGGCGCTGAGTTCAATAAAATTCTCAACTCCTCTTCATTCTCTTCGTTGATTTGCTCTAAAATAATTGACTCATCCGATACGTTGGATGGCCCTTGTGATGCAGAGCCTTGCCCTTGGATTTTTTGAGCTGGCTCCCTGGCTGCTTCAGGCTACTCCCTAACAGCCTCCTTAACAGCCTCAGGCTCCTCAGGCTCCGATCATTTTTCTTCAATATTGGTTGCTCCATAGATGCCTCAGGCTCCACCCTGACCTGCTCTTATCCCTCATCATCCCTTACTGGCTGCAGATCCTCCGTGACTTGCTCATTTTGGTGTCTAGCTAGCTCCTCGACAACTGTCTCTATTTCTTCCATGACTGCCTCGGGGTCCACTCTGGCTTGCTCATGCCCCTCTGCGGCTATCTCAGCCTGCCCATCTGTGTCGTTTCTCTCGACCCGTGATCGGGTCCTTCTGCTGTTTGTTTCAGACCTAGACGACTTTGTCTGTCGTGCACGAGGATGGAGAGGGGGGATGTTGAGAATATCCATGGTTCTACTATCCTAGATAGGCACTGGCTGAAGCAGCCCATCGTAGCAGAAACGAAGCCTATGAAGAGTATCAAAATCCTGCGGCATGATAGTGACGCGGTGTGCATGGACAACCAGGATATATCCATCGCTGAAGAATTCCACGAGGTAGTCTTCAGCAATTTCTTGAAGGCAGAGTAGTGCACTGCTAGCCCATCGCATGCTGACTCTCCACTGCTCGCAAATATCCCGCATTACTCGCTGGAAAGGGAGACGTGGAATAGTAGGTTGAACCTGTCGTTCTATCGTGCGCAGCTCTTGCAGTACACCTTTGTGGGCCTCATATCGGCATCTTCTTGCTTGAGCATTCAAATATTCACTTGTTGCCCTCCTAGCGCAGGCCTTTACACGAGGCATCTCTACAAATAGCATAACACCAAAAGACAATTCATTTGTCAGCACAATGGACTTCAAATTTCAGAAAAGGTCAATACCAAGCGAATAGGTGCATAGGAAAGAGTTTCCTTGCCTTATTCGCTCGGTAGTGACCTCAGAAAATAGTAATAGCAGGCATGACTTATATTTTCTGAGGTCACTACCGAGCGCATAGGTGCATAGGAAAGAGTTTACCTTGCCTTAGTCGCTCGGTAGTGACCTCAGAAAATAGTAATAGCATGCATGACTTATATTTCCTGAGGTCACTACCGAGCGAATAGGTGCATAGGAAAGAGTTTGCCTTGCCTTATTCGCTTGGTAGTGACCTCAGAAAATAGTACTAGCAGGCATGAATTATATTTCCTGAGGTCACTACCGAGCAAATAGGTGCATAGGAAAGAGTTTTCCTTGCCTTATTCGCTCGGTAGTGACCTCAAAAAATAGTAATAGCACACATGACTTATATTTTCTGAGGTCACTACCAAGCGAATAGGTGCATAGGAAAGAATTTTCCTTGCCTTATTCGCTCGGTAGTGACCTCAGAAAATGGTAATAGCAGACATCACTTATATTTTCTGAGGTCACTACCGAGCGAATAGGTGCATAGGAAGAGTTTGCCTTGCCTTATTCGCTGAGTAGTGACCTCAGAAAATAGTAATAGCAGACATCACTTACATTTTTTGAGGTCACTACCAAGCGAACAGGTTTGCATCCCCTGCAACAAAATACCTTATTCGCTGGGTAGTGACCTCAGAAAAGTGTACAAGCAAGCTAGCAGGTTTGCATCCGCTGCAACAAAATACCAATGTGAAGGAGATGTTTAAATCCATGCGGTCCTAACTGTCATGTCGTACCCTCCCATCACCTCCCCTAATCTCAGGGGGATGGTACCATTGATTCTCTCTCCCATGTCCACCTCTTATGAAACTGCATGGCAGTACCACCCCTCACAAACCACTCACTCATAAGCCAGAACCCAGGCTCTGCTTTTTAGGCATGTCTAAAAGTCTATTTAAGCAGCAGTTGTTTCAGAACCTCCCTCAGGGTTTCACAGAACAACTACAAGAAGCTTAGGATAGTGATGATTCCTTTCCAAGGTATACTCCCGCAGCACCAGCAGCACTGCATCCGGACCCTCCTCATGAGGTCCCCCCTTGGCCCTCCCTCAATGTTACCCTTAATGTTCTCGATCGACACAGCCCGGGAGTGGCTGTTGTCAACACGAGAGTCAATTCTTGAGGTAAGCCGTTGGTAATTTTTTGCTTTCTGCTCCCAATTTCCAAGCTCCTAGTTTGAAGAGGATATTTGCTAAATGCTCTATACAGGATGCTAGCCTGAAGCTGCAGCAAATGCTGATCGTCAGGCAAAGGGTCTCAATCCTTAAAGACTCTTTGGAAGCAAGAAGGCCTGAAGACATGTAGCGATTGCTCGCCGAGAATGGCTCTATGGAGGCTATCATTAATTGGCTTCAGGAAATGAAGTATTTAGTGCTTGAGCTAGCCAGTAAATATGAGGAAGCCATTAACTTTGCCAACAGGCTTTGCGAAGAGATAGTCTGGCTGCTGTGAAGGAAAAGGACTACATGGTTATTGCAAACCCTAAACCCAAGAATTTGTAGGCCACTCTTTGTAAAGTCTGAAGTGTTTTCTAACTCAAAGCCCGATGTTCAGTTGTAATTTGTAGGCCACTCTTTGTAAAGTCTGAAGTGTTTTCTAACTCAAAGCCCGGTGTTCAGTTGTAATTTTAGTTCTTTCTTATAAAATCAAAATGTGTATTGGGCAAAAAAAAAAAACCCTAAATCCGCAACAAACAGGGTTTACCTTCCCCTTATTTACTTAGTATTGACCTCTGTACTAGCAGACATCACTTAACTTTTCTTTTGGTCACTACCAAGCGAATAGGGCTCTTCAGACTAAGTGACCTTACCTTATTCGCTTGGTACTAACCAAGGACGATGGTCAGTACCAAGCGAACAGGTGCAACAAGCAGGGTTTACCTTCCCTTATTCGCCTGGTACTGACTACACAAAATACAAGTGCACAGAAGGGTAGTAAGTAGCATACCTCTTCACTGTGTGTAGAGTTCCCCATCACTGAAGCACTGCAGAACAAGAGTAAGAGAAGGAGCATGCACGAGAGTAAGAGGTGATGGAGTTTGCATACCGCATAGTGTCGATGGGGGTAGAGTTAATTAGAATGATGCGCAGTAGAGGACGCGAAAAGAGGTAGATTGGTTGAAACTTGAGATGTTTGGCGGGGGTAATGCCTCAACATAGAATGCTGACCTTGGGAAGGGTGACAACTTCACTTATGCGCGATATTGTGGTTGGTAAATCGTCCTACATGGGAATTTGAGACCATTTATTACTGGTTGTCCTTGAGAGCGCAGCCCACATGTCTTTTTGAGTAACCGTTTAGGGTCAGATAGACGCCAATCACCCTTGCAGTCGCCATCTCCATCTCCATCTCTCAGTGGAACAAACAGATCGCCGCTGCCTTTGCCTTTTCTGCGCTCGTCCCCTTGGCCAGCTCTCGTGATCCTACGTTTAGAGTCAAACACCAATCTCCCTTGCATTCACCATCTCCATCTCCAAGTAGAACAAATAGATCGCCATTGCCTTTGCATTTTCTGCGCTCTTCCCCTTGGCCACTTCTCGTGATCCTGCATTGAGAGTCAGACACGATCGCCCTTGCAGTCTCCATCTCCATGTCTAAGTAGAACAAACAGATCGCCGTTGCCTTTGCATTTTCTACGCTCTTCCGCTTGGCCACCTCTTGTGATCCTGCGTTGAGCGACCTCCACTGGGTCGAATCCTTTGCTGCCGCATCGCCATCGCCATCGCCCCCCTCTAGTTCTTGCTCTCGGTGGCCTGCGACATCACCATCCAACTCCGCTCCATTGGATATTGCAGAGACAGGTTCTTTCTCCCTGTCTCTCCCCTTCTTGTGTGCTGTTAACTGTGTGCACACCGAAGCCACTGCGTTAGGGTAAAAACGCATGCATTGTTGGAATAATTACTCCTTATGTGACCGTGCCTGAGTTTGGGCATAGTGAGTGAGTAGGCCTATAAATCTATCACTGGTAATATTAAATGCTCTGTTCTTATCCACCTGTTCCGAATGCTTGGATCACAGGACAGAACCAAGCGAATAGGGCCCTTCGGAGATTCTTGGGGACCCTACTCGCTTGGTTCTGACTCAACTAACGTCACCTCTTATGACATTAGCGCACGGGACAGAACCAAGAGAATAGGGTCCTTCTGTGATTCGTGGGGCCCCTACTCGCTTGGTTCTGACTCAGCTAATGTCACCTCTTATGACATTAGCGCACGGGACTAAACCAAGCGAATAGGGCCCTTCGGTGATTCTTGGGACCCCTACTCGCTTGGTTCTGACTCAACTAACTTCAACTCTTATGACATTAGTGCACGGGACAGAACCAAGCGAATAGGGCCCTTCGGAGATTCTTGGGGTCCCTACTCGCTTGGTTCTGACTCAACTAATGTCACCTCTTATGACATTAGCGCACGGGACAGAACCAAGCAAAAAGAGACATTGAGGGGTACTCGGCTACGAACGGAGCGAGGCTGCCCTGCGAAATATCCGAAATAACACAATAAACAACATAAAACAAGCTAATCGGTATACCTGGCACAATCACGTGGTCGCATGATCGCAAGATACACGAACAGAGAGAGATAGAGAGCGAGAAAGATTGAGAGAGCACGTGCAGGCGCACCTCCTAGAGCGGAGTGCTACGCCGGCGTGGCGAGAGAGAAGAGGGGAGAGATGAGAAGAGCAACGCAGACACTGGGTGCAATCTCCCCCCGTGCAAGAGTGACCATTTCCCTCTTGCACGTATTTGTTATATAGATTTCTTGAATGGTCAAATTGGTTACAAACTGGCCGGCCGGTCATAAATGGCCAAAGCTCATAAAAGAGCACTTGAATAATAAAATTACATGATAAACATATCCATTCGCATAGGCCAAGCTGGGTCTAGTCTTTTCCACCTGTCAGCTGCAATAAATAATAAAATATCAATTCTATAACATACCTCTCCATTGGAAAGCAACTGTCCTCAGTTGCGAAGATAAAAATCTGCAAACAATACTTGTAAAAAAAAACAATGATTAGTATGTTGTGTCAAAAACATCACATACTAAAAGAAAGATTTATGAAACTAAGCAACATGAGCTTATGCATGTCGTCATCCACTTACTACCTATTCTAGTGTCCCATACCACTAGAATAAGCAGTATATGTCATACCCTGATGAATCAGGATATCATTGGTCACACTCATCATTCAATAATCATTTCTCATCAATCTCAGATCCAATTTCATAAATACTATCATGACAGAAAAGCATCGACATATACCAATTCCCAATCCAAATCCAAATCCAAAATATCTTTCATTTTCTATACCCGGGTAACAAAATCATACCAGTTACAGTGGTGGCCAGCCACTGCAACATGATTTTGTGATCGGTGTTGCCTCATACGGCGAGTCTACACCAATAAAGTGTGCTGCCTAAATCGGCGAATCTGCACTAATGCTGCCTAAATCGGCGGATCTGCATTCGATATTTGTTTAAAAATCATAAATCTGAAGTTTATTAATGTGCTGCCTAAATCGATGGATCTGCACCGAGATGAGTATCTACACATTGCCTAGATCGGCGAATCTGTGTGTGCGTGACCAATGGACTAGGCAAGACATAAAGGAAAAAATATTTATTATGTTGTTGACATTACAGTGCAATATATCAAAGTACTTACAAATTGTTGTGCACTATCCTAGAGCACTGTAGCTCACATGAGTAGCTGCATAGCTTATAGGCAAATCTTCTTTCAATACATTTAGAGGGCAGGACCTTAGCAGTGTTTGAGTATTCTGCGTGGAGCATAATGCAAAGAACTGAGATATGAAAAGAGGAGTGACGTATGCGAGTACATACCAAGAGGGTTTGGAATGGGTGTCCTTGAGTATGCGTGTCGAGAGAGCCGTGTTGTCTCTTTGAATGGTATTAGGAAACACATGTAGGAGTTTGGCACAATCTTGTATGACAGAGGGAGTAGCAATGTAGCAATTACTAAAGACAAGGTCCCAAAAATAATTAAATTGCACATCAATATTGTCAAAGTTGATAATGGTGAAACGGACGCAAAGTTAGGATTGAAAGTGGGAGAGTTTAACTACAAAAAGGGGAATAATGAGAATACCTGACTGTCAATTGTTAGCACCAAATAATTGTCTACAACCGTTGATAAATTACAACAGGATGGGTGACAACAATTGACCTACATATCTATAAAAGTATCGCAAACATGATAGCATGTTAATTATTAGCTTCTTATGAAGTATCGTGTCCCTGTAAGGACTTGGAGTGAATAGAGTAGTGAATGTGGGTGCATTTGTAGATGATTTTACAAAGAATATAGATTAGCTTGGACAAACCAATAATGTCGTTCAATATTTTGTGACACGGTGTAAATTTCGAGAATAGGGGAAAAGGTGGGACATCGTAGGAAAATGCAGAAGCATCAACATCAAACACCCTTGGTTCTGCTTAGCCAGTTTCAAAAAATCATTCAATTTAAAGAAAACACTGACCGATATTGCTGATAGAATGAGATTTTTCTTTTGTGAGCGGTATTGTTTTGATTACGCAAGAGGTAGTTGCACGAGATTGTTAGCAATAGGTTTCAGAGTGCTTATAGAAATACCTCGATTGTTAGTCAATGAACGCATTCTTAAATAAGTGAAGCAGTTATGACTAGTGTATTCCACACATGGCCATTCATATCTCTAGTTGGTACATTATTTGCTAAGATACTTGCAATTCTCTCACACTGCCTTTGCAATGTGCATAGCCACTGTTGAGCACCAAATCCCATACCGCAGTTAACAAATGATTGATACAAATTGTGAGCCCCTCTAGAATCAGCTTCCACATGCTCTACCCAAGTGACCTTGGAATATCCACTGGGCATCTCCTCAATAACACAGCCAGAAGGGCGCTTTCTACATCGTGGGTGGGTTCCCACGTAGACTATCGATTGAGACGTCTACAACAACCTATAGATGGCCTACGCGCTTCGAATATCTCAAGATGTAGTTTTCCCGAGTGGGAACCAATTGGGTAGGCAGCTGAAATTCTGAGTACATCAACTGAATGGCGCCATCAGTAGAAAGGATCTCAACAATGTGAACTTGGGAGATAATGGAAGGTAACATTTCTGCCCAACGTCCCACAAATAGGGTCTCAACAAGGGAGGGAGAATTCATGATGACAAGGCCAATGTGACAGGTACTCTCGGAGTGTAGCCCCGTAGGCGTAGGGCCAATTGCCGCAAGGGAACCACTGGACATAAACATCATGATCAATACATTTGAGAGGATCACCTGTGGTGGAATAGGAAGGATGAGGAACCCACAAGGATTCAGAAGATTGGGCAACTTGTAAAAGTTCTTCCAAAGCAAGCTCAACAACAAAGGGCTTCTCAAAGAAAAAATTTAGATCGAGCTTCGGGGCGCACGCTGCTGCATGTACAAGAAACCCTTGGAGTGCCAAGCCATGCATTTTGCAGTAATAGAGAGTGGTCCAGGCCATGGTTTTTATGTCGGAGCTGTCGAATGAGCACTAGCTACTAGTGGATGAGGTGTGCAAATCTGAGGTGCCCTGGCTTGGTGCTACATCTCTGGTGGTCATACGTACTTAAGCAGACTCGATCTTATAACTGATCAGCGCGCGCCATGGAAGGCTTGATGCCACACTGATAAAAATATTGTAAGGAGTTCGTCTGTTTTCCCGATGGTAGGAACTAGCAAAGGTGGTGCTGCCCATTCCTTGTTGCCAACAAGGAGAGCAGAGATTTTGTATGGATCCGGTTGAATGGTTGAGAGAGAGAGAGAAGGAGTGTCGGGAGGTTGCATCAAGTGAGGGAGAGAAGCGGGACGATAAGGGTGGGCTGGCAGACGATCACAGCCGCAAAGGAGTGGTTGGAGACTGCATGCGGCCACCGAGTGATGAGAAGTGGGGCGGGGGATGAGAGAACCACTGCATGGGAGTGGTTGGCGACCGGAGAGAGAGGCAGATGTATGGTAGTGAACCAGCGACAGAGAGAGATATTAAGACGGTGTGTGTGTGTGTGTCAGTTTGGTGGTTGGCCAAGCAAAAAGGGTGGCGGCAACTGAAGACAGAGAGAGATGCTCGTAGGTGAGCTGAGTGGCCACCTTTGCATGCAGTGTAAAATAAAAAATAAAAATTGAGACAACTGGTTTGCATGCTCCTTATTGGCTGTGTAGCATGTAAGCAACCACCCGTTCACAGCAATTAGGGAGTGGGAGTTGGTGCCGTTATGCAAAGAAAGAGAGAGAGAGAGAGAGAGAGAGAGAGAGAGAGAGAGAGAGAGAGAGAGAGAGAGAGAGAGAGAGAGAGAGAGAGAGAGAGAGAGAGAGAGAGAGAGAGAGAGAGAGAGAGAGAGAGAGAGAGAGAGAGAGAGAGAGAGAGAGAGAGAGAGAGAGAGAGAGAGAGAGAGAGAAACTCCGATTGCCGGTACTGTGTGGACCTATACTTGGCGAGAGTTGAGTGAGAGGGTGGAAAAGAGAGAGAGAAAGCTGCCACTAGATGCATGCTGCAAAAGGGACTGTGTGGACGGTGGGTTGCGCATGCAAAAGGAAAGTGAAGAGCGGTGGTTGGTCTGGTGGTTGTAGTGAGAGAGAGGTGCAATTAGAGGAGCTGCATGGCATGAGAGTCAGCAGCGCCAGTCGGGCTACTTGGTGGGGTTGAAGACTTCCAGTGGAACTGCTGGGTGGGTGGTCTTCCAGCAAATGAGAGAGAGATGGGAAGAGGGCACATGCGATTGCATGCTGTGTCATGGCCTCGAGCAACTGAGAGTAGGACGTTGGAGATAACTGTGAGAGTGAGAAGTAGTTGGTGATCATTATAGTCAGCGGCTGGGTGGTTGAAGACGAGAGAAAGAGGCAGTTGAACTATGGTTGGCTGCTTGCATGAAAGAAAGAGGGAGAGGAAGGCGACCAGTGCATGGCCGCTTGGATTTAGCGATCTTCCATGGCTGTGATCATTCGTCACTAGTGTAGTGCAGACTCACAATATTGCTGAGTTTGCTTTAATTAAAATAAGTGATACTATGCTTATCAGTGACTTGAAAATGAAAAAAAAAAAACAGTCTGAGGGTCATTCTCACTAGATGAAGTGCGATGGCTTCTTCTCTGATTCATTATATTAGGGTCTATAAAAACTTCTTCGGCGTTTACTTCTGAGTCAATTGCCCTCTCAAATAAATTTTATCTATTTATTTATTTATTACAAGATCATGAAGATCCTTCAGTTATCTACATTTTGTACAATATCTCCTAGTTACTGGAAATGTATTTGAAGATTATTTGTTTAGCATGATTCCTTTACATTATATTTACAGTCATCAAATCTTGTCTGCTAATCTCTTCGTCTAGCCGCTTGCACCTGTAATTACTACGTCTCTATACAGGGAAAATTGTAGGCATGCAATCTTCCCTACATATAATACGATTATCTCTCTTATATATGCATATTAATATCACCAACTAGCCTTTTCTATAGCCATATGCAACAAAACTCCTCATTTCCTCATGCATAATTAGCTTCATATGATTACTTATAATCAGTCAACATGTTATTTATTATTATTATTATTATTTTCATTCACTAGCTCATAAAAATTTACAATTCTAAACGAATCCAAACAAATTCGAAATCATGAGAGCAATGATAATCTTTTCGCATACATATTTTCAAACAAGATAAGTTACGCTCCAGTAAACATGACTTATCTTAAATCCTGATAATCTCCGTAGGCGTGAATATTGCAGACCCGAGAACGCAGCCCAAGCTCTCATACCACTGCTACGAACGGAGCGTGGCTGCCCTGCGAAATATCCGAAATAACACAATAAATAGCATAAAACAAGCTAATCGGAATACCTGGCACAATCACGTGGTCGCATGATCGCAAGATACACGAGCAGAGAGAGACAGAGAGCGAGAAAGATTGAGAGAGCACGTGCAGGCGCACCTCCTAGAGCGGAGTGCTACGCCGGTGTGGCGACAGAGAAGAGGGGAGAGATGAGAAGAGCAATGCAGACACTGGGTGCAATCTCCCCCCGTGCAAGAGTGACCATTTCCCTCTTGCACGTATTTGTTATATAGATTTCTTGAATGGTCAAATTGGTTACAAACTGGCCGGCCGGTCATAAATGGCCAAAGCTCATAAAAGAGCACTTGAATAATAAAGTTACATGATAAACATATCCATTCACATAGGCCAAGCTGGATCTAGTCTTTTCCACCTGTCAGCTGCAATAAATAATAAAATATCAATTCTATAACAACTCGAGGCTCAACATTCGCTTGGTTATGACACCAAATAGTTTTGGATTGCTTTTTCTTTCAGTCATGGGGATCATAGTCCTGGAGACAGACGTGAGCGAGGATACATGTGAAGAAAAGCTGTTCACGTTCTTATATAATGCCCGTGCTCATCACCGTGCACCAGAACTATCAGGAATGTTCAATGCAGAGTTTTCTATATAGAGGATTATAGATTGCTCATTGCAGTACCTACAAACCCATTTGCAACAGTATGAGGCAATCACTTGTGACAATTCCATGACAGTTGATAGCATGAGATATGTGCACCCAACCGACCTTGACCCTGATAAGAGTGCTTCAAGGAGACTGAATCGCTGTCTAGAAAAGTGTCCCTCCAATGCATTTCTTGTACAAGATAGGTGTATGAAGCACTTCAAAAAGTGTCGCTTAGTGGAATTCTACCATGGGTTTGTCTGTTACTTATACTTGCAGACGGATGGTGAGTCAGAGACTTCGCAGTCAACAACTTTCGGTAGTTGTCCATTGGCGCCGGAGGAAGAGGTAGAGAATGTGGAGGTGCAGTTCGACCCAGAAGAAGAGCGGGTAGAGGCAGTAAAGGAAACATTTGATGCGGGCTAAACTCTTTCTTCTCTTGCAGATGCAGCAATAGGGTGCAAGCAAGAAATTCCAAGTAAGGAAGTGACTTTGCCTATGAATTGTGCTCCCAGCTTTACTATGGCGGGCGACACCCGCTATGTTCTGCTCACAGATATCATGCATGAGCTCAATATACGGGAGGACTACTGCCTAGCGGCAATTGCAAATTTTTGTGAGGCAGACATGGTGTTTGTGGATGATGATGGATTGGACCAACATCTTATTGCTGAAACAGTTGTCCGTGACTCACAATTCACTTCAGGTGGCAACTGATCAAAGATACGTTCAATGAAGCGAAGGCCGGAGAGGCCAATTTTCCAACAGATGAGCAGTTTGAATCGACAACAAAACAACTCGGCTTGGAAAACATGGGTAGGCACGTGGCACCCAAAGTTCAGGTAATGAATAGTCAGTCTATTCACTTGTGGGGGAGGTCGATGCTGAAATGGACGAGAATCAGATGGTAACTTTTGTCGTGGATTCAAATGGTATTAGAGATGGCCCAGTGATAAAATATCATGATCATTTTTTGTTGCTGCCAGGTGCTAGTGTATGACGATAGTTTCCTTAGAAGAGTGGGAGGCTCACGGCAAGGGCTTGTCAATGGAGTCCAATGCAAGGATGCGGCGTTGTCTCACTACATCGGGCATTTCAACCACAAAAAGGTTTGTAGAAACAATTCAAGTACTTGGCAATTGTACTCATCTCACTTACGACCCATAAATTCATTGCAATTTTTATGTAGATCATAATATACCACAAGGAATACTCCGATAACAATGCAAAGTTCTCACTGTTTTCTATGAAAGTTATTACAAGATTGTGTGGTGGGCACCCCCTCCCACTAAATGTAGAAAGACTAATTCTGATTGAGAAACAGTTTTCTCTACGCGTATTTGGCATTGGGTATGGGTGCCAAGCACTCAGAGCCCCCTATTTCATGTCCTACACAGCTTAGGCTCTGGCTGTAGGGGTTGAAGACCTGGAAAGCTTAGATCCATACAACAAGCGGCTGTTTCTGAGGGAAAGAAGACGCCTGATGCCCGTCGGGATGCTGCCATCAACAGAGGCACTCTCCTGCTCCTCAGCTGCAACATCAACTTCCTCCTCTTCTAGAATTTCACTTTTCTCAAGCTGCAAAACTGTGGATACATTTTTTATTTGTTGCCTCTTCATCTATATCTTTCACTTCATCACCTTTACCTTGCATGTCAACTTTAAGGAACAAAAAGAAAAGAAAGGCAACTTCATTTGGAACAAGGTTGCAAGGCTTTAAATGCAATTGACAAGAAATGGTAGCTGGACAAACAAAGGAAGTCTTCTTAGAAAATCTTCCAAACCTCCTTGTTACTTTTCCTTTCTCAATTGAGTTGGTAGTAAATTTGGTTAGATGGCAATAAGTCTTGCCATCTAAAACCAAACACTTGCCTTCAACTGCCTCTTCAAACTTGAATTCTTCTGACAAGAAGTCCTTCAAATGGTCTAACAAAGCTGCAAGATCAAACACAGGGTTGAATATTTCATATGCTTTGGTGTACACTTCCATGTCACCACCATCCATCACAGCAACCAATAGTTTCTCACTTGGACTCTCCTCCAAAATATCCTCCCGAACTTCGTTCATGGTAGAGAAAAAATCGAACCGGTGAAGATACCTAGATACAGGGTGAAGGTCAAGAGACAAGTAAACGTGTAACACTAATAAAAATCGAGATCAAGCTTTATATAAGGTGCAAAATATTACCGTTATGGACATGTGTCACCCATGCAGACGTGCCACGTGGCCTTCTTCCAACGGTCGTCGTACGGACGATCGGATGTATATAAAACTCTCTCATGTGCTCATTTTTTACTTTCCCCCATACCTCAGATTCGCATCGTGTCGTCCTCCTAAACGACCCGCACTTCCTCTCGATCATCGACCCATCCTCGCTATCCGCACTTTCTAATATCTTTCTTCCACTGATCTGTGCTACCCGTCCTTGCCCAATACGACGCGATACGAGCAAGTCCTAGACAGTGGGTGGCCAAGCTATCGCGTCGTGCGGTTGTCCTTCACTTCCCATTGCCAAGATCAACATCTTTACATATGACGCGACTCGGATGTGTTGTTGGACGGAGCGACTCACACACCCATGAAGTGCATGCAAACACTACCTAGATCAACATAATGTCAATCAAGGACAAAAATGACACGATAGGCACACGGAGGAAATCTCTTTAGCTTGTCAGGCTGAGACCATCCTACACATACAACACTCTGGAAGGCCAACTAAACCACAATCAAGAACCTCATTGCTCTCAACTACACCACCTAGCCACATACACACATACGGAAGGTAACTCACCTAATCATGCCAGATTCGTACGAAACTTAAGGAACACCATCCCCTCACTAGGATACACCTGTCCCTAAGCTTCTACACTCAAAACCCTCACTCTAAACCCATCTGCGAAAAACGCGTAGGATGACAGAGCTGAATTTGGAAAGTGCCCAAAACTGAAATTTATGAGTACCTATGCGTAGCTTATGTCACCACAATTCTATAGACTACTAGCACGCAGAAAACAGACATCGTTTGATAAACTTACGACCACAAATAGCTCATAGATGCGTCGGCGTGTGCGCTTCATCTCGCGTGGAATGCTTGGCATTGTCGCGTAGCTCTCCTCAAGCCTACACCAATGGTGCAGTCGGATCTCCAATGTGTTGAGCAAGCCGGGCGTAGCGAGAGGATAAAGCTCACGCTCACTCTCTTTCTCTCTCATCCACAGTAGACGGCAGCGCTAAAGTTTTGATTATGATAAAAAGTCCCCCTTACAAAATGACCTAGGTACCTTATATACTAAGGCTACCTTAGGTTTAACCAAAAATGGGGTTGAAAGGGACAAATGGATTTGTATTTACAATCTGGAAGTGCCATTGCATCCCGGCTTCTGAAACTAGAATAACTACTCATTACAAATGACGTTTATAGCCATAATCCGCAGCATTTCATAACTCGCAAAAGATAAGACTTTGGTACGAAACTTGAGTTATGTTGTGTTGTTGACCCAGCGGTCAACATTCCCCCCTTCCGCGTTCATTTCGTCCCCGACATGACCTGATTGTCGATGGTGATGTGGTCTTTGTTGTCGTTTTGGCTTCATTTGTTGCACTGCTTGTAACTTTGTCGAACCACAACAAGAACTATGATCCATTAGAGCGGACATCTATCATCATAACCATTCATCTTTTGAGATCCTCTGATTACTTTTGTGTCTGCTCTTCTTCATTGGGGACTTCTTTGTTCCTGTGCAATCATGTTGTTAGTGTTGTCTGCAGCTTTGTCATTATAGGCCATTCTTCGACTCGCCATTGAGAAGAAGTATGCTATGATCTGAAATTGGTGCTCCAATTCATTTGTCAATTGATTTGAGTAGCATTTCCTTATTGTTGATGTAGAAGGAACATGTACAAGAGGATGGTGATAGGTGTCTTTAGATTAGGGTCTAAAACCTGGATGACCAAAGGAAAAAAACCCGGTGGGAAAAAAATGCCTTTGGTATACGCTCTTATTGGAGTTGAGCAATTGAACGTGAAGTACATGTTCATGAAAGGTGAGTGCTTGGGTGAAACGCGGAAAGAGTGCCTGATGCAAGTGCCAATTATGGGACACTCTATATGCATATGAGAAATTTGTCAACAAAAGCATGCAATGTGAAAGAAGGAGATGATGGGTGTTTCGAGGAATAACTGTAGCACATGTGACATCAAAAGATGTCTCAATAGCTTCCATCTTTCCAAGAAGGGTTGTCGATGTAGAAGTTTCTCCACTCGTATCTCACTGTGCTCAGTACGTGAGTGTCTTTTGGACCTTCTCCTTCACTTCACCAGACTTAAGTACTTAGACTTCGACTCTTTTGCTCATCTATACCAGCATGAGCGACACAACGTAAATATGCTCAACTCTTCCAGCTTGAGCAGTACCTAGAATAGCTAAGACGCTTAGACCACACAGAATATTACTTGAAGCTTTGGGACTAACACCTCACTCATTTTGTGGCTTAGCTACTCGACTCTGACTTGTATGACTTGTCGGTTGAATGTTGACACTGCTTTGTGACAAGTTCTTTGGCTGTTGAAGTTTCATCGTTTTCCTGTACCTTCTTCTCTTTGTAGTGCTCAGGCCTCTCGTCCGTCTTTTCTTCATGTGGATTATGGATTTTTTTAATTTTTATTTTTTATTAATAATAAAAAAAGAAAATCTTTTAAAAAACTTAAGAAAAGAAAAATCGTTCAAATAGAAATCTAAATGCTATGTACACTATACACATTTCCCTAGGGGCTCATATATGGATTTTGTCCCCATACTCCTCTGTAACACTACTATGAGGGCATATACTCTAAATTTCGTCCAAAAATTATCACAATAAAATGCAAAAATTCAATGCATCTCACAAAACATTTCCCTCTAATAGTCATAATGTTAGGTCCGCATTCAGAATGCCTCCCCCCTTCCTATTTGGAGTCATCCTTTACGATAGGGTATCGCAAAGGGTATGTGTTGTGCTTGGGCAATTAAAAGTTGTGCCTATGCAGGCCTTGTAATGTAGCCCTATTATGCATACACAATCAATGCATGGAAAAGATTTATGTCGTGCAAGATGTGGGTATAAGAAATTTTCTTATTGGCATTTGTTGGCGAGGCTTCCTATTCTAAGCAATGTAATGGTCTTTGAAGCTCCTGTATTGTTGCTTGATTGAAGCAACTTGCTCTCTTCTAACTGTGTTGTAATCGTAGGAAGAATTGTAAGAATTCAAGCAGCGATGCACTGACAGCAGTTTTGTTGTTCTTCTTTGGGACCCATTTCTTTGCGATTATTGGTTGTTTGGTTGCTAACGCTCGTTTGGGAACCCATACTTGCCCGTGCTTCGTTGTGTTTGAAGAGACTTCTTTGGGATCCACCTTTTTGTTGTGTGAGTCGATAGTGTTCTTTGCTTCAGCCCTTGTACGCTTGGTTGAGGACGGGATTTAGGCTTTGAAAGTTGATATTGTGGTTGTTTTGGAATCCAAATGAATTCTTGACTTTTTTGTGCTTGAATCAACTTCTTTGGAGCCCAAACCAGAGTTGTGAAAGCTTGCGACTTTGTGATATTCTTACCCGTTCGTGCACGCTTTCCTTGTTTTTGTTTTGGTGTTGGTTCTTGTGATTTGTCATTAGAGATCTTTGTCTTCTTAATCCATATCTGTTTTTGGCCGATCTGGGTTTTTGGTATCCAGATTTGTCGAGCTTTTTGGCTTTGACTTGTTGTCCTGTTCTTTTGACCTGTCATGGTTGTTGCTGAAGGGGTTGGTGATAGTGATGGCCTGAGTTGATGATAGGGGATGTCGTAAGATTCATCACTATCGCTACTATCCTCAGCAAGGTTGACTTCTTGTACTTTCCCTTGATTTTTTGGCTGGTAGTGGAAAGTTACTGTCTGTTTGCTCGTGGGTGGTAGTTTCTTGGAGGACTTTTCTAGCCCATTGATTAGAGCATTGTTAGCTCGTTGCTCTGGTCGTATTCTTCTTAGCTGAGTCTTTGCATCCTTATTAGGAGCCCTGTATGAGGATGCTTGTGGTGGTTGTGTCTTCACCGAGGTTTTTGGAATCCACTTTTGATGCACTTTATTCGTGTAGCGATGACATTGATTCCCGGGTTGTTGATCTTCTAGAACCTCGAAGTGTTCTACAGAGTCATAGAACTCGTCGTCTTCTTCATCTTTTGATTCTCCACATTTCTTTGTTTGCTCCTTATTTCAAGAGCTTGTTGATGTCTGGTTCTCTTCATTTTCCTGGATAGACTCACTGCAAAATAAGGAACGACATCATAGCCATTTTCATCACAAAACTGTTGTGGGAGCATCCTCCACGGCACACACGTCTAGAGTAGCCAGGATGTGTTCCCATCCAAAAGGCTCTAACTCTTCTTCAAGAAATGGTTCTGGGATATATTCCATATCCTCTATAACCCGCTCTAGGATACATTCCTCAAGTTTCAAGCTGCCACATTGTGAAGCTCCACACATCCATAGTTCTTTAGGCTTACCTAACGAAGCTGGAAGTTTTGATACTGCTATTGTGGCGAAATCAAACTCCTCAACCAATGTTCTCGTCACATCCCTATAGCTATGGTTTCTCAAGTTTATCTTTGTTATGTTTTCCATATGTCTCAGGTATATATGGTCATAACCACAATCTTGGACCATTTTCAATTGTCACATGAATGGTCTTCCCAGAATGATGTCATAGTTGTTCTTCTTGCCAAAGTCACAATAGCAAAAGTGTGTTCATATTTAATGCCACAAGAAGTAACAAGTACTTTTTCTAGCAGTCCTAGGGGCTTTTCCTTGTGTCCGTCTGCAAGCTGCAGGGTCATTCATGTGGATATCAAGGCAGGAATTCCCCATTTTTTCCAAACCTCTTTGGTTGCAATGGCCACACCAGCTCCACTGTCAAGGATTTCCATGGTTTTTACATTATTGAATTCCATGGGAAGGGTGGTGTTTCCATCTTCTCCCTTGTAATACTCACCTACCTTGTTTAATGGCACTGGCCTAGTATTTAGTTGAGGCATTTCAAGCTCTTTGATGCCTTCCTCGATTTGAGTCATTGGGGTTTTTACACCAAATTTATCCAGTCTCAAATTCCTCTATTGGTGGTAGAAACACTCCTCGTTCATCACCAGTCTTGTCTACTCGTCTTCTTAGGTCATCGGCTTCATTGGCCTCTCTGACTTGTTTCCACAAGTCGTCAAGACCATCTATCTCTTTACAATCCTCAGGTATAGCTTGGTGAAATCCCTTGGAAGAGTTATCCGTGGTATTCAGTACTATCCTTGGTTCTAATGCTGGGTCTTTGAGGTTTGGTGTGTGCTCATGACTAGAATCTGGCTCTTTTAGTTCCTGGTTTGGTGGGATTACTTGTGTAGGCATGACACAGATCACATCCTCAGGTTTTGCAACTGGTGGTTCTAGTAAAGCTCGGGCTGTTTGAATCATTTTTTGGCATATTTCAAACCTTTGCTTTTCTAGTTCCGCATAGGGATATGTCATCCACCTATGTTCTTGGGTTTGGTTGTTTTTTAGCCTCACATCATAGGCTTTCAAGAGGGCATCTAATGTCTCATTAACCTTCTCTGCCAACACATATCCTCCTGAACTTGCACTTCTCGGTTTCTCATCCGTGGATGGTTCTTCTAGAGGTTTAACCATCTGTGTAAGAGAAGGTGCCTCCTTTTCCTCATGTTGTTTTCTCTTGTCCTCAGCTTCGGTAAGATTCTCAGCTAGGGATTTTTGCTCTCGTTCCCTACGTGCTTTCATCCTAGTCTTTCTAGCTTTCCAACTATTTTGTTTGCTCTTGGTTTTCTGACTAGGTGCGTCTGTCTTTGGTCCATCATCTTTCTTTGGACTCATGTCACTTTCCGTGTTCTTTGTCTCTGGATTCTCATCAGCTTTCTTTTGAGCTTGTGCTCTCGTAACTACTTGAACTGGTACAACATTTTCATTTTCTGAGCTACTAGGTAGCAAACAATCCCTAATACATTTGTCGTGATTTTCTTGATTTGGTTTGGGTTTTTCGGGCAATCGGGGATCAAGTGAGTGATGCCACACTCAAGACAATAGGCATTTATTTCAGTGATCTCCGTATGAGGACATTGTTTGACCAAGTGGTTGTCACGAATTTTGTGACAATCTATCTCTGGTTGAGGAGATTCTTTTAGCATTTCCTCTTGGCTATAAGCAAGATTTGACCTAGATAAGCCGTTATTTGCAATGAATTGCAATGTCCGTTCGTCCATTTCATACCTTCTTTCTTTTGACTGAAACCCAGGAGGTGGAGGTTGTACCGGCCTCACCACTCCATGTGTTTCTCTCACATTTTGTTGCTCCGAAGGGTAATACTCACTTTGGTTGCTATACCACATTGTAGCTAGTACTGGCATTGGTTTATTTGATGCTTCCATCATTGGCATCTATCTCATGTCTACCGGCATTCTAGCACCTGGCAGCGGAGTTTGTTGTCCTAAGACAAGCTGTGGCCTTAAAACTCCTACTGGTCTTGGCGCATTCCCCGTAATGTATCTAGGTGGAGTAGGTGCTTCTGGAACAGGTTGTACATACCTCTCCCTAGCATTTTCCATGCTATAATAGCACTCTTCCCCCGTATGGTTCGTCCATTTTCTCTCAATTTCACACCACTTCGGCTCTCCTGAATCAGACCTTACAAGAGGAATCAACCTCTTGACCAAGTCGTCGATAAGCTTTTCTTGATCAATAGGTGCCGTTGGCTTGGCAATGGACTCACTTATCTATGAAACACTGTGCTGAGAGTATGTGTCATCTCCTTGACTCTTTAAGTCCTTTTCTTTGTATGCCTCACAGTTATCCACTAGATAAAGAGCTCCTCTTAAGTCCAGCAACACAATGGTATGCTCAGAATTTTGTTTAGAGTCCAAAATCACACAGAAGACATCCTACGCGTAGGATGTCTTTTTGGCCCGTTTGACCCCAGACTTGTCCCACAGCTTCCCCTTGATGTCAGTAACCCAGTGGTATGCTTAGATTTTGGTTTGGATTTCAAAAGTCCCAAATTTTAGCTGTTCTTGCCTTTTTTTTCAATCAAAAATGCTAAAGTCTGTTCAATCTTCACTTTCACTGACCCAAATGAGATGAAATTTATCACATGCACTCAATACAACATTTAGAACATGCCTATGGAGTCATCCTATGGTTTGGTCTCAAAATTAGGCCTTGGACACAATTTGGGTAGGATGTCTGGCAATTCTTGTCTTTTGGCTTTGATCTGTCAAA
Organism: Adiantum capillus-veneris; assembly: GCF_014529385.1. NCBI lineage: Eukaryota > Viridiplantae > Streptophyta > Polypodiopsida > Polypodiales > Pteridaceae > Adiantum > Adiantum capillus-veneris. The sequence goes on along the minus strand of NC_140942.1, from coordinate 60,884,448 downwards.
ATTTGGCCAAATTTTCACTTTCGAGGTTAAAATAGGGTAAAACCTACCTTCTAAACACACTGGTAACCTCATATTTTCAAAATTTCCCCTGTAGACATCCTACACGTATGTTAACCCTCACGGCTCACGAACAACCCATCACCTACGACGGACGTGTATTATGTATTTGGTAGAGTCAGGTACCGGGCTTGTCGGACAATTAGGAAAAGGGTAAGAGTGATCGCCGATGAGAGGCGCACTCTAACTGGGACATTCAAGGGATTAGTTGGCTAAGCATGCGCGCCCAAGTGTGAATGGGGTGAGCTCATATAAAAGCCAACTAAACCTAAAATTCATTCATTCTCTCATTTGTGCAATAGAAGAGTGCTCTTGCTCCATCTCCATCTCCATCTTCTTCTTCTTCACCTCCTTGTGTGTGTGTGTGTATGTGTGTGTGAGAGAGAGAGAGAGTGTGTACAATCGAGCATTGCGACGACGGCACGGCGGCGGCGAAGCGGTTGAGCGCGGTGAAGTGGCGGCTCCTTCTTCTTCGCGGCGAGGAATCCTCCACGAAGCAAGCGTAGAGTGGTGAGTGACACACCATCGCTTTCTTTGAGCTTACTAGCTAAGCTAGTTGTGTGCTTGGAGCCGTCCATGGCTCACACACAGTGTTAGGCAAGTCCCTTGCTTCGACACTGCAGCAAGGAGCACACATTTTTGGTGCCGTTGTCGGGGAAATGCCCAACACTAAGCTCGGTTAAGCACCTTATGCTTTCTTGTGATGCAATTTTAATTGAAGGATTTGTGAAGAAGGAAGGTGTGTGGTTGTGTGGAGAAGGATTTGTGAAGAAGGAAGGAGTGTGGTTGTGTGGAGAAGATTTTTGTTACACTGTACTGTCTTTTTTGTTTTCTGTAAAGAAGGAGTTACAATTTTTTTGCAATGTATTGTTAGAATTAAGGTATTAGCTATGAAATGTTAGTTCTGTAAGGTTCAATGTTAGTTCTGTAAGGTTAGTTTTGTAGATCTGTTAGCTACTGTAGTACTGTGTAAATAGTGTAAGAGTGTGTGTGGCAGTATCTCTATTAGCTGTAAGTAGATAAGTTAGGTGTAGGTTAAGTGTGTGTGTGCACGCGTGCGCGACGCGGCCGCGGCGACTTTTTTTTTTTTTTAAATCTTGAAAAAAAAATTAAAATTGAAAGAAGGATCGAGCTGGGGACCATTCCCCAAGCCCAAGCTCAAACCCAGACCTCAGTCCTCAGTTTTAAAATATAGTTTATACACCTTTTTATATTTAAAAACTATTTTTAGGATTTCGAGGACTATAAAGACTATTTTTAGGATTTCGAGGGCTTCACGTAGCCGAATAGGGAGGTGTAAAGCACGGCACGTTCCTTTAGCCAAAACGCTCGTCTTGAGCTATTACACGCCATATTTTGTGGCTTGGTTACAAAAAATAACCAAGAATAACGAAAAACTTGGGTTATAAACACCAAAAAAAAAAAAACTAAGTGAGCAGCCTTCACGGGCACTCACCAACGCGTTTAGAGTGTGGAGGTCACATGTACCTACGCTCTTGACAAGTGTTAGAGCACACGCATATTGGTAGTGCCTCCATTTACGCGAGCACCCATTATTCCTCCACCCTAGGTTCTGGACCTTCGGCCGGGACTCAAGGTAGCACAAACCAAGATCCTCATATCGCGTCTAGTGATTCTTCCTCTGACTACGAAGTCATGGAGGGGTATCCTACACCAAACCCTGGTACTTCAAGTCAAGACATGCATGCCATGGGCCCACGGCCCAGGTCCAGCGTGTTTAGCCGCTTAAAAGAGACCCTTAGTAGAGCTACTCGCTCCGAACATGCGGTTAATGAAATAAATGAAGGGAGTGGGGAAGTAAATTCATCATTCATGCCTAAAATAGACCCTATGCTTCTTGAGAGTGTGCATGTGAATGTTCCATCCACTGCACCTCCTGATCCTTTAGGACTATCTCCCTCTGAGGTTCTACTACCCGATGGTAGGAGTCTTGCCGAAGTGCAAGAGATCGAACGCTATATGCAAGCAACAAGGGAGAGGGAAATTGAGAACCTACGAAGGCTAGAACAAAGTCGAGCCCTGAAAGCAAAGGATCCTATGACAACAATCATGCCAGCCGAGCAACCGAGTGCTTCCAAGGTAGCAGTCATGGAGGGGCAAGCGATGGGGAGCAATAATGCTTCCACCTTGAGGGAAACCTCCAGCACGCCAGGCGATGGGATATTCCTAAACGAAAATTGGGAGTATGACCTACAAGCGGAAGCTTTAACTGATCGGTACACAGGACACACCTATCATGTGGGTTGGTTAGATGTTCTACAATCCACATCGGGTGCTACTAGCATAGATGAGCAACAACAGAAAGTCTGTGATGTCCTCCATAGCATTGTCGAGTTAGAAAGACAGAACACAGGGATCAACATGCCTTCAACAGGCCTAATGAGATTCTTGGATACAGGAAAGACCAACTAACCAACCCTATCACAAATGGAGACTCCCTCAGTGAGCTCCATTGATCCTCCATATGTTGTTTCGCCAGGAGCCTCAGTACAATCTGAGCCCACAAGTGGCAGCTTTACCTTCCCAGATCTAGCTCATCTTTCTCTTAATGACACTACGGCTACCATGCATATCCCAGTGGTGAGCATGACAAGAAGTACACCATGGAGCTCATTTGTTAATACTGCGTCGATGCCTAGTAGCACAGTGCCCCCAACTATACCTACATGTATGTATCAATCATGTGCACCTGTCGTACCTCAGCCTCATGTAGCTCCTACACCTCCGATTATTCCAAGAGCTTACAATCCACAATGGCATTATCCAAGCTCTTATACAAGTGTAGCCATGCCATTTAATAATAACATCCCATATTAGGCACCCCCTATGCCTAGGGCCACGCCTGTAAACTTTGGACCACCGTCTGGTACACCACTATAAGAAATATGGGACCCAAGAGCCGCGCGTATGCCAAGGCCAAGGCCAACTCCCATCTCACATGTGGTTCCAGGAGCACATACACCCATTATACCTGCTCAAATAGGGAGGGTAAATAACCTACCCTCTGAACCCACTGGTGCAGTCAGAATTTTCAAATTTGGTCTCCGGAACCCCCTTGAGACATCCTATGCTTAGGATGTCTATGTTTACAGAATTGCAGGTTTTCTTCACAGAACCCTTGCAAATGCTCTTTTATATGCACAGCATCAGTCAGTCATACAAAAATATCCACAAAAGCTTGTTTAATGCATTTTTACCCTCAAAAGCACACTTTTCTGTGATTTCAAATGCAATCAAGCACTTTAGCAAATAATTCAATACTGAATAGCTCTAGATCAGAATCGAATCACTTACCTAAAGCTACTCCTACAAATCATATCGGGTTTTGCATCTATGAGTAGAAAAACGCTTCACTGCCACACACGGACTAGTAAATGGTTTTATCACCTCACAAATCACTCGACCACCAACAACTACTCTAATCCACAGATCCTAACTAAACCTATCTAGTCGCAGACCCTCGGCAAGACACACGCTTCCTCGCTATCCACTTGATCGCGGAATATCCTCTTCCGGATCCACTTAAGAAAAATGCTTTCTTTAGCCGAAACTAAATCAAGCAACCATCACACGAGTGTTAGTAGGAAACCTACTTAGGTCCTTGTGTCCCCGGCAATGGCGCCAATTTTGGACGGAGCGACTCACACACCCATGAAGTGCATGCAAACACTACCTAGATCAACATAATGTCAATCGAGGACACAGATGACACGATAGGCACACAGAGGAAAACTCTTTAGCTTGTCAGGCTAAGACCATCCTACACATACAACACTCTGGAAGGCCAACTAAACCACAATCAAGAACCTCACTGCTCTCAACTACACCACCTAGCTAGCCACATACACACATACAAAAGGTAACTAACTCACCTAATCATGCCAGATTCGTACAAAACTTAAGGAACACCATCCCCTCACTAGGATACACCTGTCCCTAAGCTTCTACACTCAAAACCCTCACTCTAAACCCATCTGCGGAAAATGCGTAGGATGACAGAGCATAATTTTGAAAGTGCCCGAAACTGAAATTTATGAGTACCTATGCGTAGCTTATTTCGCGACGATTCTATAGACTACTAGGACATAGAAAACAGACATCGTTTGATACACTTACGACCACAAATAGCTCGTAGATGCGTCGGCGTGTGCGCTTCGTCTTGCGTGGAATGCTTGGCGTTGTCGCATAGCTCTCCTCGAGCCTACAACAATGGTGCAGTCAGATCTCCAATGTGTTGAGCAAGCCGGGCGTAGCGAGAGGATAAAGCTCACGCTCACGCTCACTCTCTTTCTCTCTCACCCACAATAGACGGCAACGCTAAAGTTTTGATTATGATAAAAAGTCCCCCTTACAAAATGACCTAGCTACCTTATATACTAAGGCTACCTTAGGTTTAACCAAAAATGGGGTTGAAAGGGTCAAATGGCTTTGTATTTACAATCTGGAAGTGCATTGCACCCCGGCTTCTGAAACTAGAATAACTACTCATTACAAATGACGTTTATAGCCATAATCCGCAGCATTTCATAACTCGCAAAAGATAAGACTTTAGTACGAAACTTGAGTTATGTTGTGTTGTTGACCCAGTGGTCAACATGTGTTCTAGCATGTGCGTGGCCGAGCTATCGCGTCGTGCAGGTGTCCATCGATTCATTGTCAAGGCTTAGCAGCTTCACATATGATGCGATACTGCCGTGTTCTAGGATGTGGGTGGACTGGCCATCGTGTCGTGCAGGTCTTCTCCCTTTATTTATTGGAAAGGTCAAAGCTTCACATACGACGCGATATGGACATGTTCTAGAGTGTGGGTGAGCCCGCTATTGCGTCGTGCATGTCTTCTTCCTTGATTTATTGGAAAGGTCCATAGCTCGCATACGACGCGTTACGGACATATTCTAGATCATGGGTGGCCCTTCTATCGCGTCGTGTTGGTGTCTCTCCCCAATATCATTTGCTTCACATACGGCGCAATAGGGGCAGCTTGTAGATTGTGGGTGACCCATCTATCGCGTCGTGCGGTGTTTTGTGACCCAAATGGCGAGGGTGAAGCAGACTGCAAGGAAAGTCTACCAAGCCCCAACTGATCCAGAAAAAGATGATTTAGAGAAAGATCGAGAGAAACCACCGCCTCCACTACCTCTTCAGAGGCCCACTGCTAGAAAAAGATTGAATTATCAGGTCAAATCTTTAAGAGAAATAAGAAAAGCACAAAAGTCCACTTGTCTACTGATTCCAAAGCTATCTTTCATGAGAGTTGTCAAAGAGATATCAGATAGACTTGTAAGCATGATGAATATCAAAACTTTTGTCTCAGTAAGGTGGAAATCTCAAGCTATGATGTGCCTTCAGGAAGCTGCTGAGGATTTTCTCATAGAGTTTATGAATGATAGCTACATTGCAGCTGCATTTTCTCACAGGGTCACACTTATGAGCAAAGATTTTGTGATTGTCTCAAGGCTGAGGTACAAGTTTGATAAGGCTCTTGAGCTTAATCCTAGTGAGGATCTTAGAGCCTAATTCCAAATATTAAATATCCCTCCTTCCAGGCAGCAGAAATATTCAGGGCTTGTCATTGAGGATGTTACACATGAGTATGAGACAAGAAAGGCCCAGGATATCAAATCAGGAAAGGAGGTTGAGAGGGAGCAAGACATGATATCAAAGGATGCTATCCTTAAAGAGCAAGCAGAAATTTTAAGAGCATCCAACTCTCTTCTTTATGAAAAAGTTACAGGCCAAATGGTGGTGGATGTCTCCTTGTTTGGAGATAATGAGGCGTATTTGGACATATTCCCTCAAGACACAAGTATGCTTGTAAATCCCAACATTGAGCTTGGTGACACTGTGCTCTTTATCTGTCTCAGGTACGTGTTGCTCTTTTGCTAATTATTAGTGCATGTGCAAGGCAAGCACAAGGGGCTCATTGGGGCTTGTGTTTTCTTTTTCAGGTGTCTTATGAGGGATCTTCTAGAGGCTCTAGCTATGCAAATTTCCATACTTGACCCTCTAGTGACAGAGTGCCTTTTTAACAAGCAAGGAACCCTTTCAAGTTTTTTTGAATATTTTAACATGCTGACCTGCAATTACATATTATACCCCTATGTTGAAGGGTAAATCTTAAATCCTTACATGTTATTTTTAACATTTTGTGGTATTCCTAGCTAATTGTTATTTTTTGTAGAGGACATTGGAGTCTTATTATCTTCAATCTTTTGGAGAAAGATATTATATTTATGAATTCATTTTCAAGTATCCATGGAAGAAGTAAACTGTAAGTATGAAGTATGATCTATGCTTGATGGCCCATTGTTTTCTATTAGTAGCTTTTTGATTCAATGTCTTCTTGCAGTGCTACCAAACTTATTATTGGTCACCTGAGTACCACAAATAAGGATTACAATATAGAAGCTTTCAAGTACTACAATCAAAAAGTGCCTTTACAAACAGACTCAACATCTTGTGGATGGAGGGTGCTTGCCAATGCATGGAGATATCTTGAGTCAAGGTGCCGGATGACTATACTCACTGTAAGTGTGTGGCTCATGTATTTATTTGTTGTCTTAACTATGTATGTATGTACTCATGTCCTTTAATTTCTTTTTCTATTTTTTTTCAGTTGCATGACTATCCAGAGTCTTGGGTCACGTGGGTGAGAGAGAAGGTTGTTTCTATGGTTTTGGAAAATCAATAAATCCAAATGATCCAGAATCTCCTTTGCCACCAAAGAAAGGTAGAGCCACCAAAGGTTTGGATGCAAAGAAAATGGATCAGAAGAAGAAAAGTCCTGCAAAGAAGATCCATACAAAGAAAAAGGATCACAAGAAGAGTCCTACAAAGAAGAGCCATGCCAAGAAGAGTCCTGCCAAGGGGAAGAGTCCCACCAAGAAGAAGGTCCCTACCAAGGGGAAGAGTCCCACCAAGAAGAAGAGCCCTGCAAAAAAAAGAGCAGATACAAAGGGCCATCCATTCCACTCACCATTGAAATTCAAGGTTCAAAAGCGTCGTACACTTAAGAACAGTAAGGGGGAGGCACCTAGCTCACCTTTCAAGCTACCATTCATGTTGAAAAAAAGAAAGGTTTCCAAGTCACCCAAGCCAGCCACTCCTCAGGAGCCCAAAGCACCAACCCCTGCTAAGTCACCCGTGCCAAGCCCTGAGGATCCCAAGTCACCACCACCACCCACTCCTGAACTTTCACCCCCTTCTGAACTTAAAAGAAAAAGGGTCTCTGAGGATGCAGAATCCTCTCAGGCAAAAAAGAAAAGTGGAGTTTCATGATTGATTACTCTACAAAAGCTATGTACACTTTTGTTCATTTTGTCCATATGAACATATACCCTTTGGTGATTCATAATTTTGTACTTCAAATACTTAATACCAACTACTATCGATTCTTAAATGTGTATCATGATCTCATGTAAGTTTAAAACAACATAAGTAATCTTCACAATAAGGTAGAGAAAAGATAAATATATTTGCAAAATGATTACAATATTGAACTTGTTTTTTCAAGTCCTTGCAAGTGGCTCAATTACAACTCTTTTTGGGGGAAGGCATGTGATGCAAGAGGTTGAATTCTCCATCCTTGTGCTCACCACAATTTCATCCACTTTGAATCTATACTCGGGAGATGTTTCATCAAGAAACTCAAGAGATTCTCTAACATCATTTAGTATCCAATTTTTTGTTACTATCAACTTCTATACTCGATGTGTGGATGGATTGTGACCTTTAGTTCAAACTCTGGACAATTTTCCTCAGAGTCGAGAGGAACTCAGCTACCTAATTTGCTTCTCCATCTCCTAAATTGTAGCCTATAACTAATGATTGACGACATAGTTGATATGAGATAGGCATAGAATTTGTGCTTACTTTACAACTAATATTATCACCAATATGGAAAGTTTCTTTAGTGCTCCATCCGTCTCCAAGTACATTGCCCAGTTCAGTCATAGAAAGTCTTCTATTAAGCCATGTCGTCTTTGTCCTCTGCAAGTCCATTGTTTGGAAACATGCCACAAAGACATGTATAGGCAAGAACCATTGAACTTTAATCCTTCTTGATATCCTGCCCGGAGACATTGCTTTAAGGATGTCTTCTTTGATCTTGGATTTGAAGCTTGATATAGTACATGCATCAGGAGCTTCCCAGTCAAGTGAACTTATGGTGGGAACGGGTAACTGATGTAGTTCTCCATATGCACCTTCTCATGATGGAACTTTGTATTCTGCAAAATAGACAAACAAATCCATTGTTTTGTAAAAGGAAGGTGGCTTGTCAGCATACATAGCATCTGCAATCCCTTTATGCATTGCTTTGAACGTCCCACTTAGACTCTCCACAGGCTGCCATTCCACAGCTATTGAAGGAAATATATCTGGAATGGAATCAAAAAATGAGAAAAACAATGGGATAATGAAAAATTCGCTGTATCAAATAGAAGTTTTTTTTGTACTTACAGTAAGAATGCAGTGTGGGATGTTCTTCCCAATCTAACACCATATCCTTGGCCATGTACACATGTTGAACCTTGGCTAGCCAGCCATTGCACGAAAAGATATGGGCTTCCAAAGACCATCCTCTCTAACATTATGAAAGTCACAAGAAGTTATGTTATGTGAAGGGAGACGTGCAAAAGACTCCATGGAAACTCAGAGATTAAAGAAGAAGAAAGAAAATATAGACGGAAAGACTTAAATCTCTCACAAACTAGAGAGAGAGAGAGAGAGAAAGGTATACGTTTGAAAAAATTAGGTGATTTGTCATCAATGCCCTTGTTTTGAGAGCCTTCTGACATAGATTTCGCATCTTTTGACAACGCTTTTGTGAAATATAAAATAGAATAAAAGATGAGACTTCATTACTTACTCTTGAAGGCGATAAACTCTCTGACATTGTTATTGGAAATTATATATGTTCGTCTCAGCCTCTTGATCCGAATCATGAAAATGTTCTTTTTATCATTGAAGGACTTGTATTTGAATATGACATCTTACATATACGGATTGGCAACAGCGTATTAAATCAACTCGCTGCTACATTTTTTTAACTCTTACTGATTCTATTTTGCTTGATGTGTGTGAACTTCCCACTTCCCATGATGTATGGAATTACCTTATTTTAAAATTTCAAAAGATATATGTTATAGAAATACTTTACTTGGTGGGTTTGCTTACCAAGTTATAATATGAAGTTGGTATTACTATGATGAGACATACTGAGTCTTTCAAATCTTTAATTTATAAACTTACTGCTGCCAGTGATCTTGTTCCACAAAAACAGCTTATTATACTTCTCCTGGATACAGTGAAAGACTCTTCATATGATAACATTGTTACCATTCTTTCTACTAAAGACAATCTGGATTTTGATCAATCCTGCATATCTTTAATTGAATTTAGTCATGATGCAACTATCATTTCACAAGAGGATATTGAGTTAGAATAGTTGGAGTGTGCTTTTTATGCTTGAAGATGTCCATTTTAGAGAGGAATGCATCTATGGTGTCTTTTCTTGTCTCTTTTCATGAGATCTAGCACAGATCTTATAGTTGCTCTATGGGAAAGAGACTATTATAGTGTATGTGTTGATCACAAATTTTTCATTTTTGAAAGATCTAATGCCTACATCCTGCACAAGGATCCTCGGGAGTCCACTAGGTAAAAATTGCATGTAGCACGTGCAAACAAGAGGTATTTAAATAATTCCTTGCATGTATATTTTCAATATTATATGTATTCATTTTTGTCAAGAAATTAGCCATTGTGTATGAAAATTTTCACTTTCTCAATTAAAAAACCCTTAATGTAAAGATCATTTCTCTATAAATGTATCTAATTATCAATCCCTTATTTTGTTCGCACATGCTATCTTATATATTTCCTAGTGGCCACCACGGGACGAGGACATGCTTAGAAGGTTTAGCAGATCTCCAACGGGTAGGGCAGGTATAGACAAATGTCCAAATTGGGATCAGTGGATACACGTGTAAAGCTTAAGCTGGGAAGCATGCCGGTCTTTTTGGATTGTCAATCAGGGCTCTGATATGCAAGTTATGGCCTATGGAATATTTGACGAGGATCGGGTATATGCTCATCGGGCCGTGTTGGTAGGCACGTCAATAGGAGTTTTTCTGTTCTTGCTAGGGTTCTGAAAAATCTCATGCAAGGTGGAGAGTCAGCCAAAACTTGCGGATGGCCGATCGGAGTCAGGGGCATGGAGGTTTGAAGCTGGCAATGGGTAGCTTGACGAGAGGGGTGTTTTCGTTGAACTCGAGCATGTGGAGCACCGACGACGTACAAATCAAGTGCTAAGAGTCCCCTGGTTGCAAATTCAAAGGAAAGAAGGAGTTGGAAAAAGAAAGTAAAAGAAAGGTTGGCTTAACTTTAGGTAGTGAAGTGGATCTTCAAATGCAAAAAAAGAAACACAAAAAGGTAGAGTGGGAGGCCAAGGCACAGTGGCGCCAGCGCTATGGCTTAAAAAAGGAAGTTTTTTCTTTTCCTTATTGAAGCTAGGAGGTGAGGTGAAGAAAATAAGGGCAGCGGGTTTTTGAAAAAGGAAAGAGGGTTTTTTCTTTGGTTGGGGAGGGGAGGAAAAGGAAGATTTTTGTGCGCTCGACGGTCGAAGCCGGCATGCCATGGTGAAATATCGTCTATGAAGCGGCTTGGAATGGCGAGTGCTTTGCAAAAAAGGGAGCCAACGAGGGCTTCCACAAGGAGGAGTTACTATACGAGCGAAGACAGTGGTGGATTTGCCGTCGAAGTGTGTGTCACGGAGTCAAGCTTCAAGAGATGTGTATGCCCCTCTGTATGAAGCAGGTGATGGCCATGGTGGGGCATAGAGCAGAGTATATGGATTTCGTACATGGTGTTTGTCATTGAAGGAAAGCTATCATTGCCGATTTTGGCGTCGTCTCTCCCCCCTTCCCCTCTTTCTTCCTAGCTCATCTCCAAGGTGTGTGGTGCCGGTGCATGTGTGCGTGTGTGCTCCCTGGGCCCCTTGTGTGTGTGAGAGAGAAAGAGAGAGAGGTGTTGAGTTGCGAAAGAGCTAGAAGCGGGAAAGATCAGTGTGATCAATGTCACGCGATTCTAGAGGGCATGTGTGCGTTGGGTAAAGTGCTGGCGAGGCCCCTCTAGTGTGAGTTGCTTTTTTTCAAGGTGTTTTCAAGAGGACAGGGGTGCTGTGAATACCCTGAGCTATATAGGGGCAGTTGTGTGTGTGTGTCGGGTGTGTTACCCATTCCCCCTCTCCATCTTCTGGTGTCCCCCACGAAGGAGCACGTTGATTTCTCCCTGATGATACATTTGTAAGCAAAAATGTGGTAGAGTGTTGGCCAAATTTTCAATGGTGATGAAGATGCGGATGAATGGCTAGCAAATTTTGAGTTATTTATGCTCTCATTGCAAATGTGGAGGGATGAAGAAAAGCTGGAGACAGTGCCGCTGGTGCTACGAGGTAAAGCAAAGGCATGGTTTGACACTCTAGAAGCTACAGATAAGTAGGACTGGGTTGTTTCTCGAGAGTTGTTTCTCTGAAAGTTTTGCAAGTTGGTGTCGGCTACTGAAGCAGATACAAAGATTAAGAGACTACGACAGGATGTAGGTGATGATTTGATGCTTTTGTCAGTAAGTTTGAAGCTTGTTGGAGTGACCTGGTTGTTGCCACCCAAGCAGTCAATGCGGATGGTTTCAAGCTGGAGAAATTCCTAGCTTGCCTGTGTCTTCAAGTTCGAGATAAGGTGGATGATGAAGAGCCGAAGACTTATGCCGAGGCAGTCAGGGCTACCCGGGTGAAGAGCAAGAAAATGAAAAGAAAGATGGAGTTAGGCTTGTTAAAGCCTGCAGATTGTGTGCCTGTTGAAGCAACAGTTTGTTCTATGGGCCCGTCGAGGATGGTGCCAATGATGCGAAGTACGGAGCTTGCTAGGGTAAGGCCTATGATCGATTTTTTTCCTTGGGAATTACCTATTGGTGAAGCGTCTATGACGATTGTAGAGGAGCTCGTCAACGAAGATGAGCCTTTTATTGAAGAGAGCTTGTGTGTAGAAGAGTTAGTAGATGCCAAGTGTCCACTGCAACTTCAAGAGGTGGAACCTGTTCTTGTGGAGTGCTTGTATGAAAGGGTAACAGGCTACAAGATCAAGATTCTTGGAAACGAGCAAAGAGGATAGAGATACAAGATAGGAGACAGAATGCGAAGAGCCAGTGTTGGTAAAGGTAAAGTTGCCTTGTTATGTGCATAAGGATGTGGTGGTTACCACTATAAAGGATGAGCAGGTGATAGCATCGGAGCTTGGGAAGAGAGACTTGCAAGCGAGGGTGCTATGCAATGCCATGCTAATGACAATGCTCATCAAGGTAATTGTGGAAGGTGCATTGATTGTACAACAGGTACATGAGTTTCCCAAGAACGAGAGAGTTATTGTGGCTAAGGAAGAAGAACATGTTGAAGAAGATGGCAAGAAAGAGGCATCGGATACTTATCAAAGGGAAGAGCAGCTGTAATTTTCTATGGATTGTACAAGTAGTTCCTTGGATACAAATTCTTTTGGCCAGGAAGGCATTGACGATGAAGCTGATTAGGGGTTTGATGACCCGATGGGTGAAATCGATGAAGAGAGACAGGTGCTTGCTGGGAAAGCTGTGACCAGAATGCAGGTGATACGAGGGTTTGTCCCTCTATAGCTGGCGGTTTCTTTGGGAGAGCAAAAGTCTGCTGCTATGGTGGTGTCAACAGAGGTAGGTATGGAGGTGAGTATGGAAGTGATGGCGACCAAGGTGCCTATGTTGAAAGAGTTTCCCGCTAAGCGGAGTGGTCCTATTGAGCATGAAGAGGCCTCCAAGGGTGTGGAATTGTTCGAGATGTCAAAGGAGGTTTTTGTGTGGTGGCTGAAAGGTATGCTCATAAGTGCAGCTGTGAAGTGGGCTATCGAGCAGGTGCAGGATTTTCTTGAGGAGGATCTTGCTTTACATGGTCGGGGAGGGAGGGCATGGTATGTTCAGTGTGAATGATGATGTGTACTTAAAGAGTGGTGATTATTTTGGTGGTGTTTTTTTCGAAGTGGGAAATATGCTTATGAACGCTGGGAGCAGTGGAAGTGCGCCGAGGGAAAATTATATGGATGGTTAGCTAGATGCACAGGTATGGCACTATGTTAAGGTGTTGCAAGTGGATGGGAGTGATCAAAGTCAGGTGTTTGACCCAGGTGGTAACCATGCTATAATGCAAGGGGTTGGGCAACCCGCTTGAGAAAGTGCAGTGTGTTGAGAGAGAAAGAGAGAGCACAGAAATAGAACCCCAAAGTGTGTAGAATACACACATGCGATGATGTATATATAGAGGGGACCTGGGTGCCATATATAGAGAAGCCATATATTGAGTAGCTTCACATATAAGCTCAACAACCCCGCTCAAATAAGGGTCCCTAACTCTGGATGAAAAAACCCTTGGGAGATCAAGGGAAAAACCCACAGCTCTATATACACCCACCGTTATATTATAAAAATCATTGGATATACAAATGTTCATGAGGAGCTACATCACTCCTTTTACAATGAATATTTTATGAGGAGCTACATCACTCCTTTTACAATGAATGTTTTATGAGGAGTTACATTACTCCTATCCTATCAAATACAATACAAAGGTTCAATAAAGAGGTGTAAAGGCTATCGATTAGCTCGTAATCAGAAGTGTCTCCATGAATCTGCTATGTAGCTTGTCATCACTATCGCATCACCAAACATATCTTCATGTTATCATCAATCATCACCAAAAATGTCTTCATACATCTTTTATTGTCACCAAGTTTGTCTTCATGAAATCAATTCTTTGATCAATCCTACCTAGATCATAGACTCAAAAAACATAGTCATAAAAATTATTAGCATCGTTAGTGAAATAATTACATTCACAATGCCATAAGAGATGTATCGCGACGCCACTCTTTTGACGACATATATACGCACGACAACATATGTGGACATAAAGTATGAACATAAAAAGTACAAGATGCATGATACATGATGCAAATGACATGTGTATATGTTGAGATGTCGAGCTCTACACCTTGAGCTGGCATCCACTACGGGTCTTGGCCGCTTACGACATTTACTCACTGGCGCGTTAAGTGACCGACACGGAGGATCTCTGCCAGTCATTCTACAGCTGGACTACACTTATAGTGCCAGCCTAGTACGCTTCTAGCGAGTTCACACTTAGTGACCGCATGTACATATGTGCTACTTTTCAGCTTTAGCACTTAGTCATTCTGTACTCTCTTTTCTGTGAAGAAGAAGAAGAAGCTTTCCATCTCTGTGTGCTTTGTGCTTGTCTTGTGTAGCTCTCTTGCATCCTCATTCTTTACATGGTATCAGAGCGTGGTGAAGGCAAGAGAGGCTAAGAGAGCAAGAGCATCACAATCCCTTCGTTCGCAATCCACGACAAGTTTTTCGCACAAGTTTCTGAACAGGTCTCCAAAGTGCAGTATATAGAGATTTATTGTACAAGTACAGTGGTTGTATATACGCTTGATTGTGGACACTCGTTCCGTGTAGAAAGCGTTACAGGTACCACGATAGCAGGTTCAGCAGATTTGCAGGTTTTTGCAAATTGCAGCTATTTTGTCTTAGTGCTTCAAGATGTCTGACGATTTCAGTCAGATTGTTACTGAGAAGCTTGAGAAAAATAACTACCCTGCATGGAAGTTCAGAATAACAAATTTCCTAAAAGGAAAAGGTTATTGGGACTATGTAGAAGGAGACAATGAAAAGGAACCAGAGATTCCCGAGGCAAATGCTACAGCAGAACAAAGGAAAGCTTTGAGGGACTGGCAACAAGGCCAAAGCAAAGTGATGTATTGGCTTTCTATGAGCATCACAGATGGCATGATGGGCTATCTACAGGATGCTGAAACCCCCGCCATTGCATGGAGAAACTTAGGCAGAGTGTTCGAGGTGAACACCAAGGCCAGGAAGCTTCAACTAAAGTCGGAGCTAAATCAGGTTAAGAGGAACAACCTCTCAATCAATGATTATGCCTTGAAGATCAAGAGTATCATTGAGGCTCTTGGATCCATTAAAGTCTCAGTGGAAGAGGATGACATTTTTCGTGCATGCTTGGATGGTCTAGGAGATGAGTATGTACATTTTAGGTCTTCCATGAATACAAGAGACGACATCCCCGTGTTCCAAGATTTGATTTCTATGCTTATTCTTGAGGAGAAGAACCTTGACACATCTTCTTCTCATGGCAGAAATAATTCTGAACAGGCCTTCTATTCTAACTCCAATAGAGGTAGAGGTAGAGGTCGTGGTCGAGGCCCAAGGGGTTGCAGAGGCCAATTTCTGGAAGGTCAATCAAATCAAAACAATACAGGTGGCAGGGGAAACCAGTCTCAGGGCAGGGGGAGTCAAAGAGGTCGTGGTGCAGGATCAAGCAGGCAGCAACATACTCCAGATAGCAGAGAATGTTGGACTTTTGGTGAAAGAGGTCACATGTCATGTGACTGTCCAAAGGGAAAAGCAAGTGGAAAGAGAGAACAGGGCAACTATGCATCTACTAGCAGAGATGCAGATGACAGCAAAAACGAGCGCATGTTTGTTTTGCAGTATGTAATGAATACAATGACTGCAGAGAATTCCACCCAAGATGATGTTTGGTATGTGGATTCAGGTGCCTCTAATCACATGACGTCTCATGGAGAGTGGTTTAGAGATATGCGCAAACCAGATGTGTCAGTCTATGTGCAGACAGGAGATGACACAGCTCACCCCATTGCTCATGTAGGGGACATACCTCTAAATACAAAGAGTGGGAAATCAAAGTACTTAGCAGATGTACTTCATGTCCCAAACATTACAAAGAATCTTATTTCTGTTGGACAAATGGTTGAGCAGGGTTTGCAGGTTCGCTTCAATCCAAATGACTGTTATGTAGAAGATTTCCAGAATGGCTGTAAGCTGATCACAGAGGGAAAATGTGTGGGCAGAATGTTTACGCTGAATGTAGACATGCCTGAGGTAAAAGCTGCATTATTTGCACAGGGCACAGGTGTTGTGGCTGATGTTGACATTTGGCACAAACGCATTGGCCATGTCAATGAGCAGAGATTGCGCAGCATGCAATCAAAACAGATTGTAAAAGGTTTGCCCAAATTCAAGGTGGATGGTATGCATAAAGTGTGTGCAGCATGCCAGTTTGGAAAACAGTCAAAGGGCTCATTTCCACATGAGCACAATGTATGTAAAAAGCCACTTGAGGTGGTGCACACAGATGTTTGGGGTCCAACCGATACTGCAAGTATACATGGTTGCAAGTATTATGTCTCTTTCATTGATGACCATACAAGGAAAGTATGGGTCTACTTCATGCGTAACAAAAGTGAAGTGTTTGGTCACTTTCAAGACTTCAAAGTCATGATTGAGAAGGAGACAGATATGCAAATCAAGACATTGAGGTCAGATGGAGGGGGAGAGGACTTCTCCAATGATTTTTCAGATTTTCTGTGAATGCATGGTATACGCAGGCAGTTTACATGCAGATATACTCCACAACAGAATGGGGTCGCAGAAAGGAAAAACAGGCACATTGCAGAGGTTGCACGTGCATTGATGAATGAGAAGAACATGCCTCATCATTTCTTGGCTGAAGCCGTAAATACAGTTGTGTAGATTATGAACAGGACACCTACAGCTGCGGTGCATGATGTAACACCTGAGGAAAAGTTTATAGGTACAAAGCCTGATTTGGCACACTTGAAAGTGTTTGGCTGCATAGCTTACGTGCTGTACCAGATGAGTTGCGTAGGAAATTGGATCCTAAAGTAGAGAAATGTATTCTTGTGGGATATTCCCTTGAACAAAAGGGGTACAGGTGCTACAATCCTACTACACAAGAATTACGAGTGAGCAGAGATGTAGTCTTTGATGAGATGAGCAGCTGGTATAGTAATGCACATGGCACTATTGGAGCTGATGTAAAAGATGATGTGGTTGTACAAAATGTGAGGCCACAGTCACAGGTTTTGAGTGGACCACAAGAGTCCTCTTCTCGTGGCTCTGTTGAGAAACCATGGAATGGTAGACTACGTACGCAGGTTACTCCACCAACAGGTACAGGGAATGTATCACGAAAAGGAAAGGAAAAGGTTGATGAACCTCCCTTTATGGCTGATGCATCATCAGGTTTTTCACATGTAGACATGGATTCAGATGGTTCTGAACAAAGTCTTGATGAGGAATTTGGAATTCCGGCTGTCAGGACACCTGGTGTAAGGAAAGTACAAGAAGATGCTAGAGGGCAAAGGAGTGACCCAGGACCGCGCAGATCTAATAGAGTCAGAAATCCAGTTCAGAAATTGACTTATGATGGGTATCTAGCACATTACCAAGCCTACATGGCTAAGGTGATACAGGATGTGGAGCCCACATGTTTTGAGGATGCAGTTGGAAATGTGCATTGGGATGATGCAATGAATGAAGAGATGGCTGCATTGGAAGCACACGACACATGGGCGTTGGTGTTATTGCCAAGTGGCAAGAAAGCTATTGGCTGTAAATGGGTGTATAAAACCAAGCATAAGGCTGATGGTAGCATTGAGCGTCACAAGGCAAGGCTGGTCGCAAAGGGTTATGCACAGACGTATGGCATAGACTATGAGGAGACCTTTGCTCCAGTGACAAAGATGACGACTTTGAGAGTTTTCATAGCAGTGGCTGCATCTAGAGGATGGATTATGCATCAAATGGATGTAAAGAATGCCTTCTTGAATGGTGAGTTGTAAGAGGAAGTGTATATGGATCAACCACCTGGTTATGTCGATCTAGGTTACCCAGATTATGTATGCAGACTTCTCAAAGCTTTGTATGGTTTGAAGCAGGGCTCTAGAGCATGGTATGACAGGATTGCCAAGTATCTTGTCAGTATTGGTTTTAGGAGAGCTCATGCTGATCATTCACTCTATGTACGTTGTCGAGAAATTTGCGGTATTGCCAGGAAAGCACCGGGCTTATGGCTGTGAGAGTTTGTGAGAGAACTCAACAAAAACTATATGAAGGAGTTAAACCATAGATGCCATGAAGACTAGGGTTTGGAAAGAAGTGCAATCAAAGAAGACTCACTCTTTCTCTCTTGCATTCACACACACAAAGAAAGAATGCAAAAGAGAATGTCAAAACAATACGAAGATGAAAACATCAAGGCTATGGTCATATCGTATCATGGGTAATATGAAAGGGTTAATGGATGAGTTAATGGCATTCAATCTTGGCTGACCAAATAGGCTACGAATTGTTCTTTGGAATTGTAGTTTTGTGCTTACCATAATATATATATTTTGTCTAGTGATTGGGATTAATTGTGTGTACAAATCCTCTTGGTTCATAGCAAGATAACTACGCTTATATCAAAAGAAAAATTATAGTCTATAAGAGGTAGTATGATGGGATCCGGTGATAGAAGTATTTCATTGAGCCTTTCACGGCCAAAGAGAAACATTATACGTTGTTGAAAGTGTATTTTACGGCTAATCCATACGTTAATTCTAATAGATTGTACAAAGTGAAAGCGATAGAAATGATCATCATGTGGGTTATTCATCTAGGATAGTGTGAGAAATGTAGATATGAGAGAAGTGAAGAGATGAGAATTTTCCCTCCCAAGCCCTATTCTTGCCCGTAGACAATAAGGATACTGCGGGGAGGGATGTACTTGAAACCCTTCAGCACCATTATTGATGGGAGAGAGAAGAAGAGTGGATAATTCCACTTTGATTGATACACCAAGTGCAAGACCTTCTTTGATTAGAGTTGATCTTCCAAGGTTAGCTTGTTGCAAGAATGGCTAGTCTCCCTCTAGGAGAAAGTGTAGGCTTGGGCTTATGTTAATGGCTAAGTACAATTAGGCATTACTACTCACTCCCTCAAGAATTCCTCTCATCAATGGCTTGAATGCTTGAGTTCTTTCCAAGGAAGAAGAGGTCCCATTTTATAGGTGAAGGGAACCCACAAGGGTTTACATAAGAAGAGAGGAGCCAGTGTGAACAGGAATTGGAAAAGTTGGAAATGAGCTGTCCCTGCATGATGTGGGCAGACTGGGGTCCAGTATTTTGATCATATCTCCTCAACCGTGGCTCCAAATAAAAAAGTAAAAACATGGGCAAAAACTTCAGCTCATTAGCTACGGTTTTTACTTTAAAATTGTTTTCCAGTTCAGATTGGAACCTTGTGTAAAAAATTCATCAAAATAGGGTCCATTTATGGCAGCAAAAGTCTTCATGTGGTCTCCTTAGCCTAGACTTTCATTTAATTCCAAAGGACACCTCATGCCATATGAAAGCATGACATTGCTCCTTGACAAAGTTTTGTAATCATGCTTGCAATAATGCATTAAAATAAGTGTATCTTTGAAATCATGCCACCTAGTGTCCCACTAGGATTTGATTCTCTCCTAATAGCTATTTAAAAAGAAATATAAGAAAAGTATAAAAAATACATAGAATATATATATATTGGAGTTTACCCTAGATATAGGATCTATCTAAGGTGTGAGATGATAATGAACTAGTAGAAATAAAGAATCAATGCTTTTTGCCCCAAGTTAAAGAGGCGGAGCTATTGATGCTTTTCCCATAGTATTTTCTGATGGTAAAGTAAGGATATGTTACCCTTGAGAAAAATAATAGGATGAGATAGAAGGCTTATTATTATAATTAAATATGCATATGTACACTATAGGAAATATAATTATGTATCTAAAAAAATACAAGATAGATCTTGTAGCATGCGTTTCCACTATGTACGTGTCAGAGCACGACATCCACCCCCTCTAAACCTGCACATCCTTCGGTATGTGCCACATTGTCTCTTTGTAATATTAGACCTCTTGTACATCTTCCTTGTCTTCTTCTTCACTGGATGATTCCAGAGCTTCATGTTCACTTTGATCTTCACCTGTGTTTTTCTCTTCTTCCTCATCCATATCTTCTAGATCATTGTCTCTTCTTCTCTTAAACATTTTAATCCTTTTTCCTGCAATGGGAATCTTTACTTCTGTACCATCTAGTTCAGACAAGCTGTAAGTAGCATTTTCATGCACATGCTTTACAACATACTGTCCAAACCATCTTTTTGAGAACTTACGCATGACTGTGTGCTGGTTATCAAGGCTACTATCATACACTAAAACCCAGTCACCTTTGTCAATTGCTTTGCTCCTGAGTCGATGTCGCTTATCAAAATAGTCCTTGTTTTTCAACCTTGCATTTTTGAGTCGTTCTTTTGCAGCTTCAATGTCTCCAGGTCTTCTCTCTAGCTGCCTTATACGCAGTGCAAGGAGATCTTCCCTACTAAGCCCCTCTTGCCAAGGTAGTACATTCCATGTGGGAATTGTATCCTCAATCCGCATCACCGGCTTTTGACCATGCATTAACTCCGCAGGCATGTAGCCAGTTACTGAGCTATGTGTTGTACGATCAGCCCATAAAGCATATGGTAACAATTTTGGCCACTCACCAACTCTTCCTTCGCAAGCCTTGGCCAAAGCTTTGATGATAGGAGGATGCCCTCTTTCACTCTTTCCATTGCCTTCAGGGTTGTAAGCTGTAGTAAGAGAAAGCTTGATCCCTAATCTAGAAAAGAACTCCCTTGCTTCTTTGGCATCCAGTTCACCTCGATCTGCAGTGATTTTTCCCACACAACCATAACGGCAAATCACCTCATCAAGAAGGAATTTGCACACAGCTTCTGTGGTCTTAGCTCTTAATGCTCTTCCTTCAACCTGGTTAGTTAGGTCCTCTCGTGCAAGAACCAAGTATCTCATCTGCCAGAGTCCTAAAGGCATCGTGACTAGATCCACAACCCATTTATAGTGCATGGCTAGTGGATATGTAGGGTGCAATCCATCACGATGTCGAACATTTGAATACATTTGACAAGTTACACATGACTCTACAAACTGAGATACATCTTTATACATACCCTTCCACTAGTATTTTTCTTTCAACTTGGAGAAGGTTGCCCACACACCCCTGTGTCCAGCCCATAGACTCTCATGAAACTCTTGCATGAGCTTTACTTGAGTCTCTTTTTTACATATAACCCGTTGTGGTGTAGCACCCTTTTGTTTAGGATGCTTCCACAAGTAACCATCCCTTAAAAAGTACCCATATGCTTTCCTGCGTATCCTCTTGAATTCTTGTTCAGACCAAATATCCTGTTTTGTTAGAGTACTCAAGTACCTTCCAATAGAAAGCCAATCACCTTCATAAAGATCTTTCAAGAACAATTCAAGTGAATTAGTCATGCAGACATTGTTACCTTTGACATGAGAGATAGAATAGAATTTTGTGCCTACATCATCTCCCTCATCAATCATTTGTGACTCATCTTCATACCTTGCCCTTGATAGCATACCTGCCACTGTATTGTCTTTACCTGCAATGTGCTTAAACTCGGGATTTAAGGACTTAATGTAGGCAATCCACCGCAACATAGCAATGTCTGGTGTTGAGCAGCTTGTAATCATCCCAAGAAGTGGTAGACAATCTGTTTCTACAACCACACATGCACCAATTAGGTACTCTTTCCCACTTTGCAAGGCTGTAACCATACCCCATAACTCTCTCTTTATCTGTGGATAGTTTCTTTGATGAGCACTTAGTACCTTTGCTCCAAATCTTACCACATACCTGTGTCCTTCTTTGTCATCTTGCCCTATTGCCCATCCAATCCCTGTAGGACTGGTATCTATTGTCACAATCACTGGCCTTTGACACTCATAGTCTACCTTTCTCAAAGTCGTTGCTGACTGGAGTAACTCCTTTAGCTTTTTCATGGATTTTACATGTGCTTCTGTCCATTTAAACTTTTGATTCTTTCAAAGCAGCTGATAAAGAGGATTAGCTACATGTGCATAATGTGGAATCCAAATAACATAGAAGACACATGCTCCCAGAAACCTTCTAACCTCAGTGATGCTAGTGCATGTTTCTTTCATTCTTTGGATGGCATCTACCTTTGATGGACAAGGTTTCCTACCATATGGCCCGCACATGTGCCCCACAATGAGCACTTCTTTGACACCAAACATAGACTTTTTCCCTGACAATGTAAGATTCACTTCTTCCAACCTAGACAAAATTTTATCACAATCATTTATGTGATTTACCACAAACCTGCGACATCCCTTGAGATCCAAAGCTTCATCTTTTTCACTTTCCTCACATCCTTTGATAGGAAAATCATCAATGAAAGGCATTGTGATTTGAGGAATAAAGTCACGTAAGACCTTATTCATCCCATTCATCATATGTGCAACCGAGTTGGTTGCTCCCTGTGGCAAGGTACACATCCTTACCAAACCCAAAGGTATCCTCATGGTTGTCAAGTCTCTGCTCTCGATTGCAAGATGAAATTGATCATACCCTGAGTAGAGATCCCCCATTGAGTAGATTGCCCTCCCTGCAAATGCCTCTGCAAATTCATCCACAATTGGACCTGTACCTACATTTCTAATTGTCACCTTGTTCACTGGTTGCATATCTTGGATGAAGCGTAGAGAACCATTCTTCTTTGGAACTGTGAACCACCTGTTTGAGTATGGAGCACAAGAAGGCTCCAAGATTCCCATTTTGATTTTCTCATTCAGTAGCTCTACTAACTTTGGCAAATGAGCCTTTGGAACCGGAATAGGCCGCAGATTCCAAGGCACATGAGGTATTGTGAAAATTACCATAGGAGCTACAATATAAGGATCAACACATCCTATCTCATGTGGCTCAAATGCAAAAGCCTTACCATGCTTTGAAAGCATTTCTTTGAAGCACTTTGTCTCCTCCTGTGTTAGAAACTTCTCCCAACCAATCTGCAACTCTTGAAAAGACTTCTTTGTGAAGGTATGCCCGATCTTTTTAGGATTCCGCAAACTTGGTTGTAAAGAAGCCTGTTCAATCTTTTCCCTGTTGTTGGGTGGTAAGGGTGAAGCTACTGGTTTCACCTTCTTTGCTACACTCTTGTATTTAGTTTCAACATGGACTTCTGGGCCAACTGTTTGGCTTTCTTTAAAGGCTTCTATTACTTGATACATTTCCATAGAGCAAACTTCCACAACTTCATTTTCAAGATGAAAACTAGACCTCATTATAGCATCAAGCTCCCCCATAGTATCTACAAAAGAAACTTGTTCACACAAACCCAAAACATTTTCAGTAGGCTTTAGCAACCCACTCTTTTTCATGCCTATTTGTACATTATGCACATAATGCCTCTCATATCTCTTCAAATCTTCAAGTTTTGTAAAACATACTGATCCATTCCTTGTTACCAAGGAGCTTATTGAGAAAGTTTCACCTATTTTTGGATCAGGCGAGACCCTTTTTCTTTCTGTACCACTGCAATCCCGCTTTACAATGGTACTTGGCAAAATCCCATCATTTCTCTATGATCATGAAACTCTTTGCTTACCTTTGGTAAAGGATGTTCTCTGAGGTTGTCACGATTTCTTTCATGGTTTACACAAACTGTGAGAAATTGGACAGCACGTTTACCATCTTTGCTACGTATCCTAGCATATGTTGAACCATCGTCCATTACCTTTGTTTCCATTCGAACTCCCACAATGTAGGGTTGTCCAAGGATGAGATGATATGAAGATGTATCCTGAACAAAGAAGTTTTGGTCAATCTTTACATCACCTATTGTCACCTTCACACCTGGACATGCTGCATACAATTCACCGGATGAATTGTTTGCCACTTTTACCATCCAACCATGATCTGTGTCCATTGGCCATTTGCACTTGTTGTAGAGACTCTTTGACATTATGTTTATTTCTGAACCATGGTCAATCAAGGCAACAAATGGCTCGTCAAGATCACCTACCTTGACCAAAGTTTCTGTAGTAGCCCTTGCCCAATGACTTCGTGAATAGTAACTCCTAGGAATATCTTCAACTTCTTCATCATCATTTGAGAAATACACTTGCTTCACTCTCCCACTAGATTGGTAGCATCCTACCACAGCTCCATCATTCTCCTTATTTTGCAGTTGCATCCCTTGTGTCTTTGAGGTTTCCCCTTCAACCTGTGGACGAGAAACTTCAGCAAGGGTTTGCCTCTTCCTCTTGATGATGTCAATGATCTCCTCATGGAATTCACGCTTTGCAATGCCAAGAACTTCTCCCAGAGTAAACTCAATCTTGCTATTCAAGATCCTTTCCTCCAAGACTTTCTTTAAATCTGTACCAACCTCAATATCAGATTGTAGTTTATAAGTTGGGCCTTTTGTCTTACCTTTCGTTGGCTCTTTCTTCTTTCCTGTTGTAGACTCCTCCATGAGTACTTCAGGTGGAGATGCTCCTTGTGTTGAGGGTGTTTGAGAAGGCATTGAGTCGCTTCTTCCCCCACTTCTAGAAGCTCTTTTTGATGGTCCTTCATCAGCATTCTCACATCTACGCTTCTCTTCTACAATTGCCTCATTTTGTTGGCATTTTGTAATGTAGGCATGCACTGACAATGAGTCCACTGGATCATTCCATCCTGTTTCTAGACGTATGCAATCACCTACTTCATGTAGAATCTCTTTTGTAAGCTTTCCCTTTTTAGCTAATTGCATGACATTTGGCCAAATTTGACCATGATGGTCACTCACCTCTTCATCACAAAAATGTTCAATTTTTACTCCATAAGTAGCTGCCTCAACTGAAGAGGTGGCATGCTTGGTTGCCATATCTTCAACTAAGGTTTGCATTCCCCCCTTCCCAAAGTTAGTTCTCAAGGGTAGACCTGTCTCTCTTAAGTGGATTTTACCATCCTTAAAAAAGACAACATCTTTTGACAAAGCATCACTAAAATCATCATAATCCCTTCTTACATGGTCTGTACTATCACACCAAATACATCTATTAACAAACCCTTCTTTGGGCTGTTGTCTTTGCCTAGGAAGTGGCCCTGATGGTTGGCCTTTTTCTTCAAGCTTTGCAAACTTCACCTTCAAGTCACGCATTCCCTTCACAAGCTCATCTAGCATGGACTCATCAAACTTAGGAGCGATAAAAGTAGGTTTTACCATTTTGTCAGAAGTTGAGGTGGAAGGACTTGTAGTGTTTACTACCATCTTGTCCCTTCTTCTTTGTCGTTTGGCAAGCAGTGAGACAGCACCTTCAACCTCATTCCAGTTGGTCTTTAGTTCTTGCTCAGCATCTTTATCTTCAAGAAGAAGCTCCAAATTTTCTTGAACTCTTTACCTCCAGCTTGTAAGAAAAGATATGTCTTCTCTGCATCTAGTGTGGCCCTTTCTGTCCTAGTGAGTTTTGCATAGCGCCGCTCAAATTCCCTAAGTAGCTCTGTTATTGGTAGTCCTTGCTTTGGCTTGACTACCCATTCTAAGAATGTCCTTTTGGTCACTCTCTCCGAGTCCTCCATGAAATATTCCTCCTTTAAAGCTACTTTGAGTTCTTCCCAATTTCTCCCATGACCATCTTTAATTGCCCTAACATGCTCCCTAATTTCTGGAGCAACAACTAGCTCAAAGCTTTGAATCATCTCACCTTCTGACACGCGATGCAGCACCATCTCCTTCACATACTCGTGTAAGTACTCGGTTACATCTTTGCCATTGAACTGATCCATTTTGTTGACGACCGCTTGTATGGCCTTCGTTGCTGAAATCTCCCTTCTTTCAGTAGCATGTTGTTGTTGCATGAACATTGCAAATGCTTGAAACATTTGCATTGTTGCTGGGTCAAAATGCATACCCTGTTGCTCAACATGATCACCCATGGTTATCCACAAACTCTCACCCTAGCAGATTCGCGTCGGGTTCACCAAAAATATGTCGAGAAATTTGCGGTCTTGCCAGGAAAGCACCAGGCTTATGGCTGTGAGAGTTTGTGAGAGAACTCAACAAAAACTATATGAAGGAGTTAAACCATAGATGCCATGAAGACTAGGGTTTGGAAAGAAGTGCAATCAAAGAAGACTCACTCTTTCTCTCTTGCATTCACACACACAAAGAAAGAACGCAAAAGACAATGTCAAAACAATACGAAGATGAAAACATCAAGGCTATGGTCATATCGTATCATAGGTAATATGAAAGGGTTAATGAATGAGTTAATGGAATTCAATCTTGGCTGACCAAATAGGCTACGAATTATTCTTTGGAATTGTAGTTTTGTGCTTACCATAATATATATATTTTGTCTAGTGATTGGGATTAATTGTGTGTACAAATCCTCTTGGTTCATAGCAAGATAACTACGCTTATATCAAAAGAAAAATTATAGTCTATGAGAGGTAGTATGATGGATCCGGTGATAGAAGTATTTCATTGAGCCTTTCAGGTCCAAAGAGAAACACTATACGTTGTTGAAAGTGTATTTTACGGCTAATCCATACGTTAATTCTTATAGATTGTACAGAGTGAAAGCGATAGAAATGATCATCATGTAGGTTATTCATCTAGCATAGTATGTGAGAAATGTAGATATGAGAGAAGTGAAGAGATGAGAATTTTCCCTCCCAAGCCCTAACTATTCTTGCCCGTAGACAATAAGGATATTGCGGGGAGAGATGTACTTGAAACCCTTCGGCACCATTATTGATGGGAGAGAGAAGAAGAGTGGATAATTCCACTTTGATTGATACACCAAGTGCAAGACCTTCTTTGATTAGAGTTGATCTTCCAAGGTTAGCTTGTTGCAAGAATGGCTAGTCTCCCTCTAGGAGAAAGTGTAGGCTTGGGCTTATGTTAATGGCTAAGTACAATTAGGCATTACTACTCACTCCCTCAAGAATTCCTCTCATCAATGGCTTGAATGCTTGAGTTATTTCCAAGGAAGAAGAGGTCCCCTTTTATAGGTGAAGGGAACCCACAAGGGTTTACACAAGAAGAGAGGAGCCAGTGTGAACAGGAATTGGAAAAGTTGGAAATGAGCTGTCCCTGCATGATGTGGGCAGACTGGGGTCCAGTATTTTGATCATATCTCCTCAACCGTGGCTCCAAATAAAAAAGTAAAAACATGGGCAAAAACTTCAGCTCATTAGCTACGGTTTTTACTTTAAAATTGTTTTCCAGTTCAGATTGGAACCTTGTGTAAAAAATTCATCAAAATAGGGTCCATTTATGGCAGCAAAAGTCTTCATGTGGTCTCCTTAGCCTAGACTTTCATTTAATTCCAAAGGACACCTCATGCCATATGAAAGCATGACATTGCTCCTTGACAAAGTTTTGTAATCATGCTTGCAATAATGCATTAAAATAAGTGTATCTTTGAAATCATGCCACCTAGTGTCCCACTAGGATTTGATTCTCTCCTAATAGCTATTTAAAAAGAAATATAAGAAAAGTATAAAAAATACATAGAATATATATATATTGGAGTTTACCCTAGATATAGGATCTATCTAAGGTGTGAGATGATAATGAACTAGTAGAAATAAAGAATCAATGCTTTTTGCCCCAAGTTAAAGAGGCGGAGCTATTGATGCTTTTCCCATAGTATTTTCTGATGGTAAAGTAAGGATATGTTACCCTTGAGAAAAATAATAGGATGAGATAGAAGGCTTATTATTATAATTAAATATGCATATGTACACTATAGGAAATATAATTATGTATCTAAAAAAATACAAGATAGATCTTGTAGCATGCGTTTCCACTATGTACGTGTCACAGCACGACAACGTGAGAGTGATGTGGGGATTGTGGTCATTACCATATATGTAGATGACCTTATTATTGTTGGTGAAAATGCTATGGAGATTGACCATGTGAAGGGTCTTCTCAAACAGGAGTTTGAAATGAAAGATTTAGGCGAGTTGCGCTACTTTCTTGGCATTGAGGTGATTAGGACTCCAGAGGGTGTATGGCTATCACAGAGACAGTATGCTTTGGACATGTTGTCAAAGTATGGTATGGTTGATTGTAAGCCAATTTCTATTCCCTTGGATGTGAATGCAAAGCTGAGTGCAGAGAAGGGTGATGTTGTTGAGGATGTCAACATATACAGGAAGATTGTGGGTAGTCTAATCTACTTGACTATCACGAGGCCAGACTTGAGCTACACAGTAGGCTTGGAGAGCCAGTTCATGCAGCTTCCGAGGAAGCCACATTTGGATGGAGTACGATGCACACTTAGGCATGTGCAAGGTACTCTTGACTACGCATTGTTCTATGCAGCAGATGCACCATTAGCATTGTATGGGTATACAGATGCAGATTGGGCAGGTAGCATTGTTGATAGGAGATCTACGAGTGGCTTCATGTTCTCTTTTGGGAGTGCTTTTGTTACTTGGAGCAGCAAAAAGCAGCCTACGGTTGCTTTATCGAGCACAGAGGCCAAGTACAGAGGTACAGCAGTTGCGGCGTGCGAGGTAGCTTGGCTACGCACATTACTTGAGGACTTGGGAGTGCAGGTGGACCAGCAGATTTTCATCCATTGTGACAACCTCAGCAGCATGCAATTGGCTAGGAACCCAGTGTTTCATGCTAGGACCAAACACATAGAGTTCCATTACCACTACGTTCGAGAGCGAGTGTTGGCGGGCGACATCGACTTGGTCTACGTCAGCACAGAGGAGCAGATAGCGGATATCTTTACCAAGGCCATCGGAGCTGAGAAGCTTCGACGTTTTCGGACTATGCATGGACTCTGCGACATGCAGAGCTCGAGGCGGAGTGTTGAGATGTCGAGCTCTACACCTTGAGCTGGCATCCACTACAGGTCTTGGCCGCTTACGGCATTTACTCACTGGCGCGTTAGGTGACCGACACGGAGGATCTCTGCCAGTGATTCTATAGCTGGACTACACTTATAGTGCCAGCCTAGTACGCTTCTAGCAAGTTCACACTTAGTGACCGCATGTACATATGTGCTACTTTTCAGCTTTAGCACTTAGTCATTTTGTACTCTCTTTTCTGTGAAGAAGAAGAAGAAGCACTACGGGTCTTGGCCGCTTACGGCATTTACTCACTGGCGCGTTAGGTGACCGACATGAAGGATCTCTGCCAGTGATTCTACAGCTGGACTACACTTATAGTGCCAGCCTAGTACGCTTCTAGCGAGTTCACACCACTTAGTGACCGCATGTACATATGTGCTACTTTTCAGCTTTAGCACTTAGTCATTTTGTACTCTCTTTTCTGTGAAGAAAAAGAAGAAGCTTTCCATCTCTGTGTGCTTTGTGCTTGTCTTGTGTAGCTCTCTTGCATCCTCATTCTTTACAGTATATACTACATAAAACGACATTTATCAACATAGTGATATCAATGAGTATCATCAAAGTATTAACAAAATATCATCATTGTATCAATAAAAATGAATAAATCATCATGGTATCAACGAAAAGCATCATAGAATAGTCATTGTATCAACGAAACAACATCATGGTATCACCGAGAATAACCATGGTATCAACTAAACAACATCATGATATCACCAAGAATAACCATGGTATCAATGAAAAAACATCATGGTATCACCGAGAATAACCATGGTATCAACGAAACAACATCATGATATCACCAAGAATAATCATTGTATCAACGAAACAACATCATAGCATCACCTAGAATAACCATGGTATCAACGAAACAACATCATGGTATCACCATGGTATCAACGAAACATCATCATGGTATCAACGAAAATCACCATGGAATCAACGAAATATCATCATGGCATCACCAAGAATAACCATGGTATCAAAGAAATATCATCATGGCATCATCGATAATAACCATGGTATCAATGAAATATCATCAAGGTATCAACAAAAATCACCATGACCAAAGTACTAACAAAACATCATCATGGTACCATCAAATTCACTATGGTATCAACGAAAACTTATCAATAAAACGACGTAAAGTATATCTCTAGAAGAATAATTATACGAGAATCAATGACCAGTATATCATATAACAAAAGATCATGTACTAACAGTAGCTCGAGAGAATTTGGACGGTCATCAACGGCTCGACTGAATCGGAACGATATGTAACTGGCTTCTGCAGCAAAGTTACATTAGTAACAAATATATGATTGATGAAGAAAAAATATAATTAAGAAGTTTTCAAATATGAGAAAAGTCAAAATCAAAAAGTAAAATTTTGATTTTGAAACATATTCATAGTCCGAGAACGATAACCCAAAATCGGTGCACAATTTAAAAAAACTTTCTTCGGCAAAGTTGTACACCACATCGACTTCGATGGCTCAAACGAATAGTTTTTGCAAAATCGTTTTCAATTAGGACAAAAATCAAAAAACAAAAAACAAAATTTGCTTTTCAAACATATTCGCAGTCAGAGAACGATAACCCAAAATTGGTGCAGAATTTAGAGAAACTTTCTTTTGCAAAGTTGTACACCACATCGATTCCGATGGCTCAAGCGAATTGTTTGTAGTCAGCTAACGATAACTCATAATCGATGTAAAATTTGAAAAAACTTTGTTCTGCAAAGTTATAGACCACATTGATTCCGGTGCTTCTCACAAATAGTTTCTGCAAAATCGTTTCAAATCAGTTAAAAAATCAAAAACAAAAAGAGAAGTTGCTTTTCAGGCATGTACGCAGTCCGCGAACGATAACTCAAAATTGATGCAGAATTTGAAAAAACTTTCTTCTGCAAAGTTGTAGACCACATCTATTTCGATGCGTCACTCATGTAGTTTCTGCAAAAAAAATTCACTCAGTAGAAAAATCAAAAACAAAAAGCAAACTTGCTTTTCAGGCATGTACGCAGTCCACGAACGATAACTCAAAATTAGTGCAGAATTTGAAAAAACTTTCTTCTACAAAGTTGTAGATCACATCGATTCCAATGCCTTAGGCGATTAGTTTTTGCAAAATCGTTTTCAATTAAGAGAAAAATAAAAAACATAAAACGAAAGTTTCTTTTCAGGTTTGTACGTAGTCCGCGAACGATAACTCCAAATTGGTACAGAATTTGAAAAACTTTCTTCAGCAAAGTTGTAGACGACATTGATTCCCGTGCCTCTAGCGGATAGTTTGTGCAAAATTGTTTTCAATTAGTAGAGAAATCAAAAACAAAAACGTCCTGCTCTGATACCATGTTGAGAGAGAAAGAGAGAACACAGAAATAGAACCCCAAAGTGTGTAGAATACACACATGAGATGATGTATATATAGAGGGGACCTGGGTCCTATATATAGAGAAGCCATATATTGAGTAGCTTCACATATAAGCTCAACACGGTGGGTGAAGGAAGATAGCCTTTGTACATATAGTTGTGGTCTTCGAGTGCTTTCGATCGCTAGTTTGGTGTTGCAGTTTTTTTAGGTGCAATAGATATGTGTGTGGTTAAACATAAATGTTCAACTAGGGGGTGGGCAATGATGGTGCAACCAAAGATGGTCTGAGTTGAAAAGTTATTTATGCCAGGCAAAGGCTGCAGGCAGGTGCTATGCAAAAGGCTAGGGCAGGTACTACGGTCCTCGGCAGACCGGTGGTAGTGGAAATGTATGTCTAATGCGGGTTTTTAGGCCAAAAAGCTTCAAGATAGGTCCAAATGGGATAGTACGTGAAGTTTCCTAAAGTGCCAAGTCGGTGCTCAAGCATGTAGTGTTTGATGTGCTCTAGAAGCTGGTCCAGACGGCTCCTCAATTACAGCCCCGGTGCTCAGGATATTGCAGTGCAAAGTTAGAAGGTTTAGCAAATCCTCGATGGGTAGGGCAGGTATAGACAAATGTTCAAAACTGGGATCAGTCGATACGCGTGTAAAGCTCAAGCTGGGAAGCATGCCAATCTTTTTGGATTGTCAATCGGGGTCCGGATATGCAAGTTACGGCATGTGGAATATCCGCCGAGAATCGGGTATGTGCTCACTTGGCCGTGTTGGTAGGCACATCGATAGGAGTTTTTTTGTGCTTGCTAGCGTTCTGAAAAATCGCATGCAACGTGGGGAGTCAACCAAAATTTGCGGATGGCCGATCAGAGTCAGAGGCATGGAGGTCTAAAGCTGGTAGTGGGTAGATTGACGAGAGGGGTGTTCGGCGAACTCGAGCATGTGGAGCACCGACGGCGTATGAATCAAGTGCTAAGATTCCCTTGGTTGCAAATTTAAAGGAAAGAAGCTTGGTTGAAGTTGGAAAAGGAAAGGAAAAAAAGTTTGGCTTAACTTTAGGTAGTGAAGTGTATCTTCAAATGCAAAAAAAGGAATACAAAAAGGTAGACTGCGAGGCCAAGGCACAATGCAGCCGGGCTATGGCTTAAAAAAGGAATTTTTTTCCTTTTCTTATTGAAGCTAAGAGGGGAGGTGAAGAAAAGAAGCACAACGGTGAGTGGCATAAAATGGTAACCATCTTTTTGCAACACTTTTTAGCCTACTCAACATTCTCTTCCTCATATGTATATATATTTTTCTATGCTATTAAGTTATCTAGAGTAAATTCCCCCTCTTCGTTTAACCTTTGTGGCGACACATACATTGTACTCTTCCCAAAACTGTCACCTTAGTCATATATTTATATTACCACCCTTTTCTTTTTTGCTTTGTAAATAAAATTAAGCATACAATAACCAACTATCTACCCCCAAACTTTCTTACCTCTTGTAAATTAGTAGTAGAAAAATAATATATCCATCTTCCATCCCATATAGATAAATTACCATGGAAAATCAACTCTCCACTTGTCTTTACCAAAGATTATGGTCCATCTCTACAAGTCTTCTATGCCCCCTACATAGGTGGCCCAATATCTCTTAAGAATATACATATAGTTTTTCTCCTTTCAAAAAGACTCAAATTGTATATTCTTTTCACAAGAAAATAATATTGGGCCCTCCTCTATTTGTTTAAGCATCACACCCTTTTGAAAAAGCATGATTCCCCTTGGATGCATACAAGCAAAGGGCCCATACAAGAAGACTTGGAAGCAAAAGGTTCCCTAGCCTAGTGTGGACCTTCCAAACCGAATTCCTTGGTGTATGGGTGTGAAGAATAGTCCAAATTCATATCAAACATGTTGAGAAGGTCAAATTTGCCTTTTGAAGCATGTCATTCCGAGCTACAGATACAAAGTTATGGTCAAAATAGTGTAAATCTATCAGCTTTGCAGCAAAAGGAAACTGTGAATCAAATAAATCAAGAGGGTGAGATCTAATTTTTCCCCTACTCATCTTCTAGAAGAGCAATGAGTGTTCAAGGACTCTTGCTTGTGATGGGACCAACCTAAAGATGCTTTCTAAATGCCAAGACAGACAAGTTGGGATACCCCGCAGGAGCCACCCGTAGGGCCTCATGGTGGGGCCCACCTACATTATGCACCCCTATGGAGCCTTCACGGTCTAAAATGATGTTTTTGGTGAATAAATAGTCCACTTTATGTCCAATATTCAATGAGTGGTCAAAGGACACTTAATTAGGGCTAATCACTCACCCTAATTAAGTGTAGCATAATCCCACTACTGCACAACTATAAATAGCCCCCCTTGGAGAGACTCAAAGACACACCTATATTTTTGACTTCATGTTGTTCTTGATCAATAGTAGAGAAAACCCCAACTCTCCCTCTTTCACATCCTCCCTCCTAACCCTCCTCTTTGGAGGAAGTGCAACTCTATTCTCCACTCTTTCTATTCTACAATCTCTTACTCCATCAACCCAATAAATCATTGTAGCACCTCAATAACTTGTAAATACATCATGATCTCTCTCATGGTTATGTTAATGATCATTAAATCATCTTCAAAACATTCAAGTGTCGCAATTCGTGATGGTTAGCCACCGTCTGTCTTCCCCTTAAAAGGTGTGCGAGAAATCAAGTGTTCTATTCTCAATTTACCATTGGTTTGTTTCTCCACACTTATTCAATTGGTCTAAAGAAATTTCTCACTCCAAATCTCTTTTTCTTCATTACATATGCATGTGGCTACCTCTCATGGTGATTTTATTTATCATTGCATTGCATAGATGGAGATGAGCTCTCTATGCAAAGTGTGTTAGTTCGATGTAGGTGATTCTCTTGTGTGTTTGAGAGGCAAGTCTTGTGCGCATGATTTTTTGATGAGTGCTTGAGAGAGGAGGAGGTTGGATGTATCATGGGTATTCTTATGGGGATAAGGTGAATGCTATTCCACAAATTGCATATTCCATTTGATGCACGGCATTGGGTTGCATAATCGTTGATGGTGTCAAGTTTCCAAAGTGTATATAGAGTAAGGGGTTTTCAAAGTGTGTTTCTTGAGTGGGTGAGTGCAAGTGTTATTTTGATTGATTTCCTTCTCCACTCCCAAAAGAAGGTGGTGCCCCAAGTAGTGTGCGTACCCCTTTACGAACATTTTGTGAGGGTAGGCCCATTGGTTTGGGTTTAGAGGCCCCATTTCAAAAATCTCGCCTTCATAAAGTGGTGCCCCCACTGAGGAACATATTTCCAAGTTACCTTCAAATTTTTAGTGATGAACAATGGAGTTCCCATCTGTCCATTTCATTTTGCACAACACATTAGAGTAAATGTTCACATAGATAGAAAAGTCTTTTTCCAGCAACGCATTGTTTTTATGTTTGGTGCAGAAAGACTTAGAGAAATACTGGCATCACCGAATCCAATTATACTTCCAGTCATCAATTATGAAACTTCTTTTGATGTTTACGTGTTTATTTTGTTTTAAAGGCGAGAACAAGGAGTGGTGAAGGGGTTCTCAAGGGCCATATGAAGAAACGAGGTCTTCAAACCAACAACGAGGAGTAGCACATGAATCGCGATCAAAACAATGAACCTTTTAGGCCTATTGCTCGGCAATCCATTCATATAATCATTACAACTAAGTTTAGGTTTCAATCTATCATAAGGAGGATATTTGGATCCACTCGCCTCAATGAAATCAATGCTTCAATTGATCCATTTATTCTACCTATGATAAAGTACGAATTAACAATGGATATGTACATCTTCATTTTAATGTAATCAGATTTATAGTGTCAACAATCTTGTGCGGCCCGTAAGAGAAAAGTTTCTTGAAAAAAAAAAAAGTCTAAACAAAATGTCAAGTTCTTTTCCCACATTTTATGCAAGAAGTGGGGAAGATGCGCAAGAGTTTCTTGACAACTTAGACATGGCACATCTCATATCCTGGAGAGATGAAGAGGAAGTAAAGCTACGAGCCTTCCCGTTGGTTCTAAAAGCAGAAGCTAAAGCATGGTATGAGACCTTGCAACCCCAAATCAAGTCCAACTGGGAGAGACTGCGAGCAAGCTTCCTCTCCAAGTTCGGGCAAGGTGATACTTCTGAAGGACTATGGAAAAGTCTTATTGGACATAAGCAGGTATCACTTGAAGACTATCCCTCTTATGAAGCAACCTTTGTCAATCTATGGGGTAGGTGGGAGGTTACATTAGAAAATCATGGTGGTGCACCTAAATTTCTAAAAAAAGAGAGATTCATGGTTGGCTTGTATCCACTTTTAAAGGCTAAAGTAGAGCTAAAATTCCCATCCACCTTCGAAGAAGCACGTGAGGTAGCCATCATTAAGTTTAGAAAACTACACTTCCAAGCACATAGAGCAAGGGGTTTGAATGAAGTGAGTGAGAGGGAGTCTTCACAAGCCATGGAAGCACCAATTAGGGCCCCTCTTACACAATCTTCACAAATAGGAGATAACTCTCAACAAGAGGTTTTACAAAGGCTAACTCAACAGCTTGAGAACCTCACTCTGAATCTAGTACAGGGCCCACCTCAACAACGACAACCAAGAGAAGGGAATCGCAATCAACGAAGACAAGCTCAAGAGTTGCGATGTTGGCATTGCAATGAAATGGGCCATGGAGTGTACAATTGTCCACATCCAAGGCGACTTCCGCTAGACATATATCCCCCTAGACTGCCTCCTCTCACTGTGCAGCAAGAACTAGCTCAAGGCCCACAAATCCTTCGTCGACCACCACCACCAGCAAATATACCTCCCGTCCCACATGAGGAGGAAGAAAGAGGAGTCAACATCATCAAGCTAGAAGAGGTAATAGATGAGCATACTCTAAACTTTGATGTTATACCGGCAGAAAAACGCACAAGAGCACATGATAAGGATGAAGACATGAGAAGTGAAGGAACAAATTCAGCCAGAAGGGACAAGAAGAAGTAGTCAAAGATGGAAGAAGCTGAAAGTGGCAGGAAGAAAAGATCAAGGCGAAGGGAAATTGGTATCAATGACTTCCCATTGGGAAAGGAGCTAGAGCCCTACAACATCTTGGAGGATTTACAAACCCAAAATCCAAACATTTCATGGCCTCAACTTCTACACCTATCAGCCAAAGTAAGAAGGAAATGGCCAAAGTTGGTAAGTACAAGAATTCCAAAGAAGAAAGCAAATCTTTCCATTAAGTTTGTGGCCTCAAAGCTACAAAAATATGTGGAAGCCATTGTGGATGCTTACATAAGGGGTAAAAAGGTGTCTAATGTATATGTTGATGGTGGAGCTCAAATGTGTGTGATCACGGAAAAATCAATGAACAGGTTAGGGCTTGAAATTACAAATTCCTCTAATTGTCAAGCTAGGCTAGCCAACAACTCAAGTGTGAAGTGTTTGGGGATCATTGAAAATGTAAAAGTCTCTGTATGTAACATAGATGCACGAGTGGATATGTATGTCATGCCAGCTAAGGGGGAGGGCTATCCCATCATCCTAGGGAGGCCTTGGCTCATTGCTGTGAATGCAGATCAAAAATGGGGAAGTGGTCATTTGATTCTTAAGAAGGGTCAACCGGTGGTGTATGATTGGCGAGAAGGAAAGCAACTAGATATCAACTATGAAACCACGGAAGATGAAGAGATCAAGGAGGAGAGTCCTTACTCAAGTGATGAGGAAGCATCAACCAGTGCATCAACCAGTGAAGAGGAGTCTTCTTTGCAGGTAATGGGAATTTTATTTAACACCAACACCCAAGATGTTTCCGTAGAAGAAAAGCCAACAGACAATCACACACGAGGGGATGAAAGATGCCACCACCTTGGAGAAGGATTTGAGAAGATGCTTGCAAAAGATCTTACTTGTGAGGAGAAGAGGTCCTACATCAATATGTTAAGGAGGTATCCCAATTTGTTTATCACTGACTACTCACAAATAAGAGGTGTAGATGTAATAGAGCATCGAAATGAATTGAAACCAGGGACCAAACCCGTGGCTCAAAAGTTAAGGCGACTAGATTCTGTGCAACAAAAGGCTCTCCTACAAGAAGTGAATCGACTCTTGAAGGCTGGCTTCATCTATCCAGTATCCAACTCCGAATGGGTATCACCTATTGTAGTCACTCCCAAGAAGAATGGTAAGTGGAGGGTCTGCGTGGTACACAGGTACAACACATTGTGAGAACTCATAACAAGGAAGCAGACTTACTCGCAAATGAAAAGCTTCAAATGGCGGTAGGAGGTGTGAAACTATATGAACCCAAATATCAAGGTCAAGAGGAGCTAAAAGACATTATCTTCTTTCTACAAGCAGGTGAGTGTCCCAAACACTTAGACAAGGTGCAAAGACATAGACTAGTTAAGAAGGCCACACCTTACCAGTTGATCGGGGATGATTTATATCACAAAGGGAAAGATTTGGTCTTCAGGAGAGTACCAGGTGTGCAAGAGATAGAGAAAATTCTTCTTTCATGTCATGATGATTTCTGTGGTGGTCAATTTTCTCAAGATATTACAAGTAGGAAGATTTTACAAGCAAGGTTTATTTGACCGAGCTTACATCGTGATGTCCAATATTGGTGTAAGGCATGTAAGCAATGCCAAATTTTTGGTGATAGACGACTGACATATGAGCCTCGAGTCCCAATAATATCTTATGTCCCTTTTGAAAAGTGGGGTGTGGATGCAATAGGTCCCCTACCTCGTACTTCTACACGGAAGGTTTTCATCATCATGGGTGTTGACTACATGACACGATGGGCGGAAGCAACAAGCACAACCCGAATCACAGCTGAAGAGGTATCAAAGTTTATTTTTGATCATATTTGTAGTAGGTTTGGAACACCCCTAGAAATCTTATCAGATCAAGGCCCGAGTTTTAGGGCTGATCTTCTAAATGATCTCTTGAGGAGGTTAAAAGTGAAACACCTGCATTCCACACCCTACTATCCTCAATGCAATGGATTGGTGGAAAAAGTGAATGGAATGATATGTAAGATCATTTCTAAGTAGGTTGTGGACCGGCCTAATGATTGGGATCACCATTTGACGGCTACTCTTTGGGCGTATAGGACATCTTTCAAGGTATCTACCCAATTTCATCTAGTTTATGGACAAGAGGCACTTCTCCCCATTGAGGTAGAGCTCTCAAGCTTGCGCGTTCTTGCAAGAGTGGCAAAAAAACCAAAAGAGGTTCTACATGAAAGGATCTTAGATCTCCAATGACTTGAGCTAGATAGAGAAGAGTCCATTGATCACTACATCACCAAAGCGACAAGCCAAAGGGACAAAATCAACAAGAAGCTCAAGGGGAAAGGATTGAAGGAAGGTATGTTGGTTCTTCGCTATGATAACCGACTTGATATTCGACTTGACAAAAAGTTTTTGCAAAGATGGGAGGGACCTTTCATGATAAAAACAAAGTTTGGGAATGGTAGTTATAGATTAGCATATTTATCAGGAAAAATCCACAAGACCAGAGTCAATGGATGGAGATTAAAGCCCTACTTTCAACGTATCAATCCGTTGATAGGAAGTCATCTACCTACATCGTCTAAGCTCCAAATTGGCATGGCTCCCTTTGGCTTGGCAAATGCTCCACCTATTTTTAAAGCTTTGAGGTGCAAAGAAGAACCAGCCTTGGAATCTGAACATACCCAAGGCAACCCTCCCATCTCCGATTTATGGGATTGAGGTAATGAAAAGCTGGTTTAATGGAGTAAAAGAGTGCATGTCGCTCCTCATATTAAATTTTTTATTTATTTTTTTTTTAAAGAAGAGAAAGAAGCAACACCCTCCTCCTAAAGATATGAATATCTTTAGGCTTGGGGGAGGGCTAATATGAGTGGCATAAAATGGTAACCATCTTTTTGCAACACTTTTCAGCCTACTCAACGTCCTCTTCCTCATATGTGTATATATTTTTCTACGCTATTAAGTTATCTAGAGTAAATTCCCCCTCTTCGTTTAACCTTTGTGGCGACATATACATTGTACTCTTCCCAAAAATGTCACCTTAGTCATATATTTATATTACCACCCTTTTCTTTTTTGCTTTGTAAATAAAATTAAGCATACAATAACCAACTATCTATCCCCAAACTTTCTTACCTCTTGTAAATTAGTAGTAGAAAAATAATATATCCATCCCATATAGATAAATTACCATGGAAAATCAACTCTCCACTTGTCTTTACCAAAGATTATGGTCCATCTCTACAAGTCTTCTATGCTCCCTACATAGGTGGCCCAATATCTCTTAAGAATATACATATAGTTTTTCTCCTTTCAAAAAGACTCAAATTGTATATTCTTTTCACAAGAAAATAATATTGGGCCCTCCTCTATTTGTTTAAGCATCATACCCTTTTGAAAAAGCATGATTCCCCTTGGATGCATACAAGGAAAGGGCCCATACAAGAAGACTTGGAAGCAAAAGGTTCCCTAGCCTAGTGTGGACCTTCCAAACCGAATTCCTTGGTGCATGGGCGTGAAGAATAGTCCAAATTCATATCAAACATGCTGAGAAGGTCAAATTTGCCTTTTGAAGCAAGTCATTCCGAGCTACAGATACAAAGTTATGGTCAAAATAGTGTAAATCTATCAGCTTCGCAGCAAAAGGGAACTGTAAATCAAGTAAATCAAGAGGGTGAGATCTTATTTTGCCCCTACTCATCTTCTAGAAGAGCAATGAGTGTTCAAGGTCACTTGCATGTGATGGGACCAACCTAAAGATGCTTTCTAAATGCCAAGATAAACAAGTTGAGATACCCCGCAGGAGCCACGTGTAGGGCCTCCTGGTGGGGCCCACCTACATTATGCACCCCTATGGAGCCTTCACGGTCTAAAATGATGTTTTTGGTGAATAAATAGTGCATTTTATGTCCAATATTCAATGAGTGGTCACAGGACACTTAATTAGGGCTAATCACTCACCCTAATTAAGTGTAGCATAATCCCACTCTTGCACAACTATAAATAGCCCCCCTTGGAGAGACTCAAAGACACACCTATATTTTCGACTTCATGTTGTTCTTGATCATTAGTAGAGAAAACCCCAACTCTCCCTCTTTCACATCCTCCCTCCTAACCCTCCTCTTTGGAGGAAGTGCAACTCTATTCTCCACTCTTTCTATTCTACAATCTCTTACTCCATCAACCCAATAAATCATTGTAGCACCTCAATAACTTGTAAATACATCATGATCTCTCTCATGGTTATGTTAATGATCATTAAATCATCTTCAAAACATTCAAGTGTCGCAATTCATGATGGTTAGCCAGCGTCTGTCTTCCCCTTAAAAGGTGTGCGAGAAATCAAGTGTTCTATTCTCAATTTACCATTGGTTTGTTTCTCCACACTTATTCAATTGGTCTAAAGAAATTTCTCACTCCAACTCTCTTTTGCTTCATTACATATGCATGTGGCTACCTCTCATGGTGATTTTATTTGTCACGGCATTGCATAGATGGAGATGAGCTCTCTATGCAAAGTGTGTTAGTTCGATGTAGGTGATTCTCTTGTGTGTTTGAGAGGCAAGTCTTGTGCGCATGATTTTTTGATGAGTGCTTGAGAGAGGAGGAGTTTGGATGTATCATGGGTATTCTTATGGGGAGAAGGTGAATGCTATTCCACAAATTGCATATTCCATTTGATGCATGGCATTGGGTTGCATAATCGTTGATGGTGTCAAGTGTCCAAAGTGTATATAGAGTAAGGGGTTTTCAAAGTGTGTTGCTTGAGTGGGTGAGTGCAAGTATTATTTTGATTGGTTTCCTTCTCCACTCCCAAAAGAAGGTGGTGCCCCAAGTAGTGTGCGTACCCCGTTACGAACATTTTGTGAGGGTAGGCCCATTGGTTTGGGTTTAGAGGCCCCATTTCAAAAAGCTCGCCTTCAACGGGTTTTCGAGAAAGGAAAGAGGGTTTTTTCTTTGTGTTTTCGAGAAAGGAAAGAGGATTTTTTCTTTTGGCTGGGGAGAGGAGGAAAAAAAAGATTTTCATGCGCTCGGCGGTCGAAGCCGGTGATGGATTTCAAATTGCTCCCAGTCAATGCATCTACAAGTCGAGCAGTCCCATGGTCAACCACATAGGGAATGTCCAAGGAGGTATTAAAGCGGATTCCAGGTGTGTTCGGGTGAAAGCTTCAAAAATTGAACCCATTCGGCTGCTCTGTTATAAGATCAATATATTTTGAAGCTCCAGTTTGACCATTAGGCATGTTGGCGACCATATTGTGTGGGCAGGTAGTCAGAGCGCTCTCCTCGTATAAAGATTCAATCAAAAGGCCATTGTATAGTGTACAGAGTTTGGGTGCTACAAATCTGGTGCAGTCTTTGGTAGATTTAGCAATTGTGATATTATTTTAAAGTTCAAGCTTTATGATCACTTTTGAGGACGGGCCAATCCCATACCTCATTATGTTGCAATCTTGTCAGATAGTGACCAATGGATTTATGAGTCCTCTCTCTCTCTCTCTCTCTCTCTCTCTCTCTCTCTCTCTCTCTCTCTCTCTCTCTCTCTACTTGTCTATGTTTTCTTCTCCATTCGTTCAATATTAAGATAAAATGTTCGTGTATTTAATACAGGTATGGATAATGACATGTTTCTTTCGTCTTTGTCACCCCAGCAGAGGTAGTGGTACAAGGATCGTCATCGCTCTGGAGCACCATCATGCGTTCCTACTTCTTTAGCGTCTCCATCTATTTCAGAGCATTTAGCATGCTCCGAAGCTTCAGTGTAGACGAGACGATCTTCACACTCGTCTAGGCATCGGCGCTCTAGTGATGGCGGCGGCGGTTGTTGTGGGGATGCCACCGCCGATGCCTCAACACCACCTCGTGTTTGACGAGGCTCTTTACCTTCCCCTTCTTTGCCTGCCCCACACCAATCATGGCATCGCTATCTATGCCAGGTTTTGCACGGCTGACGGCCATCCCTAGTAGCTACACACCACTACCTACTCCTCCGGGAGTCACCCCAGACGCGACACTCCTCCCTTCGGGGCCCAGACTCCAGTGGAGACACCTCACCTCCGTGTCCCCATTGACACGCCGCTAGAGACCCCTGTCGGGACAGCCAGGTTCACGCGTCACCGGCAAGAGGGCTTGCCTTACTCTGTCGACTTCAGTGGCGGCATCATCTTGGATGATGAAGGCAAGAAGGTGATCTCGCGCATGGGCGGTCTTTGCTCTCAGGTGTTTAGACACTACACACTAAACACCTGGAGTAAAGTACCAAGTGATTTTAAAGACAGAGTCATCGGCATGCTGCATGAGGAGTTTCCCGTTTCAACACGGGATGATCGCTTCAATGAGGACCTGATGAAGGTTTGAGAATGTGCAAATACTGCAAGCACAAGCGTTCTGAAGTACAAAAAGAAATAAAGCATGGGTGGAATAGACCATATTGGCTGGCCAAAGAAGATTGCAAGAATGCAAAGAAAGCAGTATGCGAGAATCCTGACAAGTGGAAGCAACAAAAGGAGGCAGCCAAAGCGCCAGTGAGGCAGGGAGCTCGCA
This sequence comes from Adiantum capillus-veneris, assembly GCF_014529385.1. Classification (NCBI taxonomy): domain Eukaryota; kingdom Viridiplantae; phylum Streptophyta; class Polypodiopsida; order Polypodiales; family Pteridaceae; genus Adiantum; species Adiantum capillus-veneris. The sequence goes on along the minus strand of NC_140942.1, from coordinate 60,841,708 downwards.
TCACTTGGAAAGCGGTAGGTGGGCATCATTTGAGACTGATTTTGTAAGTGTTTTTGCATTGCTCTTTAGGTTTGATAGTTTAGGGTTTAAGGGTTTTTAATTCTAACATAATGGATTCTTTGTATGTTTTGACAATGGTCGATGAGACAGGACGTGACCCCACACCGTACGAGCATGAATACGCAAGCAGGAAGGTCTGAAACGCCCTGATGGACATTCGAAGTTCTCGCGGCAGCATGGTTAGTATTAGGATTTACTCTTTTCTATTTGCTTTATTGTTTTGTAAATTATATGTTTATACTTACAGAAAGCTGTCTTATTGTTTTTTTTTTGTAGAATCCGACAGATACGCTGCTTGGACGCGATGAGATGTCTGATTAGACAACATCAGTCTATCCGTAGCTAGATAGCATTAGTTTCCTTTTGTCATAGCATATGTATCATGAGATAACGTGTATACGTCTTTTTGTAACTATTGGAAAACCATGTATATTTTCTCAATAATGACAATGGTGTTGTTACTACTACATTTGCAAAGTTTAACAATCAACTGATTTTGCTTATGATGTGTACAATTGTCATTGATTTACTTTCATCAATTTACTTTTGTCAGTTTTGTATCTTTATTCTGCAAACAATACTATGGATGATGGAGTTAATGGCTATCTTGTCTTGTAGGTGACTACTTTAGGTCTATACCTAAGCTTGCACTTTCTTTCAAAGGTGAATCTGGGCTTATCTTGGATTCAATTAAGTTTACTCTATTATTGAGACATTCAATATGGTTGATGGGTGGCAAGGCATTCAATGCCCTGGATGCCCTGCCACCAACTTTTTACACTCTTGGGCGTCTCTATAAGCATTGCTATAGAAGGCTCTGCAGTGTTGCTATTAACGTCGCTATAGGTAGCCTGTAAGCGCCACTATGGTTGTCGCTATATACATCGCTATATGGTGACAACCATAGCGACGCATATAGAGACGCTCATAGCGACGTTCCCGTATTGACGCTATTAGCGACAGTCTTAGCGACGTCGGGTAGTATAATAACCCAATGTATTTTCGTCGCTAAAATCGTCACAAGTGCACACAACCTCTTGTAGTGATTCGGAATGACCACACCTCCTCCTGCCTTCTGCACAACTCTTTTATAAGTTCCATCAAACCACATGGTAAAATCTTCCTTCAAGTCCGGTTCCTTTGCAACATCCTCTTTCACCATCCTTGGGTAGATGGGTAGGTATGCATCCTTGTTGACCAAGATATCTGCCAAATGAGACCTACTCGTATGATCAATTTTGAATTCGAGCTCAAACTCTTGCAATTCAAGTACCCATTTCCTTATCCTTCTCCCTTGTTGGAGATGAAGCACCACTTCATGCAACAAATTGTTAGATGTGAGCACATAAAACTTCCGCACAATCAAATGTAGTTTGAACTTGCGGCAGGCAAAGAACAAGGTCATCACCCACTCTTCAGCCTCCGTATATGATCTCTCCCCCATGCTAATCACTCTGCTAATCAAAATAGATCAGTTTGTAGCACTTACCCACCTTTTGCATCAATATCGCACCTATAGCAACCGTACCCATTGTCATGGCCACATAAAAAACATCCTCATTATTAGGAGGACACAGTGTAGGCAGTTAACACAATATCTCCTTCACCTTGTTAAATGCTATTTATGCATCTTCAATCCATTGGAAACCATGAACTTGTTGGCTCAATTTTTGAAGTGGGTAGACATAATGGGAAAGCATCCAAAAGAACCTGGCCAAATAGTTGAGTTTGTGCACAAAAGAAACCAAACCTATTGCATTGGTGGAAGGCTCCATCATAACCAAGGCCTTTACTTTTTTGGGATCCACTTCAATACCATTTTGCAAGACCACAAAAGATAAGCCCGTGGCTGCATCAACTTGCACTTTTTGGGCTCAATTGTCCTCCTTCCTCATCTAGTCTTTGGAAACACAACTTCAACTTGGACAAGTGCTCCGCCTTGGAACTATAGCAACCAATATCATCCATGAAAACTCTAATAAACTTACCCATGTATGGCCCAAATACCTTATTAATCCAATCTTGAAATGTAGCATATGCATTCACCAATCCAAAAAGCATCCAACGATAAGCAAAGCACCCCCATGGTGAGATGAAAGTAGTTTTTAACTGATCCTCCAACGCAATACCAATTTGAAAGTAATCTGAAAAACTGTCCATAATAGAATACTGCTCATGACCTACGACCTGGTTCAAAATCTCATCGTGAAATGGAAAAGGGTAGTGGTTCCGCTTGGTAGCAACATTTAATGGCTTATAGTCTACACAGACCCTCCACTTTGTGTTCTTATTTAGTGTAATAACAACAGGGGAAACCCACTAAGCTTCTCTCATGGGATAGATATTACATGCCTCCAATAGCACCCAACCTTCTCAGTTTCTATGCCTTAGGCTTACATCCGGGCTTAAGTAGAATTTGATGTTCCACTCCTTTAGCTCCCGGCAGATCTTTGTACTCTGTAGCGAACAAACTGGGATACAATTCACATAGCTCCATGTAGCTTTTCTTTTTTGTGCTTGGTTAGGTCCTCCCCCATCATATTCTCTACTTCTTCAGCTTCCTAACCACAAATCGTAGTATGCATACCTTTATTGGGTTTAGTAGAACCCACCATGACTCCAAATAGATCTATGTCTATCTTTAGCAAGTCTTTATCACTCTCCTCCTCTTCCTCACTACTCGAGCCTTCATCATAAGCTGATTCCATCTCATACTTGTAACTATTACTGGAGCCTTCTCGATCATCCTCAACCCCTGGGTGAAAACGTCTTTCTCTCGTCTTCAAGTCGAGCACAATTTTCCCGTCATTCTCCCGATCCAGCAAGGTAAAGACCCCTGTTTCGCAATCCTGCTTGGCCCCAAATGCCAACAACCACGGCCTCACCAGTATGATTGGATACGAATTTTCACCTGCTTTCATAACAAAGAATTCAATGAGGCATTCAATACCCATCACTTTTACCTTCACTTCCTTGACCACTCCCAAAGATCGAGCTTTGGCATGGTTGGACATCCTCATTTAAACATTATACATGACCATAGACTTGATGCCTATATCTTTCATAGCAGACTCCATTATCACACAGACTTGAGCACCACTATCAATATATGCCTCCACCTGCTCCTTTCTTTCCACCGAAACCTCCACCACTAGAAGCACATATGTGGGACTCCCCACCCTTAAGGTTAGATTCTTCACAACATGTGCATCACCTCTTGCACAAGGTAGCCTTGTACTAACATTGGTTGACCATTGCCTCCTCAATCTGGGGTTCAATGCAAGCAACTATCCAGAGGTGATGTTAGATCTTTGGTTTTGTACATCACTCACCAGATCATATTTGACCTCGCCCTAGTTGAAAATCTGTCTGCTTGATCTTTTGTCTTCGTCTCCTTTTACTTGGCTCAGGCTACTCTTTTCTCTCGTCCACTTTCTCTTTCCCTTTTCTATCTCTGGTTTCTCACTATGTCTTGGTCTCCCTTCAGCTCTTGCTATTTTGTTGGCCATAACATCGACCTCCTACCAATCAACCACAATAATGTTAACTCTTTGCACTTCATCATTACCTCGTGGGGTTGGTGGTGCCTGATTTTCAATAGCTTGCTGCTCCCTTTGACCATTGAATTGTGTTTATTCTCGGCCTCGAACAAATAGAGGGTACATGCCGCCCCTCTTCCTTGGTGGATGAGGGTAATTTGGAGCATAATGGCCTTTGCTCCACAATTATAACACCTACCAGGCAGCTGTCTTGCCCCACCTCTCCCTGCCCTTGGCTACCCTCTCTCCATTACACTCAGGCGTAGCTCTTGCATTTGATCATTTAAATCTTGAACAGTACGTACCCACTGTTGAGGAATTGTTACCACCCCTCGGTTTGCTTGGTTATCCACTTGAGTTCCTCCCTTGGAGTTAGACCAGGGTTCGGGACCATCAACTCATACCCCAATGTGCCTTGCTTGATCTTCTTCTTGATTTCCTTGCTTTTGGCCCGCGCAATAGCATCTACCGTGTTGTAATTTTTCGGGCTTTCAAAATCCACTTTTTCTCAAACCTTGGGATGCAAACATGCCATGAAGTTTTCCAACTTAAAATACTCTCCGCCACTTTCCGACTGCATGACAACTGCAAAATCCCTCCAATGTTCTTCAAAACGGGCAAGAAAAGTCCAAAATTCTCGTTCACGTCCTGCTTCAAATTCTTCAATCTTGCATCTAAATAAACACGAGATACCTCCTTTCAAAATTCCTACAAAAACCGAGTCCACAAAGCTGGCGACATGAACCTCATTTCACCTTCTACATCATAAACCAAGCCTTCCTTGCATCAACAATGGAACCGTTGTTGGGCGCATTTTTGACACCCCGTTTTTTGTAAATTTGTACATACGGACATGATGCCCAATGTCAATAGGGCATGTGGCCTTTCTTTTTGTGGGGTTTTTAGCTTGCTTTAGCAAGCACATGTACATGCACTGCAAGTCGCTAATCTAGTGACAGCTGTCGAGCTATTGTAAGTGCCTGTGAGTGAGTTTTTTGAAGTGAGACTTGTATATAACTTAAACTCATGTACAAACTTAAAACAGTTCATCCAAACTCCAGAATTTAGGTTTGAGCTTGTTGTGCCTCCTTGATGGTTTCTGTTGCAATTTTTGCCCCCGCCTTGCCTACTCTACGTGTAGTCGTGTTGGGACGGCTCCCTGTTCGCATCAATTTTTCATGTAGCGGCATGTAGATTCAAATTTGGTCATCTTCAGCTCTTCGCCAGTCATTTTTCAAGATTTCTCGCAAGCTTTAAAGTGCCCCAATTGGAGTTGTGCTCTTCAGGTTACGACTAGTTCTCTGTAGGGTTATGGATATGGCAACCTAGTGGTGTACAAGCAGATTGGGAGGGCATGTATCTATGAATTGTGGAATTGATGTTGAAGTGGTGGGTTTGTGGTGTTCAATGGTGAAAGGGGAGGCCCTTTTCTTCATATGCATTGGTCGGCATGTGTTGTAAATCCATGCTTTGGCAGGGTTTTGCTCCTATGTGACATAGTCTCTTGGGTGGGCGACGGCGAGTAAATTCCCAAGGGGACTACTCTTGTTGGACTTGTGGTGTTTCAAAGGGATTTTCCAAATCTTTTGGTGTTCTTGTAGTTCTCTTTCAATGCTCTTGGGTGACATCGCTATAGAGGTATTCCAGTTTTCTTGTTTCCCAACAGTGTTTTGGTGCCCGCCACCGAGGAATCGCTTCAAGTTACATTCAGTTTACAGGTTTTAGAAGACATGGCGTTTAATTTTCCAGAGTTTAGTGGGAAATCAAATGAAAGTTCCAAAGGTTTCATTGAGAGAATGGATTTTGCTTGCCTTCTTGCTGACAAGCAAGACCCAGCGTTGGTGCTACGAATCTTCTACTTCTGTTTGAAGGGAGATGCTAGGGAATGGTTGGAAGGCTACAAAAAGGAGCTACAAAATTATGACTCATGAAATGGTAAGGCATGCTTTTCTTACACACTTTCAACAAGTGGAAGACCCACAAAAGGTCTGGCAGTCTATTCAAGGCTTGGTACAGGGTGAAGGCCAAACCATAGAAGACTTTGTGAAGGCATTCAATGCATTATGGACAAAGTGGTGTACATCTTTGGGGGCTGAAATTACTCCATCCATGTTGAAGAAGGGCAGGTTTCTTGCAAGTTTGAAGAGTAACCTACGCTTGAAGGTAGAGCTCAAGCATCCAAGGACCTTTGAGGAGGCAGTTGAAATTGCAAAGAATTAAGAGTGGAAGTCAGAGCGTCTTCATCAACTTGGGATCAATGTCGAGCCAAAGGTTGAAGTGAAAGAGATAGAGCAACCAAGGGTCCTCATTAGGGAGTCAGGTTATGATCAACAATCTTCTCATGATGTGAATGCTTTACGCAAGGAGATGCAAGAGGTTGTAGGTCTTATGAAGAATCTTAGTGTGCATATGATGGGAGGTGGAAGAGGTCAAAGCTATGGATATGGACGTGGTTATGAAAGCAATGGGGGTTTTACAGGTGGTAGAGGAAGAGGCATGGCTAGAACAGGGGATATGTTTCAATGTTACAATTGTGGTGAATGGGGTCATAAAATCCCTCAATGTCACAAGCCAAAGAGAATGGGTGGTGACATGTTTCCTCTTGCTCCAAAAATTCCTTCTCGAGCTCCGGATTATGGTATTAAGATTAAAGGGGAAGCAAGGCCAAGCGGTTTGACAACAAAAGAGAAGGGCAAAACAAAAGTGGTAAGCATAATCCATTTGGAGAAGAAAGAGGATGATTCAAGAGCTATTGTCATGTCTGTAGGTAAGAGGGTTATGAGAGATCATGATATGAGTGATGCAAGTCCCAGCCATACAAGAGGGAAACAGGTTGAAATAGGTACAGGTAAAGAGAAGAAGAAGAGAAAACCCAGGCAACATTATAATGCATCCAACTTTCCTTTGGGAGAAGGGCAACCAAATTATAGTTTATGGGCTGATTTAGTGAGTAGAAAGGCTGATGTTACCTTTGGGCAACTCATGGAGATGTGTCCCAAGTTAAAGAGGCAATGGAAGCACGTAGTCAACCCCATGAAGAAGGAGCCCGCAAGGGGGTCAGTGACAGTTCCAGTGAGAGTTCTATCTTTGAATGAGCTACCTGATATATGCCCTACTATGGATGCATGGCATAAGAGGAAGTGCATTGGCGAGGCTTATATTGATGGAGGTGCACAGGTATGTGTTATTACTCAAGCTTGTGTATCAAAGTTGGGACTCAACATGGTGAAGAATTCAGATTTTCGCATAAAGCTTTCCAACCAATCAAGGGTGAGGTGCTTGGGAGTTGTGAATGACTTGGAGGTGGATGTATTTGATGTTAAAGTGTTGGTCAATTGCCATGTTATTCCCACGATTATCGGTGCTTTCCCCCTTATCCTTGGAAGACCATGGTTACAGGCAACCAAAGCTATACAGGATTGAGGACATGGTATCATCACTCTCTACAATAGAAGGGGTCATAAGAAGAGGTTTGACATGGATAGAAAGCAATCTTTGGATGCTGATTTTGATGAGAAAAGTGATGAAGAAGAGTACTCAAGTGAAGAAGAAGACAATGGGGATGATGCCAGTGAAGTGGAAGATAGCAGCGATAGCGATCTAGATGTTTCCTCCTTGTCTCTTGAAGAAGAGCATGATGAGAAACAAAGATTTCTTGGCCTTATGGAGAATAAGGATATCTCTAGTCCTTATGAGAAAATTGAAGAGTTGATGCAACCCAAAGTTCAACCTAATGTCAAACAGGAGTTGATACAAGGTATGTTGTCTCCCGACTTGACTAGTAATGAGAAGAGGGTGAGTACCTAAATATGATACAACAATTTTCCCATTTATTCATCACTTATTATGAGGAAATTAGAGGCTTTCAGGGAGAGTAAATCCACATTCCAATCAAGGAAGGAGCTCAGCCCGTACGCCAAAAGCTAAGGAGAATGGGACAGGTACAACTTAATGCTTTAAAAGAAGAAGTAGACAAGCTTCTTAAAGCAGGTTTCATATGTCCTGTGAGTACTGCACAATGGGTGAGTCATGTTGTTGTCACATCCAAGAAGGATAGACAGTGGAGGATATGTGTTGATTTTAAGCCTTTTAATGCATCCATGAAGAGGGATCCATACCCTCTTCCTTTCATAGATGACATACTTGATTCTATTGCAGGGCATGAGAGGTATAGTGTATGTGATGGATTCTCTGGATATTTTCAGCTCACCTTGGCTTCAGAAGATCTAAAGAAGAACACATTTATATCACCATGGGGATGCTTTTTTTATTGTGTGCTTCCTTTTGGTCTTATGAATGGTTGTGCATGGTATCAAAAGCGCATCAATAAGGTGTTCTCTCCCTTTCTTGGCAAGTTTGTGAAGGATCTTATTGATGACTTCTATGTTTATAGCTCTAGAAAGGATCATTGTGTAAAGCTTGGGATGGAATTGAAGCAATATGATGAAAGTGGAGGTCAACTCAACCCAAAGAAGTGTCATCTTGCTCAACCAAGAGTGAAGTTTTTGGGGCATATGATCTCAGAGAACGGGATTGAAGCGGATCCTGACAAAGTGAAGGCTTTGGTGCTCCTCCCATCACCTAAATATACAAAGAAACTTTCTACTTTTATTCAAAAGGTGAAATATATGGCAAGGTTCATTCCTTTGTCCTCTCAACTTCTTTATCCTCTACAACAAGTAACAAGGTTGGATACTCTACAATGGACAAATGAATGTGAAGAGGTTTTTCAAGGTATCAAAGAGGCTCTTGGTTCTCTTCCTACTATGCAAGCTCCTAATTGGGACAAGGAGTTTTATGTGAATCCATCAGTAGGTGAGGATGACATTGGAGCTATGCTTCTTCAAAGAGGTAACAACTCCCACTACATGAAGCCTATCTATTGTGCTAGCAGGGTGAAGCTAGAGGTAAAAAGAGGCTATACTGAGGTGGAGCTCATTATGTTAAGTGTGATTTATGCATGTAGAAGGTTTAGGCACTACCTTCTCCCTAAACCATTCACATTCCTCACTAGCTACACTCTTTTACCTCAATTGGTGAATAGCCCTACTTTGTCAAAGAGGCTCATAAAGTGGATTGTGGAGCTACAGGAATTCCAATTCTCTTTTCTTGTTGAGGAGAGTACAAGGGCTACATTGGCTGATTTGCTTACTTATAAGGAAATCCCTCTTCTTCTTAAGGAGGATGCAGTGAAGAGGCAACACATGGAAGCTCCTGACATAGACAATGCCTATGTATTGTTTTTTCATGGCTCTTATAGGAAATTGCATGGTGAAGCTTCAGAGGTGTTGTAATTTATGATCCTCAAGGTGCTTTGGTTACTAAAAGGAGTTTGAAGCTTACAGCACAAAGTAACAATGGAGCTGAGTATGCTACTTTGGAGAAAGGTCTCAACCTTTGCCTTGAGCTTGGCATCCATCGTGTGAGGGTAAGAGGTGATTCTCTTTTGGTGGTTAAGCAAGTACTTGGGGTGTGGCAAAGTAAGAATCCAAGGCTGAAAAATATGTGTTTTCAAGTGAAGAATCTGATTAAGCATTTTGAAGCTTGGAGTTTAAGGCATGTGGACAGGTCTCAAAATGAAGAAGCACATGGTGCAGCGCAAGCTTCAATTGGGCAATTGTATGTGATAAGGTCTTATTCTCCTCTTTATTTGGGAAGAGAAGCTTTAGAGAGGGAGGAAGAGTTTCTACAAATAGGTATGCTTCCATCAGAGTTGGAGAAGTCAAAAAAGTACGTCTTCCTACGTCGTGCCAAAAGGTATGTGCTACTTGGTGATTCCTTGTATATGAAGGGGGCTGATCTTGTGATGAGAAAAGTGCCTTGGAAAGAGAAAATTTACAAAATTTTAGAGGAGAATCATGAGGGTTCTTGTGGTGGTCACTTTGCTTCAAAGATCACTTTGCATAAAGTCTTGCAGGAGGGGTATGTGTGGCCAAGTATTCAATGTGAATATTCATCATTCGTGCAAGTCTTGTAAAGAGTGTCAAAGCATGGAAAATAGGGTTCTCAAACAAGAAATTAGAGGCACCATTGTGGCTTATGATGTGTTTGAGAAGTGGGGTATTGAAGCAATAGGTCCTTTACCTATGACAGCTAGAGGCAAATGTTACATACTTACTGTTGTTAACTATCTATCCAGGTGGGCCGAAGCCAAAGCTGTTAAGCACATCACGAGTAAAGATGTTTCATTATTTATATATGAAGATATTTGCTGCAAATTTGGCAAGCCATTGGAGTTACTTTCTGACAAGGGTCCAGGTTTCAAGGGAGAGTTGGTGGATTATCTATGTGAGAAGCTTCATGTGCATCGCAGGTTTACTACTCCATACTATCCCCAATGCAATGGAATGAATGAAAGGTTTAATGGAGAGATCATAAGGATGCTTACAAAGATGACAAGAAACAACATGAAGACTTGGGATTTGAAGCTACCTTGTGTTGTATGGGCTTACAAGACTGCCATCAAATCAGGTACTGGCTTCTCTCCCTTCCATCTAGTTTTTGGCAAAGAGGCTTTACTTCCTATTGAGATATGATGCTAAAGCTTGAAGAAGAGCCCAATGATGCATTCAAGAAAATACTTTTATATTTTCAATGTGTACAGTTGGATAGGTTGTTGGCTTTTGAGCATTATGAGCAGGTCGTGACGAAGAATCAAGTAAAGGCAAATGAGAAGGTGAAGGACAAGGACATCAAGAAGGGTGACATGGTGCTTCATTACAATAGTAAGCTTGATAGCACTTTTCAAAAGAAATTTCAAATCAAGTGGCAAGGTCCTTTCTTGGTCTTAAACAGGTTTCCAAATGGCACAGCTTGCTGACTTGGATGGTACCCCACATAAAGCACATGTGAATGGCTACAGGTTGAAGAAGTATATTGCAAGGTTGCTGACTGTGTTTGAGGATAAGCCTTATTTTGAAGAATTTGCTGATCATGTGGCTAACGATGAAGATGAAGTGAGTACTCCCTCATGTGGTTTATAGGATCTCTTTTGTGATGCTGATCATGAATGATCTAGCAGGCTGGGGTGTGACAAACTATGTTGGGCGCATTTTTGACACCCCGTTTTTTGTAAATTTGTACATATGGACATGACGCACGATGTCAAAAGGATGTGTGGGCTTTATTTTTGTGGATTTTTTAGCTTGCTTTAGCAAGCACATGTACATGCACTGCAAGTCGCTAGTCTACTGACAGCTGTCGGGCTACTGTAAGTGCCCGTGAGTGAGTTTTTTGAAGTGATACTTGTATATAACTTAAACTCATGTACAAAGTCAAAAACGTTCAGCCAAAGTCCAGAATTTTTCAGGTTTGAGCTCATTGTGCCTACTTGATGGTTTCTGTTGCAATTTTTGCCCCCGCCTTGCCTACTCTACGTGTAGTCGTGTTGGGGCAGCTCCCTGTTCGCATCAATTTTGCATGTAGCAGCGTGTAGATTCAAATTTGGTCATCTTTATCTTTCTCTCCATTCATTTTTTAATATTCCTCTCAAGCATTAAAGTTCCCCAATTGGAGTTGTGCTCTTCAGGTTACGACTAGTTCTTTGCAGGGTTATGGCTATGGCAGCCTATTGGCAAATTGTGTACATGCAGATTTGGAGGGCATGTATCTATGAATTGTGGCATTGATGTTGAAGTGGTGGGTTTGTGGTGTTCAAGGGTGAAAGGGGAGGCCCTTGTCTTCATATGCATTGGTTGGCGTGTGCTGTAAATCCATGCTTTGGTAGGGTTTTTCTCCTATGTGACATAACCTCTTGGGTGGGCGACGGCCAGTAAATTTCCAAGGGGACTACTCTTGTTGGACTTGTGGTGTTTCAAAGGGAGTTTCCAAAGCTTTTGGTGTTCTTGTAGTTCTCTTTCAACACTCTTGGGTGACATCACTATACAAGTGTTCCAGTTTAATGTTTTCCAGCATCGTCTACATCTTGTTATCCTTGGTAGGCATATGAAGTGACAACATATATAGCTCAAAGTCGGCCATCCATTCTTCTGGATCTTCTTCTCTGGCAATATTGGACCATAACCTCTTGTTGCCATCTCTTCTTGATAAAAAACCGCTTCTTTGATCAATACCTAAGAGCAATCAGATGCTCCTTAGTGGGGGCACCAAAAGATGGATAGGGGCAAAGGGGAACACACCGAACACACAAACAATTTGTCTCTCTATAGACCAAGATAATCATTGCATCCCAATCCACTAGAGTTCACCTTCAAAACTCGACAATTTTGCCAACAAATTGTCGTTGCACACAACCCTTGCACAAACAATTGACAATACCCCACACCACCTTTGCCAGTTCACTGCTTCCACACAACACAAAGCACTCTCTTTTTCTCTCTCACACTCGCACCATAGGTACTTCTCAAACCGGCACCAGATAGAGAGGATAGAGCAAAGACAAGAAGGGGGGAGTAGAGGAAGGAGATGACAACAAACTTGGCTAGGGTTTCTTTCAATTGTTGACAAAAAACACCTACTAGAACCCTAGAAATTTCTTGCTATGACACGGTGTTGGGGGATAATTGTGAGAAAGGTGAGCCGGGAAGGCACCGGGCCCCTGGCTATGAGAGGTGCGGGAAACAAGGTGTAGCAGATGCAATTACCGACAACAGTATTCAAAACAAGCAGTCCGTCTAGTTTCCAGTTAATCGACAGAATCCATGTTTAATCAATCGCTAATGAAGCCTGAATGCTCTTTACAAGAAGAAACCTGGCTTAAATCAAGAATTTAACAAGACCTAATTTGTCCCGCCTTCTGCTTCTTTCCGTCAAGGCACAGGAGTTTCCTTCCAATGGCCGTTCGTTTTGGCGTCTGCTTTCCGATTCAACTGGCCAATGATGGCTTAGAAGCTTGGCTTATGGCTTCGAGAGAGTAGGTTTAATTCCGCTCTTGATAGCTTAAGAGCTTTGGCTTATGAAGGTTAACAGAGGTTTAAAGATATAGAGCTTATTCAGGGAAGATTAGGATCAAGCTTATGAGAAGGAGCGCTTCCAAGCTTAAGCTTATGATGAGGAGATTAGGATAATTAAGCGAGCTTAAGATTTCCGAAGAAGGAGATTAAGAGCTCCGGGATTACGAGAGGCTTTAGATTACCTATTAAGATGAGCTTGAGACTTTGAAGGCATGAGGCCGAGCTTCGAACTTCCCTATGATGAGGAGAAGGCCCCAGAGCTTGAGCTTAAGGAGCTTACCGGCTTATGAGGAGCTTGAACTTTGAGCTTAATGATCTTGAGAGCCCCCTGGCATGAGGAGGAGCTTCAGAGCATAAAAAGCTTATGAGGCCGAGAGAGCTCACGATGATGCTTTCTATAGCTTGCATGGCCAATAAAAATCTTTCTATTCCCGACATCCCAGTAGCGATATCGCTAATGGGACGGGGCTCTTGATGACGTGGCAACGGAATTTCAAGCAACACCAAATCCAGCGCGCCTAGAGCTACTTTTGGAAGATACGAAACCAAAATAGGGCTTGAAGACTAAGTGGAAGGAGGTTCACTTGCGATTTCACTACTTGCCAAGAGACAAGGTAAATTGAACAACTCTTGAGTCTACCCACCAAACAACACAATTAAGTTAATGATTGCAAATCAAAAGAGCCATAAGTTTGTGAAAGGGACATGTGAAATGAAGCTCAAACTAGCAACACTAGAAGAAAAGGGACAATTGTGAGGGAAAAGTTTTCAAACAAAAGGAGGCTTCATTATCTTAGGTGCCTATGGAGGAGACACCAACACGAAAGAATAAAGACCATGCAAAACCTGAAGCAAAGGGCCCTGCTTACATGTTACCATTTCAAATTGAAGCTACTACAAACACGAAGAAGGTATTACAAGAGTAGATTTTGTACAATAAGGTACGATTTACGATTTACATTGGGTGAAGTTCTTGGCATATCTAAGCATGAGCTCCATTCACGGATCATAGATCTCATAAAAGGAAGGGGCACACTCTTCTTGAGCCTATGACTATCAGAGAGTGTGAAGGAGGGCCATTGAATGCATAAGGGATACATCTACAAGAGAAGGAATGTGATGAGAGTGTGGTGGGATGCTTCCAATCTCCAGGTGTCAGGACACCAGCAAGCCCGGACTAGACAAGGCAGGGCTAGGCGGTGTGGAACGGGGAGTCCAATTAGGGCAAAGGGCCAGGGGCATGCCTATATAAAGGGTGGTTGGGTGGTGGACTCTCAGGCTCTAGTCACCCCTGTCTTACATTGGTATCAGAGCATGGTCTATTTTGGGCAAGAGGGCATGGAGCCACTGAGGGCTTTTTGCATGTTCTTCTCCTTGAGGGCGGGAAGAGCCTCCTGCTAAGGGGGGAGCCGAAAAAAGACAGCGCGTGCAGAGCCGCTTGTGCCCAGGAGGGAGGAGACCTCGACCTCCGCCATATCACGTGTGGCCTGGCTTGGCGGATGCCGCTGCGACGAGGAGCATATTCCATCACTGTAGCGACGCCCAGGACGCATCGGCAAATCATCTCTCTCTCTCTCTCCCTCGCCCTCGCGGCGCTACAGGTCGCCATAGTCGATTGTGTGTAGAGTTTTTTTTCACACTAAAAGCGCCCAAAGGCCTTTGGCCTTGGGCAATTTCCTCAATTAACTCAAGCAAGGGTGCATGCCCACCCGGGCACACACCCCATACACAAGATTTTCGACGGTTGTCGGCCGAGATTCGACCTAAGCATCAGCAAGGAGCCACGAACTTCTTCGGCAAGCCGTCGCTTCTTGGCAAACTGTCAGAATTTCAGAAATTACAGAAATTGGTAGCAGTTAAATTTCAATGGAGTTGAAATTTTCAAACAAGTATCTATTGCAACTTCTTCCTTCGGGAAGATTAACTCGTCTATGACGTTTCAAAGCGAACAATTATAAGTTTTTGTCGGCATCTTCAAGCCTAATTGATTCAACTATCACGAGCTCGTGGAATTCAATATATGGCGGACTACTCTCGATTTTGACGGAGTCAACACAACTACTATACTTTGCGAGTGCTCTCAATATCATGTATTTTTATGAGTACTTCTTTCACCGCACTATGTACCCATGGATTCGGATATCAATATGACATTCGATTTTGAGCAAAGTACTCCTGATCCTACCAATGATGGCCTGCGGCTGGATCCTCTCAAGGAGAGTACCCACGACGCTATGGCAGGAGAAGATAGTTATGAATTGCTCAATATTGAAGAATATCGTGCACTTCAGACACACATGACAGTCATGGATGAAAATTTTAAAGCTTTAAATGAAAATGTTACTAAACTCTCCACATTAGTAATTCAATTAATGCATCAGCAGTCCAAGAGTCCTGCTGACACCCACATGCATGAGCATGTTGGCACAGAAGGCAAGGCCCAACTATTGATACATTGCATACTCTCACTGCCAAAGAGGTGGATGACTTGTTAAAGAACTTTAAACCACCAGTCTTTAAGGGAGAAGACCGAGACCACAATAAGGATGCATTGATTATCTTTCTCAGCAAGTGGGATGGAATTTACGCCTTACGGCGTACTCTGGATGCAATCAGAGCTCTGCAGACAAGCTTAACTCTGGAAAGCAAGGCCTACAAATGGTGGATGTCTCTCAAGGAGAAGAACATCATACCACAGAGTTGGGAAGCTTTTGAAGCCATGTTTAGCAAGGAATTTTTGCCTACAAACGAGGCCGATCGGAATTGGATGGCTTAGGAAGCATGTTCCATGCGCCAATACCCATCACTCCTGGAATATATCTCTCACTATCGGGACGTTATCCTCAAGCTGGAAGGCTTGGATACCTTTCAACAAGTACGAGGGTTCATACGAGGTCTGACACCCGAGCTTAAGAAGTATGTCAAGACCCAAGACCCTAAGACACTTGAGGAGGCCATAGTGAAAGCACATATTCATGATGATCCTGATGAGAAGAAAACACATAATAGTCATGTTCTTGCTAGCATACATGGTAATACACGTACTCAGTATGGGCACAATAAAAGAAAATTTCTAGTTTCTAATTTAGATGCATCTTAAAAACCCAAGGGGTCCAGGGGTCCTCTCTCTCTTGAGATTTTGATAAAGCCAAGAAATAAAAGTTATGTTTTCAATGTTTAGGAAGAGGTCATGGCAAAAAGGATTGTCCCAAGGGGAAATCTGTTGCTGAGGGGGAGGAGAAAGCGGTGCACACGGTGCAACTGCTACCTCTTGAGTCTTCCTCAAAATTCTCCACAGTGGAAGTAACACACACTGAGGTGGTGCATGAATGTTGTCTCACAACTTCCATGTGGCAAAAAACCTTTGGACCACATGAGTTAGTACGTATGCACGGATATCTGCAAGGGCACAAGGTGCGCATCATGGTAGATGACGGTGCTACTCACAATTTCATCAATTATGGATTAGTGAAAAAGCTCAAACTGCCTCAAACTCCTAGTACCCACCGCTACAAGGTAGCAATGATGAATGGACATGATACTGAAATATGGGATACTCAATGCCGAGCTGTTCCATTGGAAGTACAAGGGTACTCTACTTGTTTGGATTTTCAGGTTATGAACATGGAAAGGGCTGATCTGGTTCTTGGTAGGGAGTGGTTGCATAGCCTAGGACCATCACTGAAGCGTAGCTATGAGCACAATAGCTTGATGTTTGAATCCCATGGCGCACATGTGTTGTTGTTAGGAGAAAAAGATATACCTTCATCACCATTGATTTCTACCGTTGAGCTTATGCAGCTCGTTTTTGATAATGAAATAGATCAGGTTTTCTTGTGTTACTCACTGTCTCATTTTCTTTCTAGCATTGAGTCTGTTGAACATTCCTCAACGCCGCATGCTTCTCTCTCCTCTATTCCACCAATTGCTAATTCTAAACAAGCAAACATTGCTAGTCAATTACAAAAATTATTAAAGGAATTTCAAGATATATTTCCTAATGATTTGCCATCAGGATTACCGCCGACACAATCAATACAACATAGCATTGACGTGGCTGTAGGCTGTAAACCTGCTAGTAAACCACCTTACCATATGAGTTACTCAGAGGCTGCTGAGGTGGAATGTCAACTTGTTGACTACCTTAGCACAGGGTTTATACAACCCAGTCCTTCAACATGGGCTTCGCCTATCCTTTTAGTGAAGAAAAAGGACGGCAGTATGCTCATGTGCGTAGACTACTGGGGCTTAAATGCGGTTACAGTTAAGAACAAATACCCATTGCCAAGAGTAGATGAGTTATTTGATAAGCTAACTCATGCTCGCATTTTTACGAAAATTGACTTGCGGTCAGGATATCACCAAGTCCGTATTCGGCTTGCCGATATACCTAAGACTGCATTCCGAACATGGTTTGGACACTATGAGTTGGTGATGCCCTTTGGGTTAACCAATGCGTCCGCAACATTCATGACACTTATGGATAGTGTCTTGAAGCCATATTTGGGCAAATTTGTCATTGTTTTCCTCGATGATATCTTAGTCTATAGTGCTTCTGAAGAAGAACACTTACAACATCTCAGGCAGGTGTTTGAGTTGTTACGTACAAACAAGTTATATGCCAAGGAATCTAAATGTGATTTTCTAAAAGATGAAATTCATTATTTAGGGCATGTTATTTCAGCTCACGGCCTATACATGGATCAATCCAAAGTGGATACCATCAAGAAATGGCCTCCTCTTAAAAATCTGGAAGAATGACATATATTTTTAGGATTTGCAGGTTTTTATCGAAGGTTCATAAAAAACTATGCTCAAATTGATGTTCCTATGATGGATCAACTAAAAGGCAAAGGAAAAGCTTTTTAGTGGGGATCCGCTGAACAGCACAGTTTCGATACGCTCAAGGATGCATTAGCTACAGCTCCTATATTGGCTATTGTAGATCCTTTGAAACCATTCGTATTGGAAAAGGATGACAGTGATCGTGCTATTGGAGTAGTCCTGTTACAAGACGGACGGCCGATTGCATTTGAAAGTAAGAAGCTTGATGCAGCTCAACAGAACTATTCTGCTTACAAACGCGAACTCTATGCAATAGTGTCTATCTTAAAAACATGGCAGCATTATCTATTTGGTGCTCAGTTCGAGATTGTAGTTGACCATGAAAGCATCAAATGGTTTACACAAAAAACAGATTTAAAGGGTCGAAAAGCTGCCAGGTGGGCCAAGATCCTTCAGGAATATGACGCCAAGCTAGGGTATCGCAAAGGCCGATACAATGTAGTGGCAGACGCTCTAAGTCGAATGCCAAAGATCAATTCGCTCTTGTTCACGGAACTTCGTAGTGAATTTTTAGATTCTCTCAAGGGCAAATATGAGCATGATGAAGAGCCATGTTCAAAAGAGGGATCATTCTCACTCCAATGACGGTAGTGTACAGTTAACCTCCACACCTAGTTCTCCTTTATCAAGTGATGAACTACATCGATGGAAACATTTTACCATCGACAATGGGTACCTACTCCACAAGGGGAGAGTTTGTGTACCGACGGACACGGACATTCGGCGCCAAATTCTTTATGAATGTCATGATAGTCCAAGTGCAGGGCACCCGGGGATTAGAAAAACTTATTCTCTCATACGACGACAGTTTTACTGGCCAAGTCTACATGGCTTTGTTCAAGCTTATGTCTTGCATTGCCAAAAGTGTCAAGTTAACAAAGCAGAGCGCCTGAAAGCAAGAGGACCCTTACATCCTTTGGAAATTCCCAATGGAAAATGGGAAAGTATCTCTATGGATTGTATTGTAGGTTTACCAACCACTATACGAGGTCATGACTCAGTATGGGTGGTCGTAGACAGGTACTCCGACCAAATCAACGATTAAGACACCAGAACTATCCAAGTTATTTATGGACAATCTATACAAATTGTATGGTTTATCAAGTAACATTGTTAGTGACCGTGATCCTAAGTTTAACAGCCACTTTTAGAGAGCTGTATTTAAATGATTGGGTACACAACTAAACCTCAGTACAGCTGATCATTCAGAAACGGATAGTCAAACGGAACGGGTTAACCAGGTGCTAGAGGATATGCTAAGAGCATATGTCAGCAAAAAACAGTCAGACTGGGAAGAATACTTACCTATTCTCGAGTTTGCCTACAACAGTGCTAAGCATGTCACAACAGGTTTTAGTCCTTTTATGCTCATGTACGGGTTTCAACCTAGGTCACCAGCCACGGTGGGGTTGGCAACCGAAAAACTCCAACAGGTTAAGGATTTTCTCCAAGACCACATGGACATGCTAAAACTTGCTCGTCAGAATGTCCGGCAAGCATAGGATCGGTATAAGAAATACGCTAATGAGAAACGTCGGCAAGTTATCTTCGAAGAAGGGGAGGAAGTATTTTTACGTGTGCCAGAACATTCAGAAAGTCTGAAAACTGGACCGAAGCCTAAATTATCTCGCCGATATTATGGGCCTTTCAAAATACTCAAGCGAGTAGGTGATCGTGCTTACAAACTATTACTACCTTCACATTCTCGCATTCATCCGGTGTTTCATGTAAGCCGTCTACGTAAGCGGTTACATGGGGACGACAATGTCATTGACCAATAGGTTTTGGTTGATTACATTGAACCTCCTACCTTACCGCATGAACCTGAACGTGTTTTTGATTATCATGAGTTGCGTACACGTCATCACGTACGTCAACAAGCCTTAATCAAGTGGAAAGACCGACCTGAAGAAGGTGCCACTTGGGAAAACATTAGTATTCTTAAGAAGAAGTTTCCCACTTTTGTTTTCGAGGAAGAAAACTCTTCTTAAGGGGGGAGTAATGTAAGGACACCGGCAAGGCTGGACTAAACAAGGCAAGGCCGGGCTAGGCGGTGTGGAACGGGGAGTCCAATTAGGGCAAAGGGCCAACGGCATGCCTATATAAAGGGTGGTTGGGTGGTGGACTCTCAGGCTCTAGTTACCCCTGTCTTACACCAGGGATGCACTATATTGTCATGTTAATGTACAACATGAGTTCGATAGGAGGGGCTTTAAAATGCACAAAAAAAACAGATAATTTAATAGATGTACATTAAAATAAGGATTTTTTATATTCAATTTTGAGAAAAAAAATCATTAAATAAGGGGTCATTTTATTCATTCAAACATGTTAAAAGAGGAGTTTTTTTAATACCCCGTGAAGGTACGTAATACAAAGGGGTACTGAATAGTGAACACCCCGAGCTTCCAATCTTCCAGAATGGAGAAACATATTAGATTTGAGGATGATGTAGATATGATGAAGAAGATGAAATAACACACAAAAACCACTGCTTTACAAGGTATTGGGAAAGATACATAGCTAAAACGTTGGTCAAGGTCGATAATCTTGAGGAGCCATCTATTACATTGATAGATTGTCATGGGATTGAAAACAACCTCATGTCCAATAACCTTCCGAAAAATGGCAAGTGGATGATAGAACCAGATCATGATCAAAGCAGCTAATATCTCCTTAAGAGATTTATTTGGGACTTGCCCAAATGTGAAAGTGAGTCTTGACAATGTCAAGGATGAGCAAAACATCTTTGTGTAGAAAATTTCTACTTGTTTTCTCTTATCCTTGGGCAGCCGTATGTCATTGCAAAGAGAAAAGTCCATTTTTGTTTGGAGATGTGAAGTTCTGAAATTTGAGTTGTGTTTTGGTAATCCTCACAATAAAGAAAGCGACCCCGACGCATAACCGCGTGCATTGCCAAGACGCAGATTAAACAATCGATCTTACGCCCACCCAGACGCAGACTTGCCCGCCTCAACAGCTTACATCTCTGCAAAGCTTGCGCTTCTGCACCCATCTCGGGCCCTCTGTGTCCGATTATACCCTCAATTTCGCTGCCCTTGTCCCTGTTGATCCATTACCTCAAGCCCACAATGTTATTCCATGAAGGCGCTGCCGATGTTTGCATCGTTCATGTTCCCAAGCTCGAAACACCTGCTGCAAATTCGGACAAATCCGCAGCTTTCTGCCCACATAGTCTCATGGTTCCTTTGAGGCCGAGACGAAGATTAACACATGTGCCAAAATGGAGCTTACACCGCTTGAGCACTTTGGAGCTGATTGGGGGAAACCTTTTGTGATAAACTGGAAATGTGGCGCAATATATGCGGTGAAGCCCATCGATCAAGCAGGCTCTGACAGCCTTAGCTTGTTGTAGAGTCAAGGAGAGACGCCTCGATTGCTGCAGCCACAACTCTGGTGAATATCCTGATCTAAATGCTTGAAGTTTACAATTGATTATGTTGTAGCTAGCATAGTCACTTGATCTTGAACTATGGTATTGTCTGTATAAATTGTTTGTACAATTACTCAAAGTGTTTATAGAATTCATGAATTAGCTTATTGTAGAATCAAATAGAAACGTCTAGATTGCCGCAACAAGAGCTCTGGTGAATATCCTGATCCTAATGCTTGAAGCTTGCAATTGATTGTGTTGTAGTAGCTATCATAGTCACTTGACCTTGAACTATGGTGTTGCTGATCCAAATGCTTGAAGCTTGCAATTGATTGTGTTGCAGTAGCTATCATAGTCACTTGACCTTGAACTATTGTCTGTATAAATTGTTTGTACAATTACTCTATTATCTATGCAAAGTGTTTATAGAATCCATCCATTAACTCATGACAAGGAAGTAGAAAATCATCTAAATGCTTCTTCCATGAGGACTTCTTGTAACATCAAGTTAGTTCATCTTAAGTACCTCTAGGAGCTTTGGCATACCACTACCTACGAAATTAAAATTTGCCTCTCTAGAGATCTGCAAAACTACATGATTCAATGATGATTACCACAAGGTGAGATATTCAGCATATACTATGTTTGCAAGGTGGTGTGCTATAGCTAGCAGAGATCATTATCTTGGACTAGGGCCTCGGTCATAAAAGTTAACCTTTGTGTGATTTACAACATGTCGTGTATGGTACATGTTGTCATTGAGCTTATTCTATATGATCATAAACCATGGATACTCTCCTTAGTGACATCGATCCCTAAATGATACACTACTCACATGCTAGGTATGCACACGTATGTGACCTGGTTTATGTACAAGTGATTACATATACAATGAACTAATCACATGCAAGACATGCATACCTATATGCATTAGTTCACCTTGGATTGGCCACCTATATGTTGATGTTTCACCTTAGGATGTGCCAAATGATGTTACTCATCTTGCCTATATGCACACACATTTATTTTCATCTCATGCACTCTTCATTCTCTGATAAATGATATATGTTTCCACCTTAGCCTACAACTTCTACGAAAGTATGCCATTACCCTTGATAATCAAAATTTATGTTTAATTGATTAATTTTATAATCTTAACTAATTTTTAATCTCTCTCTTAAATGCGAGGACCTAAGGCATATGCCTCTTGGAGGAGATTTCCTAAGAGCTCTTTGACATATGTGCGCTTCATAAGACTAGCCACCCAAACAAGGGAGTCCCATGAAAAAATAGCCATGGATTGGACTGATCACCTAGCTAGTCACTTCACATGCATGACGCAGGCTATGGTTTGTCAAGATACACACCCCTATGGCCATCGGTGGCCTCATCACAATCTTATCTAGCCTATTGGCCATAGCAAGAACTCCAACCCTAATTTCTACATGCACAGTGTGCTCTTTGAACCCTATCGATGCTTGCTCTATGTGCCCCATGATTATGATGCTTAAAGAAAAGTAAAGAGATGGAAATGAGTTATCTCTAGAAACACATGAGTCTCTTGAGGTACGCACTCATTAACATCTCTGTATATCACGTGTATTCAAGATATTATTAATTATAGTCCAATGTGCATGCTATATCTACATTATGGGCCTATTTAAAAGAGCCCATTCACCTCTAATATATGCATAAAAGTATACATTTTGAACTATTAATAATCCTTTACAATTAACTCACGTGATATGATATACATTTTTGATTCGGGGGGTTCATGGTTCAGTATCCCCCTATATAACGTGCCTTCGCGGGGTATTAAAAAAAACCCTCTTTTAACATGTCTGAATGAATAAAATGACCCCTTATTTTAGGATTTTTTTTTCAAAATTGAATATAAAACCCCCTAATGTTAATTTATCTCTGTTAAATTGCCTAATTTTTTTGTATTTTAAAACCCCTCCTATCGAACTCACGTTATACATTAGCATGATTACATAGTGCAACCCCCGAGATTTTTCAAAAGTGGCCAAAAAGGGATGAGTATATAAACTTATGAGTAAATAATGGTAACCATCTAAGTGATAAATTGAGTCTTGAGGGTGACTACCATGGGTCTATACCTTGCACTTTCCTTCAAGGGTGAATATGGGGTTATCCTGGATTCATCTAGATATATTTTTTAGTCGTATTGCGGACATGCAGATTTCACATTGTGAAGTTTTTGTCCGAGTTACGACCAATTGATATTGTGCTAATTCTTTCTATCTTTTGTGGTGTGTATGGCCTATCAACTACCTCATTTTTGTGCTAACTTTTTTATTTAATGCTTCTTTTAGTGCGAGGCTTCATTATGGTTGAGTCTGCCGTTGATCTTTGGAGTCATGACAGAAACTCAGTACGCTGAACTTTGTGTTGATGTATGCTCATGTGTGTATGCGTGTGGTGTGTGTTGTGTTAAAGAGCATATAATAGTACCTAGTTCTACACCCACTATTGGGCACTGACGACGTTAATGGGGATGTCGTGGTATTTAGTCGATACTATGATTGATGAAGCTGATGGTTATATTGTCTTGTGGGTGACTACCATGGGTCTATACCTTGCATTTTTCGTCAAGGGTGAATCAAGGCTTATCTTGCATTCATCTCAGTATATTTTTTAGTCGTATTGCGGACATGCGGACTTCACATTGTGAAGTTTTCGTCTGAGTTACTACCAGTTGATATTGTGCTAATTCTTTCTATCTTTTGTGGTGCGTATGCCCTATTAACTATCTCATTTTTGTGCTAATTTTTTCGATTTAATGATTCTTTTAGTGCTAGGCTTCATTATGGTTGAGTCTGCCCTTGATCTCCAGAGTCATGACGGAAACTCGGTACGTTGAACTTTGTGTTGATGTATGCTCATGTGTGTGTGCGTGTGGTGTGTGTTGTGTTGGGGAGTATATGTTAGTACCTAGTTCTACACCCACTATTGGGCACTGACGACATTAGTGGGGATATTGTCGTGGTATTTAGTCGATACTATGCATGATGAAGCTGATGGCTATATTGTCTTGTGGGTGACTACCATGGGTCTATACCTTCTTTCCTTCAAGGGTGAATTTGGGCTTATCTTGGATTCATCTAGGTATATTTTTTAGTCATATTGTGGGCATGCATACTTCACATTGTGAAGTTTTTGTCCGAGTTATGACCAGTTGATATTGTGCTAATTCTTTCTATCTTTTGTGGTGCATATGCCCTATCAACTACCTCATTTTTTCGCTAATTTTTTCGATTTAATCCTTTTTTTAGTGCTAGGCTTCATTATGGCTGAGTCTACCCTTGATCTCCGGAGTCATGATAGAAACTCAGTATGCAGAACTTTGTGTTGAAGTATGCTCATATGTTTGTGCATGTGGTGTGTGTTGTGTTGGAGAGCATATTTTAGCACCTAGTTCTACACCCACTATTGGGAACTGACGATGTTAGTGGGGATGTCGTGGTATTTAGTCGATACTATGCTTGATTGACTTTTTTTTGCTTTCTTGAGTACTTGGACTGAAATACCTTTGCTTTTTTTAGTGGCTCCCTAGAGATTTTGTTTGGGTCAACAACTAACTTGAAGTTTTGAAATTCTGGCTTGCTTGAAGAAGCTAATCCATGAGGGTTATTTGATATAAAGTCATATGTTGTTACACCTTTCACACTAGTCGGTGGAAGGTCCACTTTAGCTTTACCTTTGTCTGCAAGATTTTTCAATGATTCATGTGAAATTTTCAGCTCTGAACCTTAGCATTAACGGTACCTGTAGTTGTTGCTTGCTACAATGGAAAGTAGAGCAATAGCACTTTATCTTCTCCCGATGTCCAAAGATGACATCTGCAAGCATGTCCTTTGAATGCTTTATTTGAAACTTTACTTGCTCTTCATTCTTTTGGATTCTAAGGATAGTAACCATTTATTTTTGACTCGCAACCATACCCAGCATTGCTTTACTGTGCTTTTTTCATGGAGTAATCTCTAGGATGCTTTGGATGTTCTCTAAAACCATCTGACACTTGCTCCATTTTCACTAACAAGGACTATAGATATTCTCATTGGCAATTCTATTGAAGATTTTTGTCTTGCTTTTTCCATGGTCTCATCTTGATCTAAATGTGTCTCTATGGAAGGTGACTAGAGACTTTGTTTTCAAATATGGCTTACATCAGTTGATTCAATTGACAATGAGTGATTGGCCTCTAGACTTCTTATTGCTTCTTGATTGTCAACAACTTCGTTCTTCTTTACTTCTTGCCTTGGTGGCTCTTTCTGATTGCTAGCTTTCGTGGTTTCTCTTTACTCTGCTTGATCTTCTTTAAGCTCTTTGGAGGTTATGTTGGTTGGAGATGATTTATCTTCAGTAAACTCCGCTTTGTCATCCGTCTTCATTTGAGTTTTACTTGAGAAATTTGTGTCATCGCTTGCAAGTGATCATTCTTGGTCTTCATTTTTTTTCTTTGAAGGCTGTATCTTGTTTGCACTCCGCATCTCTAAAACCTTATGGACCATTGGCATTCCCAATATGATGATATCTATTATATCTTTTGTTGTGATTACATGGAACTGGGCTATGATGGTTTTTGCACTTATCTAAATGGTCGTAGTAATGACTCTGCAACATTCTGCTTCCTTGTTTTTAGATATATATGCTAATGAATTCAATAGCATCCTCCAACTGTGGTTGGCAACATTTTTTCCAAGTGCGAAATAACATGAGATTCTTGTATAGCTGAAAATCTAGCTTTACTCCACTTGTCAGCTTTTCTTCATGTTCACGAGGAATGTTGCACTTGATCTTCTTACGATTTGTATCTCAATTGACTGACGTTGTGGTTGTATCCTTGGGTTGAAAATTTTTTGTAACTTCTTTGCTTTGTTTATCTTCTTTAGTTGATGTTGACTAACTCAAAAATTATGGCATCCTTCTCTATCAGCTTGACTTGCAAACTTTCCACACTTTCCCCTTAGCTTGCTAGTGATTCCCCTTGTTTTTGATCCATTGGAAATAGCACAATGAGTTTTTTTATCATAGGTGGAGTGTACTCTCCTTGTCATGTTATTGCTCTTTTGTTAAGACAATTCAAACCGAATTTTGGTTCACAATGCTTGTTTCGCAATTTTTCAGGGTTTTAGAATGAAAAGCAGGATCGTTTTCCTATTCTAGTAGGTCAGATGGATATTTGGTTCAGTTTTGAAAAAATCTATTTTTTAAAGTTTTTTTAGGCTTTTTGTGTTGTTCGGTGTGGATCCTTAATCCACGAGTTCCATGGATGCTATGGTTCAATTTTATAAAAATATGCTTTTTGAATGCTTTTCAAGCCATTTTTAGTCTTTTGTGATTTTTTGTGCTTTTTAGTGAAAAGCGAATCCGCTTTCTTGTTGAGGTAGAAAAGAAAACCGTGGTTCAATTTTAGAAAATTTTACTTCTTTACTCTATTTTTAGCTTTTTGTGCTTTTTGGTGTTTTGAAAAGCACCTCGCAAAAAATTGCTTTTTTACTCTATTTTTAGCTTTTTGCACTTTTCGGTGTTTTTGAAAAGCAACTTGCATTTTAGGGTGACCTAAACATAAAAATATTATTTAGTCCCCGTTGAATATAAAAACGAGTTGTTGCTATAAAAATTGAAGGAAAATAGGGGGTGTTGACCACCAAAAGTGAATCCTTGTTTTTAGCAAAGTTTCCAAAATCGAGGCTCTACATCTATCCAGAGAGGGGACGCTAGTAGCTGGCTTGGACTCACTCCAACCTAACCCAATGCAGTGTCTATAAATTGGCCTGTTGTGCTCACTTTTTAGTGCCGACAGTTGTGTCTACTATCGCACGGCTATACGCGCGTATTATATGAAGTGGTGTAAGCTCTCCATCACTATCTCCATAAGATCTTCTCTCGTTAGCAGAAAGAAGAAGAAGAAGAACACTCTCTCTCTGTCTACTTGCTTGCTATGTTATCTTCTCCTTTCACGGTGTGCACGTTCTTCAAAGACTTCATGGCAAAAACTTCAACATTGCTCTCATCACTACTCTCTTGTGGCAAAGCAAGAAGCCTTTTGATAGTCGGTAATCACTTTTAAACATGGTAAGAATCTCTAAAGTCAATAGTCATCATCTCTTTCTCTCTCTACTCCATTTTCTGAGTAACTCCTCTCTCAGTGTGGTTTCTTTTTCATATACAACGGTGTGTATAGATTTATCGGATCATGTGTACAAGGATGCACCATGCTTGTTTTATCATGTTTATCACTCTAATTCATGCACACAGTGTGTTTATTGTCACGTGGGTGCATAAAAAGCACTTTTTGTTGCACATCATGAACGCGGTTTTAATCATATTTTCTAAACCGCTATGAATCAGGTCAAACTCTTTGAACAAGAGATTAAACTCATCATTTAGAACATTTTCTCTCTTGTGTATCATCTGAAAAGTCTACACGAGTAAATAGTTATGGTTAAAATGAAGCTTGTTTCCCACTACGTCAATATTTTGGATCCCACGCTCCTTGGAAAAGCACCATATAAATTCTTTGAATTAAAAAATCCACTTAACCAAATTAAAACTTTGATTAATCTTGCTGATAATGTATTTATATCACTAATCTCACTTTGTGAGTGCGATGTATTATCCGTTCTTTGTGCGGATTACCTACGTGTGTAGGGGTGCTACCAAGGGGGAGTACCATAGAACGTCGTTGTCACGTGACACATCCAACCCTATGTTTCCGTGGACAAGCTACAACATGACCAGGGTTCAGTCAGTCAAGTCAGTCTAGAATAGGAAGTGATCTGGCACTTTTGTGAGTTTGTTTGTAGACCGTGCATGTCCAAACACTTAGATTAGATGCATATCCTCTGGTTGCACACAGCATGTCCAGACACTTAGATTAGATGCATATCCTCTGGTTGCACAGAGCACGACATCAGATTCCAGTTAGATCCCATCAGTAGCATTTTTATAGTGCATAGACCTATTTTCCTTATTTTTGACATTTTTCACTTATTATTTTTAAGTGACTTTTGTTGGAAAGTAGGTAGGGCAACTTGAGTAAGTTTGTATATAACCAAACCTAAGCTAGCACTAATTGGTAGAAGAGGCAGCAGGAGCACCTCACTCAACAGGCAACTTCTCAGCACAACCCAAGAGGCCTAGCGTTTTCTGCATCAGCAGGACAACCCTTGTGTTTTCATGTACAAGACCAGCTTGGTGATTTGTGCACAGCAGATCAGCCGGGCGTCATCACGACACATCATATCAGCCTAGCTTTTGCATTTGCAAGACATCCAGCGACAATAGATCAGTTTTCAGCCCTAGCATTTTTGGTTTGCAAATCAACCCCGGCATTTTGCAGATTCACCGCGACGGAACACCAAGAAGCATCTATTTTTAAGTGACTTTTGTTGGAAAGTAGGTAGGGCAAATTGAGTAAGTTTGTCTATAACCAAACCTAAGCTAGTACTAATTGGAAGAAGAGGCAGCAGGAGCACCTCGCTCAACAGGCAACTTCTCAGCACAACCCAAGAGGCCTAGCGTTTTCTGCATCAACAGGACAACCCTAGCGTTTTCATCTACAAGACCAGCTTGGTGATTTGTGCACAGCAGATCATCCCGGCGTCATCACGACACATCAGATCAGCCTAGCTTTTGCATTTGCAAGACATCCAGCGACAACAGATGCGTTTTGCAGATTCACCGCGACAGAACACCAAGAAGCATCAGTGTTTTCAGTTTTCAGCCTTTAGCACTCGTAGAAGAAGTCCTAAACCTCGCAGACCTCACCTTCACGCAGCAGTTCCTTGCCGCACGGGGGGATCTATCGAAGTTTGCAGTTTCAGTCCGAAAAAGGTAGATTTCAGCATCTGCGTTTTTAGCGTGTCGTCGTCGTACCGTTGCCATTGA
This sequence comes from Adiantum capillus-veneris, assembly GCF_014529385.1. Classification (NCBI taxonomy): domain Eukaryota; kingdom Viridiplantae; phylum Streptophyta; class Polypodiopsida; order Polypodiales; family Pteridaceae; genus Adiantum; species Adiantum capillus-veneris. The sequence goes on along the minus strand of NC_140942.1, from coordinate 60,813,041 downwards.
CATCGTCACCGACATAGAGTCAAAATTTAGCAGATAAAGGTTTGCAGATTTCAACCATTAGCATTTTCAGATTTCATCCGATCTCGTCGTCGTCCTCATCGTCATCGACATGGTTGGCAAGTCCAAGCATTGTAGAGATTTGTGCAATCATAAGTAGACCACTCTGGCCATAGAGAGTGTGGCCTTCGGAGGAGGGTTTTACAACGTCTCTGGTGTCGTATTCTCTTCTCTATCTCTCAGTCTCATGCACTTCTATTCACTGTGTCCATTCACTTTGTTTGTGTCCATTGCACTCTCTCACTAAAAGAACGGAAGGTTCTCCCTTCCGTAAGTTAAAGGAACCCTTGAGCACAGTTCGGAGCACTCATCTTGAGCAAAGTTAAACATTCATTCCGCTGCGCCTTACAGTAGTGAGTTTAATGATTGGGTTCATATATGTTTCATGGGTTGTTTTTGTGAGTTTATTTTATATATTTGATATCCATAAACTTATATAGGGCTATATAGTTAGTCAACCCGTATGGACAAATATGAATAAAGTGGCTTTCTTTTTGTGTCATGGTTGTTTGCAGAAGTCTCATATGTGCAAAGTGAAGTAATAGGGTGTTATTCTATGCTATGGTTGTGAGCTTGATACATTAGGTTGACATCGAATACTTTCATTTTCATGTTATGTACGCACCCAAAAATAGTAACAATGAAAGGGCGAAAGTAATGCAGTGTGCTAGTCTCCACCCAACCATACTATCTTTTAGCCTCCCCCTAGCATACACACTGTTCAGTCGTGCCGATGGCCTTTCCCGTAGGACTCGTGTGCTTTTATCCCCCCCACCCCCACCCCCACCCCCCCTCTCCACCCCTTCCTCTTGGAGAATTGTTTTAGTCCTCAAAAACAAATGTAGGAAAGTATTTCTTAAGTGTGGAGACATTCTCCCATGTAGAGCTAGAACCTCTCCATGATAGAAGAAAGAAGATTTTCAGCTCTGTGTGTGTGTGTGTGTGTGTGTGTGTGTGTGAGAGAGAGAGAGAGAGAGAGAGAGAGAGAGAGAGAGAGAGAAGGGGGGGGGGGGGGGGGGGGGGGATAATCTACTCAAGAATCTACAAATTTTTAATTTTCTTGTGGAGGCACACATACTAGTTAAGAATAGAATAAAGAAAAGTATGTAAAAGCCCTTATAATGGGAGGAGGCCTGAAGAAGAAAAAATCAGAGTGGTTATTGACAAAAGGTTGTTTCTCTTTATAGTGGAATGTTGGCTCAAAGTGGATGACAGTTGAGCTCTTTGTTAGAGTTGAGCTCTTTGTTAGATGACACCGTGCATTCTATCTAGCTCCCCATTGGGATAGGCCCTCACAACAACTCCCAAGTGAAAATATTTATCAAGCTTGGCCACTTAACCTCCAAAATTCTTTTTTCTACCAATGCGCTTTGTACCTCAGCTTGTTGTATGTGGTAGTCATTGGCCAGTCATATGGCCCCAACTTGCATTGCCAAGGAATTATATGTCATGCTTGGCTACGCTAAACAATCTACCTACACTCTCCAAGATGCACACCTCGTGCTTGACGTGCCTGCTTATTAGCCCCTTCAGCGGGGTTTCTACTACAAGTTTTGAAAACTTAAACTTGTATCTCTGCAAAGCTTGTGTTTCACCCATCTCGGGCCGCGCTCCTCCCTCTTGTTCAGTTCTACCCTCAATTCCTAATCATAGGAGTTATAGCTTGTCAAAAAGCACATAGGGTTAGATGTGCTCATGTAATATTGAGGTTGTATCTCAACACCCTCCCTCAAGCTCAACATTCTAACATAATGGAGTATGCCATGAGGACCTCCTAACCTTGGTAAGTGTTGATGGCACAACAAATTTTTACTCTACTGATTGTTGCACAGTTGTACAAGGGTGTAGGTAGCACATGCTCTACAAAGGTGTAAGACTCGAGACTTACTCAAGCAACATTGCTCGCGTAGGGTTATGAGGTTGATTTGTACATAAGAGCTTTGCCTCTTAGGAAACTTGATGCAAACACTCAAGGAGGTCTTACCACATGTGGTGGCATGGGCAGTGTCTGGCCCTTGTGCAATGAATACATTTCATAAAGGACAAGTCAAGCCACAAAGGGAGAAAAATTGGAATTATTAACACATAATTAATGCAATGCACCTAAACAAAGTTTTTAGGTTTTCAATTACGTAGACAATCCGGAATTTTCCCCTTTTCTTGTAAGAAACTATCCCAAGAAACCTCAAAGATGTATCTTGAGAGAGAGAGAGAGAGAGAGAGAGAGAGTTGGGCCCATCTAGCACCACTCCATGAATACAAAAAGAGAGAGGAATTTTGGCTTGGGTGGGGGGAGAGAGAGAGAGAGAGAGAGAGAGAGAGAGAGAGAGAGAGAACTGCATTAGATGTAATACCTGTGTCTTAAATGTAACCAAGTCAGTCGATGGTGGAAAACTCTCCAACAGTATTGTATGTTATGCTGGTAGACTAAAATCACTAAGTATAGATTGTTGTTTGGTTTATTGCACATTGAAGATGAGGGTCTACATTGGTGCTTGATGTCCCTTTGATTTTGGATGTCAACTTGGGAAGCTAGAAATGCTGCTATCTTTGACAAACACTCTCAAGGCTTTGCACTACCATGGGGCCTCTTGAAGAACAGGATTATTGAGGATTATTTGTCTATGCCTAGATCTATGCAAAATAAGACGCATAGATGTATTGAATCTTTATACGCATGTATACAATAATATAATATAGAAACAAATTTTGAGAGAGAGAGGGGGGGGGGGGGGGGGGGGGGGGGGGGGGGGGGTTGTTCAATACATAAGAATCTACAATTTCTTTTGCTTTTTATTGTGGGGGCACACAACCTAGTTGGGATTAATGTAAAGAAAACTAGGGTAAAAGCCCTACTATTGGGACGAGGGCCTGAAGAAGGACAAATCATGGGTTTTGACAAAAGGTTGTTTTGCTTTATAGTCGAATGTTGGGTCAAAATGCAAGACATGTGAGGTCTTGATTGGATGACACTGCGCATTCAATATTAGAGTTGTGGCAATTCTCTATTGGGCCATGGTGCGTTTCACTATAAACGCCCATTTATGTTACATGTGGAAAAAGAAACTATCATTGCAAATACACATCCTCCAATCTACTAACATAATATGGCGGAAGGGGGAGCCCTTTACACGTGTCGCAATCTGCGACTTGAAGGTTTAAAGTCCAAAACTAAAAAAAGCCCCTTTGCACGTGAAAGAGGGAGAGAGGGGGAGAGAGAGAGAGGCCGCCGAAGGCGACCGACCGTACTAGTTGTGTTGAAGTGCGCCTTTTGATGTTGAAAGCCATCATCGCAAGCATTTAAATGAGCAATTGCCCAAACCCCACCCCCCCCCCCCCAAAAAAAAAAAAAAAAAAAAAATCCCTAAAAAGGACCTTTTTACCCTTTGTTTTTTCCATATTCATAATTATGAATGGAGATGTACTAACCAGACAATGTAAAATGAACCTGCAGTGCTACATGTGCCTTCAAGGGACAAATTTTCTAAATAGTTCATAAGGGAGAGACCTTATCAAGCATATTGAGCCAGTGAATTGATGGTCAATTTTTCCCTTTGAAGGTGCTACCCAATGTTGGAAGAAGTCTATCTTACCTTAACATGGAAAAAGTTTGTATTTGGAGTTGATGAAGTGCTCATTGTGGGGCATATGTGTGGTCTTTATGGTAGAAGGCCTTGTCCAAAAAAGGGATGCCATCAAAGGCACAAGAGTCCAATGTACAAGCGATAAAATGGGATGATAATGTGGTCGTCTCAAAGAGAGAAACATGACAGTTATATTTTTGGATGATGATGAAGAAGATGAAACTGCACACAAAATACATTGCAGTAAAATTCATTGGACAAGAGCAACAATGGAAAATTTGATCAAGGTAGGTAATCCTAACGAGAAATATGTTGTGTTGATATATTATGGGCATCAAAACAAAGTTATGTACAACATAAAGGGCAAGTGGCCGATAGACATAGATCATTGTTGAATGATTCGATCAACAAATAACTCATTAGTAGATCTATGTGGGGCATGTGAAGGTGGCTATTGCCAATGTCAAGAATGAGCAAAACAATATTTCTACTTGTCCTCTTATCATTGGGCAGCCCTATCTACTAGCTATTTGCACGGAAGCAAAGGTCTCATATGATGGTTCTATTTATGCAAGAAAAAGGAGCAGACATGGAAAAGTTGTCTAATTCTTGATTGTGAGGGTGATTCATAAGAAAATTTTGATAGTCTTTGAGAGTTTTCTCGAGCAAAGGCAAACAAAGAACTCACCAATTACAAGGAGATAAGGGTATTTGGAGGGGCAAAACGGGGTGCAAAAACAAGGGCTTCTTCCTTTCCCCTCCATGTAGCATTATATAGTAAGATTGCAATGGCACAAAAAGAAAGCTTCTTTACTCAAGAAGGAAGATGGCTTGTTCACATGATTTGAAGGGCTAAAAAAGTATGGGTGAGTATGCTTCATGAAGCTCAAGGATCTGAAAAGAAGTGAATGGCAATATGTATATAATATATAGGAAGAGGTAAATAAAAATGGTTTCTCAGGGAATGTAAATGTATTTCACATCTCTTTGAGTAGATCTTTTATGTAGATACTATATATAACCTTAAGACTAGTCTACAATGTGGAAGCCAATTTGTAGAATTGTGCTCTATAGAAATGAATGAATTGATTCATGCTTTTGAAATTGAGGAATAAAGGGCAAAAAGCACAAGAGAAACCAAGTACAAGATTGTAGAAAAGAAATTATGATTGGTGGCCTTACCTTTAACATCAAATTGCGAGTAAGATAGAACAAGCTTCTTTGCAACTAATTTACAAAAACATTGCAACATGATACTCAACAAACTCAGCAATGGCGTGTTCCTAAGGTGGCCATGTAGGCACTGTGTGAGCTATGCTCAGGGTGACACATTGGCAGTTTTTTTTGGTCATGGGTAGTGCAGCATTGAGTCGAGAGTAGCCGGTGCCTCTGGTGCTAATGGCTTGCGCAGGTGATGGTGTGGCATGACACCCACAAGAGCTGGTTCCCACGGGCTCAAGTTCGCCCATTTTTTAAGGCAAGGAGATGCCCCCCACTAGTGATTTCGCTAGTGCTAGGGGAAGCATCGCACATAAGAGTGGGCATGTGAGAGAGAGAGAGAGAGAGAGAGAGAGAGAGAGAAAAAAAACGAGGCCAAACAAAGAGAGGTGTCCACCATGCATGGATAATGCTGAATGGGTTGTGTCACTTGGGGGTAATGCACAAAAATACCAAATAAGGCTTCAAGTTGAACAGCACGAGCTAGGGAGCTTAAGTTTTTTTCTTCTTTTTGGTCTTGAGCCACTCCCATAAAAAGGAGGTTCACACGGTTTTGGAGGGGTTTTATTTTTTCTTGCACAGGGATGGCATGTACACTCCTGGTGTGGAGTTTTTTTGTGTTGAAGCTTGCCATTTGAGCTTTGGAATGGTTGTACTATCTCTCTGTTAAGTAATACTAAGTTGTTGCCCCACTTCTTTGTGTCATTTCTCCCCTTCCCCTTCCTTTTCTCTCGCTCTTTGTGTGCATGTTGGTGCCTATAGAGGTGTGTGCCAACAAATTGTTGTGTGGTGCAAAGAAGGTAGAATTGGAGTGTTATGTGAGTCGAAAAAGGTGAGTTGAGTCATTAGGGTGCATTCGGGCTGAATAGTGGTTTTGCAGAGCAGGAGAATATTGTTTTGTGGGCAAGGATTGTTCCATTAGTGCAAATTGGTCAACTTGAAGGTGTTATCTGAGAGGTTAGGGGTGATGTGAATACCCTGAGCTATAGGAAGGCATTGCGTTGTGTGATGGATGTGTTCCTCATTCCCCCTCTCCATCTTCTAGTGCCCCCACTAAGGACGCAGCTGATTGCTTGTCATTTTTCATCAAAAAAGGTTTTTTTCATCAAGGAGAGATGGCAGCACAAAGTTATGGACCAATTTTCACCGGAGAAGAAGACTCGGAGGAGTGGATAGATGATTCAAGCTGTATATGCTATCATTGCATATGCCAAATGAAGAAAGCAAGATGCATACGATTCTGCTACTCATGCGGGGAAGAGCAAAGACATGGTTCTATGCTTTGGAAGGGGAACCAAGACTTATGTGGCCGGCTTTGTGGGCTTGTTTTCAGCATCATTTTTGTAAAGAGGTATCCCCTGTTGATTTGGATACAAGATTGAAAAATTTGAAGCATGATGTGAACGAGGGGTTCGGTATTTTTCTCACCCCCTTCGAGGAATGTTGGAGGGATTTTGTAGTTGCCATGCAATTGGCTAAGGGTAGTGAGTAATTGAAATTAGAAAAAGTTATGGCTTGTTTGCATCCCAAAGTTTGTGAGAAGGTGGATTTCGAGAGTCCGGAGAATTACAACGGAGTGTTCGCTATTGCACGGGCAAAGAGCCAGAAAAATAAAAAGAAGGTTGAGCAAGGTGCACTGGGATACGAGCCGATGGTTCACAATTCTACTCCAAGTCCGAGGGAGAATGTTCAAGTGGAGAACCAGACAAGTCGAGGGGTAGCAACCATTCCTCAACAATGTGTACACACGGTTCAAGATTTATATGAGAAAATGCAAGAATTACGTTTGAGTGTTATGGACAGAGGTCAGTCAAGGGAAGAAAGAGGCATGGCTAGGTAACTGCCTGCCGGCATGTGTTATAATTGCGGAGAGGAGGGCCACTATTTTCTAGATTACCCTCATCCACCGAGAGAAATGGGCAGCATGTACCCTCTGTTTGGTCGAGGCAGGGGTCAAGCACAATTCAATGGTCAAACGGAGCAACAAGAAGTTGAGAACCAAGCACCGCCTGCTCCACTAGGTAATGATGAAGTTGCAAAGGGTTAACATTATTAGCAATAACAAGCAGGAGGTTGATATTATGGCCAACAAAAGAGCAAGAGGCAAAAGATAGATCGAGATGGAACGGGAAACCAGAGCAAGGAAAGGTAAAGAGAAGATGAATGAAGGCCGAGAGCAGCCAGAGTCAAGCAAGAGAAGATGGAGACGAAAAATTACACAAATAGATTTTCAATTGGGGCGTTGTACCCTGGATATGACCTGGTAAGGGATGCTCCAAATCAAAAAGCTAATATCACTTTTGGGTAGCTGCTTGCATTGAACCCTAAATTGAGGAGACAATGGTCAACTAGTGTTAGCACGAGGTGTAAGGTGCAGCCGAATGAATGTTGTATTTTCTCAAGATTAGTGATCTTTATTGCTCAAGGTTGGGCCTTTTAGTTCTTAGGGAAAGAGAGCTTTCCGTCTTATAGAGAGTGCTATGATCACGAACAAAGTGAGTGGATTGTGCGTGCAAGTGAATGAGACTGAGAGAAGGAGAGAGAAGAGATACGACACCCGAGAGGTTGTAAAACCATCCTCCGAAGGTCCCACTCTCGTCGGCGAGAGTGGTCTACTTGATTGCACGAAAGTGTACAATGCGAATGCAATGGACTGATGCAAATTGGACTATGCAGATGACGACGACGGTGATGACGACGGCAGTTTCGTGGCTGAAAATTGTGATTGTTTATGGGCTGAATTCGTGGCTGAAATCCCCTGCTCTTGCTGATGCTTTAAGGCTGAAATAAAACGATGGTGTCTAGGGTTCTGCTGCATTTTTGAAGAGGTTGCTGCCGGCTGAAAACGTTGAGGTTATACAACATTTTGAAGGGGCTGAAATGGGGGTAAATCGCTGGTCTATGTGCAGGTTTAATGGCTGAATTCTCTGCATCGTTTTAATACTGAAAATGCAAGTGATCTGCAATAGAAAAGCTAGCGTTAGTAACTTCCCCTTGCTACTGCCAGTGGATAGCAAAAACGCCAGGCATGTGGGAGCATGGAGGGCGATAGCTGGCTCTGGAAAACGCCAATGGAGGTGTCCTTATGGCGATGGATGAAAACGTTGTATAAGGGGAGTGGATGGGGAGTGGCCTTGCCAAGGTTGGAGAGGGTCTTGCTAAGAGAAGGTTGGACACCTGTTGCTTGGGGAAGCTTGCTGTGTCTTTGCTCATCTGCCAATTTGTGCTAACTTGGGTTTGCTTATATATTAACTTACCCAATTTTCCCTACTGAGTACCCAACAAAAGTCACTTAATAAATAAGTGAAAAATGTCAAAAATAGGAAAAAATGGGATAAAGTCATCTAAAAAATCCCCAAACTGACTCTGATGGAAATGCTTATGCTTATGCAAGGTGCAACCAGAGGATATGCATCTACACTGAGTGACTGGGCATGCACGGTCTATGAATAGACTCACAAAAGTGCCAAATCACTTCTAATATAACTTGACTGGACTTGACGGAAACCCTGCTATGGTGTAGCTTGTCCACGGACACATAGGGTTGGGATGTGTCACGTGACACGAGGCTTCCTCGAGTAAGAGGTGATGTGCATGTTGTATAGAATCTAGCCTTGAGGGTGGGGAATCCAACCGATGTGCGTTTAGTGGTGGAATTTTTTTTTGAGAAGAGGAAACATGTGCAAGAGTATATTGATGGTGGTGCTCAGGTATATGTGATCAATGAGTCTGCTATGAGGTATATCAATATTAAAGCTGCATATCAGTGTGAATGAGGATGGCCAACCATGCCAAAGCTTGATGTTTGGGAGTGGCCCAGGATGTGAAGGTAAAATTCATGGGAATTGAATGCCTAATTGATTTCTTTGTCATGAAAGCAGGTGAAAATGCTTATCCAATCATTTTGGGGAGGTCCTGGTTGTTGGAAATTGGGGCCAAACAGGATTGGGAGAAGGGGGTATTTACCTTGCCAGATCGAGAGAATGGAGGGCAGATCATTCTTGATCTAAAGACCAAGGAGAGCCACTTTCATCCGGAGGTAGGGGTTGATAGCAAAGAATCTATCACTAGCTACGAATATCAAATTGAGTCAACTTATGATGAAGGGTCCACCAGTGTCAAAGAGGAAGAGAGTGATGAAGACATATTGAAGTTGGATACAGATTTGTTCGAGATCACCATAGATTCCGCCATTTCGAGTGAAGGTATGCAAGCTCCAGTTTGTAGTCTAAAGGTTAAAGAGGTGGAAGACATGTTGGGTGCAGATCTAACCAAGCAGGAGAAGGAAGGTTATGTGGAATAATATGTAGCCTATCCCAATTTTTTTGCAATTGAGTATGCACATTTTAGAGGAGCTAAAGGAGTGGAGCATTGAATCCTACTCAAAGACAAATACATGCCAAAATCAGAGAAGCTACGGAGGTTGGGAGATATTCAGAAGGAGGCTCTATGGAAGGAGATCAACAAGTTTCTTGAGGTAGGTATTATTGATCTAGTGAAAGAATCTGAGTGGGTGTCCCATGTTGTTATTACACCAAAGAATAACAGGAAATGGCAGGTGTGTGTAGACTATAAGCCCTTGAATGTTGCTACCAAGCAAAACCACTACCCCTTGCCATTTCAGGATGATATTTTGAACCAAGTTGCAGGACATGAGCGCTATTCTATCATGGATGACTTTTCAACGTATTTTCAGATCTGTATTGCTTTGGAGGATCAATTGAAAACCACATTCATCTCTCCATGGGGGTGATTTGCTTACCGCAAGATGCCTTTTGGGTTGGTGAATGCATATGCTACCTTCCAAGACTGGATGAACAAAGTATTTGAGCCATACTTGGGTAAGTTCATCAGTGTTTTCATGGATGATATTGGTTGTTAGAGTTCAAGGATGGAACACCTATCCAAATTGAAGTTGTGCTTTCAAAGGCGAGATGAGGAAGGAGGGAAATTGAACCCAAAGAAGTGCAAATTGGCACAACCACGGGCTCAATTGTTGGGCCATGTGGTCTCACAGAATGGTATACAAGCGGATCCAAAGAAATCCAAATGCTTTTTTGATGGAGCCTCCCACCAGTCGGACAGGGTTGGCATTGTTCATGCATAGGTTAAAGTATCTATTACGCTTTTTTTGCATGTTGTCCTAGTATGTGTATCCTCGTCAAAAGAGGGCTCAACAGGTACATGGATTTCAATGGGATGATGAAGCTCAAGAAGTGTTTGACAAAGTGAAGGGTATTCTATGTCAGTTACCTACGGTATGCCCTCCCAACCAAGAGGATGACTTCTATATTGCTATGAAGGTGGGTACAGTGGCCATTGGGGCAGTATTGTTACAAAAGGTGGGAAGAAGTTACTAGCATGTTTACTTCAAAAATAGGGTAATAAGCCTGGGAGAAGCGACGTATACGGAAGTGGAGCAATGGGTGATGGCTTTAGTCTTTGCCTGCAGAAAGTTCAAAGTGTATTTGATCGCTCGTAAAGTTTATGTATGCTAATAATCGTTTGCGTGAGGTGGTGCTACACTTGAAACCAGGGAAGCGGATCATGAAGTGGGTGATAGAGCTCCAGGAGTTTGAGTTCAAGTTCAAGGTCGGCCATACTAATCGGTCTCATCTGGTGGACATCCTAGTCAACAAAGAGGTTGAGTTACTAGTTTACCCAAGGGTGGTGAGAGAGGAGGATAAAGAAGATCCAGACTTGGTAGGGGCCTTCACTATGTAGTTTGATGGTGCTCACATGAGGGTAACGCAAAAAACGCAGAGGTGTGGTGATCCAAGATCCACACGGCACAATAATCTTTTCAAAATCTTACAACTTGGAAGATTTTCATACCAACAATGAGGTAGAGTATCTTACTTTACATTTGGGTTTGAAACAGTGCATTGAGTTTGGCATATCAAGATTGATAGTAAGAGGTGATGCTCTGTTGGTTATCAAGCAACTTTTGGGCCAATGGGAGGTAAAGAGGGACTCTCTCAAGAATTGGTTTTTTCTATAAAGAGGCTGTTAAAATTTTTTTAAGAGGTGCAATTCAAACACGTTAGAAGGGAGCAAAACCAAGAGGCCGATTTGTTGGCTAGCAATTGTGTGCAAACTCAGGTGTCGAGTTTGTATGTGGCACTGGCTACTTATGCAACTGGAGATACTTTAAAGGAAATGGATGATTTCTTGAGCACAGGTCAATGTTCGGAAGGGCTGTCACAGCTAAAAGAGAAGGATTGTTCAAAAAGCTCGAAAGTTTATTCAAGTGGGAGAAGATCTGATGACGCACAGTCTGTAGGGTTAAGGTGGGTCTGTTAGTGTGCCATTCATGGCATAAGCATGCTTGGGGAGGTTAGTGTAGATCTTGAGAGAGAAACTATTGCACAATACATATAGAGTATAATTGCAAATGGTAAAGCTTGATATTATTCAGAAGAATATGCCTCTATATAGGCTTATACCAAAGAGACAGCCTTCTAACACATGGGTATAGGATGTGGCAGCCTATGCACAAATACAAGTGGTTTTTCTTTACACAAAGGTTCCAAGAGGTTCTTCACATGGCTTGACACATGAGGTGGAAGGGGTTGTTTATACAAGAGATGCAACAAAACCTCGCATCCCAACAATCCTCCCCTATGTGGGTTTTGGTTGCATATCACTCACACAATCCTCCCCTCAAAACACACTAGGGTGAGGCACACAATTCACAAGCCTCCCTTTGAGCAAAAAGTTGCTTCCCCTAGACACAAAGGGTGTAGATATACAAAACATCAGGGTGTATACACACACAAGCGTCCCCCGGCACAAATACAGGGCAAGGTTCACAAGAGAGAATGCTTAACCACATTTGGTTGTTGTTTGTTGGAGGATTTTCTCCTTGCACAAATATGCAAAAGATGTTGTACTTTGTTGGTATTCTTGGCACATTTTGATGTTTTTTTTGTTGTTGTTCTTGTCGATGTTTTGATCCAGTGCATAATGCAAAGGAAGACATGATGCACATATATGTACAGTGGAGGGAAAAACCACGTGGGAAAAATCCCTCGGATTATTTATGCTATGCAAACATCTTGATGTCATAAGTTTCATCATGTGATTGTTGATGTTTTCTTGATTCTGTTTCATGTTGATGTTGAGCTTCTGCATTCGTGTTGTTGGTTTGTTCTGACAAAGATGTAATCTCCGTGGCGAATGGAGTAAAACACATATACATTGCAACGGTGGTGGTCATTCTTTTATTTGTGTTGTGCATCCTAGTCACATGTAGTATATCACAACTGGCTAATGCATTTGGAAAGTGTTTATTAGTGCTTATAAATATGTACATTTGGTTTGTGATGACTTCGTTGAAGAAACTTACTACGAAGTGTCTTTTATCTTGATGTGAGTTGCCTTGCTGCAAGTGCTTTTATAAACCATTGAAGACGCTGTCAAGAGTTTTTTGGAGCAAGGGATTGCGCATATGTACATACACATGCATGGTGCATCAAATAAAGCATTGCCCATTTTCGAGAGCCAGGTGGTTACGTGGGGCCCACATGTGTACAGGTAGGACAAGATGTACATAGTGCATCGATTTTCACTATTACCAGTACCAGTGTGTTTTTTCTATAATAATGAGGAGTTGGTAGCACGTAAAACTTCTAGAGGAATCTATCCACGGGCCGACGACATGAGGTAAGCAGGTGTCAGATGGCATCTAGTGGCGTTAGGAGGGCGAATGGGGTCAATACTTGCATGTGGATAAGTACGGACACAACGTGGGTGTTTTCTTGTGCTAATTATGCAAAAAGGTCATCATGAGGACCATCTTTTGGGGCCACTTCATGTGGTGGCGGGATGCATTATTGGAAAAAGTTGAGTGCCAGGTGTGCAGATGGATGCAGCAAGGTGACAACTATGCACTGCAAAGGTTAGTTTTTGGCCTATTCGAGGTCCGTTTGAGGTCAACTAAAAGGCCAAGGGTTCCCAAGTAATAAAGCTAAGTGTGGGAACTGAAAAAACTGAGAGAAGACCAAAAAAAATGTGGAGAGAAGAAGAGGAACAGCCGCAACTATGTTTCTGCTGTTTTTGGAGCCTGTTTTGGCCATAAACTGCTCATCCGAGGTCGGATTTGAGCAATTTGACATTGTAGACTGGGGTTTTGGGCCGTTCCGGACGCGATGACTGTCCATTTTTCCAAATTCTTCATTGTTCTTCTTTTGTTTTGTCTGTGTAAGTTTCTCCTATGAGCGAAGCTTCTGCTCCAATTTGTGATTGTATCTGGCATATTTTACCCATATTGTGTGAGCTATTTGCCCTATTGGTGTTGGCCCAAGCTCAATTGTATCTAAACATCAGAAATTTGCCTCTTTTGAGCTAATTTTTTTGGGTGTGTGTCTGTGTGTGTGTGTGTGTGTGTGTGTGTGTGTGTGTGTGTGTGTGTGTGTGTGTGTGTGTGTGTGTGTGTGTGTGTGTGTGGAGTGGGTAAATGGGTAGTCTCTCTCCTCTCACTCCATTGTTGGGTTCCCTGTCTCAGCGAGGTGGGTTGTGTAAGCCGAGTGGTGTCCCATAGTGTGTGTGTGTGTGTGTGTGTGTGTGTGTGTGTGTGTGTGTGTGTGTGTGTGTGTGTGTGTGTGTGTGTATCATCCCAAGAGTGTGTGTCGGGTCATTATAGAGGTGTTGTGTGTGTTTTCATCCGCTCACATTCTTTTGGCATCCCCACGGAAGATCTTCTTCGAGTACCTTCTGCTTCGAGCTTCGAGCTTCGAGATTCAGGATTATAGGTTACAGGTTACATGTTAAAGGTTAAAGGTCATAGGGACAGGGACAGGTACAGGTACAGGTGATTCACACAGGTACAGGTAGCTGGAGTAGAATGATACACTGACAATGGGAGTCACTTGCAGTTTCCGTGGGTATGCATCATTTGGCACCTGTTTGAGCGCATGGTCTGCTGGTATTGTATGTTACTTGTGGAAACTGCCATTGTACGCCTTTGTGAAACCATACTTGGTTTTATTTGGCAGTCCTAGCCATTTCTGAGACTTGGTCTGGAGGATAGTCATTTCTGAGACTTGACTATACGAGATTTGCAGAAGCCTTCGTGAGAGGATCGATAGCGTGAGGTTTTATTGAGCTGGGGGATTCTCAAATGTGAGATCCTTTTGGTGATACAGGTGGCTGGAGCACGCTTTTCGTGACCTCGCCATAGGCTATGTACTAGTGATTCCTACTTGATGCTCGGGTTCTATTGTTGGTAGTTTATGCATACATATACAATCTATATTTTGGTTCACACTACTCTACTTTTGGGGAAACTCTGCCAAAATTTTCCCGAGTTGTAATGGCTGGTTTTTTGTTTTTTTGAGCCATTTATACTGTTACGCTGGTGAAATTCTAACAAAATCAGAGGATAAGGCAGGTGTGCTTTCTTGGAAGCTACATGGTTGGCTTTAATGGATGATCAAAACGGACCTCAATTCACTCCTTTTCATTTAACTCAAAGAATCCAGATAAATGTTCATGTGTCCAGGAAGATTTTTTTTCAGCAACGTATAATCTTTATGTTCGGGTCAAGAAGATTACGAGAGATCCTGGAATGTCCTTTGCCTGTTGTAATTCCAATGATTAACTATGAAAACTCATTTGATGTGCATGTGTTTGTTCTTATCTAAAGACAAGCTCCATTGAAGTTTCTAGGGATTGAGTCAGTCGAAAGTTTTGGGTTCTTGAACGTGTGTTCGAAGGGGTTCTCAAAGCATTGAAACTTGGGTAGCCATGGCTTTCGCTTATCCAGAGTTTCGTGGAAGAAGTGATGAAGATGTGGAAGACTTTTTGGAAAAGATGGAGGTTGCCTGCATTAGCAACCAGATTCATGACCTGGCGCAGATGTTACGTCTTCTCCAAATTTGTTTGAAGAGTGATGCACGAGTTTGGTCCAAAGCATTTGAAGAGGAGTTGCGTGTGGCTGATCCACTTGTAAGATTGAGTTGGAACAATCTAAGGCATGGATTGGAAGTGGAGTTTGTGAAGATAGAAGATCCTGACAAAGTGTGGCAAGAAGTACAGGGTTTGGTGCAAAAGGAAGGTGAGCCAGTAGATGCGTACATACATAAGTTTTCATTGGCATGGGAGAGGATGTGCAAGGCCTTAGCACCACAAGTACCCCCACATGACATGATGAAGAAGGACAGGTTCTTGGCCGGTCTTTGGGAGATATATGTTGGAGAGTGGAGCTAAAGAAGCCTAGGACATATGAAGATGCACTAGAGGTAGCAAGGAACAAAGAGTGGAAGCTCAGGAAAATGAGCCAGTTAGGGATGGAGTCTTTGCCCATGAGATCTGAATTTCAGCCTATGCATTCTTTACAAGGTCGCATACAAGGGGTTCATTATGAACCAATGGTTTCTCTTACTCCTCAGGTTATGCCAACAGTGGTCACTACAACAGTGCAAGATGATGGGCTAAGGCAATACACGAGGCAAGTGGTAGATTTAATGAATAATCTCAGCCTAAACATGCTAGGTCAAGTGGGAAATAATCGAGGTCGAGGGAGGTTTGCAAATCAGCCCCCAGGAGGTGAAGAAAGACCTAGGAATGGTGTTGGACAAAGCAATGGTAGGTTTTGGAGGCAGACACCTACATGTTATAATTGTGGAGAGTTGGGTCACATCAGCCTACAATGTGATAAACCACCAAGGATGGGTGGAGACATGTATCCATTGCCAATACAGGTGCTAACTAGGTCAAATAATTATGGCATTGAAATTAAAGGAGAAGAAGGAACCAATGGATTAACCCAGGAGGAAAAGGGAAAGACAAAAGTGATAAGTGTAGTCACCTTGGAGAAGGCATCAAAGTTAGAGGATACATTAGTGATGCCTATTGGGAAGAGGACCATAGAGGACAAGGAAGAAAGAAGTGCCCCAGGTCCTAGTAAGAAGAAGGGAAAGAGCCATGAAGGCGAGGATGTCAAGGCTAGGAGGAAAAGGAGGGCTCGTCGCAAGTTTCATGTTTCAGATTTTCCACTAGGGGATGGGCAATTAAGCTATGACTTGAAGGAGAATCTGACGAGCAGGAAATCCGATGTTACTTTTGGGAAACTTATAGAGATGGTTCGTAAACTAAATGTTGGGGTATACGCGTCTGTGCCTTGCCCGGCCGCCCAGAGTCTGGGCGCCCACTGACTTGTATACCTTATACATAGCATAAGTGTATAGGGGGCTGCTCACTCTTTGGATTCTCCCAACCCACATCGTGTGTGTCTCTCCTTTTCTCTCTCTCTCTCACTCTCCATCTGTGGTGCTCCCCGATCCCCTTCAATTGGTATCAGAGCGTAGGTGCGGAGGGAGCGCGTGTGTGCACAGTCACGACGACAGCGGAGAGCCAACAAGCAGTAGAAGATTGAGTTCAAAATTCTGTGCAGAAGACTTGCTGTGAGAATGCAATGGGAGCTTAGGAGCTTGGTGTGGTCAAGCTTGGTCGAGGAGGCGGTTGCGGCTTCCTTGGTGAGAGGAGCTTTTGAGCTCAGTGGAGCTCGTTAGAGAAGTGCTCGACGGAGGAGAGCTTGACATTCGAGTGCTTGGATGCTGTTGTGGCAGAGCTCTTGCGTTGGAGCTTTCATTGAGAGGACATTGCATCACGCAGAGTGGAGCAGGAGCAGGTTCAAACCTGTGTGCAACTCGTTTTTTGCCATTTTCGGGCTCTAAAACGCAGTTTTTTTCGTAGCTCCGTCATACAGAGTCAAATCTACATGATCCAGGAGTCTAGGTCAGGGTTTTGGCATGCTCCGGACGCGATGGTGATGTCTATTTACTGAAATTCTGCTTTGAATTACAGCAGCTACAGCAGCAGGTTTATTTGTGCACTTTCGGGTCCCAAAAACATTGTTTTTGGTATATCTCACACACACGGAGTATTTTCTGCAACAACCAACAAATTCATAGGTGTACACAGGTTTTTGGATATGCATTTGTCCAGAGAGCCACTCATGCGAGAGTGAGCTATGTTTCCATGGTCTTGGCAGTTCATGTATGCCATATATGGATTTGTGTATTTGTTTATGGCTGAGATTATTTGAGATTTGGCTCAATTTATAGAAGAAACTCTGTTGGATTTTATCCAGGCTCTCGCCATAGCTTCTACATATCCGTAGGTTGCTCTTTGACAGTTTAGTGGTTGAGTTTACTCCCACTTTGACAGGTGATTTTCAATCATCATTTGGTTGGAGTTTGGAGTCACTTGTGTATGCCCTTGTGTGTCGTATTTCGCATTGCGCATAGCGACAGATCTTGCAAGGTTTTGCGAAATGTTGCTATAGTTATCTAGCAGACATTTGGTCATCGATTGAAAGGTATTTTGGTAGCAATCATCACTCACATGTATGTCATTTGAGGTGCCCTTGAGTGGTACTCCGGCAAGAGCGGGTATGCTCATATGTATGACTTTGTGAGGTGATTCCGGTCGAGTTTATTCCCGGATTGGCCATTGTGGCATATATTATTGTCTCTTTGAGGTTTACTGTTGAGATTTTGCTCCAGTTACAAAGGAGACTCTGCCAAAATTTTGTCAGATATTTATGCGCGATTAAGTCATATTGACTTGTGATTTTTGGTGCAACTTTGCATCAGGTTTTGAGCCATATTTGCAGACTTTTGTTGATGCGATTCGAGCCAGTTTAGGGCTGATTTGGTTGACATTTTCTACTCATTATGGTTGCTCTTTTGCGAGCATTATGGCTGATTTTTCATTTGACTTCCAACGTTATGGTCTGACACAGTTTGATGGTGTAGATTTTGTTGCTTGGAAGGAACATATGCTTGTTGCATTGGCGGATTTGGGGCAGGATAAACCCTTGCATGGTTTATCGGCGAAGCCCAATTCTATGCGTGATGATGATTGGCAGGATCTTGATGAGTTAGCAATGTCTACGATTCGTTTGCATCTGGTTGAGTCTGTTGACTGGCAGGTCTTGAGGGAGACTACAACTCATGCTTTATGGCAGAGTTTCCATGCTATGTACGCAACATCCATGTCTACTGGGGAGTCTAGTCCCACTTCTATGTCCATGGGAGAGATTGGTCCCACACGCAAGTCTCGACGGCATAGAGACTTGACATGTTGGCATTGTGGACATAGAGGGCACATTAGGCGTCGATGTTTCAGGCGTTTGAGACAACGGAGGCGACAGATGCGTGATGCAGATTTGGGCATGACAGATGCTAGTGAGATCAGTACGGTGGTTACTGAGTATGCTTGTGACGGCGATGTCACATTTACATCTAGCTTGTCTTCAGACGATCTTATGTCTACGGATTGCATATCGGATTGCACATTGGTTACTAGATTCAGATGCTACTTTCCATGTCACCTCGCATCGTGAGTGGTTTAGCACGTTTTCTAGTGGGAGACTTGGTTGTGTGCACATGGCTGATGATGTTGTGTATGACATTGAGGGTGCAGGAGACATATGTTTGTCCTTGCCTAGTGGTATGAGATTTACCATGCGTCATGTGCGTTATGTGCTAGATCTGAGACGGGATTTGATCTCAGTCAGACAGTTACGGGATAGTGGATGTCGGGTATCGCTGCTTGAGCGATCTTTTGCGTTGCATTTGGGTTCGCTAGTGATTGCGAGAGGTGCTAGAGTTGGCACATGGTACCCATTGCACGATGTACTAGTGCTAGATGGTCGAGTCTCAATCTTGTTACAGCCATGCAGAGAGCGAGAGACCCGGACAGTCTCTTTTGCTCATGGGTTGCAGGGTGCTTTGCATGGAGTGCAGAGTAGTGAGCTCGTTGTGCACACAGTTAAGGCAGGACTTGAGCAGTCACACAGAGAGGTGACAGAGTCAGACATGCATGCTTTGCTAGTGACTGAGCAAAGCAGAGAGTCAGTTGTGCGAGATACTTCTATGCAGGATAGACAAGTAGAGCGGTCTTGCTCTAGTGAGTCACGACAGGAGGACGTTGTGCAAGAGTCTATGCATACGGAGTTAGAGCATGAGAGCTCTAGTGAGTCACGACAGGAGGACGTTGTGCAAGAGTCTATGCATACGGAGTTAGAGCATGAGAGCTCTAGTGAGTCATAGCAGATTGAGTGGTCATGTTTGTCGTGGATGATTGCAGAGGAGGCTGAGACGTCAGCGATTATGCAATCATTCATTTCTATGCTCGACAGTGAGCATGGGGATATAGTTGTGCAGGATATGTCTTCCAGCAGACACCTAGAGTAGCTGGTTTGCTCTGAGGTTGCACGACAGGTTGATGTGTCTTTTGTGGACAGTCAGGAGATGCATGTGGCTGACACGCCTTGCCAATCAGAGATGCCTATTTCCAGGGATATATATGTTGATGCATGCTCTGTAGAGCTAGTAGGGCCCGCTAGCATTGCATCGACATTCGGTGGTCTCATGTATGAGATGTTGATCTTGAGACCGGATATCGCAGCTACAATGGGAGTATTTGCAGTTGGGGTTGTCAGTCGTTTGTTGACTGATGATGGCATAGTGCACGAGGGAGATATGCAGGTATTGCATACATACTTGCAGTACGTGTGCGGTACGTCTGGTGGTGTATGGACTTACATGGGAGCAGGACAGCCGGATGCACACGATCACAGCCAGCCAGTGGGCATCGGTTGAGAGCGGTTTTCTCTCACCTTTTGTAGTCTTTAGACTAGGTTCCCATGCTTAAAGGCACAGTCGCCTTTAAGTGGGAGGTTGTTGGGGTATAGGTGTCTGTGCCTTGTCCGGCCGCCTAGAGTCTGGGCGCCCACTGACTTGTATACCTTATACATAGCATAAGTGTATAGGGGGATGCTCACTCTTTGGAGTCTCCCCACCCACATTGTGTGTGTCTCTCCTTCTCTCTCTCTCTCACTCTCCATCTGTGGTGCTCCCCGATCCCCTTCACTAAAGAGACAGTGGAAGAGGATGGTTAACCCAATGGAGAAAGAACCAGAGAGAGGTTCAGTGAAGGTGTTGGCAATGGATGAGCTACCAGACATTTGTCCTAAAGTAGATGTGTGGCACAAAAGAAAAAATCTGGGACAAGGTTATGTTGATGGTGGAGCCCAAATATGTGTCATAACACACTCATGTGTTGAGAAAATGGGTCTTACAGTGACTGGGGTGTCAGGCTTTCGGATCAGATTGGCAAACCATCAAAAAGTAAAATGTTTGGGTGTTGTAAAGAGCTTAGAAGTGGAGGCATATGATGCAAAGACGGTGGTTGATTTTCATGTGGTGCCAGCGGGGTTGGGAGCATATCCTTTTATACTGGGCATAGACCATGGTTACGTGCAGTGGGAGTTGTTCAAGATTGGAGACATGGTACGATTAGCCTCTATGGAAAGACAAGTGCCAAGAAGCTATATAATATGGACACAAGGAAACGATTGGAAGAGCTTTATAAAGATGAGGATGAGTCTAGTGATGAAGACTATTCCACAGTGTCTGATGAGGAGAGTGATAGTACTACCAGTAGTGATGAGGATACTAATGTTGCATTTCTTTTGATGGACAAAGAAACCCATGAGTCTGGTTTAGTTGCATTTTCAAATGAGGTTGAAGATGAAAGTGAAGGGCCTTATGAAGTGATTGAAGGGCTCATGCAAACCAAGGTTGAATTGTCAAAGAAGCAAGAATTGATGACACAAATGATCAGTGGAGACCTCTCAGCTAAAAAGAAGGAGATATATTTGCACATGCTGGCTAGTTTTC
Source organism: Adiantum capillus-veneris (assembly GCF_014529385.1). Classification (NCBI taxonomy): domain Eukaryota; kingdom Viridiplantae; phylum Streptophyta; class Polypodiopsida; order Polypodiales; family Pteridaceae; genus Adiantum; species Adiantum capillus-veneris. Next base: position 60,792,490 of record NC_140942.1, on the reverse strand, counting down.
TTGATTTGTTCATTACTTCATATGAAGAGATCAGAGAGTTCAAGGGCAAAGAGATGTCTATAGAGCTGAAAGAAGGTGCTAAGCCAGTGCGACAAAGGCTAAGAAGGATGGTTCAAGAGCAAATGGAAGCCTTGAGGGAAGAGGTGGACAAGTTATTGAAGGCAGGGTTCATAGTCCCTGTGGAAACCACAAAATGGGTAAGTCCAGTAGTAGTCAGTCCAAAGAAGGATGGAAAGTGGAGGATTTGTGTAGATTTTAAACCCTTAAACGCAGCCACTAACAAGAACCCATATCCTCTTCCATTCATTGATCAAATCTTGGATTCAGTGGGGCAGGTTATGAGAGGTACAGTGTGTGTGATGGTTTTTCAGGCTATTTTCAATTGAAGATTGCTCTTAAAGACCGAACAGAGACAACTATCATTACGCCATGGGGCTGCTATTGCTACACAGTATTTCCATTTGGGTTGTCAAATGGACCATCTTTCTATCAAGAGAGAGCAAATTGGGTATTGGAACCATTCATTGGTAGTTGTGTTAAAGCTTTTATGGACGACTTTTGTGTCTACAGCAGTAGGGCTGAACACCATGAGAAGCTGCAGATTGTATTGGCTCGATATGATGAATGTGGAGGACAACTTAATCCGAAGAAATGTCATCTAGCACAGCCAAGGGTGAAGTTATTGGGCCATATGGTGTCAGAAAATGGCATTGAGGCTGATCGAGACAAGGTTAAGTCTATTATTCTTCTTCCATCACCTACGAGTACAAAGCAATTGGCAACCTTTATACACAAAGTCAAGTACATGGCATGGTGTATTCCATTGTCTTCACAACTCCTTTATCCATTACAACAGGTGGCAAAGCATGATCCATTGTAATGGGATGACAAGTGTGAAGAAGTGTTTCAAGTGGTGAAAGAGGTGTTAGGGGGGTTGTCAGCCATGCAGGCTCCTGATTGGGAGAAAGTTTTTTATGTAAATCCATCAGTAGGGGATGATGCCATTGGAGCAATGCTATTTCAAAAGGGTAAGGGAATCCATTATATGAGGCCAGTGTATTGTGCAAGCCGAGTGAAGTTGGTAGTGGAGAGAAAATTCTCGGAAGTAGAGCTAGTGATGGCCAGTGTAATATTTGCTTGTCGACGATTTTGTCATCACTTGCTACCACAACCTTTTGTTTTCTTGACAAGTTACGCTTTTTTGCACAGCTAATTAATGGTGCTAACATGTCAAATGTGGTCAAGAAATGGGTAATTGAGCTGCAAGAGTTTGAGTTCTCTTTCCTAGTGGAAGACAATACAAGGGCTGCCCTAGCTGATTTGTTGACTTACAAGGAGAATCCCCTTCTTGTTAAGGAAGAGGTGGCGAGAAAGGTAGTTGAAGAAGTGCCACAGATCAGCAATGCACATGTGTTGTTCTTTGATGGCTCATACAGAAAGAGCAATGATGCCGCTTCAGGGGATATAGCACTTTATGATCCAAAGGGGAAGCTAGTATGCAAGAGAGGGTTCAAATTGGATGTGCATATTAACAATGAGGCTGAATATGCAACCTTGGAAGCTGGCTTACACATTTGTTTGAAGTATGGGATTAGAAGGTTGAGCATAAAAGGTGATGCCTTGTAAGTTGTGAAGCAAGTGCTGGGTGTGTGAAAGAGCAAGAACACCTCATTGAAGAAAATGTGCTTCAGAATTAAAGGCCTGTTAAAAAAGTTCGAATCATGGAGCATCAGACACATTGAACGTGCTCTAAATGAAGAGGCACATAAAGCAGCTCAAAGCCCCGGGGGGTTCACCTTACATAGTATGTAACCTATCACGTGAGTTCAACAGAAGGGTATTTAAATCCCTTAAAACTTACAGAAATAAATTTACATAAGGATATGTTTTTTACAAATCTCAAAAAATTTACAGAATTTAAAAGAAAAGGGGTCATTATATTTTCTAAAAAAATCACAGAATAGGGATTTTAGAAAAAGAGCTTGAACGCGCGTGATATAGTGGTCTTAAATATAGTGAACCCCCCAGGCTCAAAGCATGATTGGGGAGCTATTTGTGTTGAGGACCAATTTACCTCTTTATCATGGCCGGGAAAGTTTGGATCAAGAAGAGGAGTTTTTGTTAACAGGAATCATTCCAAAGGACATTCAGCAGTTTAAGAAGTATGGTTTTGTGCGTAGAGCATCCAGGTACAAATTGATTGGTGATGTCTTATACATGAAAGGGGCTGATCTTGTGTTGAGACATGTACCTTGGCAGGAGGAGCTTTATAGAGTGTTGGAAGAGAATCATGAAGGCGGATGTGGCGGCCATTTTGCTCTAAAGATCACCTTGCATAAGATCTTGCAAGAAGGGTATGTATGGCCTAGTTTGCACAAGGATGTTCACCATTGGTGTAGGTCTTGCAATAGGTGTCAAGCATTTGGGAAGAGAGTGTTGAAGCCAGAGCTACAAAAAACCATTATGGCATTTGATGTGTTTGAAAAGTGGGGAATTGATGCAATAGGCCCGTTACCTATCACAAGCAGAGGCAAAAGCTATATTTTGACTGCAGTGGACTATCTCTCTAGATGGGTAGAGGCTATAGCAGTAAAACAAATCATTGCAAAGGATGTGGTAAAATTTGTGTACGATGAAATATGTTGCAAGTTTGGGGTGCCACTGGAGCTACTTTCAGACAAGGGGCCAAGATTTAGAGCTAAACTGCTAGACTTTTTATGCGCGAAGATGAAGATTAGGCACCAGCATACCACTCCTTATTATCCCCAATGTAATGGACTATATGAAAGATTCAAGGGTGAGTTGGTACAAATTCTTTCAAAAGTGACAGAGCACCAAGGAAAGAATTGGGATTTGAAATTGACTAGTGCATTATGGGCTTACCGTACTTCGGTGAAGACAGGTATAGGGTTTACTCCATTTCATTTGGTGTATGGAAAGGAATCATTATTGCCCGTGGAAGTAGAGTTGCCTGCAGTAAAGATGCTAGAGAAGTTGCTTGGGCCACCTAGTGATGTATTCAAAGAGAGGCTCTTACAGTTACAAGAGGTTCAGCTGGATAGGATGAGCACATTGGAACATTATGGGCAGATGCAAGATAAGGCTTTAGAAAAGATCAATGAAAAGGTCAAAAGTAAGGGTATCAAGAAGCATGACTTGGTTTTGCGCTTCAACAGTAAGCTAGACAACACCTTCTAAAAGAAGTTCAGCGGGAAGGCCCTTTCAAGGTATTGGAGTGTTTTCCAAATCGTACATATCAGTTGGCTAACCTGGATGGGATTCTACATAAGTCAAGGGTAAATGGATTGCGTCTTAAATTGTATAATGTTAGATTGATGATAGTGGAGCAAGATGAGTCAACATCATCAAGCTAGAAGAGGTAATAGATGAGCATACTCTAAACTTTGATGTTATGCCGGTAGAAAAACGCACAAGAGCACATGATAAGGATGAAGACATGAGAAGTGAAGGAACAAATTCAGCATGAAGGGACAAGAAGAAGAAGTCAAAGATGGAAGAAGCTGAAAGTAGCAGGAAGAAAAGATCAAGGCGAAGGGAAATTGGTATCAACGACTTCCCATTGGGAAAGGAGCTAGAGCCCTACAACATCCTGGAGGATTTACAAACCCAAAAGCCAAACATTTCATGGCCTCAACTTCTACACCTATCAGCCAAAGTAAGAAGTCAATGGTCAAAGTTGGTAAGTACAAGAATTCCAAAAAAGAAAGCAAATCTTTCCATTAAGGTTGTGGCCTCAAAGCTACAAAAAGATGTGGAACCCATTGTGGATGCTTACATAAGGGGTAAAAAGGTGTCTAATGTATATGTTGATGGTGGAGTTCAAATGTGTGTGATCACGGAAAAATCAATGAACAAGTTAGGGCTTGAAATTACAAAGTCCTCTAATTGTCAAGCTAGGCTAGCCAACAACTCAAGTGTGAAGTGTTTGGGGATCATTGAAAATGTAAAAGTCTCTGTATGTAACATAGATGCACGAGTGGATATGTATGTCATGCCAGCTAAGGGGGAGGGCTATCCCATCATCCTAGGGAGGCCTTGGCTCATTGCTGTGAATGCATATCAAAAATGGGGAAGTGGTCGTTTGATTCTTAAGAAGGGTCAACCGGTGGTGTATGATTGGAGAGAAGGAAAGCAACTAGATATCAACTATGAAACCACGGAAGATGAAGAGAGCGAGGAGGAGAGTCCTTACTCAAGTGATGAGGAAGCATCAACCAGTGCATCAACCAGTGAAGAGGAGTCTTCTTTAGAGGTAATGGGAATTGTATTCAATGCCAACACTCAAGATGTTCCTGTAGAAGAAAAGCCAATAGACAATCACACACGAGGGGAGGAAAGATGCCACCACCTTGAAGAAGGATTTGAGAAGATACTTGCAAAAGATCTTACTTGTGAGGAGAAGAGGTCCTACATCAATATGTTAAGGAGGTATCCCAATTTGTTTATTACTGACTACTCACAAATAAGAGGTGTAGATGTAATAGAGCATCGAATTGAATTGAAACCAGGGACCAAACCCGTGGCTCAAAATTTAAGGCGACTAGGATCTGTGCAACAAAAGGCTCTCCTATAAGAAGTGAATCGACTCTTGAAGGCTGGCTTCATCTATCCAGTATCCAACTCCGAATGGGTATCACCTATTGTAGTCACTCCCAAGAAGAATGGTAAGTGGAGGGTCTGCGTGGATTACAAACCCCTCAACGCTACGACAAAGAGGGACCACTTCCCTCTCCCTTTCCAAGATAAAATTTTGAATGAAGTAGCGGGTCATGAATGCTACACTGTGTGTGATGGGTATTCATGATATTTTCAAATTAGAATAGCAGAAGAGGACCAACCAAAAACCACCTTCATCACACCTTGGGGATGTTTTGCATTCAGAGTAATGCCTTTTGGGCTCACCAATGCTCCTAGCACCTTCATGAGATTCACAATATTTGTATTTCAGCCATTCTTTGGAAAATCTATAAGAGTCTTTATGGATGATTTCTGTATTTATAGTTGTAGATCACTTCACTGCCAAAAGGTTGAAGAGGGGCTTAAGAGGCTCCATCAATTTGGGGGACAACTCAATCCAAAGAAGTGTCATATCGGTGAATCTCAGGTGGTTTTGCTAGGCCATGTGGTTTCTTCACAAGGAATTCAAGTGGATCCCTCTAAAGTAGAGGCCCTTTTGTCATTATCTCCACCAACAACAACTAAGGAGCTAATGACCTTGAACCACAAAGTGAGGTACATGTCTCGCTTCATCCATCTCCTAGCAAAAGCCATCGCCCCTTTGCATAGGTTGGCAAGCCAATCTACATTTGAATGGGGGAGGGAACATGCAAAATGTTTTGAGGAAGTGAAGGGCATTCTTAGCTCTCTCCCAATCCTAATGCCACCAGATCCAAAGGAGACCTACTATGTCACTCCAAGTGTAGGTTTCGAAGCAATTGGTGTTGTTTTGATGCAAAAAGATCCTAAAACATCATACATGAGGCCGATCTATTTTGCAAGCAAGGTGATGACTCCGGCCGAGAAGGGATACACTGAAATGGAGAAAGTGGTCTTTGCAATCTTGTTTGCGGTAAGGAAGTTTCGATCGTATCTTCTCCCTGTGCCATTTGTTTTTCTCACCTTAGAGCACAATCTACCATATGTAGTACAACACATGAGCCTCTCATCTAGAATAGCAAAGTGGGTGCTTGAACTCCAAGAATTTGAATACACTTTCCTTGTAGAAGATAGCACAAGAGCAGGACTTGCAGACATTCTCACCTACAAAGTGAGAGAAAGGGAAGGATCACGACTACAAAGAGAGGAAGGCTCAAAACAGTTCAAAGTGAAGGAGATTGATAATGCCCATACTTTATGCTTTGACGGAGCTCATCAACGCCAACAAGACAAAGCAGCAGGGGGAATCATCATTTTGAACCCACAAAAGGAGGTAATGGTTAGAAAAGGTATCACTCTACCCAGTGTTCACTCTAACAATGAGGCTGAGTATGCTGCTCTAACCCTTGGGTTAGAAGAATGCAAAGTATTAGGCATACAAAGACTTATTATAAAAGGTGATTCTTTGCTAGTGGTCAGGCAAATCCAAGGGACTTGGAGGTGCAAGAATCGTACATTGTTTGAGTGGCTTAGTAGTGTAAGAGCTTTGATGAAGGGTTTTAAAGCAACACAGGTACAACACATTGTGAGAACTCATAACAAGGAAGCAGACTTACTCGCAAATGAAAAGCTTCAAATGGCGGTAGGAGGTGTGAAACTATATGAACCCAAATATCAAGGTCAAGAGGAGCTAAAAGACATTATCTTCTTTCTACAAGCAGGTGAGTGTCCCAAACACTTAGACAAGGTGCAAAGACATAGACTAGTTAAGAAGGCCACACCTTACCAGTTGATCGGGGATGATTTATATCACAAAGGGAAAGATTTGGTCTTGAGGAGAGTACCAGGTGTGCAAGAGATAGAGAAAATTCTTCTTTCATGTCATGATGATGTCTGTGGTGGTCACTTTTCTCAAGATATTACAAGTAGGAAGATTTTACAAGCAGGGTTTATTTGGCCGAGCTTACATCATGATGTCCAATATTGGTGTAAGGCATGTAAGCCATGCCAAATTGCTGGGGATAGACGATTAACATATGAGCCTCGAGTCCCAATAATATCTTATGGCCCTTTTGAAAAGTGGGGTGTGGATGCAATAGGTCCCCTACCTCGTACTTCTACAGGGAAGGTTTTCATCATCATGGGTGTTGACTACATGACACGATGGACGGAAGCAACAAGCACAACCCGAATCACAGCTGAAGAGGTATCAAAGTTTATTTTTGATCATATTTGTAGTAGGTTTGGAACACCCCTAGAAATCTTATCAGATCGAGGCCCGGGTTTTAGGGCTGACCTTCTGAATGATCTCTTGAGGAGGTTAAAAGTGAAACACCTGCATTCCACACCCTACTATCCTCAATGCAATGGATTGGTGGAAAAAGTGAATGGAATGATATGTAAGATCATTTCTAAGCAGGTTGTGGACCGGCCTAATGATTGGGATCGCCATTTGACGGTTGCTCTTTGGGCGTATATGACATCTTTCAAGGTATCTACCCAATTCACCCCTTTTCATCTAGTTTATGGACAGGAGGCACTTCTCCCCATTGAGGTAGAGCTCTCAAGCTTGCGCGTTCTTGCAAGAGTGGCCAAAAAACCAAAAGAGGTTCTACATGAAAGGATCTTAGATCTCCAACGACTTGAGCTAGATAGAGAAGAGTCCATTGATCACTACATCACCAAAGCGACAAGCCAAAGGGATAAAATCAACAAGAAGCTCAAGGGGAAAGGATTGAAGGAAGGTATGTTGGTTCTTCGCTATGATAACCGACTTGATACTCGACTCGACAAAGTTTTTGCAAAGATGGGAGGGACCTTTCATGATAAAAACAAAGTTTGGGAATGGTAGTTACAGATTAGCAGATTTATCAGGAAAACTCCACAAGACCAGAGTCAATGGTTGGAGATTAAAGCCCTACTTTCAACGTATCAATCCGTTGATAGGCAGTCATCTACCTACATCGTCTAAGCTCCAAATTGACATGGCTCCCTTTGGCTTGGCAAATGCTCCACCTATTTTTAAAGCTTTGATGTGCAAGGAAGAACCAGCCTCGGAATCTGAACATACCCAAGGCAACCCTCCCATCTCCGATTTATGGGATTGAGGTAATGAAAAGCAGGTCTAATGGAGTAAAAGAGTGCATGACACTCCTCCTATTGAAAAAAAAAAAAGTGGAAAAGGAAAAATGACAAAAAAAAGAGAAAAAAAAGAAGAAGAAAAAGAAGCAACACCGTCCTCCTAAAGATATGAATATCTCTAGGCTTGGGGGAGGGCTAATATGAGTGGCATAAAATGGTAACCATCTTTTTGCAACATTTGTCAGCCTACTCAACGTCCTCTTCCTCATATGTGTATATATTTTTCTACGCTATTAAGTTATCTAGAGTAAATTCCCCCTCTCCGTTTAACCTTTGTGGCGACACATACATTATACTCTTCCCAAAAATGTCACCTTAGTCATATATTTATATTACCACCCTTTTCTTTTTTGCTTTGTAAATAGAATAAGCATACAATAACCAATTATATACCCCCAAACTTTCTTACCTTTTGTGAATTAGTAGTAGAAAAATAATATATCCATCTTCCACCCCATATAGATAAATTCCCATGGAAATCAACTCTCCACTTGTCTTTACCAAAGATTATGGTCCCTCTCTACAAGTCTTCTATGCCCCCTACATAGGTGGCCCAATATCTCTTAAGAATATACATATAGTTTCTCTCCTTTCAAAAAGACTCAAATTGTATATTCTTTTCACAAGCAAATAATATTGGGCCCTCCTCTATTTGTTTAAGCATCATACCCTTTTGAAAAAGCATGATTCCCCTTGGATGCATACAAGCAAAGGGCCCATACAAGAAGACTTGGAAGCAAAAGGTTCCCTAGCCTAGTGTGGACCTTCCAAACCGAATTCCTTGGTGCATGGGTGTGAAGAATAGTCCAAATTCATATCAAACATGTTGAGAAGGTCAATTTTGCCTTTTGAAGCATGTCATTCCGAGCTACAGGTAAAAAGTTATGGTCAAAATAGTGTAAATCTGTCAGATTCACAACAAAAGGGAACTGTAAATCAAGTAACTCAAGAGGGTGAGATCTTATTTTTCCCCTACTCATCTTCTAGAAGAGCAGTGAGTGTTCAAGGTCACTTGCATGTAATGGGACCAACCTAAAGATGCTTTCTAAATGCCAAAACCGACGAGTTGAGATACCTCGCAGGAGCCACCCGCAGGGCCTCATGGTGGGGCCCACCTACATTATGCACCCCTATGGAGCCTTCACGGTCTAAAATGATATTTTTGGTGAATAAATAGTCTCTTTTATGTCCAATATTCAATGAGTGGTCAAAGGACACTTAATTAGGTCTAATCACTTACTCTAATTAATTGTAGCATAATCCCACTCCTACACAACTATAAATAGCCCCCCTTGGAGAGACTCAAGGACACACACCTATTTTTTCAACTTCATGTTGTTTCTTGATCAATAGTAGAGAAAACCCCAACTCTCCCTCTTTCACATCCTCCCTCCTAACCCTCCTCTTTGGAGGAAGTGCAACTCTATTCTCCACTCTTTCCATTCTACAATCTCTTACTCCATCAACCCAATAAATCATTTGTAGCACCTCAATAACTTGTAAATACATCATGATCTCTCTCATGGTTATGTTAATGATCATGAAATCATCTTCAAAACTTTCAAGTGTCGCAATTCGTGATGGTTAGTCAGCGTCTGTCCTCCCCTTAAAAGGTGTGCGAGAAATCAAGTAAGTGTTTTATTCTCAATTTACCATTGGTTTGTTTCTCCACACTTATTCAATTGGTCTAAAGAAAATTCTCACTCCAACTCTCTTTTGCTTCATTACATATGCATGTGGCTACGTCTCATGGTGATTTTATTTGTGTCACGGCATTGCATAGATGGAGATGAGCTCTCTATGCAAAGTGCGTTAGTTTGATGTAAGTGATTCTCTTGTGTGTTTGAGAGGCAAGTCTTGTGCGCATGATTTTTTGATGAGTGCTTGAGAGAGGAAGAGTTTGGATGTATTATGGGTATTCTTATGGGGAGAAGGTGAATGCTATTCCACAAATTGCATATTTCATTTTGATGCACGACATTGGGTTGCATAATCGTTGATGGTGTTCAAGTGTCCAAAGTGTATATAGAGTAAGGGGGTTTTCAAAGTGTGTTGCTTGAGTGGGTGAGTGCAAGTGTTATTTTGATTGGTTTCCTTCTCCACTACCAAAAGAAGGTGGTGCCCCAAGTAGTTTGCGTACCTCTTTACGAACATTTTGTGAGGGTAGGCCCATTGGTTTGGGTTTAGAGGCCGCATTTCAAAAAGCTCGCCCCCACTGCTACTGATCATGAATGATCTAGCAGGCTAGGGGATGGGCAAATTATGTCAGGAGTTTTTTGGAGCAAGGGATTGCGCATATGTACATACACATGCATGGTGCATCGAATAAAGGATTGCCCATTTTCCAGATCCAGGTGGTTACGTGGGGCCCACATGTGTACAGGTAGGACACATGGATATAAGATGTGGCTGCCTATGCACAAATACAAGTGGTTGTTCTTTACACAAAGGTTGTAAGAGGTTCTTCACATAGCTTGACACATGAGGTGGAAGGGGTTTTTCATACAAGAGATGCAACAAAACCTTGTATCCCAACACGGTTGAGATGGAGTGCTGCGCAGATTCCTTTACAAAGAGGAGATTGGTATGGTATTGGAGCAGTGCCACGAGGAAAGAGGAAATCCAAGGCAAGGGTCAGGTCACGTTTTGTATTTTTAGAGGTGGGTTTTGCTGGCCTTCTATTGTATGAGATGTACACTATTGGTGTAAAACATGCCATCAATGCCAAGTAATGGGTGAAAGACGATCGGTAGCCGAGCAGCAAGTGGATATCATAGCACATGATTCCAATGAAAAAGTGGCATTTGGATGCTATTGCTCCATTGCCCAAGTCAGTCATCGGTAAGAAGTATATTGTGGTGGCCATAGATTATCTCACCAGATGGGTTGAGGCTCAAGGGGTAAAAGAGGTAAATGCTCATATTGTTGCTCAATTTGTTTTTGATTGCTTATGTTTCTGTTTTGGAGTGCCTTGGGTGCTCATATCTAATCGAGGACAAGGGTTCAGAAGTAATTTGGTGTGTGGAATAATGGAGAAACTGGGTATTCAACACATGTTTGCATCTCCGTATCGTCCACAATGCAATGGTTTGGTTGAAAGTGCCAATGTACAGATAGTTAGGATGCTTACTAAGTACATTTACAAGCAGGTTAAAGAGTGGGAGGCTAACCTTGAAAAATGTTTGTGGGCATACAGGACTTCTCACAAAGTGGCTATCAACTTTACTCTTTATGAGTTGGTCTATGTCAAGGAAGCAGTGTTGCATGTGCACACAGTTAGGAGCGATCAAAGGTTTTTGGTGAGTTGATAAAACTCGTCAGGATGTTTTTCAGGATAGGATTAGGAGTCTTAAAGCTTTGAAGATGGATCGTGAAGCGGTAGCAGATTTCTATGTGAAGCAGCGGGAGAGAAGAGTGGCAAAGTTCAACCAACATTTGCCAGAATAGCTGATGGAGAAGGGTGATCTTGTGATGAAGTACAAGAGCTATCTTGACTTCACCTTTCAAAAAAAATTCAAGAGGAAGTAGACAGGGCCTTATAAGGTCCACCAGGTTTTTCCCAATGGTACTTATTCACTGATGAGGATGAATGGTCGTTTTCTCAAGAACAGGGGGAATGATGTGCGTCTCAAGATTTATTTCAAAGGGAGGTTAGTGCCAATGGTGCATCAAGTTCTGATAGAGGGGGTTGGGCAACCAACCGAAGCAGGCTTCTTATATAAAAGGAATAAAATTGTGTGCATACAAGTGAGTTTTTTTATGTTTTCTCATAATGTGCTCAGTGTTTGCAGTTTGTAGTGGAATAACAATCTCTTATGGTTGAGCATGAATGCTCAACTAGGGGGTGGGCAATGATGGTGCAGCTAAATTTGGTTGACCATAGAAGATGGCATAGGTAGGTTTTTGCAGGCTAGCCAATGCATGGCAAAGGACTGGAACAGCTACAAAGATCCTAGTTAGAAAGGTACCAGTGGATGTGTATGGTTCATGCGATTTATAGGCCAAGGAGGGCTCCAGTAAGAGCTAATTTGTATGGCAGACTAAAGAGGTTCAAGGTGCAATCTTTTTACCTAAAAATAAAGAGCTTGAGTTGTTGAAGAAGCAAGTCCAGATGGCTCATCAAACAGAGCTACTACAGAGCCCAAGATACTTGAGTTTGAACGTGCAATACATTGTAGATCTGAGACAGACGGGGCAAGTGATGCCAAATAGTCTGAGACGGTTTCAATGGATAGTTGCATAGTGCTTGATTTATGGAGCGTGCTGGTTTTTTTGGATTTGCAATATAAGTCATGGATATCAAGATACAGAGCTTCAAAGTTGTGACGGGGACCAGATGTGTGATAGTTTGACTGCTTGCAAGAGCGTGCCATCTGGAGGTTTTTAGAGCTTGACAAGGTTTGAGGAAGTAGTATGCAATGTATGGAGCTGGCAGGAAGAGACTGCTCGTGAAATGGACGTACGGACTGCAAGTTATGGCCGGTCAAAATCTGGGGCACTTTCCCAAGGAATGGCTATAGATGATTTTCTTGCATTTTTGCAACCTCGATTAGTGGGCTTGGAATCCTCAAAAGGTGGCAAGGACCAAGTGACTTGAAGTCAAGAATGGGAGTTTTGGCAGCTTTTTACGGCTTTGTCATCAAAGCTTTGAGCAGACAATGGCAAGAGATTGAATGGAGGAAGAAAAAAAGGGTTTTTTTTTTGTTTCATTCGGTGGAATAATGGGGGCCTTGGAGGGCAATCACCGATAGAGTGCCATGTGGCACCACTGTAAACCCGTAGGCAAAGTTGGGGGCAAAAATGCCATGGTATAAATGTAAAAGTGTGCCAAGATGTATATATCACAAGGAGCAAGGGCTCTTGGAGCTCCTTACGAGCTCATCGATGGTGTGTTCCTAGGGTGGCGGCACAGGCGTTGTGTGAGTTATGCTCGGGGTGGCACATTGGCGGTTTTGTCTGGTCAAGGCGGTGCAACATTGAGTCAGCGGTAGTCGGTGTCTGTGGTGGTAGTGGCTTGCGTGCTCGTGAGGACCTGATTCCCACGGGCTCGAGGCCGCCCATTTTTTAAGGCAAGGAGATGCCCCCCACTAGTGATATTGCTAGTGCCAAGGGAGGTATCACACATAAGAGTGGATATGTGTGTGTGTGTGTGTGTGTGTGTGTGTGTGTGTGTGTGTGTGTGTGTGAGAGAGAGAGAGAGAGAGAGAGAGAGAAGCCGAACAAAGAGAGGTGTCAACCACCATGCAGGGATAATGCTAAATGGGTTGTGCCACTTGGGTGTAATGCACAAAAATACCAAATAAGGCTTCAAGTTGAACTGCACGAGCTTGGGAGCTCAAGTTTTTTTCTTCTTTTTGGTCTTGAACCACTCCCATGAAAAGGAGGTGCACACGCGCGGTTTTGGAGGTATTTTGTTTTTTTTTGCAGTGGGGTGGCCTACAGACTTCTGGAGTGGAGTTTTTTTGTGTTGAAGCTTGTCATTTGAGCTTTGGAATGGTTGTACTATCTCTCTGCTAAGTATTACTAAGCCATTGCCCCACTTCTTTGTGTCGTTTCTACCCTTCCCCTTCCTTTTATCTCGCTCTTTGTGTGCATGTTGGTGCCTGCGGAGGTGTGTGCCCGTAAATCGTTGTGTGGTGCAAAGAGGGCAGTATTGGAGTGTTGTGTGAGTCGGAAAAGTTGAGTTGAGTTGTTGGGGTGCATTTGGGTTGAATAGTGGTTTTGTAGAGCAGGAGAATATTCTTTTGTGTGCAAGGATTGTTCCATTAGTGCAAATTGGTTGATTTGAAGGTGTTATATGAGAGGTTAGGGGTGACGTGGATACCCTGAGCTATTGTGTTGTGTGTTGGGTGTGCTCCCCATTCCCCCTCTCCAACGTGGTTATTTGTGTGCATAACAGAATCTCTTGGTTATGAAATCATTTCTAAAGAAGAGTATCTTCCACGTCCTCTGCAACCATTTGCAAATTTTGGTGGCAAGACCGCGCGAGGAGGAGCAGTTTTTAAACAGATACAAGGGATCCTCTGAAGCTACCCTAAACACTCCGCTTCGTCATCCAGCTTGTTGAGAGGAGTGAACCAATCCTCAGCTTGTTGTATATGTGCAAATGTTGTATATGTTGCGCCTTACATAGTGTGCTTATTTTTCATAATTTTACACAGGATGGTCCTCAATTATTCTCATCACTTTATCATTGCAATGTGCAACTTCGCGTGTACATGGCATTCATTACAGCTCTCTATAGAGACCCTAATCATGCAGTTTCATCATAATTAGGCGTACCAACTCACTCAGAAACCTTCTTGTAAGTGAAACCCATGTGGTTTAACCTTGTCTTGATCATATGTTAGACTAGTCATGCTAATAGCATTTTTCCTCTTGTAGAAAAGAAGCTTATAAGATTTCATCTTCAAGATATTATTCTTAATAAGCACAATCATAATTATGAGAACTTTTACTCAAGGAAAATCTTAATAAATTTGACATTAACATGCCACATATACACATAGATATCTTTTCTAGAAACGAAGCTTAAAAGATTTCAATTTCAAGCTACTCTTCTAAATGATTACTACCAATTTACCTTCTATGCAGGTGTTTCTCTATTGGGGCCTATGTCAAGATTTCAGCATTTCTACAAAAACCTTTCATTTGGAGTTCTTATTCAAGGTATCCTTCTATTTTGCAGCAAGTTTTGGTATCATCTCAAGCTTTGTGATTGGGCTAAATATGGTAGAAACTTAATGCATGATTTGGTGCATGAAATTTTTTTGATTTTTTCAATGCATAGGCTCTGCAAAATCAGCAGCTAGCCTACATTCAACCTATTGTAAGCACTTTTTTTTGCTTTGATTGTCTTATGGCTTGTACGATAACTCAATGCACTTATTTTGCCAAACCACACGGAGTAACGAATTTCAAACATAGCTAGGAACATTTTCAAATTTTCGTTTTTTGGGCTAGAGCCCCATTTATTACCTATGTCATTATCAAAGGAGCACCACTTGATTGGATTGTTTCCTTTTTTCCTCAAAACATTCATATGATTACATAGAGAAATGTTTTGGAATGGGTTGCTCGCCCAAAACAATGACTTTCAGATCGAGTTGTTGAGTGATTTTGAGCAGTGAGATGGCAAATTGTCACCATCACAATATGATAGCTTGGATCATGAGAAGATTGAACTGTCTATACAAGATTTACATAGTAAAGACTTTCAAGAGGATTTGGAGCTACTTTTGGGAGACAAGAACACTGAACATGGATTGAAGGTTGATAAGAAGTAGGTTGAAAACATGGTTTCACTATTTGCTAAGGGACAACGTCATAGAGACAAGATGGTGGTAAATAGTGTGACTTCTACATCTAACCCACCTAAGAACACAGTTAAGCCATCTATTGGTGAATCAAACGATAAAGTATCAGTACCTCTCTATTGCTATAGAGGTATTTGCTTTAGATTGCACAAATGTTGATACAATGGCTTTAGATATTGGGATGTTGATGGGATCTTGTTAATAGTGCTTGGATCTGCAAGGCTAAGTGCTAAAAACTAAAAGCCTTAAGACTGATAATTTATTAATAAGTTGATGAACTACTAATAAGAGGTGCTTCATAAAGGAACACTCCCTAGTGCCTACACCTAGCAGACTTAGGCTATGCTCATGTGCAATCAAAGTGTGTAACGAGATATACAGATCCTATATACGGGCTCACAAGTGTGCCAAAACACTTCCTAGGCTATCCTAAGCCCTAGAAATAGGAGTTATAGCTTGTCCACATGCACATAGGGTTAGATGTGCAAATGAAATGTTGAGGTTATATCTCAACACCCTCCCTCAAGCTCAACACTCTAATCTAATTGAGTATGCCAAAGGACCTCCTAACCTTGCCAAGTGTGGATGGCACAATAGATGTTTATGCTAGAGAGTGTTGCACAGGTGTGAATAGGTGTAGGTAGCAATTTGGCAAAGGTTGTGCAGAGGTGTAAGATGAACTCACTCAAGCAAATTGCTCGTGTGAGGTTATGAGGTATATTTTTACATAAAAGCTTTGTCGTTTAGAAAACCGGATGTAAAAACTCGAGCTCTACCACATGTGTTGGCAAGGGCAATGTATAACCCTTGTGCTGAATACATGAATTCATAAAGGACAACCTTTTCTTTGGCTTCTTGTTGTTCATCTTCCTCTTCTTTTAACATCGTAAGAAACTCGCCCAAGGGACCTCAAAGATGTAGAGAGAGAGAGAGAGAGAGAGAGAGAGAGAGAGAGAGAGAGAGAGAGAGAGAGAGAGAGAGAGAGAGAGAGAGAGAGAGCACTCTACAAGGCTAAGTGCTAAAAACTAAAAGACTTAGGATTGATCATTTATTAATAAGTTGATGAACTACTAATAAGAGGTGCTTCATAAAGGAACACTCCCTAGTGCCTACACCTAGCAGACTTAGGCTATGCTCATGTGCAATCAAAGGGTGTAACTAGATATACAGGCCCCTATATACGGGCTCACAAGTGTGCCAAAACACTTCCTAGGCTATCCTAAACGCTAGAAATAGGAGTTATAGCTTGTCCACATGCACATAGGGTTAGATGTGCAAATGAAATGTTAAGGTTATATCTCAACACCCTCCCTCAAGCTCAACACTCTAACCTAATTGAGTATGCCAAAGGACCTCATAACCATGCCAAGTGTGGATGGCACAATAGATGTTTACGCTAGCGAGTGTTGCACAGGTGTGAATATGTGTAGGTAGCAAGCAAAGGTTGTGCAGAGGTGTAAGATGAACTCACTCAAGCAACATTGCTCGTGTGAGGTTATGAGGTTTATTTTTACATAAGAGCTTTGTCTTTTAGGAAACCGGATGTAAAAACTCGAGCTCTTACCACATGTGTTGGCAAGGGCAATGTCTAACCCTTGTACTGAATACATGAATTCATAAAGGACAACCTTTTGTTTGGCTTCTTGTTCTTCTCCTTCTTGTTCGGCTTCCTCTTCTTTTAACATCGTAAGAAACTAGCCCAAGAGACCTCAAAGATGTAGATAGAGAGAGAGAGAGAGAGAGAGAGAGAGAGAGAGAGAGAGAGAGAGAGGACCACTCCATGAATACAAAAAGAGAGAAAGGACTTTTGGCCTGTAGAGAGAGAGAAAGAGAGAGGTGGGTGCCAACTAGCACCTCTCCATGGAATGATAGAAAAAAAGATGATTAATTTTGGCTCCAATCACGAGCGAGAGAGAGAGAGAGAGAGAGAGAGAGAGAACTTAAGAATCTACGATCTTGTCTTTTTTTTGTTGTGGGGACACACAACCTAGTTTGGACTAAAATAAAGAAAACTAGGGTAAAAGCTCTAATGTTGGGACGAGGGCCTGAAGAAGGCACATACCGTTTAGTGCTTTGTTGTTTTGCTTTATAGTGGAATGTTGGCTCAAAACGCATGACATGTGAGCTCTTGGTTGGATGACACTGCGCATTCATTACTAGTGTTGTGGAGATTACTGCGCATTCATTACTAGTGTTGTGGAGATTCTCTACTAGTGTCGCGGCCAATCCCTCTAGCAAGAATCTAACCCCCCATTCACATCTTTATGGAGCTTGGCCACTTGACCTCCCAAATGTTATGTTGTTTTATACTCCTCAATGACTTCTCCTCGAACCAATCCGCTTTGTGAGTCAGCTTGTTGTATTATATGTGCAAATGTTGTGTCCTTGGGGCAGGTAGACATTGGCCAGTTACCCTACCCCGATGCATAAATACCTCCCCGACTTGCATTGACAAGGAAGTATATGTCATGCTTGCCTACGCTAAACAATCTACACTCTCCCAGACGCAGACGCCGCCCTCGACTTGCCTGTTTATTAGCCCCTTCAGCAAGGTTTGTACTGCGCGTTCTGCAAAGCTGAACTTGCATCTCTGCAAAGCTTGCGTTTCACCCATCTCGGGCCAGGCAGCTGCCTCCTCCCCCGCGTTCAGTTTCTACCCTCAATCCCGCTGCCCCTGCCCCTGCCCTTCTCCCTGTGCAAACACTAGATCAAGCCCACAATGTCCGTCCCCGAAGGCGCCAGTGTTCGCATCGTCGACGTGTGGGCTCGAAACGCCTGCCACGAATTCCGACAGATCCACAGATTGCTGTCCACCTATTCCACCGTCTCCATCGACACGGAGTTTCCTGGTTCCTTGGAGCTGAATCCGGAAATAAGAGCCCGCGACGAAGATGAACACAAGTACCAAACCCTCAAAGCCAATGTGGATATGATGACGCTCATTCAAGTGGGTCTCACCCTTATCAATGACCGCGGCGAGCTCCCCATCATCAATGGAGCTTACACCGCCTGGCAAATCAATCTGTGCGACTTCAACATCTCCACAGACTTCCATGTTGCAAGCTCTATACAGCTTTTGAAAGCTGCTGGCATAGATTTCGCCAGGAATCGACGAGATGGCATGGACTCGTGCACGCTGGGGAGCCTACTTCTCCAACATGAGCTGGTGTTCAATAACAAGCTTCGCTACATCTGTTACCAAGGAGACTTCGATCTGGCATATCTGATTAAGGCCGTATCAGGGGAGCGTTTGCCGAGCACTCTCTTAGAATTCAAGGAAATTGTGGACATTTATTTCGGTACTGTTTGCGACATTCGACTTGTGCAGCTTGAGCACTTTGGAGATGATTGGGGGCTTCAGAACTTTTGTGAGAAACTGGAAGTTGGGCGCATATGCGGTGAAGCCCATCAGGCAGGCTCTGACAGCCTTTTGACAGCCGCAGCTTATTGTAGAATCAAAGAGAAACGTGTAGATTGCTGCAACAAATATAGCTCTGGTGAATATCCTCATCCAAATGCTTGAAGCTTGCAATTGATTGTGTTGTAGTAGCTATCATAGTCACTTGATCTTGAGCTATGGTATTGTCTGTATATTATCTTTACAAAGTGTTCATGCATTAAGGTAGTATTGAATCATCTACAATATGCTTCTTGCATGTTCCATGAGGACTTGTTTGCGAAAGAGTCTGTCCAAGTAACTTCATCTCGAGTGCTCTGGCATATGGAATCTAAAATTTGCAACATTTCTCAACATGGCTCTCTAGAGATGCACAAAACTGCGTGCTTAAATGAATGCCTATACTCACCGCATGCTTTGTTTGCTGACGTAGCTAGCTAGCAGAAAGCATTATCTTCAACTATGGCCTTGCTCATAAAAAGTTAACCTTTGCATGGCTTACAACATGTTCTATTCTACTTTGTATATGTTGTCATTGAGCATAGCATGTCTCCTAAACAATGGATACTCTCGCTAGTGACAGCTCCCTACATGATCATACAAGATTCACATGCTAGGCATGCACACCTATGTGATTTGGTCCACGTAGGATTGATGACCTACACAATGAGCTAATCAAATGCAAGACATGCATAGCTATATACATTGGTTCACCCTGCATTCACTACCGATATGTTAATGTTTCACCTCACAATGTGCCAAATGATGTTGTTATTTATAATGCCTATATGCACACACATTTAATTTTAGCTCATGCACTCTCGATTCTCTCGATCATTCTCATTGGCCGATTAATGTTTCGACCTTAGCCTAAAACTGTTGTCAAAGCTTATATGGCATTTAGCATCTCATAATCAATAAGTTGGATCGTCTTATCTCTATGTAGAATCGTGCTTGTACACACAACACACTTAATTAATGAATTGTTTCGTTCGAATTATCCCTCTTTAAACATTATTGATCATTGGTCATCTAGAAAAGTAGTTGTGGGTTTGAGTCTCATGGACCACTGTCCTTTGTAATTATATTTCATGTAAATTGCATATTTCATAATCTTAATTAGTTCTTAAACCCTCTCCTAGCTATGAGGCTGTGAGGCATACACCTTTTCGAGGAGCTCTGCTCCTAAGAGCTCTTTGACATAGGAATGCCACCATCAAAGGAGTCCCATGCAAAAATAGCCATGGATTTGGTTGCCTTGGCTAGGGAAAGCATGACCCAAGCCATGGTGTGCCAAGATACACACCATTGTCAAAATCATGTCGGGCGTATGGGACCTACTAGAGACTCTACCCTTGAACCCTACATCCACATTATGTGTGCTCCATGGTTCTGATGCTATAAGAAAAGTAAAGAGATAGCAATGAGTTATCTGTAAGTAGACATTATTGTAGGAACTCATAATTGAGGAATGGAAACCAGATAAGAGAAGTCTCAAGTAAAAGAGGTCACCGTACCTAGTGACCTCAAGAGATTCACTAGGTAGGTCCATATGGTATCATGTGAGTGTAAGGAAGGGGAGTTTAAAGTAGGGGTTGCAAAATCGTATACAATAGGGCTCCTACTATTTGCAACCCCTCGTCATCGCTAATATCCCCTCCCTCGTGCCTCCTACGCACTGCCCATCCCCTGTCCATAGCTCACACCACACTGCCCACAACTCTCAGCGCGCTGCCCCCTACTCACTACTCGTCTCTTGGGATAGTTTCCTATGACGTTAAAACTATCTTCTTCTTCTCTCTTCTTTTATGACAAAGCCAACTTCTAGAATATCAAATGCTCCAGTGTACTCTGTATATGTGAAATACAATTCGAGTTTTAGTTTCGGCTCCCTTACAGTGTCTTGTCTTTCAGTTCTAGTATTTCACTTTTGGTTCTGGTGTTTTCCAATCCAATTTTAGTCTTGTTTTCTAGTAATTGTCAAATCTCTGATCTGACATCTTTAGTTCTAAGTACCAACCTGGAATAGCTGTTTGAATACATCTAGCTCAATCCATTTTGGCGATCACAGTGGTTTTAGCTAAAGGCTTTGAGATAGACAAACTATCTCCCAGTTGGTACTAGAGCTATCCTATGTCCACCTCAAGGGACGGGGGGTGGGGTGTTCTCTATGTATAAATTGTGTATATCGCGTGCGTTCAAGGACTATTTCTAAAAATTCTTATCTGTGAGTTTTTAATAGATAAAATACACCCTTTTCCAATTCAATCTGTAATTTCTTTTTCCAATTTCATTTTATGGTACCCTTCTGTATGTGGAAATGTGAGAAAAAATCAAATTTAATAACCCCTTTTGATGCACTCATATCATAGTCACATAATTATTAATTGACCCCCCGATCCCCCCCCCCCCCCCCCCCCCCCCCCCCCCCCCCCCGCGCGAGATGTCCACAATGCCACCCAGAACAAGTATGGTAATGTAAGTATTGGGGGACGGAGAAGACTAGCATTATTACTCATGTCATATGCAATAGATAAAAAATAAGTACAATTGTCAATCATGGAGCATGCAAGAAGGTGCCTCATAAGGTGAAAGATCGGCTAACTGCTAAAAACATTTCGACAATAGCAAGAGCAAATGAGGATACTGGTACACTATCTACACAGGATTCTCTTTATGATACCCTTCTTAGAGACCATGGACGCATAGGAACACAAGATCAGACAACAAGATGAAAACGTGTAGGATGATGCTTGATGAGAAGAAGGCTTTGCCATAGTTAACAGAGAGATGTGCACCATTGGTGTAAAACATGCAAGGAATGTCAGAAAGCAGGGGATAGGAGGCTCATATAATATGAGCCAAAAACTCCTATAATCTCTTATGGCCTATTTAAGAAATGGGAAATTGATGCTATTGGGCCTTTGCCAAGGACTCAATCAGGTAAATTGTACGTCATAATAAGTATCGACTACATGACTAGGTGGGTTGAAGTAGTAGCTAACACCCAGATTACGGCTAAGAAAGTAGTAAAGTTTGTATTTGAAAATATTTGTTGCTGTTTTGGCACTCCTCTTGGGATAATTTCTGATAGGGGACCAAGTTTTAGAGGAGACCTAGTAGGAGAGTTGATGGAAAAAGCTGAGCACCTCACGACGACACTCAACTCCCTACTACCCACAATGCAACGGTTTGGTGGAGAAGGTAAATGGTATGATCAGCAAGATCGTCACTAAACAGGTAAACATTTACACAAGTGATTGGGATAAGCACCTTATGGCTGCACTTTGGGCTTATCGCACTTCATTTTTCACATCTCTTGGATTCACCCCATATCACTTGGTGTGTAGTAAGGAGGCCATTTTACCCATCGAAGTTGAGTTGGCTAGTCTTAGAATGCTAGCTAGGTAGATGCAACACCCTAATGTTCAACTCCACAACCACATTCCTTATCTAGAGAGGCTTGAACTAGATAGAGAAGAGGCTATCAACTACTATGCAACACAGACATAGCAACAACGCCTTACTCTTTACAAGGGACTTAAGAAAAAATGTCTCAAGAAAGGTATGTTGGTCGTAAGGTATGATAACAGGTTTGACATTATGAAGGATAAGAATTTTTCACCTAAATGGAAGGAGCCGTTCGTCATTAGAAAGCGCTACAACAATGGCAGTTACTGACTGATGGATGCATATTGTATGCTTCACAAAACATGTGTCCATGGTTGGAGACTGAAGCAGTACTTTTTGAGGTTTGATCAAGCAGCACTAATGGATATTCTTTAGGAGGGAGACTTCTCCACCTCAAGTGAGGAAGAATCAAGCATAGAGCTACACGCATAAATGTCTCTAGCTTAAAGCAGAGGGCTAATGAGGGCCTCCTTTTCAACTCAATCCACCTCTCTCTACGGAGTCTCCCTCTTGTCGAAAAATCTCAAGTGCACTGTGTGTGAGCGACCACTTGATAATCAAAATAAAAAAAACTCCCAAAAAAGCTTTCATCTAAAGCAGTCAATCTTGCATGGTAAGGAGTCCTTGTCCCCAAGTATCGGCGGAGCCACCAGCAATCGTCCCCCCCTCTTTCATTTTCTCCTCATAGGGCTCCACTTTCAAATAATCAGAAGCTATGTATTAGTAGATAAAAGGGACACTCAATGGTTTGTACAACCATGGCCACCACCTTTCTTACAAAAGCAAATAAAGGGACCTCCTCCTCATTATCGCCTCTCCCCACTTTGTTCTTTTTCATCCATGGAGGCCCCCCTTCCGTGTCTCCTCTTCCTCTGTCTCTTCCTTAGCCCACCACCTTTTTATCTCTCTCTCTCCCTCTCGCTCTCTCTCTTTATGACTGAAATTCACTTTTTTGTCCCTTCTCTCTCTCTCTCTCTCTCTCTCTCTCTCTCTCTCTCTCTCTCTCTCATCAACAAGAAACCTTTCTCTCTATCCTATACACACACACACACACACACAAGCAAAAAATAGCCAATTTTTGGCACATACATAGAGTACATACACACACACTATTTTCTCTCACTCTCATGTCTTTCTCAAGATCTCCATAGTTGAAAATTGTTTTTTTTTCAGTCACACACACACACACACACACACACACACACACACTTGCAAACACATACGCACAAAATCTCCTTGACTTTCTCAAAATCCTATTCACATTCAACGGTCCAAATTAAGGGGTCAACCTTTGCTGCTTGTTATAAAGGATAGAGAATCTGTGATTATAGGGACATGAATCTACTCATATACCTAACTTTTTGGATAAAAAGTGACTGATTGCATTGTATCATTTGGGGATGATGGAGGCATTAATGTTGGAATTAGGGTTGCAATAAAACACACACAGCTTGGAGAAGACAAAGGAAGCTCATGGCACAGAAGAGAGAGTGTATTACTTAGTGTCCAATGGAAAGATAAGTTAGCCCTAGAGTGATGGGCGTATATACAATGCACGGGAGAAAAAGCCTCCTAGTGAGAGAAAAAAGGCCTTGGAGGGCCTAAGTGTGTTCACACACATCACTACCACATGTATATGGTAACAAATCCCGCCTGGAGTGACACAGTGAACGAGAGTTAGCACATAGAGTAAAGGGAAGTGCCATGCCCTGAGGACATGATCAGTCCACAAAGGGGAGTAAGCCCAAAGCTTTGCGGAAAGCTTCAAACTTCTCACGAGACAATGCCTTTGTGAAAAGATCTGCAAGATTGTCCTGTGTTGGCACACAAGCCAAGCTGATGTCTCCCGTTGAGAGCCTCTCCCTGACATAGTGGTAATGCACCTCAATGTTCTTTGTGCGAGCATAAAAAACTAGTGTCGGCAGTGTCTTGTCCAACACCCAAATCAGCCATAAGGCTAAGGCGTCTGAGCCATAGACACTCAACCGTAGCTATGAAGATTGCCCTGTACTCAGCCTCACAACTAGAAGTGGACACAGTAGGTTGCTTCTTGCTCAACCATGAAAGGACACTTGCGTATCAAAACAACCAAACCAGTTCCACTCGAGTAGCAGAAAATCCTCTTGAGAGCCTGCTAATTCTTAGACCCTAGGCTTTGCATAAATCTATTGATCCGTGAGATTGGAGACTGAATATCTGGCCTCGTGTTGCATACATAAATGAGGCATCCAAAAATAGTTTAGTAAAGAGTGACATATGCAAGATCACTAGCATCATGAAGTCTCAATTTCAAACTTGTTTCCATGGGAGTGGCAATAGGTTTGCAATCCTCAAGTCCAAACTTACCTAGCAATGTCTCTATGTAACTTTTCTAACACAAAGCAATACCACCATCACATTGCTTAAACTGTATACGCAAGTAATGATGCAACATCCCCAAATCTTTCATCCTCAAAGTAGCATTCTAATCAGCCCTAAATTCAGCAATGTGTCTCTCATTTGGTCCAGTGATCAGCAAATCATCCACGTAGAGAACCACAATGAGAAGTGCATCACCCTCACGCTTTACATACAATGTGCTTTCTGTTGGACTGTTACAAAAGCCTCGTTTGACCAAATGAGTGTCAGCCTTCTCATACCAAGCACGAGGAGATTGCTTCAACCCATACAAATCTTTGTTACATTCGCACACTTTATCCTCTTGTCCTTTCTTGACAAAACCGTGAGGCTACATTACATAAACTTCCTCAAATATGTCACCATTCAAGAAAGCAGTAACAAAGTCTGATTGATGTACATCCCAACCAAAATGAGTTGCCAATGCACATAGAAAATACACAGTAGTCATATGAAAAGTGGGAACAAAAGTCTCTTCACAATCTATGTCTTTTTTTTGTGCATAACCATTTGCAACAAGCCGAGTCTTATGGCAATCAATCTCACCATCCGAATTGCGTTTCAACTTGTAAACCCACTTTGTATCAATGGCCTTTTGCTAGAAGGCAAATCAAATAAAGTCCATGTGTCAGTTTCTATAAGTGCATCATATGCTGATTGCAAGGAAGCCATTTAATTTTATGAATTCTATGCTTCATCAAAAGATAGAGGTTCCTCAACATCATGTAAACTACACACAGCCAAAGCAAAACAATCTGATGCATAAGATGCATGGCGAGAACTTGAACGAGTACGACTAGACAAAGGTGCATCCAATTTATTGTCATGCATGCAAAGTATGCACCAGCCATTTAGGCATACCTCTAGCCTACTCATTCTCAGCCCTTTCCTCATCAAGTACATCATGTACATCTGCATCAGTAATAGGATGATTTGTAAAATTTTCAAAAACCTCCATAGGCTGTACATTTGCCTCATTGGAATTTACATTTGAACTTCCACCACTGAAAAGAAGCAACAAAGTGTCATAAATGTCCTATGAGCTTACATTACTGTCTCTAGTACATGGCAGCAAGGGCTGAATAGAATCTTCCACAAACACAACATCTCGTGAGACCAAGATACGTTTTGTTTGTGGATGATACAAACTAAAACCTTTGCTTTTAGCACTATGGCAAGCACGGACAGTAATGAGCTGTTACCAACAAGTGTCCTTGGTATTCAAAGAATATATCTGAGAAATATAGCTTTTTAACTGAAGGCTATGGGCATTAATGATCTATTGCCCTTCTGTTTTGTGGATCATTACCTCCATAGGCTCTAACATTGGACATGGAATAGCTTTATAGTTTAGGAGCTTTGGATGAGGAAGGGGTTTTAACAAAGTTTGGGAATGAAGATGATTGATTCTTTTTGGAGCTTCCTTCAAAAAAAATGCATGTGGCTAGCATGGATTTTAAACATTATCTCTATCATAAAAAATGCATGTGGCTAGCAGGTTGCAATAATGAGATTTTAAACATTATCTCCATCATTAAAAAATGCATGTGGCTAGCATGTATTTTGGTTGCAATGATGAGATTTTAAACATTATCTGCACATAACATTTTCTACAAACCTTGAGAGGCACAGACACATGTTGATCAAAAAAGCGAGAAGCTTTTCTAGCTAGAGGGGGACCATTTCACCCTTTTAGCTGTTTAGAAGGAATGGAAAACTTGGAATCATCTTGGAAAGCTCATTGTGTATGTATGTGTGCTCTGTAATGTCAAGACATGGATGTTTTCTGAATGAATTTTTTGGTGCATTTTTGTGCAAGTTTCACTATGGCTGCCTTCTCCTTTAGTGAGGCCCCCTCATGGGCTTGTTTCAAGGTGAATAGCAAGAGGTGTAAATTCTATGCTTGGTGATCTTTCACCTTGTTCATTGAAGGAGTGAATGATTCAAATCTTCTATGGTAATTCAATTTGAGGATGGGTATTTTTATTGAAGAGCAGTTTTATTATTTTAGAATGCCAAATGTGACTCTTCACTTTGTTTTCAAGACCTTCAAAATTAATTGAATGCGAGTCATTTAGACCAGACACACTATTCACTAGGACCAAACATCACTCTTTTACATTCTAAGATTTTCTACTTTTATTATTTGGAAGCCTTAAATCCCCTGTGGCAATCCTACTGAGTAGGAGGCACACTTATTTGATGAGATTTTGAAATTAATGTCAATGTACAAAGGAAATTTACCAAGTTTTTTAAAAATAAAAATATGAGAAACTTGTATATGATTATTAAGGAGGGGGTCAAGTCCACTACAGAAACACTGTAGAGAGGGGGGTATATGAGTTTTTTATCATTTGTAGATAGAGGGTTGGGTTAGTGCTATGGGGCATGTAGATAGGGGGTATTCCCCATATGGTTGCACATAGGTGACATCCCCCGTAAGTATAAGTGAATCCCCCTGGGGGTCTCCTTAACTCCACTCCCTTTGAGGTTGGCAATAAAATGGTTCTTCTTTAACATGGTTGGTGGAGTCTCATCTCCAAGATATATACACCAACTATCCCAAACACATGTAAACTGCTTTAAGCAATTATCATCACTTTGATTCTCCTTCTGCACATGATTTAGGATCTCATGCCAAACAACATCTGGCTCCTCTCCTTCTTTGAAGCAATTCAAAAAGGCATGCTTAACTAGGATGTAATCAAGCACAATTGGTGGATTTTTTGCTTGAGCTTGTGCCTCAAAATCTTCCAATCACCCCCTTGTATCACCTTGCAAGTTGTAACCAAAAAGATGCAGCATAATGATAGGATCGTTTATGCCACGTAGTAAACATTCCACTTCAATATTTTCCACAAACGCATTAGCATCTTTGTGTGTCAATCCATGAAATTTAGGAAAGCTTTGTGCCATGTTTTTCTTCCACAAAATCACTTACATGTGACGTTGATAGG
Source organism: Adiantum capillus-veneris (assembly GCF_014529385.1). Lineage (NCBI taxonomy): Eukaryota > Viridiplantae > Streptophyta > Polypodiopsida > Polypodiales > Pteridaceae > Adiantum > Adiantum capillus-veneris. Next base: position 60,765,254 of record NC_140942.1, on the reverse strand, counting down.
GTAAGGGATGTTGATGGATCACTCTAGTAACTAATCCACCTCACACTAGGTAACTCGGTCCTCTAGTTTTCGGCTTCACAAAACCTCACGACCCTCAATAAAGGTTGAAATCCAATCCAATTACCACCTCAATTGTTGCCCACAAATTACACATACATAGGTGGTTGTACGTCCCAAAGGACCCACAACCATGTACATCATCAACTCCAAAAATTGCAATCCAAAAGTATGCATAGAGTTCCTACCCTCCTCCATGGGGGCACCAAAAACTGACAAGAAGGGCTAAAAGCATTTCACCTCTATAGCATAGCTCACACACCAAAACGGATACTGACACACCAAAATGGTAGAGTAAACTCACCCAAATAGGGCCTTCTTCACTCAAATCCAGATGCAACTCTTGGGGATTACAAGCTCCCGCCAACCCAACAAGATGCGTATAGAGAGTCGGTGATGATGAGGCATGGGATCCTGCCAACCAAGCCGATGTGAAGGTCCTCCCAAGGTGATCAAAAATTTCAGCCAACAAATACACATAGTCATATCCTCCCATGCGCAACTTAATTACCAAATCTCTCCCACTCTTCCATACACACTCAACCCCAATGGCACATACACACCTCCAGAGTATGTAGAGATCACCTCTATCTTCTTCACCAAAACACAATAACCAAGGGCAAAAGCTCAATCACATAGAACCAAAGATGATTTTTAAACATCAAATTGACAAGATAAAGGTGTAATTCACTCTTTAAAGGTGGGAAAGAAGAGAAACAGTGCAACAAATGGATGCAGGACTCCACGCACACACCACCATGAATCCTCATGGATCCCTCTCTCAAAGTAATGAATTTTCTATTTTTCCACTTCAGCAAACAGTCCCCCCCCCCCCCCCCCGCCCCCTTTTTTTTTCCATAGCATGTGGGCTGATGTGTCAAAAAGTGGCCAATTTGGACCAAATTTGATCAATGTTTTATCTATCTTTTCCTATAAAAATCCATTTTCGATGGTGATCGCGGCAAACGATTACCAAAAATCACAAAATTTGTCATGGTGATTTCTCAAAGCATTTCAAAGCAGTCCATTTTAGAATCCATCACTTTCCATACACGATGCATGTAATCTGGATAAAATCTTCAAGGATATAACCAAGGTGCACGTGCGACTACACAGATCACGTTTTAGCGCATGAGATAGCATTTTTTATACTTCCACTTGTTTTATTGGGACTCAAAAGCATATCTACATCATGTACAAGGAATTCTTGAAAACCATGATGCCGCGATCAAGGGTCCAATCCCTGTAGGGGATATGTACATAATGGTGACCTTGAACTAGCACGCTTGAGTATGTGTGTGTGTGTGTGTGTGTGTGTGTGTGTGTGTGTATGTACATATATGTATATACATATATACATATATGTACACAAATATATATATATATATATATATATATATATATATTATATATATATATAATATATATATATATATATATATATATATATATATATATATATATATATTTGTGTACATATATGTATATATGTATATATATGTACACAAATATATATATATATATATATATATATATATATATATATATATATATTATATATAATATATATAATATATATATATATATTTGTGTACATATATGTATATATGTATATCTGTACATATATGTATATATGTACATATATGCATATATGTATATATGTGCATATATGTACATATATGGATATATGTACATATATGCAAATATGTACCATATATGTACAGATATGCAAATATGTACATATGTACATATGTACATATATCCATATATGTAGATATGTCCATATATGTAGATATGTACATATATGCATATATCTACATATACGTATATATGTACATATATATATATATATATTATATATATGTATGTATGTATGTATGTATGTATATATGTGTGTGTGTGTGTGTATATACATACATATATGAGTGTGTGTATATGTGTGTGTGTGTGTGTGTGTGTGTGTGTGTGTGTGTGTGTGTGTGTGTGTTTGTATACATACATATAGATATATACACACGCGCGCGCAAAGGGGTCCAATGAGAGTTTAGTTGAATTATTAAATTACCTAAAGCTCTCACAAAAGGGGAAAGGGGGACACATGTCAGAAGGCTATCACTTATGCTGCTTAATTGTCATTGGCTAGCCCTAGGGAGGTCCAATGAGAGGGTAGCATGAGAAATAGCAAGAGGGGTCGACCAAGAGAGAGAGAGAGAGAGGGGGGGCTGATTTTTGCAAGGCATTATCACACACTCACTCACACAATCTCATGTGTGAAGTAAAGAAGACTCTCTCTCCTTCTCAAGCTTTAATGGAAAGCTTATCACCTACTCCAAGCTTGTGATAAGGGAGGCCTACACCAACAACTCTTGGCTTTGTGATGCAAATCCAACCAAGATCCAAGCTTCAATGCATGCTCATCTCCTCTACCATGCTAATTACTAAGCTAAGCTATGCTAATATGAGTGATTATGTGAGGAGATGTACATCTTTCTCGTAAGAATACTCCTACTTCCTCTCAATCTACTCTCATACCCTGCTAGCTCTCACCATCTTCGAAGGTGTGTGAGGTCTTGGGTCTCATACCGGGGAGCATTGATGTTGTGTTTGATAAGTGTTTTGCTTAGTGCATGAAGCTTTCATCTTCATTGCACTAGCTATTCTTGAAGGAACACAAATAATTGTATTGTACAATGTCTCTCTTGATGGGAGAAAACATAATACAAAGCCTTTTGGAGGGGGGACCGGCTCCATGAAAATACGGTCCTCAACTGTTGTCAATAGCTTAACTTCTCTCTCTTTTGAAAGTATTGTTCATGCTATTTAACTAGGTGTTATGCTTTTTGTTGCTCTCTCCACCCAAGCACTCTTGTAATTCTCATTAGAAATCTATTCTAATGAAATGCCCACTATGTTCATGCTAATTTCCGCTACACACAAGTTTTTAGGCCATTCAATATTACAGCAATCTTTCTCAATGTGTCATGTCTTGTGACAAAAGTCACGCACTACTAAGATTTTATGCTTAGTCTCCTTATTCACACACACATACACGTCGAGAGAGAGAGAGAGAGAGAGAGAGAGAGAGAGAGAGAGAGAGAGAGAGAGAGAGAGAGAGAGACACTGAAGAACGACAAATCACGGTTGTTGGCTCAAAACGCATGACATGTGAGCTCTTGGTTGGGATGACATTGTGCATTCATTACTAATGTTATGGCAATTCTACTAGGTCCGGGCCACTTGACCTCCCAAATGTTCCTTATACTCCTCAGCACTTAGCACTCTACAAGGCTAAGTGCTAAAAACTAAAAGACTTAGGACTGATAATTTATTAATAAGTTGATGAACTACTAATAAGAGGTGCTTCATAAAGGAACACTCCCTAGTGCCTACACCTAGCAGACTTAGGCTATGCTCATGTGCAATCAAAGGGTGTAACTAGATATACAGGCCCCTATATACGGGCTCACAAGTGTGCCAAAACACTTCCTAGGCTATCCTAAACGCTAGAAATAGGAGTTATAGCTTGTCCACATGCACATAGGGTTAGATGTGCAAATGAAATGTTAAGGTTATATCTCAACACCCTCCCTCAAGCTCAACACTCTAACCTAATTGAGTATGCCAAAGGACCTCATAACCATGCCAAGTGTGGATGGCACAATAGATGTTTACGCTAGCGAGTGTTGCACAGGTGTGAATATGTGTAGGTAGCAAGCAAAGGTTGTGCAGAGGTGTAAGATGAACTCACTCAAGCAACATTGCTCGTGTGAGGTTATGAGGTTTATTTTTACATAAGAGCTTTGTCTTTTAGGAAACCGGATGTAAAAACTCGAGCTCTTACCACATGTGTTGGCAAGGGCAATGTCTAACCCTTGTACTGAATACATGAATTCATAAAGGACAACCTTTTGTTTGGCTTCTTGTTCTTCTCCTTCTTGTTCGGCTTCCTCTTCTTTTAACATCGTAAGAAACTAGCCCAAGAGACCTCAAAGATGTAGATAGAGAGAGAGAGAGAGAGAGAGAGAGAGAGAGAGAGAGAGAGAGAGAGAGAGAGAGAGGACCACTCCATGAATACAAAAAGAGAGAAAGGACTTTTGGCCTGTAGAGAGAGAGAAAGAGAGAGGTGGGTGCCAACTAGCACCTCTCCATGGAATGATAGAAAAAAAGATGATTAATTTTGGCTCCAATCACGAGCGAGAGAGAGAGAGAGAGAGAGAGAGAGAGAGAACTTAAGAATCTACGATCTTGTCTTTTTTTTGTTGTGGGGACACACAACCTAGTTTGGACTAAAATAAAGAAAACTAGGGTAAAAGCTCTAATGTTGGGACGAGGGCCTGAAGAAGGCACATACCGTTTAGTGCTTTGTTGTTTTGCTTTATAGTGGAATGTTGGCTCAAAACGCATGACATGTGAGCTCTTGGTTGGATGACACTGCGCATTCATTACTAGTGTTGTGGAGATTACTGCGCATTCATTACTAGTGTTGTGGAGATTCTCTACTAGTGTCGGGGCCAATCCCTCTAGCAAGAATCTAACCCCCCATTCACATCTTTATGGAGCTTGGCCACTTGACCTCCCAAATGTTATGTTGTTTTATACTCCTCAATGACTTCTCCTCGAACCAATCCGCTTTGTGAGTCAGCTTGTTGTATTATATGTGCAAATGTTGTGTCCTTGGGGCAGGTAGACATTGGCCAGTTACCCTACCCCGATGCATAAATACCTCCCCGACTTGCATTGACAAGGAAGTATATGTCATGCTTGCCTACGCTAAACAATCTACACTCTCCCAGACGCAGACGCCGCCCTCGACTTGCCTGTTTATTAGCCCCTTCAGCAGGGTTTGTACTGCGCGTTCTGCAAAGCTGAACTTGCATCTCTGCAAAGCTTGCGTTTCACCCATCTCGGGCCAGGCAGCTGCCTCCTCCCCCGCGTTCAGTTCTACCCTCAATCCCGCTGCCCCTGCCCCTGCCCTTCTCCCTGTGCAAACACTAGATCAAGCCCACAATGTCCGTCCCCGAAGGCGCCAGTGTTCGCATCGTCGACGTGTGGGCTCGAAACGCCTGCCACGAATTCCGACAGATCCACAGATTGCTGTCCACCTATTCCACCGTCTCCATCGACACGGAGTTTCCTGGTTCCTTGGAGCTGAATCCGGAAATAAGAGCCCGCGACGAAGATGAACACAAGTACTAAACCCTCAAAGCCAATGTGGATATGATGACGCTCATTCAAGTGGGTCTCACCCTTATCAATGACCGCGGCGAGCTCCCCATCATCAATGGAGCTTACACCGCCTGGCAAATCAATCTGTGCGACTTCAACATCTCCACAGACTTCCATGTTGCAAGCTCTATACAGCTTTTGAAAGCTGCTGGCATAGATTTCGCCAGGAATCGACGAGATGGCATGGACTCGTGCACGCTGGGGAGCCTACTTCTCCAACATGAGCTGGTGTTCAATAACAAGCTTCGCTACATCTGTTACCAAGGAGACTTCGATCTGGCATATCTGATTAAGGCCGTATCAGGGGAGCGTTTGCCGAGCACTCTCTTAGAATTCAAGGAAATTGTGGACATTTATTTCGGTACTGTTTGCGACATTCGACTTGTGCAGCTTGAGCACTTTGGAGATGATTGGGGGCTTCAGAACTTTTGTGAGAAACTGGAAGTTGGGCGCATATGCGGTGAAGCCCATCAGGCAGGCTCTGACAGCCTTTTGACAGCCGCAGCTTATTGTAGAATCAAAGAGAAACGTGTAGATTGCTGCAACAAATATAGCTCTGGTGAATATCCTCATCCAAATGCTTGAAGCTTGCAATTGATTGTGTTGTAGTAGCTATCATAGTCACTTGATCTTGAGCTATGGTATTGTCTGTATATTATCTTTACAAAGTGTTCATGCATTAAGGTAGTATTGAATCATCTACAATATGCTTCTTGCATGTTCCATGAGGACTTGTTTGCGAAAGAGTCTGTCCAAGTAACTTCATCTCGAGTGCTCTGGCATATGGAATCTAAAATTTGCAACATTTCTCAACATGGCTCTCTAGAGATGCACAAAACTGCGTGCTTAAATGAATGCCTATACTCACCGCATGCTTTGTTTGCTGTAGCTAGCTAGCAGAAAGCATTATCTTCAACTGTGGCCTTGCTCATAAAAAGTTAACCTTTGCATGGCTTACAGCATGTTCTATTCTACTTTGTATATGTTGTCATTGAGCCTAGCATGTCTCCTAAACGATGGATACTCTCGCTAGTGACATAGCTACCTACATGATCATACACTATTCACATGCTAGGCATGCACACCTATGTGATTTGGTCCATGTAGGATTGATGACCTACACAATGAGCTAATCGTATGCAAGACATGCATAGCGCATTCACTACCGATATGTTAATGTTTCACCTCACGATGTGCCAAATGATGTTGTTATTTCTAATGCCTATATGCACACACATTTAATTTTAGCTCATGCACTCTCGATTCTCTCGGTCATTCTCAATGGCCGATTAATGTTTCGACCTTAGCCTAAAACTGCTATCAAAGCTTATATGGCATTTAGCATCTCATAATCAATAAGTTGGATCATCTTATCTCTATGGAGAATCGTGCTTGTACACACAACACACTCAATCAATGGATTGTTTCGTTCCAATTATCCCTCTTTAAACATTATTGATCATAGGTCATCTAGAAAAGTAGTTGTGGGCACCCGACACATGCACATTATGTGTGCTCCATGGTTCTGATGCTATAGGAAAAGTAAAGAGATAGGAATGAGTTCGTTCATCCCGTCGTCAACACCCTAGTCGTGAATCGTTTCAAGAGGAGAACGACACTCTTCACCTTCCTCTGCAATAGTAGACATAGATGGAGGCTTCAGCTTTGCCCAAGAAGAACTCTGATGAAGCCCGTTCGTCCGACGCAGTCGATCCTACCATCCGACTTGCTCTGTTGCCAACAGAGCAAGTGAGCCTCACACCAGAGGTGGAACGCCTCTAGGCCACCTCTATCATCTGCAAGATTATTGGCAGTCATTCCAATCGAGGAGAGGTATGCGACCTCCTACAGGCCCACCTTCAAGTTGGAGTGGCGGAGGAAGGAGGTTCCTAGAAGCTGTTGGGGTATAAAGCCCAATGTGGTCGCCCAGGTAAGTGGGTGGGCCGCCAAGGTAAGTGGGCGGGCCGCCAGGTATGCACACATATTCTTTTGTAAAAACCTAATAAGAACTCACTATGCTCTACACATTACAGTAGAGCGAGTTCACCATATCGTCGTGCTCTTCTTCTCGCACTCTCTCTCGCGTCGCACTTCCGCTCGTACTCCTTCAACTCGTATCAGAGCTCAGATCGAGGCTCGGGGCAGCACTGCAAGAGGCTAAAGTCACCAACTCAGATTGGAGTGAAATTCGACAGGCGAAGACACGGCCCCAAATCTCGTGGGCGGATCCGAAGGGCTAGGTGTTGTCAGAATTTCATTCTGAGGTCATCTCGACCACCGTTCGGCTTCGACAAAGGTCTACGCAGGCCATTTTCGACTACATGGTCTCGACGGGTGCAGATCCGACTCTGCAAATTTGGGGATTTCAGCCTACGACTTCAGGTGCTGAGGATATCGACACTCCCAGAGTGTTGATTTGTGGCTGTCTACACATCGAAGGACGGCTCACAGTTCTTGGAGGCGTGTCACATACGACACGGGCGCATCTACACACAGACTGTAGGCGACATCCACTAGTTCATCAGGTAGCTTGTGTTTGCTGCTTGATATTCCAAATTTCATCATGACATTGCAGGTACTTCCACATGGGATGTATTGTCAGAGATGATGTATGTCTGTTGAGGGTTTGCTGGCTGTGAGTCACGCAGCAAACAACCGCCGCAGCGGTTATAGCATATAGTGGGAAATTTGTGGATGTATGACTTTGTGGGAAGTCTATGTACTGTCAGATTTACTACAGCCTTTGTTGAGGGTCGAGTGAGGTTTTATTGAGCTGGGGGATTCTCGAATGTTGAGATCCTTTCGGTGATACAGGTCTTGGAGCGATCCCTTGAGCACCCTTAGATAGGCAGATAGGATGTATTGACTGTGAGTTAGACAGTTGGGATTGCATCTTTGCTTTACTGCCGTTGAGGCATTGTCGCAGTCTATGCTTACAGGACAGTGAGAGACAGTACAGGTGCAGGGCAGGTTTACCCGCAGCTTACAGTGTCAGAGAGACAGTGTTTTTGAGCTATTTTTTGGTCTGTTTTTAATACACCAGAGCCATTTTACAAAGGAGACTCTACCAAAATTTATGTAGAATCTGAAGCTTTCTTGGTTCATTTGACAGGTTGATATTGGTTCAGAGGTCAGTTTACAGGGGAAACTCTGCCAAATTTTTCCCAGGAAAGTAAACTACTGTGAAGCGTAGCTATGGCTGGATCACAGGACACTGCTCTTTACAATATCAAGAAGCTGGATGGAACCAATTTCCCATTGTGGAAGAAGCAGATTTGGCACGTGTTGGTACAAAAGAAGCAGATAAAACCTATAAAGCTCAAGGGGATAAAACCAGAAGATATGGACGAAGATGAATGGAGCGAAATGGATGAATTGGCACTTTCTACCATTATGTTGACTTTGGCAGAAAGCGTTTACTTCAATGTAGCAGACGAGATGTCAGCTTATCAAGCATGGTTAAAGCTGAGTGATCTTTATGAGAAACAGAGTGCAGCTTCACAGGTATACTGGCTTAAGAAGCTTGTTGACTTGAAGATGAAAGAAGGGACACCTATGTCCAATCATCTGAATGAATTCAACACAATCTATAGTCAGTTGTCAGCTCAAGGTGTCAAGTTTGATGAACCTGTTAGAGCTATGTTCCTGTTGATCACATTGCCGGAAAGTTGGGACACTTTTCGCACAGCTTTGAGTAATTCTGCACCTCCAGATGGTTTGAACATAGCTGGTGTAGAAGGAAGTCTGCTTACTGAAGAAACCAATAGAAAGACGATGGACAAAGGCAAAGGAACAGCCTTAGTTGTCAGGGGAAGGACCAAAGAAAAGTACAAAGGTGGAAAGAGGAATCAGTCTCGTAGCAAGTCCCGCAGTGCTAAAGGCAAGAGTGACATAGAATGCTACCATTGTGGCAAGAAGGGTCACATGAAAAGAGACTGCAGAGAATGGAAAGCAGAAAAAGGCAAAGAGAAAGCTGAAGACCATGGTGAGAAGAACAAGTCCTTAGTGAAGATTCAAGAAATAAATGTGACAAACACTGTTGCAGAGGATGACAGTCTAGTGCCAGGAGACATCTACTTCTTGAAGAATACAATGGACTCATCTCTTCTTACAGCATCTGATGGAAATGCACTGAGTGACTGGATTATAGACTCGAGGGCATCACTTCATGTGTCTCCAAACAAGGAGTGGTTTACTTCTTATGTGACCACTAAAGATCATGTTCGGCTAGGCAATGGGCAGACATGTGAGATCTTAGGTGTTGGAGATGTTCAATTGAAGTTTCAGAATGGCTCTTCTTTCACGCTGAAGAATGTGAGACATGTTCCCGCAATTACAAAGAGCTTGATTAGCATAGGTTTACTTGATGATGCTGGCTACGTCACCACTTTTGGACAGAACATGTTGAAGATATCCAAGGGTTCTATGACAGTAGCACATGGAGTAAAGTCTGGAGGACTTTACATGATTTATGTATCAAATGTCTCTAAAAATGTAATCGATGTAACTGAGCAGCCGAACGTTTCTTTGTGGCATAGCCGGTTAGGACATATGTCCAAGAAGGGAATGGAAATCTTGTCTCGTTCTGGTTATTTGCCTGGCTTTTTATTTAATGATTTTGAATTCTGTGAACATTGTCTGTATGGTAAGCAAACACAGCAGCCACATAAGCATAGAAGCAGTAGAAGAGATACACAGTTGGCACTTGTTCATGGTGATTTGTGTGGACCTATGCCTAACCTATTTCTAGGGGGAGCTTCTTACTTTATGACATTTATAGATGATTACTCGAGGAAAGTATGGGTTTACTTTCTCAAGCACAAGGATGAAGCGTTTAGTGTTTTCAAAACGTTTGTGACACTTGTGGAGAATCAGAGTGGCAAGAAGCTTAAATGCTTACGCACTGACAATGGTGGAGAGTATGTTTCAAAGGCCTTTCAGGACTTTTGTGAGTCAAAAGGTATAAAACGTAAACTTACTGCTCCTTACAATCCTCCTCAAAATGGTGTTGCCGAGAGGATGAATAGGACCATACAAGAGAAGGTGAGAAGTATGTTGTCTAATGCACAGCTGCCAAATGGGTTTTGGGCTGAAGCTATATCAACAGCTGTTCATCTTGTAAATAGATCTCCTAGCAAGGTTTTGCAGAAGGATTCAGTGCCAGAGATGGTATGGTCAGGCATAATGCCCTCATACAAGCATCTCAGAGTCTTTGGCTGTGAGGCATATAGTCACGTTCCAAAGAAATTTAGGAACAAACTTGAGCCAAAGAGTAGAAAGTGCATCTTTCTAGGCTATGGTAATTCTGGTGAGATGGGGTACAGACTTTGGGATCCCGAATCCAGAAAGGTTGTCCGCAGCAATGATGTTCACTTTAATGAATCCAAATATCATTCTAAACCAGAGAGGGTTGAGGAGATTAGAAGAGTTGTCTTCCAAGAAGATGGACCTGCATGTGCAAGACAAAATGTCAGGGCTCAAGAGGAGCAAGGGCGGGATAGAGTGGAACCACAGGTTGTGGCTGAGCCTGAGCCACCTATTGTGCGTAGATCTGGACGTGTCACGCGACCTCCTGATAGGTTTGTTCCATCTATGAACTATGTCATGTTGACTGATTGCAATGAGCCTTCATGTTACAAGGAATCAGTGCAAATGAAGGACTCCGGGAATTGGCAATTGGCCATGCAGTCAGAGATGACAATTCTGCATAAAAACAAGACATGGAAGCTAGTTAAATTACCACAGGGCAAAAAGGATCTACCTTGTAAATGGGTTTACAGGTATAAGATCACCGCTCATGATAGTCAGCCAAAGTACAAAGCAAGGCTTGTTGCCAAGGGCTTTAAGCAAGAACAAGGCATTGACTTTGATGAAGTCTTCTCTCCGGTGGTCAAGATGACTACATTGAGATGCTTTCTTGCATTGGTTGCCATATTAGATTTGGTGTTGCACCAAATGGATGTCAAGACAGCGTTCTTGCATGGTGATTTAGATGTGGAAATTTACATGCAGCAGTCAGAAGGGTTTGTTGAGAAAGGCAAGGAAGATTGGGTATGCCAGTTGTTAAAGAGTCTTTATGGCTTAAAACAATCACCAAGGGCATGGTACCATAAATTCCACAAGTTTATGCTTTCTCAAGGCTACAAACATAGTGAGTTCGATCACTGTCTATATACAAAGAAGGCTAAGGATGGTAGTTGGCTGATCCTTATTTTGTATGTGGATGACATGTTGATTGCTGGCAAGCACTTGGAAGAAATTTCAACTTTGAAGTCAAAGATGGCAAAATCTTTTGACATGAAAGACATGGGTGAGGCAAGTCATATACTTCGTATGCGCATTGAGAGAGACAGATCAAAGAAGTTGATTTGGTTATCTCAAACAGAGTATATTGACAAGGTCTTGCAACGTTTCAATATGGAGAAGGGAAAGGCACTAAGTGTTCCATTGCCACCATATGTGAAACTTAGCAAACAAGATTGTCCTGTGTCTAAGGAAGAACAGGCTGAAATGGATAAGATTCCATATGCGTCTGCAGTGGGTAGTTTGATGTATGCAATGATTGCTACTCGCCTAGACATTGCATTTGCAGTGGGAGTAGTAAGTCGATACATGTCAAACCCAGGCGAGAAACATTGGGAGGCAGTGAAAGGAATATTGAGATACCTGAAAGCTACAAAGAGTATGCGTATATGCTATGGGAGTCAGGAGCTAAGTGTAAAGGGTTTTACAGACTCGGATTATGCAGGTGACTTAGACAACCGAAGGTCTACGTCAGGGTATGTCTTTACATTGGCTGGTGGAGCAGTATCATGGCGTTCTAGATTACAAGATTGTGTTACTCAATCTACTACAGAGGCTGAATATGTTGCAGCATCAAAGGCATGCAAAGAATCAATTTGGCTTAATCGACTAGTAACAGATTTGGGAATCAAAGAAGAGATGCCTGTGTTATATTGTGATAGTCAAAGTGCTATACAATTGGCTCGCAATCCAGTTTATCACTCAAAGACAAAGCATGTGGATGTGAAGTATCATTTCATCAGGGAAATGCTGGAGGATAAGCAACTTCAGCTTGTCAAAGTTCACACCACAGAAAATCCTGCTGATCTACTTACAAAAGGACTTCCCTCGGAGAACTTTGCGCATTTTCGCAACAAGTTAGGTGTAGGGTAGTACATCACTTCTCTACATCTCTTGTATATTAGCTTGTATAGTAGCTTCTCTCACACTTAAAGTGCCACATTGGACTTTAAGTGGGAGGTTGTTGGGGTATAAAGCCCAATGTGGTCGCCCAGGTAAGTGGGCGGGCCGCCAGGTATGTACACATATTCTTTTGTAGAAACCTAATAAGAACTCACTATGCTCTACACATTACAGTAGAGCGAGTTCACCATATCGTCATGCTCTTCTTCTCGCACTCTCTCTCTCTCGTGTCGCACTTCCGCTTGTACTCCTTCAGAAGCAGTAACCAATGAGTTACCACAGTGATTGGCAGTGCATAGTCAGTCAGCAAACACCAATCCGACAACCTATGTATAGGACCCATTACTCATTTTATATACTTTTGACTCTTTAGAATCTACGCTAGTCTATGTCCAGAGTTACTTGTGCTCTTGTAATCATTTTGGTGCGCTCTCTCTCTTCTTTTATGACAAATCCAACTTCTTGAATATCAAATGCTCCAGTGTACTCTGTATATCTGAAATACAATTCGAGTTTCAGATTCAGCTCCCTTTATAGTGTCTTGTCTTTCAGTTCTAGTAATTCACTTTCGGTTCTGGTGTTTTTCAGTCCAATTCTAGTGTGGTTTTCTAGTAATCGTTAAATCTCTCATTTGACATCTTTAGTTCTAAGTACCAACCTGGAATAGTTGTCTGAATACATCCAGTTCATTCCATTTTGGCGATCACAGTGGTTTTAGCTAAAGGCTCTGAGACGGGTGAACTATCTAGAGCTATTGTATGTCCACCTCGGGAAGGGGGGGGGGGGCTATCTATAAATTGTGTATATCGCGTGCGTTCAAAGACTATTTCTAAAAATCCTTATCTATGAGTTTTCAATAGATAAAATACATCCTTTTTCTATTCAATTTGTTTTTAAAAAAATCCAATTCCATTTTATGGTACCCTTCTATATGTGAAAATGTGAGAAAAAATCAAATTTAATAACCCCTTCTGCTGCACTCACATCATAGTCACATAATTATTAAGTAACCCCCCCCCCCCCCCCCCCCGAGGTGTCCACAATGCCACCCAGAACAAGCATGGTAATATAAGTATTGGGGGATGGAGAAGACAAGTATTATTACTCACGTCATATGCACTTGATGGAAAATAAGTACAATTGTAAATCATGGAGCATGCAAGAAGGTGCCTCATAAGGTGAAAGATCAGATAATTGCTAAAAACATTTCGACAATAGCAAGAGAAAATGAGGATATTGATACACTATCTACACAGAATTCTCTTTAGGATACCCTTCTTAGAGACCATGGACGCATAGGAACACAGGATCAGACAACAAGATAAAAACGTGTAGGATGATGCTTGATGAGAAGAAGGCTTTGGCATAGTTAATAGAGAGATATGCACCATTGGTGCACATATCTCTATTGTAAAACATGCAAGGAATGTCAGAAGGCAGGGATAGGAACACAGGATCAGACAACAAGATAAAAACGTGTAGGATGATGCTTGATGAGAAGAAGGCTTTGGCATAGTTAACAGAGAGATATGCACCATTGGTGCACATATCTCTGTTGTAAAACATGCAAGGAATGTCAGAAGGCAGGGATAGGATGCTCACATATGAGCCTTTGCCAAGGACTCAACAGGTAAATTCTACATCATAATGGGTATCGACTACATGACTAGGTGGGCTGAAGTAGTAGCTACCACCCAAATTACGGCTAAGGAAGTAGCAAAGTTTGTATTTGAAAATATTTGTTGCCATTTTGGCACTCTTCTTGAGATAATTTTTGACAGGGGACGAAGTTTTAGAGGAGACTTAGTAGGAGAGCTGATGGAAAATCTGGGCACCTCACAACAAAACGAAACTCCCTACTGCCCACATTGCAACGGTTTGGTGGAGAAGGTAAATGGTATGATCTGCAAGAGCATCACTAAATAGATAAACATTCACAAAAGTGATTGGGATAAGCACCTTATGGCTGCACTTTGGGCTTATCGCACTTCATTTTGCACATCTCTTGGATTCACCCCATATCACTTGGTGTATGGTAAGGAGGCCATTTTACCCATCAAAGTTCAGTTGGCTAGTCTTAGAATACGAGCTAGGCAGATGGACGCCCTAATGTGCATCTCCACAACCACATTCTTGATCTAGAGAGGCTTGAACTGAACAGAGAAGAGACTATCATCTATTACGCAAGACAAGCAGAGAAACAGCGCCTTATCCTTAACAAGGGACTTAAGAAAAAATGTCTCAAGAAAGGTATGTTGGTCCTAAGGTATGATAACAGGTTTGACACTATGAAGGATGAGAAGTTTTCACCTAGATGGGAGCAGCCATTCATCATTAGAAAGCGCTACAACAATGGCAGTTACCGACTGATGGATGCATATGGTAGGCTTCACAAAACACGTGTCAATGGTTGGAGACCTAAGCAGTACCTTCTGAGGTTTGATCAAGCACCAATGATGGATATTCCTGAGGAGGGAGACTCCTCCACCTCAAGTGAGAAAGAATCAAGCATAGAGCTAGATGCATAAATGCCTCTAGCTTAAAGGGGAGGGCTAATGAGGGCCGCCTTTTGAACTTAGTCCACCTCTCTCTATGGAACCCCCCTCTTGTCAACAATTCTCAAGTGCACTGCGTGTGAGCGACCACTTGATAATCAAAATAAATAAAACTCCCAAAAAGCTTTCATCTAAAGAAGTCAATGTTGCATGGTAAGGAATCATTGTCCCCAAGTACCGGCGGAGCCACTGGCAATCCCCCCCCCCCCCCCTCCCTCTTCATTTTCTTCTCATAGGGCTCCACTTTCAAATTATTAGAAGCTATATATTAGTAGATAAAAGGGACACTCAATGGTTTGTACAGCCGTGGCCACCACCTTTCTTACAAAAGAAAATAAAGGGGCCTTCTCTTCATTATCACTTCTCCCCACCTTGTTCTTTTCCATCCATGGAGGCTCCCCCTTCCTTTTCTCCTCTCCCTCTCTCTCTCTTCCTCAGCCGACCACCTCTCTCTCTCTCTCTCTCTCTCTCTCTCTCTCTCTCTCTCTCTCTCTCTCTCTCTCTCTCTCTCTATCTCTCTATCTATCTTCATAGCTGAAATTCTCACTTTTTGGTCCCTTCTCTCTCTCTCTCTCTCTCTCTCTCTCTCTCTCTCTCTCTCTCTCTCTCTCTCTCTCTGACCAACAAAAAACCTTTCTCTCTATCCTATACACACACACAGACACACACAAGCAAAAAACAGCCAATTTTAGCACATACATACTTACACATAGAGTACATACACACACGCACACACACAGTTCTCTCTCACTCTCGTAACTTCCTCAAGCTCTCCATAGTTGAAAATTGTTTTTTTTCAGTCACACACACACACTTGCATACACATAATACAAAATCTCCTTGACTTTCTCAAAATCCTATTCACATTCAACAGTCCAAATTAAAAGGTCAACCTTTGTAGGGTCCACCCCTGAACCCTACATCCACAATGTGCTCTTTGCAGCCCCGACACATGCATAATATGTGTGCTCCATGGTTCTGATGCTATCAGAAAATTAAAGAGATAGCAATGAGTTATCTCTAAGAAGACATTATTGTAGGAACTCATAATTGAGGAATGGAAACCAGATAAGAGCTCAAAGTAAGTCTCAAGTAAAAGAGGTCACCCTACCAAGTGACCTCGAGAGATTCACTATGTAGGTCCATATGGTATCATGTGAGTGTAAGGAAGAGGAGTTTAAAATAGGGGTTGCAAAATCATATACAATAGGGTTGCTACTGACTGCAACCCCCTCGCCATCGCTAATCCCCCCTCGTGCCTCATGCACAATGGCCACCCCCGTCCACATCTTGCACCACACTGCCCACAATGCTTAGTACGTTGCCCACTGCCTGGCCCCTACTCACTACCTGTCCCGTGCGCCCTACCCCTAGCCTACAGCCATTTATTGTGTCCCCCCTTGCCCCCCACCCCACCCACCTTGTTCGCCTCGCACTCGCTCCCCTTCTCTCTTTCAGCCTGTTCCTCCCCTCGTTTTTGTTTTTTGGTAGGTGTCACCTCCTTCAATCCGTCGTCAACACGCTAGCCGTGAGTTGTTTTAGGAGGAAAACGACACTCTTTGCCTTCCTCTGCAATAGTAGACACAGATGGAGGCTCGAGCTGTGCCCAAGAAGAACTATGATGAAGCCCCCTCGTCCGACCCCGCCGAACCTACCATCCGACTTGCTCTCTCGCCCAGCAGAGCAAGTGAGCCTCACACCAGAGGTGGAACGCCTCCAGGCCACCTCTATCATCTGTAGATTATTGGCAGTCATCCCAGTCGAGGAGAGGTACGTGACCTCCTACATGCCCACCTTCTAGCAGAGGTGGGGAAGATCATTGATATCTAGCTTCTCGGGCAAGGATACTATCAGATAGAGTTTGAGACTCTCAAGATGGCTACCATGGTCATCTCGATGAGCTCACTGGCCATCCGAGAAGTCACAGCTCACTTCGGACAGTGGCGCCATGGTTTTAATCCAGCTTCGGATGTTCTTATCGAGGAGGCAAACTTGCCCATTTCGCTCTGCTTCCCTGGCATATGGAGGAAGTATTTACCGCTTCTTTCTAGGATTTGTTCCAAGATTGGAACAGTCTTGGAGACCCTGTGCACGGTAGCTTTAGTTGCGGCCAAGGCTACCGGTGTGCTTTCAGTACGCGTTCTAGTTTCAGACACTCATACTCTCTCGAAGGTGGTCCTTCTACCTAGGGTGGGTGGGGGATGGTTATGTTAGAGGGTGGACTATTCGAGACTCCCAAAAGAGTGCTTTCTTTGTGGACAGATGGGTCACTTAGCAAAGACCTATCCTCTCAAGAGATCTTGACCCACAATGCATGTGCGACCTCCCAAGGCTGAGCATACCCATCAAACAGGTACCCACAAGGCACAGGTTGGTACTTTGATAGAGGCTAGCGTTAGCCAACTAACGGGCTCGCCACACTGGACCTCCTCGTGTCCAACCTCTAGTAGCTCAGCAGCATTGAGTTCTGACATGGAATCGCTTTGACCCTCTACAACAGGAGCTCCCCTCCACCTCAGCTCCACCACTGTCATCTCCTTCCCCCCCTCCACCTTTAGACTCCTCTGCTCTACCGCCACCTCCTCCCCCTCCTTTTCCCCCTCCCCAACCTCTACCCTCACCCTTTGCTCCCCCCTTTCACGGTGGGGCCCTCCACCTCATCCCCCAACCCATCTCACACTCCTCCTTAGATGCAAGGGACTGGACACATCCACAGTTAGACGCTCTTTTAGTAGTGTTGGCACTATGAGTCGCCTGGCTCAAGGGGGACAACCCCAGTTGAGGATGCCACTTCTGGTTTAGACCTCTCTCTTTTTGTAGCAGTCTTCCATGGTTTGACAAGCTTCGATCTTGGCAGATGGTGGAACTTCTTTGACTGCATTTTTACATGTTTCCTTGGTGACCTTCTCCCGACCTTGAGGCATCCTATTTTCGAGTTCGTGTTCTCTTTCTAACAGCCCAAGCCATCGAGGCTCTACATATAGCGGTAGGCTTCTCCTTTTCGTTGTGTGGTAGGGATCACACAAAGTGGACCTTGCACACAGTTCTTGACTAGCTCTAGGCCCAGGCTATTGAGTTCTCACACAACACAGGGGATGTGGGGGGGGGTGACAGACTTGGTACAGACACTTTTGCCTCTAGCCAAATTTCAGTGTGATGCCGCCAAATTCAGTAGGTTGTAGGTACATTGTGGTGCACTTATTTGGCTGACACTCAGAGCCACCTTGCTATATATTTTTACAAGAGGACTCTTGGATAGAGGATGTAGACCTACGGACTGCACACTTTGCTTAGGCCTAGATGGGATTGTCACTCCAGATGTGTTTGTTTAGAGATCATGCGGAGGTTGATTATTCCCCATACAAATCAGCCTTGAAAATAGCGCAATTTGTTGTTGTTGCAAAATCGGTCTTTTCTCACTAGTCCCATGAGGATCTTCTCATGGAATGTATAGGATTTAGGTGGGTCCCAATTTCAGCGCCAGAGGGGCCGCTTGTCGAGGAGCTTCAGTGGTTCCTTGTGGGTGGTATGATTGTATTCTTATGCTTCAAAAACATCATCTTTGCGATAGTCGTATTCAGTGATATGGTCAAATTTTACATGGCCACTATGACACTTTTTGGTCAGCTTCTTTTGGGCCTGGAGGTATTCAGGGAGAGGTATGTATGATTATTACATATTCATGGTAGCAGGTGCTATAATGGATAGAGGTATTATTGTGCGTGTTTGGACCAATGGATTTCTATGCAAATTCATTGTTGCCTCAAGGGTTTCCTGAACATCTATGCACCCAATGTGGCAAGTGCAAGAGATGAGTTTTGGTCACGTATTGTAGAGTCGTTGTCACATGCAGAGCAATGGTTTGTTGGGGAGACTTCAACATGCTAGAGGACCCCTCAGACATGATTGGAGGTAGTCATGCTATTGTACACAAGGCAGAGTTGACAGCTTGGGAGGGGTTAGTATGACCTTGACAATTTCAGATGTATGGCAGCATGTAGGCTTTGTGAATCCTTCTGATAGCTTAGCTTTTTCTCGCTTCATGGATCACTTCTACACGAGTGACTGTCTCTGTGACATGGGAGAATCTATTTGCATTCTCGCAAGGTCATCTTTCTCAGATCATGCACCAGTGACTCTTACTGTGACAAATAGACAAAGGAGTGGAGTGTGATGTTGTGCATTCCCGAGAGAATCTTACTTGACACCGACCTTAGAGATTGAGTGACAAAATTTTGGATAGAGAGCTTGGACACCCAAGGCACCCTTGCTAGTAGAGTGGCCACTAGACTGGCAGAGCTTAGTCATTTCTTCCTTGAGGCGGTTGCAACTCACTTGGGTGCGGTCAAGGAGGAGGAGAAGCGGCTCGGATGAGACATTGGTTCCCTTTAGTGGATGCAAGAGCAACACCTCGACAATCCTTGGATAGAGGAGCAGATGCAACAGGCTCGTCAGGAGCTAATTACCATTGAGGAGCAGTGTCACAAGTTTGCCTTCCACCGTCAGGCATGTCAATGGACCCAGGTGGGCGATAGAGTTACTGGTGAGTTCTTTGTGTCATATCTATCTGAAGTGTGAACATGAAGTTCTCACACTCCACGATAGATCTTTGAGAGCTTATCTATTGTTGGGGGTCCCATCGTTGCATAGCTCCAATGACCAACAAAATTATCAATCCGGAGGGATGAGCTACCCGGCTAGGGCATGGAAACACTCACACGATTAGTGAACTAATCATGGCAGCATGAATGGTTGACTCTATGAGGTGAGCTTCTCGGCCTATGGAAGAGCTAAGCCACAATGATGGGCAATCTCCACATCCACTTCCCTTCACCTCCAATCAACCCAATCACACACACTAACAATTGCAAGACACACACAGCACTAATCCTATCTTGCAACACACTAATCACAAGCACACACACATAGATCTATCAAGCACCACACTCCAATCAAACCTACATGCACACACAAGCAAGAGAAGGAAATCACACAAGATTAGAGAGAGATTAACCACTAATTAGTTAAGATCTAACTAATCAAAGCATCATAGGCAATCACAAGAAGCATGAGAGAGGCATAGTGAAAGAGAATTAAGCATTGATTAGTGTTAATCAAGTGGCATGAGGAAGGAGAAGCTCAAGGACTCCATAGCCACACACCTCAAGAGCTCTTATTTAAGAGTTCTCTCAACAAATAAGCTTGAGAACCCTAATTTCTTTTACACACTGCCTTATATACCTACGATAAAAATATGCAATGTTCAGGCACCCAAGGCCTTTAGGGCTCCACCACTTACTAAATCTGTTACCTAAGCACAATAACTGACTTGTTCTTTACAGCTTGGAATTTCCATTGATCCTGTAACACAATAAAATATTACAATGGCTTGAAATAAATCGGGAATTTACAATACATGATCATTTTGAGAAAATGTAAAAAATGTCTAACTCCAATCTTCACTGCTTCGTTGTATTTATCCTCGATGTGCATCCGTACGTCTTTGGTCTTTAGTCGCTCCTCTTTACTGACGTTGGCTCTGTTAACATTCCCCCCTTCCGATTTTAGTGTCCGTCCTCGGGCACTGTTGAAAAGTGTCCGTGGAGGTTGTGGAAGGTTTTGATTGGTTTTTGATGGCCTGATGGTCTTCATTTGTCATTGAAAGTGTTGATGAGATTCAATTTGTTGCAGCATCTTCACTAGTCTGAATAGTCTGATGTGAGAGATGATTTTTCATTTGTCCATTCTAATAGCATAATGAGGAGTCTTCTGTTTATTTATAAAAAGTATGTACAAGTGAAGTAGAATGCCGAGGTTCTAAATTAGGGTATAATACCTGGATGACCAAAGGGAGAAAACCTAGTGGGAAAAAAGTGCCTTTGGGATACGCGCATTATTGGAGTACTTATTAGCATGGAAAATATTAATAAAGTACTCAAGGGATTATTTGCTGATAGATATGGAATAAAAAAGGCAGCAAATATGAAAGGGTAGCATAATGGAACATTGGTTTTCATGTTGCAATCCACTCAAGGTGCATAGGTGGTAGCAAAAAGAGTGTCTAATGCATATGCCTGATGATGGGACATCCTATTTATGCATACACAGTGATAGCTGCTTTTCGCTATTAAAAATTTCACATTTTTAGCCTCACTCCATCACTACTAACCTTTTAACTCTACCCACGTGCTAACTCAAAGATTGTACATACCTTATTTTTCTTCATGTGTGTGATACCACGCTATAGTGGATATGGTGTGCTCATAAATGTGTATATTTCTCTAAAGTGTGTCCTAACCATAAAACTCCACCTTTACTAATTACCTAAGTAGGGTTGGATCCAAAAAATTATTACTACCCTTAGTATTTATGTAAATATATCTTTCCTTTGTTTTAAAGGGCATAAATATATAGAGTGTGTTTTTATAAAAACAAAAAATTTATTTTCACACATATTTTCTCCCATCCCCTTTTATGTAACTAGGTGTGAGTATTTTTTCCCTACCCACCTACTAATTCACAAGGTGTGTGTCCTGTTTTTTTACGGTATAGTGATTTTTGTAAATTTTATATTTATTTACATCTCAAGAGAGTGTATTTATTCATTTATATATTTCTATCTTACTTATCCATGAGATTCCAATTTTTTCTTCCCGCTAGTTAACTACAGTGTACTTTTTCCTTTCGCATTGTGTAAAATTGTAACTATTATTTTTTCACTCCATCTATTGTAAGAAACTATAACAATATATATTTTAGCATACCTCTTTTGTATATTATCTTATCTTATTTTATTTTATTTTTTATTTTATATACATATTATTTGTATTTTATTACTATAATCATGTATCTTACCTTGTACACTTGTTATCATGCATATCATCACCAAATTCAATAATAATTTTTCATGGACTCAATGGAGCATTATTAAGGGTCCATGTGATGCTCTCATGCCTCACCGATTGGAATATATGCAAGTTCAACAACCAAGGACCCCACTTGGAAGACTTTGAGAGGGAGAAAAGACACATGTTTTTGGGCGAATTTTCATGCATGATTCCACTCCGAGTTGGACTTTGCACAAAACTACAAAGTTGTAGCTTGTGAGCTAAGGTTTTTGAAAAAATTTATTTCGCATTTTTGGAGCTATGAGTGATTTTTTATGGGCATTTTGGTGGACCCCAATTTTGCTGTCTTGGTCCAAAATGCTTCACTCTCACTCTCCTCTTCACCCACACAAACTCTCATTTCTATCTCCATTCTAGTCAAACCTTCATACACTCCCTCCCCCCTCTAAGTACAACTAATCCTTATCACCTCCACTCTTACATACCTTCCATGAAAGCTTTAAACACTCAACTACCCTAACTACGTACCTAGTAATTATCAAGAGATATGAAGAGATATGATTGATCTCTTCTTCCAAAAAATCTTAAAAATCAGCAAAAAACTAATTGTGTGCATCTTCTTCATCAACTTAATCTCCCGCAAGCACCCTAATTGCGCAAGCCGACAAAACCTCGCCACGGATCAAGCATTGGAGCGGCAAACGACAAGGCATTGTGAGCAATACGAGTTTCTTATCCTTTCAAACTCATCCTTGTATATAACCATTCCATAAAATCACTTTTCCTATTATGCTCATTTGAGCATTCCCTTTGTAAATTATCCATTTGGCACGTTTGTGCCTCACTTCTAAATATCATAACTACCAACTTGTATGCAATTTGCCCATCCAATTTCACCTTTAAAAAAATGGAGACCCCATGTAGATAGAAACACCTCCATTCAACCCTATAAGTTATTTCTCTTCTCCCTATTCTCACTCAATGTAAATAGAGAAGACAAAGTAGTCCCACCATATAAAGAATTCAAAAAACCCTAAACCTAATTAGCCACACAAATAAGCATACTTATGCCTAGAGATAATCCAGTTGGAAATGCTATAAATAGAGTATTTCTACATCACTTTGGGAGGGCTTATCAATTGAGAGAAGAAGAGCTTTGGGGGGGCTTATCAATTTAGAGAAGAAGAGCTTTAGCTACTTAAGTGTGTGAGGAAGCCCTCGTGTCAAGTCCTTATGTCGAGATAATCGACAGAGCTAAGCTCTCCATTTGTATGGTCTACTTATCTATCTATAACAATTGGATTTGGGCACACATATTCTCATTATCTCCTAAATCTCTTGACAATTCACAAATTGGTGCTCATTTTGGAATCTTCTTTAGCTTGCCTCAACAATTGGAAACGTCTACTTGTGGTAACACTTGTGTATTTTCCTTTGAGAGTTTTTGTTGATGATGGTGTTGAGAATTGGTGGTACTTTGTTGGTCTACGTTGAGGTTGGATTGGAGATCCCTCATCAGGGTAACAAAATCATCAATTGGCTTGTGATTGTGTATGTGCGTGCGTCTATTTATGCTCAAGGTTTAGTGCCTTTGTGAGTTTGTTTCATGAATTGTCGCAGGTAAGTCTCTTCATTTGGTATGTTAGGATGTATGATGGGGATGATCGTACAAAGATGTGTGTAAGCTCAAGTGTGATGTTCATGTTTTGATATGTCCTAACTCATTCTAGCTAGGTAGTGCCCTTTGTCTTGGTTTTGTGTGGGTTTGGTTTGGTCTTTTGGCCATCCTTTTTTTTTTTTTGAGCGACACGGGAGCCTATGTGGTGCTTAGAGGCCACTTCCTTGCTGCTTGCCCCGGACCGCCTCAATTTTGGCGACCCCACGGAAGACCTCTCTCATCTTTATAGGTATTTTTTTTAAGGCTTGAGTGTAGTTTGTACAAATCAACTCTTTACACTTGCAATTACAAAGAATCCATCCAAGCATAACATAGTTATTTGTAGGAATGAATAATGGACCCATTGTGCATCCATTTGACTTCACGCAAGATATTAGGAGAAATGTTTGTATAAGTAGAAAAAATTATTTTTAACAGCGTATAGCTTTCTTGTTTGGAGCGGAGGCATTAGGAGAAATTCTACAATCTCCACTACCTGTAATCTTACCACTCATTGATTATAATATATCTTTTGATGTGCATGTTTTCATATTACTCTAATTGAGGAAAATTGCATGAACATTTAGGTTATTTGCATCTCATTTGTAGGCATGAATCCTCACATCTATGGAAAGATTAGGTTCAGAACTAGCCCAAAACATAGTTGAAAGGCTTCCTAGAAATAGGGATTACATCACTATTCAAGGAGAAGTTTTGTACCTTGATTGTTTTAGTCTGGACATAGAAGGAACATTTGAGGACTTTTATTTTATCTAAGCAGCTTGTGTGCTAGGAGCAGTCAAACAAGTAGTCCTCTCCACTTGGAGGATCCTTTTGGAGTGGGGATTTGACGACTCTTATCCAGAGATAAGAGTATCTCGACTTGACTTTGAAAGCTTTAGAGTGTTCCTTGGTGTGATAAATAGGCTACCTTTTGATTTTGAATCTCAAGGGAGGATTGTGCTTCACGCTTGGCTTTACGAGGAGGAGCGGATTTCTATCAGATACGAAGGACCTGTGGTCTTTGAATGTAGAATCCTGCAGCACCCACACTCCTTGATCACTTCACTTTGATTCTTTTGTGGTAGAAGTCAAGGGTTCCTTTCTAAGAGTTTTCGTGCACTCTAATCATCGTTGTGAACATGCAAATGTCGGGATATCCTCTTTTCTTTGGGGAACCTGGAGACGATCTTGATCTGTTTCTTGCAGATTTTAGAATGGCCTTACACATCAATCGTATCTTCACAAATGATGAAAGGTTAGGGATGTTTCATGTTGTCCTTCGACGTGATTCTGATACATGGTTTCGAGCACTTAGTGAAGAGGTAAGGGTTGTGTTTCCTAGGGTAATTGAGGCATTTCAATCTCAATTTGACCAACCTCTTAACACCCAAAAATTGTGGCGAGATATCACTTTGCTAAAACAAAAAAGTTTAAGTGATTATTATGAGTATAGACAAGAGTTCACTCGTTTATGGACTCTTTGGTTGCGTAGCTTGCCTAACCCAGGAGATGGTGTAGAATTTCTTAAGAAGGAGAGATTCATTGGAGGACTCATTCCCCCATTAAGGATCAAGGTCGAGGCAGGAGAACCAAAAAATTATGCAAATGCTGAGTGTGGGGCAACCCAAAAGGTAAGGAAGATGATGTGTTTGGAGGAGGGAGAAAGTTCAAATACACAAAGAGGACCCTCCCTTCCAACATCAACAACAAGGACAAGGGAGCTTCCGGAGGTAACGGCTGATGTCATTTAGAGGTTAAATGAATCATTGAACAACATGTCAATTCACCTTGCACAAGCCATAGGTCCAAGGGGACAAGCCAAGAAGCCCGAGGAGACAGAGCCACGACCAAGGCGAGTCTTGCAATGTTGGAATTGCGGTGAATCTGGGCATGGGATGTATAATTGTCCTTGGCCTCAGGGGGATCCAGGGAGGCCTAACTTGAATTATCCAGTATTGAATGCAGGTGAAGGTACTAGTCAACAACCAATGCTCTTGCAACGACCAAATGCTGCTCGACCTCCACCACGAGGTGTAGAGGGAGTACCACATTTGCCTCACCCAGATGTTAGTGCCGTAGAAGTCACACAATCCAAAGAGTATGACATTGAAGCAAATGGCATCAAACGTGGGCGTGAGAAAGGTAAGGAAAAGGAAGGTGTAACATCACAAAGTGACCATGGACGAGGAAAGAAAACAAAAGAAACCAAGGAGGGCAAGAGGACTCGGTGTCGCATCAACCTTCAAGACTTTCCTCTTGGACATGGTATGGATCCCTACAACCTTATGGAGGACATGAGAGGTAAGGGTCCAAGCATATCATGGCCCCCAATTTCTTGCATTGTGCCCATAAGTTAGGAGGGAGTTAACAACGGCAGTTAGCACTAGGAGAAGGACAAAAGAAAATGTGTCTGTCATCAAAATTGCACATGCACAAATGGATGAGGATATTATACCTTTGCTAGATTGCTATATCAAGGGAAAACTAGTTAAGAAGGGTCTAGTAGATGGGGGTGCACAAATTTTCATTATGACAGAAGAACTTATGCAAAGACTAGGCATGCACATCCATGAGACTAGGCATGCACATCCATGAGACGCCTGAAATCAAAGTGAAAATGGCAAATAATAGCAAGGCTAGGTGTTTGGGAGTTTGTAAGAATGTTTATGTGGAAGTTTTTGGCATGAAAAAGGCTGTTGATTTCTTTGTTAACTACAAAGGGAAATGGCTACCCATTTATCTTGGGTAGACCTTGGCTAATGAGAATGCGAGCTTTGCAGGATTGGGAAAGTGGAAAGCTGATCTGCAAGAATTACAATCACAAAAAGGTTGTCTTTCACATGAAGGAACAATGTCAAGAAGAGCTCCATGAGGAATCTTCTCAAAGTGAAAGCTATGATGATTGGACCGATGACACCTCAAAAGAAGAAAGCAGCGGAAGCACTACGGACGGGGAGTCACCCATTGAAGTCATGGGTGTACAATTTAGGCCAAACAATAAAACAAGTTGTCAAGGGTTGGAAGAGGTAAGCCTCCAAGAGAACCAAAGTGTGCTTGATGAAGAAGTGCTAAATGGTATGTTGTCCAAGACGCTTACATGGGAGGAAAGAGAGGATTTTAAACAAATGCTGAGAAAATTTCCAAGGCTTTTTGCTAAGGATTACACGGATGTACAAGGATTGGATGCTATTCAGCACAAGATCGAGCTAAAGCCATAGATCAAACCAAAGGCACAAAAGCTACGAAGGCTAGGCGTCATCAAAGAGCAAACACTACTCAAAGAGGTACGAAAGCTTCTAGCAGCAGGATTCATCTACCCTGTAGAGAATTTTGAATGGGTCTCTCCAATTGTGGTCACTCCCAAGAAAAATGGCAAGTGGAGGGTTTGTGTTGATTATCGGCCGCTCAACGAGGCAACAAAAAGGGATCACTTTCCCCTCCCATTTCAAGACGAGATTCTTAATGAGGTGGCAAGTAAAGAAAAGTACACGGTATGTGATGGCTACTCTGGTTACTTTCAAATAGGTATTGCATTAGAGGATCAATTGAAAACAACCTTCATCACTCCTTGGGGTTGTTTTGCTTTTAGAGTCATGCCATTTGGTTTGACAAATGCTCCAGCAACCTTTCAATGTTTCATGAACATGGTGTTTCAGGAATTCTTTGGGAAGTCTATTAGAGTATTCATAGATGATTTTTGCATCTATAGCTCTAAATCATTACATCCACAGAAGGTAGAAGAAGACCTTAAGAAGCTATATGATATGGGAGGTCAAATCAACCCCGACAAGTGTCACATAGGTGAAGATGAAGTGATCTTGCTTGGTCACAAGGTTTCTTCCAAAGGCATTGAGGTGGATCCAGCAAAGGCAAAAGCTCTCATTGAGCTACCATCATCAAAGAGTCTTAAGGAGGTAATCTCATTCGTTCAGAAGGTGAAGTACATGTCACGCTTCATTCACTTGGCATCGGAGTTACTTCACCCCCTTCAAAAGTTGACACAGCAAGTAGAGTTTGCATGGTCTGATGAGCTTGAAGAGTACTTTTATTGTATCAAAATGGTTTTGTCAGAACTACCAACACTTATGCCTCCATGTTGGGAATTCACATTCTTTGTCAGCTCAAGTGTGGGTAAGGAAACATTGGGTGCAATTTTGTTACAACAAGATCCACATATCACTAGGATACAGCCTGTCTACTTTGCTAGTAGGGTCATGAATGCACTTGAAAAGAACTACACAGAAGCAGAGTTTATGATGCTTTCTCTCTTCTTTGCAGTAAGAAAGTTTAGATCGTATCTCTTGCCAAAACCTTTTATCATACTCACTGCTGCTGAAAACTTGTTTCCTTGGGTGTCATCTCAAATGACTCTAAGTACTAGGATTTCAAAATGGATCATGGAGTTGCAAGAGTTCCAATACTCTTTCAAGGTAGAGGACAGTGTGCGTGCACAATTAGCAGGGATTCTCACCTATCGAGTGCATGAAAGAGACATCAAAGTGCCTGAAGTGAAAACCCTACCTTTACCACCCCCTAAAAGTTTACCTAATGCATTCACCTTGTTTTTTGATGGATCATTTAGGAAGGCCATAGGAAAAGCTGGGGGAGGGCTTGTTTTGCATGATTCAAATGGTGAAGTTGTTATGAAAAAGCATGTGAAGTTTCCCGATTCCACGAGCAACAATGAAATAGAATACAACATACTACTCCATGGATTGCAAGTGTGTGTCTCTCAAAAGATACGGCATCTCATGGTAAAAGGGGGATGCGCTTCTTATTGTCAAGCAAATTCTTGGTATTTGGGCTTGTAAAAATGAAAGGCTAAGGAAAAAGGTTCAAGCCATCCGTAGACTCTTCAATCAATTTGAAGAAGTGCAATTGTATCATATTCCTAGGAAACAAAATGAAGTTGTTGATTTGCTTGCCCAAAAGGCAATTGCATGCGATGAGAGTGAAGTGCAAGTCATCCTGGCAGCAGCAACAATAAAGAAACCAAGGTACCAAGGGATGGAGTCATTGGCTCCCATTGTGAGCTATATCCTAGAGGGCGAGTTTCCACAAGGCTTCACAAAGGCTCAAAAGCGGAGGCTCATGGAGAATGCAAGCTCATATCTATTCTTGGAAGGTGCCCTCTACCAAAGAGGAAAAGACCAAGTGTGTAGAAGAATACCAACCATGGAGGAGATTCCACCCATTTTGAAAGGTTTGCATGAAGAAGCTTGTGGTGGTCATTTTGCACAAGAACTCACTGCAAAAAGATTTTACTTGCTGGGTATGTTTGGCCAAGCTTACACATTGATGTTCAACATTGGTGTAAAAGCTACCACAATTGTCAAGTTAATGGAAACAAGCACTTGTTGCATGATTCACGTATGGTCCATTTGAAAAATGGGGCATTGATGCTATGGGTCCATTACCTAGGACTAAAAATGGAAAATTGTATATCTTGGTGGCCATACACTACATGACTAGGTGGGTAGAAGCTCAAAGTGTGGCAAGAGTAAATGAGAGGACAGTGAGCAAGTTTGTATATACTCACATTTGTTGCATATTTGGAACACCTTTGGAAATTGTTTCTGACAATGGTCAAGGATTTAGGAAGGGTTTGCTCACAGAAGTTTGTGATGAGCTTCACATTCTACATCGGCATAGCACCCCCTACTATCCTCAATCAAATGGTTTGGTTGAGAAAGCTAATGGAATCATTGCAGGGATCATCAGAAAGATGGTAAAGAACAAGACCAAGCTATGGGATGACTTCTTGGATGGAGCATTGTGGGCGTATCGAACTACGTATAAGGAAGCTACAGATTTCACACCCTTCCACCTTGTATATGGGCAAGAAGCTTTGCAGCCTATCGAGCTCAACATTCCAACAATACGACTTCATGGAAAGGTGGCACAAGGAGAAGAAGAAGCATGGATGGATCGTCTCCTCACCTTAGCAGAGCTAGAATGGAAGCGGGAGGCAGCTTACGAGTGCTACAAAAGCAAAGCCACGCAAGTAAAAGATAAGCTCAACAAGAAGGTCAAGGACAAAGGAATCAAGGAAGGAGACCCGGTGTTAAGGTATGACAATCGCCTTGATAATCACTTTGATGTGAAGTTCAATACTAGGTAGCAGGGTCCCTACATCGTGAAGAAGGCCTTTAATTCAAGCTACTATGAGCTCATGGATCTGGACGGAAAGGAGCACTCTAAAAAGGTAAATGGTTATCGACTAAAGCCCTACTTGAGTCGTAGTCTACCAAAGGGTTTACAAGACCAAGAGGCTACATCATCATCCATGTTTTGCTGTGACATTCATACACATAAGCCATGCAAAAGTAGTAGGGAGCAACAACAAACACATTCTTTGGAAACATCAAATCTCATCAACACTCGGGTATCACTTGCATTGGAAAGAATGCCTTTTGATGGTACATGAATGTACCATCATCTTGGGGGAGGGCTAAATAATAGCTGCTTTTCGCTATTAAAAATTTCACATTTTTAGCCTCACTCCATCACTACTAACCTTTTAACTCTACCCACGTGCTAACTCAAAGATTGTACATACCTTATTTTTCTTCATTTGTGTGATACCACGCTATAGTGGATATGGTGTGCTCATAAATGTGTATATTTCTCTAAAGTGTGTCCTAACCATAAAACTCCACCTTTACTAATTACCTAAGTAGAGTTGGATCCAAAATATTATTACTGTCCTTAGTATTTATGTAAATATTTCTTTCCTTTGTTTTAAAGGGCATAAATATTAAGAGTGTGATTTTGTAAAAACAAAAAAAAATTGTTTTCACACATATTTTTTTCCATCCCCTTTTATGTAACTAGGTGTGAGTATTTTTTCCCTACCCACCTATTAATTCACTAGGTGTGTGTCGTGTTTTTTTACGGCATAGTGATTTTTGTAAATTTTATATTTATTTACATCTCAAGAGAGTGTATTTATTCATTTATATATTTCTATTTTACTTATCCATGAGATTCCAGTTTTTTACTCACGCTAGTTAACTACAGTGTACTTTTTCCTTCACATTGTGTAAAATTGTAAATATTATTTTTTCACTCCACCTATTGTAAGAAAATATAACAATATATATTTTAGCATACCTCTTTTGTATATTATCTTATCTTATTTTATTTTACTTTTATATTTTATATACATATTATTTATATTTTATTACTATAATCATGCACCTTAGCTTGTACACTTGTTATCATGCATATCATCACCAAATTCAATAATAATTTTTCATGGACTCAATGGAGCATTATTAAGGGTCCATGGGATGGCCTCATGCCTCACCGATTGGAATATATGCAAGTTCAACAACCAAGGACCCCACTTGGAAGACTTTGAGAGGGAGAAAAGACACATGTTTTTAGGCAAATTTTCATGCATGATTCCACTCCGAGTCAGACTTTGCACAAAACTACAAAGTTGTAACTCCTGAGCTAAGGTTTCTGAAAAAATTTATTTCGCATTTTTTGGAGCTATGAGTGATTTTTTTATGGGCATTTTGGTGGACCCCAATTTTGCTATCTTGGTCCAAAATGCTTCACCCTCACTCTCCTCTTCACCCACACAAACTCTCATTACCATCTCCATTCTATTCAAACCTGTAAACACTCCCTCCCCCCTCTAAGTACAACTAATCCTTATCACCTCCACTCTTACATACCTTCCATGAAAGCTTTAAACACTCAACTACCCTAACTACCTGTTTTATCATCTTTGAATTTGCATTCGCATTGGTTGGGTTGTCCTTCTTTGACTGTGAAGTCTCCATTATCTATTTGATTCTCCAATTGGGCCTATTCATAGGAGTTTTTAATGTTGTTGTAGGCCTTTGTTCACTGTCGGTATTTGGCTCTTAACTAGGAGCATTGGAAGACTTAGGAATCCAAATCTCTTGACCTTTGTATCTCCTTTGTTGACTTTGCCTTGCTGTAGGTCTTGTTGAGTTCTTGAGATCTTCATGCAGGTCTGGTGTAGTTGTAGTTCGCTTGTGGTTGATTGGTAGCCAAATCTTTGTACCTGTGTAGAATCCTTGTTCAAGAGGAACGTTCCTTGAGATTCATCTTTGTTCTGTATCCTCTTGAGTTGTGGTAGACTTTAGCATCTTGCAATGTTTTTCTGTTGTATACCTTCTTCTTAGGTATCCTAGGATATTATCGAGTTTAATACCTTGTGGGCCTTCTTTCCTGGGAGAGACTTGACATTACTTCATATACTCTAACCTGTGATTTTGGCACCCATATTTGTCTGTTCCTCCATAGTACTCCTATTCTTTTAAGCTCCATTATGATGCTATCCATCCCATGTGTTTGGCTTTCTGTGTTGATTTCTTGTCTTTAACCCAAATCAGATCATTGACTTTGACTAAACTGCTCGAAACAAACACTTGATTGAATTTCCTTTGCTTACTTGAGTACTTTGGCTGAAATATCTTTGCTTTTCTGGGTGTCTCCTTAGAGGATTCAATAGGGTCAGCAATTGACTTGAAGTCTTGAAAGCCTGACTTTCTTGAAGAAGCTAATCCATGAGGGTTCTTTGATGTAGAGGCATATGATGTCACACCTTTCATGCTTATCGGTGGAAGTTCCACCTCTATGGAGAGTGGCTTCAGACCCTGTTTTCCAATCTGACTTACAGCAGCTGATTCAGCTGGAAATGTCTGGATCTTTGGACTTACTAATTCTTCCATATTTATTGCAACCTCGTTCTTCTTAACTTCTGGCTTTGGTGGCATTCTCTGCTCAATAGCTATTGTGTTTGCTCTTTGCTCTGTTTGATCTGCACTTCTTATTGCCTGATTTTCTTTAAGCTCTTCTGAACTTCTTATTGATGGAGATGAATCATCTTCAATAAGATCTTCCATTTGAAATGTACTTGAGGACTTTTCTGTCATCCGCGAGTGACCAATCTTAGTGTTCATTCTTGGTTGACTCTGAAGAGTGCATCTTCATTAAAATCTGTATCTCTAACATCTTTTGAGCCTTTTGGCATTCCCATTGTGACGTGCTCTGGCATATGATTACGTGGAATTGAGCTAGGATGATCTGTGAACTTACTTCATTGGTGGTGGAGATGATTTCCCAGCATTCTGCTTGTTTGTCTCTAGATATGCTCACAAATTCAGGAGCATCTTCCAGTTGTGGTTAGCCACATCTTTTCCAAGTGCAAAAAGACGTGAGGTTTCTTGTCTAGTTGAAAATCTAGCTTTACTTCAGTTGTGACAGCTTTTCTTCATTCTCACCAAAAATGTTGCACTTGATAGTCTCAAGAGTGGTTGTGTCCTTTGGTTGAGCTTTATCTGCAGTTTCTTTGCTTTGATCACATGCTTCCATTGATGTTGACTCCATTGGTTGTAATATTGTACTTTTTTCTTGCAATTTTTGAGCATTATCTGCTTGCATATGGGTAGCCCTTGATCTTAATAGATCCACTGTACTTTCTGAAAAAATATGTCTCTTCGGAGGAGATTTTGGTGGTGATCTTTGTGTAGCCTTCCGACCTTTAGCTTCTGTTGATTTTGACTTTTTTGTTACCTGTTCTGGCAACTTGAGGCTTTGCATCATCTTTAGATAGTCTTTGACTTTAGTCAAATCCATCCATAGGGGTTTGTACAAGGTGATGATCTTGCTGATATTTGTTACCA
Source organism: Adiantum capillus-veneris (assembly GCF_014529385.1). Classification (NCBI taxonomy): domain Eukaryota; kingdom Viridiplantae; phylum Streptophyta; class Polypodiopsida; order Polypodiales; family Pteridaceae; genus Adiantum; species Adiantum capillus-veneris. The sequence continues at coordinate 60,732,037 of NC_140942.1, read as the reverse complement.
TGTGCATCTTAATATGCATATGTGAGCTTCATCACATGTAACTGTTTGAACACTATTGGATTTGTTGGTTTTTGAATTTGACTTGTGGAGATCAGTTAATACTTTTTTCCCTGATGATATTCATAGAGGCATTTGGTTGTTGATCCTGATGGAATCTGGGTCAATTGAAAACTAACCCATATGATCTTCATAGAGGCATTTGGTTGTTGATCCTGATGGAATCTGGGTCAGTTGAAAACTTCCAATAACCATTTGATCTTTCAATGGTTTCTGCTTTGAAGGAGTTTGTTGGCTAGAAGCCCTAGGGCTTCTAACTGGTGTAACATTTCCTGGTACATAAGCTGATCTTGATGGATTTGCAGCTCCCCCCTTCCTAGGGTGATCACTATAGCCTGCTTCATTATAGAAGTTCAAATTTTTTTGGCTCTGATTTAGTCTCACCTTCAAGGATTGTGAAAGTACACTTTAGAGAGCATTGTTAATGTTTGGCATCTATAAACCTTCTGCATAGTTTCCTATGTATCTGCTTGAAATATGACAAATTATTCCCCAAGTCAAGCTGTAGATAGCATTATCTTTGCCATAATATTGTCTATCCCATGGTTCTCCTATGATATGAGCTTCTGTGATTTCAAGACCCAAGGCATCATAGATGTTCAACTCTCGTCTATATCTACGACTGTTTTGGTCAAAGTATATGCTCATTGGGTTACAACATCGGAGCTTGATTTTCGATGGAGGAGTGTTTGGCTCTTAGCATATTTCTGGGTTCACTTGGGTAATATCCTTTAGCTCTAGAAAGGATGTGCTATAATAGATTCTTTCCTCTCAAATGAACCATTCTTTCTGATCTATCACTGGACGCACTTCTATGAGTTGGTAAACATTGGTTGATCCTTTTTGTACAGTTTCCCTTTTTGGTCTACATAGTGTGCATATGAATTATGTGTGCCATACAAAGCTAACATCATTCTATTTGATGTGTCTCTTAGACTCGTGAATGATTGCACACTTGTGGCTGTGGATACAGAATCGTTTATAAATCTAACAGTCTTTTCAACATTCGATGATATCTGGACACCTTGACCAAATTCATGTAGGAATTTGTTGTTCAGAGAATCAATTTTAAGCTTTTCAGGTGTGTGCATCTTTATGCTCATTTTGAACTTGCAGTGTTTTTACTGGTGTTTCTAATGGTAATGCGGAATCATCCGATTGCATTAAATGTGACAAGTTAAATGCACTTACATCGAGATTCGCATTTTCAGTTTTCTCTGTAACTTTCTTGGCAGTTAATATGTCCCTATTGTCTGGATTTCTTGGACAATCTTCAAAAACATGTCCACCTTTTCGTTCACAATCTGAGCAATACGCCATGACTGTTGGTATTTCAATTGGCTCCATCATCTCAAGCTCTTGCTGAGAAGTTTCTGCTTCTATGCTTACCAAGTTGTCGATATCTTCTTTCAGAACATTAAGCATCAAATTGTAGAATGCTCCATCTTGACCTTTATACCGTCTTTGACCTCTGACTCTCCAATTAGATTTTCTTCTATTGGTTGATCTTTTGGATCTTGCAATTCTGGTTCTCGACTATAGATCTGAACACTGTAATCCATGTACAATGACCCTGATTGCATATGCACCAAATGGATGTTTTGTTGGCTTGTGCAGATTTTTGGATAAACACTTGGGTTGATTTTTTGCACTTCTATCTGCACTTCATCTTTCAGCTTGCAATACCTGGCTCCACTGAAGTCTGTGAACATCTAGGAGTTATCTGAATGTGTCTTTACTTTGATCAATAGGATCTTGGCTCCTATGTTTCTTTTGTTGCTCGTCATGTATCTATGGCCTTCTGAATCTGCATATAAGACCTTATCTCCATTGTAGCCATATAGCTGCTCTGTTGCACTTGTATCTGTGTTGTCACTGCTGCTAGCTTGCTCTGTTGTACTTGAATTCTCGGCTCGATTTGAGTCCATGTCAGCTGGTTTTGTAAAAATTGTCTCCTAGCAGATTTTGGTATCGACGATTAGTAGAATTTCTGCTACTTTGGTCTGATAAAACAGGTTGTGGAAAAGCACTTTTGTAGTTGACTGCTCTTAGACTCACAAGTATTGATTAACTCTAGCTTGAAAGTGTTAGAATTGATCTGGGCCTTTGAAATGATAAAACTAAATAGCCTAATCTACAATCCATCGTGATTGGTGCCTCTGTTCGTCCGATTAGAAGCTCAATTTGCACGCTTCATTTTGACAAATGTAAAAAAAAAATATGCCGCTCACGGCTTGGAGTTGGTTGTTTTCTCGCTTTTGTGTTGTTTGCTCGGTGTGCGATCCTTCCGACTTTGCTTCTTTTTTTCTGGCTCTTTCGATGACTTTCTTTATATTTTTATTACTTTTTTGTGAAATTTAGAATTTTCAAAAAAATTACTATTTTTATGATTTCTAAGGAAAATTTTAAATTTTTGAGGATTTTTACTGGTAATTTCGAATTTTTTTGGGATTTTTTTAAGGTTTTATGAATTTTTTATATTTTGGGAGATTTTTTCGATAAGGTTTTGATTTTTTATTATTTTCTAGGAGCTGTTATGAATTTTTTATCATTTTTGTGATTTATCTGTGAATTTTTTCGGATAATTTATGAATTCTTATGAATTTTCTATCATTTTTAGGGATTTATCTATTAAAAAATTTTTACTTATATGAATTTCTATGAGGTTTTTATTTTTCTATGAATTTTTTATGAGTTTTTCTATTTTTTGTGATTTTTTTATCTTTTTTTGGATTTTTAAATTGCTTTTTGTGATATTTAAAGGTTTTTTTGTATTTCTTGTATTTTCTTTTTGTTTTTTTATTTCTGATTAATATACAAATAAATGAAATCAAAGTGAGAGAAAAGAAAATGAAATTTAAAGGGAATGAAATGAAATTAAAATGAAATTGAAAAGAAACAAAATGAAATGAATAAAAAGTCAATGACACAAAAAATAGGGAAAAGACAAGGCTCCAGTAGGCACAGCAGTTCATGAATTGTGTATGTAGGGGTGCGTCCATGCGTGTGTGTGTGTGTGTGTGGTGGTTGATGGCGTTCACGCGTAAAGAGGAGGGAGACGAGAGAGAGAAAGTTAGAGAGAGAGAATAACAGTGACCTGGCGGGTAGTACGAGACAAGAGAGAAAGAGAGAGAGAGAGAGATACTTGTCGTCGTTGATGTGGCGTGCTGCAATTGGTGCGTAGGAGGAAGTGACAAGGGAGCGAGAGAGAGAGTCAACACTTTTCGACGAAGTAATGCGAGGCCGCAAAAAATCGAAAATCACCGTCGAGATTGCCACAAACGTCGACGCCGTATCAGACCGCACGCCAAAGTTCGGAAAATCCTGTCGATCCGCACCAAAACTCAAAAATTATTTTTTTTTATTTTCGAACGTCCAAAAGCGCCAAAATTAGGCGGAAAATCAGCCGAAACGCAACAAACTCATCCGAAAATCCAAAATTTTGCCAAAAAAATCCAAAACTTTCTCGAAAAAATATAAAAATCTAAGAAAATCATCGACAATCACAAACGAACACTTTCGACATACAAAGGCACACCAAAAATATCAGTTTTTACCGAAAACGCCAGATTCAACAAAATTATCAACCCGGTCCCCGAAAATAGTAAAACGCTCAAAATATGACAAACGAAAGCCTAAATGCGCTCGAAATCAAGCCGTAAACACACATGCAAAACAGCTCGTAACCATAATTAATGCAAAAATTTAGCAAAAAATTGCCAAAAATATCCAAAAAAAATAAAAAATTCTCCACACATAGGGGATTAGTGCAGCCAAATAAAATCACAAAAAGCATATCAATTCAAGTGCGAAACAATTTGATCGATAAAATCCAAACTAGGCAATTAAACCGGCAAAATTAGGTCAAAATTTGACACATTTAGAGTGTGTAAATCCCTGTTTTAAGCTCAAAAACGCAGCAATTAACCATTACATATCAAACATGCAATCAAAAGTGGAATTAATCATGCACATTAAGCACTTTTTAGGCACACACACACACACTAATAATTGGCAGTTTTTACCAATCTTTAGGTGCGCACACAAAAGGGGTAATCTTGTCGAAATTGCAATGGGTGATTTCACAAATCTCTAGTTGGGCATGACCACAACACAAATCAATCATCACAATTAAAAAATCATTAAGCACACATTGATTTTTAGGTGCACAATCAAGGGCAAAATAGTGCACACACACCTAAAATTAAGCATACCCACACTCAATTAGAATGCACACACACTTGATTTTAGTGCACACACTTGCAATTGACAATTCAAGCATGTAATTAAATCAATTAAGCACACAATTAGCAACACACATTCACCAATTAACAATTGAACTTGTCAATTTCATATGCCACCAAATCTGAAAAATTTTGGCATTACGACGGCATGAAAAGGAACAATCCAAAAAATTTCAAAGTAACATAGCATCAACATTGCAATGCAACAACATGGCATTGACATTGCATCATCACGGTGGAGTCTCTACACAATTCTAGACATCTTTAGATTCTAGGGAGGTTGAGAATACAACCTTGATTACCTTTCCAATGAAGATCAATTAAATGGTTGAAAGCTCCAATCCTTGGTAGCAAATTAGTGTTGTGTAAGTTAGCAAAATTAGTGAAATTAGCAAGGGGTTAGTGTAAAATTAGAGTGTATAAACACACAATTGGCAAGATTCGGTGATAAATTAAAGAATAATGAACACATTGCTTCATGCACACACATCCAAAATCCACAAAACCATAAACACACAAGTGAAATTAGTAGTGAAATTAGTGAGGAAACATGTACAATTATGCTACAATTACACTAGCGTAGGTCATCGTCCCCGGCACGGGGCCAAATGTTGGGGGTCCCATCATTGCATAGGTCCAATGACAAACAAAATTATCAATTCGGAGAGATGAGCTACCCGGCTAGGGCATGGAAACACTCACACAATTAGTGTGCTAATCATGGCAATATGAATGGTTGACTCTATGAGGTGAACTTCTCGGCCTATGAAGGAGCTAAGCCACAATGATGGGCTCCACTTCCCTTCACCTCCAATAAACCCAATTACACACACTAACGATTTCAAGACGCACACAACACTAATCCTATCTTGCAACACACTAATCGCAAGCACACATACATAGATCTATCGAGCACCACACTCCAATCAAACCTACATGCACACACAAGCAAGAGAGGGAAATCACACAAGCTTAGAGCGGGATTAACCACTAATTAGTTAAGATCTAGTTAATCAAAGCATCATAGGCAATCACAAGAAGCATGAGAGAGGCATAGTGAAAGAGAATTAAGCATTGATTAGCGTTAATCAAGTCACATGAGCAAGGAGAAGCTCAAGGACTCCATAGCCACACACCTCAAGATCTCTCACCAAAGAGTGCTCTCAACAAATGAGCTTGAGAACCCTAATTTCTTTTACACACTGTCTTATATACCTAGGGTAAAAATATGCAATGTCTGAGTGTCCAAGGTCTTTAGCGCTCCACCACTTACTGAATCTGCTACCTAGACACATTAACTGACCTGTTCTTTATAGCTTGGAACTTCCATTGAGCCCGTAACACATTGAAATATTACAATGCCTTGAAATAAATCGAGAATTTACAATACGTGATCATTTTGGAAAAATGTGAAAAATGTGTAACTCCAATCTTCGCTGCTTCTTTGTATCCATCCTTGATGTGCATCCGTACGTCTTCAGTCTTTAGCCGCTCTTGTTAACTGACGTTGGCTTAGTTAACTTATCTATCTGTAGTTACTGCACGTGATGATTACACAATACGATAAATCTTACAATCTAAATATAGATTATTAAATATCAATATATTTAGACACGATATTCCTAATTTAATTTTAATGAGAGCATACTGTGATGGCTCTACACACCACCAAAAAAAATCTATCTATGTTCACTTTGAAGTGAGAAAATCTCTGCACGTCAAAATCGAACACTGAACTAGATAAAACTAACCTCTATTATATTATATTTTCCAAAATCATTACCTCATGTGAGAGTATCCTCTGCACACAACGGCAACACCTAAATCAACTCATTAATTCACTTTCAAGCATCAGTTAATTGAGCACATAGAAAGTGACTCCTATAAAATAAACACCTTGTAAAGAGTGAGAGTGTGCGCTCTACACAACATACAAGGCTTATACAATTTGAACTCATTGGTCCACCTCCATGGCCATCCAATAGGGATTGAGTACACCTTGTGGGCATCTGTGCTAGGGAGCTGACATGTGTCCCTCTTTCCCTTTTTGTAAGGTTAGCTTGTATGTGTGTGTGTGTGTGTGTGAGTTTCTCTCTCATCCCCTACTTCTTGGGCTCGCCCCCTCCTATGTAGGACTTGAGAAGACTTTTTGGGACACACACAAAGTATCCAATTTCCCTAGTGTTTGGCCTTTGGACACAACCTTTGAATTTTGGAACCTTAGCATTTTGGAATTCTTAATGGGCTGAACCTTAGGGTCTTTTTAGCCCATTGTTGCACCTTGCTCTTTTGCAGATGGCCCCCCCTTTGGATCCCTACGGTGACTAGTCTACCAGCTTAACCAATATTCTAGCTTTTTCTCCCCTGGCACTTCCCCATATTAAATGATCAGTTTAACATGAGAAAATCATTTAGGAGAATTAGATATTAGTTATTATGACATTAACTCTCTCTTGAAATCATAGTCATCCTCGACTATGGGGTAGAGAAGATAAAGCATACTCATTAGTCCTTTTCCTAGCGGGTAGAGGATGCCTATGTTACCCTACAACATCGTTCCATAATGGATGATTTGGCACTTGAGAGCCTAAGCTGCAGTAAGCATGTCTGCACATTAGTCCTATCAATCTTCCCTAGTAGAGTGACAAGTTCTACTTGGTGTTCGGGAGACGTCATCTCCGCAAACTTGATCTAAGCATGCATACTACTTCATTTTTTCACAATAAAGAAAAAGGGAGTCTTGTAAGACAAAAATTTTGTTCATTTTTAACATTTGTACATTTGCTTACTCTTGGAAAGCATTGTAAGCATTGACAAGTTTTAGGTTATCCTTTAATTGTATGCCTTGCATCCATCTAGCATCTTCAAAAAAATAATTCTTAAACTTAATAAGATATCATCGGATAGTCTTACCACCTCTTAGTACCTTTGTCTTCATGTCGGAGGATGGACTTGGGCTGCAGCACCTCTTCTTGGTCCTCAATCTCCGGTGGGTCTTCAATAGTTGGTTCTTGAGGTGGCTCTCCTTTGTAAGGCTTTAATAGGCTCACATGAAAAGCATTGTGTATGAGCCAATGGTTGGGCAACTGGAGTTGATAGGCCATCTCATTGATTTGCCTAAGAATCTGGAAGGGACCATAGTACCTTTTTGCTAACTTAGCATAGTACTTTTGGTGTCCCATAGGATTCTTGCCCATCGTGTGCCTTAATCGAGCCTTGAGAAATTTGAGTAAGACCCAATCATTTTCTTTAAAGCCTTGGGCTCTTCTGTGCTTGTCATCAGCAACCTTTTGCCTTTGCTGTGAGATAGAGATAGCATCCTTAATCTTTTGGAAAGAATCTTTGTTACCATATACATGTGGTAGTGATGTGTGTGAACACACTAGGACCGCCGAGGCATTTTTTCCCTCTTTAGGAGGTTTTTTCCCCCGAGCATTGTATATACGCCCATCACTCTAGGGCTATCTATCTTTCCATTGCACACTAAGTAATACACTCTCAGTTGTGTGCCTTAAGCTTCCTTCATCTTCTCCAGGCTGTGTGTGTCTCTCTACAACCCTAATTCCAACAATTGGTATCAGAGCAGGTTGCATCCTCCCGGGCTTAGTCGCCAGCTGCTCCAGCACACGCCTGCTCACTTTCTCCGATTTCAGTGAGCTTTGGTGAGCGTTAACAGGTCGACAAATACATCGGGAAGACTCGTAGAGCTAGGTCTGCTCAGATTTTTGATTTGGGCTCAATTCAGCCTCCGTTTCCAATACAGGCAGTACTGCACAGGCTATTTCATCATTTTGTGCAGAATTTTTGTCACTATCGTTTTCTGCATAACAGGTGCCTTATAGTCTTCTACGGTTTGTGCTCTATAGCATGTGTTGTTCCCGCTCCATTTCTCCTATTTTCGGGCAGTTTTCACATCAGGTGCAGCATTTACCATGGCTGACAACAACAACACAGATGTGTTCAAGATTTTTGCTACTGAGGAAAATTTGGATGGGGACAACTATCCTATGTGGGCTTATATGATGCAACATGTTCTTGTGTCAAAGGGCGTCTGGAACATTGTGCAAGACATTGATGTACGTCCTGGTTCTGAGGATGTACGCGATATTGAGGATGTTGCAGGTCTTGCTACAAGGATTGCTGTTGTTAGAGTTTTTTTACCTACGGCAGAACAAGCTCGTTGGGGTGTAAAGGATGTGCAGGCTCATGCATTGATTGCGTTGTCTGTGAAGCGCACCATTGTTCCTCACATCCGTTCAGCAAAATCTGCAAAACAGGCTTGGGATATTTTGGCTGGTCTTTATACAAGTCGCAATGAGGCTAAAATTGCTTTGCTACGTAAAGAGTTGGAGTCAAAGATTATGCATGAGGAAGATGATATGGACACTTTTCTTGCTAGTGTCAAGGATATTAATGAGCAGCTTATTTCTGCGGGTGAAGTCATTTCAGATAGTTTCCTTGTGCAAAATGTTCTTGATGCCTTACCAGATTCTTACCAGACTTTTGCTAGTACTTGGAGACTGATGACCCAAGGAAATCCTGAAGTTGTCAAGTTTCATGCATTGTGCACATTGCTGTTGCAAGAGTCACTTTCCTGAAAAAACAGGACTAGGCAGCGTGCAGTTGAACAGGCTTTCATTGCTTCCCAAAGAAAGGGTGGTAACAGCAATGCAGCCACTTCTTATGGTTATGCTGCGAGTGGCAAAAATACTGTTCCTAATGCTTCTGCTGGCAGAACTTCGTCTGGCAATTCTGGTGATAAGGGCAAAAAGAAGATGCTTTGCCATTATTGTAAAGCTAATGATCACTTGATCAAGTCGTGTCCTAAGTTGAAGGCCAAAGAGGCTAAGAAGAAAGAGGGTGGTTCCACTGCAAATGTTGGTTCCACTACAAATGCAGCCATTGTTGAATCTTCTGTGAAAGGAGACTGTGATGCTGATGTTGATACAGAATGGGCTTTTAGCGCATAGTGCACTTACAATTATGCTGTCCATGATGCATGCTTGTCAGTTACTGCAGATTCACATGTGTGGTATTTCGACAGTGGTGCTACAAAGCACATCACCTCACATCGTGAATTGTTGACCTCTCTCGAGTCTGTCCCTCATGGGAATTCAGTCACTTGTGCCAACAATGCCTCTTATCCAGTTCAGGGAGTTGGAAATATTGTGCTTACTGTTGCTAATGGCAGTTCTTTCACACTTGTTGATGTACTTTATGTACCTGGGATCAAGAAGAATCTCTTGTCTATATCCGCACTTGCTAGACTTGGACTTGTAGTCAAATTTGTGGATGGCAGATGTACAGTTCATGATCTCAGTTTTGGTAATGAAATTGTTGCATCTGGCCTTTTGTTTCGTGGGCTGTATAAGCTCACTTTGTATGACAAGTGTGGAAAAAATTTTGCAAATGCTGTTGCAAATTCAAGGGCTATTTCAGATGCAAAACTTTGGCATGCACGTTTTGGTCATCTGAATTTTGCCACTTTGCTGCGTTTGCAGAAATTTGACATGGTTACTTCTTTGCCACCTCTTGAAGCACCTGTCAAACATGTTTGTGAAGGCTGTATTTTGGGTAAGATGCAGCGTTCTAAGTTTCCAAAGGATGGTTCAGTTCGGGCCGCATGCAAGTTGCAGCTTGTGCATAGTGATGTTTGTGGGCCCATGCAAACTCCGTCCTTGGGCAATTACCTGTACTTCATGACTTTCATTGATGATTACTCCAGGCATGCATGGGTATTTCCACTTAAAGCAAAGTCCAAAGTTTTTATGTGCTTCAAACAATTTCTGGCTATGGCTGAAAATGTCTCGAAATGTACTATGGGCACCCTCTGTTCCGATCGAGGGGGGGAGTATATGTCTCATGAATTTAATGTATTTCTGGCTAGTCGTGGGATAAAACAACAATGTACAGTGCCTTATACACCTCAGCAAAATGGTGTTGCTGAGAGGAAAAACAGGTCACTGACGGAAATGGAATGATGTATGGTCAAAAGTCAAGCTTTACCGCATTCTTTTTGGCTTGAGGCCATCATTTGTGCCACTTATGTACTTAACAGGTGTGCTACGAAAGCTTTGCAGTCTATTACTCCATATGAAGCATGGCATGATAGAAAGCCTTCTATTGAGCACATGCGTGTTTTTGGTTGTTTGGCATATGCTTTGGTGCCACAAGTGCAGCGCAGAAAATTGGATGATAAGGCTGTCAAATGTATTTTTGTTGGTTATAGTGCTGAAAGCAAAGGTTACAGGTTGTATCATCCGCAAACAAAACGTATTCTGGTTTCTTGAGATGTAGTGTTTGTGGAAGATTCTATTCAGCCCTTGATGTCATGTACTAGAGACAGCAATGTAAGCTCACAAGACATTTATGACACTTTGTTGCCTCTTTTCAGTGGTGGAAATACAAATGTAAGTTCCAATGAGGCAAATGTACAGCCTATGGGGGTCTCTGAAAATGTTCTAGATCAGCCTATTACTGATGCAGATGTACATAATGTACTTGATGAGGAAGGGCTGAAAATGAGGAGGCTAGAGGTATGCCAAAATGGCTGGTGCACACTTTGCGTGATAGTAAATTGGATGCACCTTTGTCTAGTCGTACTCGTTCAGGATCTCGCCATGCATCTTATGCATCAGATTGTTATGCTTTGGCTGTGTCTAGTTTACATGATGTTGAGGAGCCTCTGTCCTTTGATGAAGCACAGAATTCAGAAAATTGGATGGCTGGCATGCAATTAGAATATGATGCACTTATAGAAAGTGACACATGGACTTTATGTGATTTGCCTCCTGGCAAAAAGGCCATTGGTACGAAGTGGGTTTACAAGTTGAAATGCAAACCGGATGGTGCGATCGATCGCCATAAGGCTCGACTTGTTGCAAAGGGTTATGCACAGCAAAAAGGCATAGATTATAAAGAGACTTTTTCTCCCACTTGTCGTATGACTACTGTGCATTTTCTATGTGCATTGGCAGCTCATTTTGGTTGGGATGTACATCAATCAGACATTGTTACTGCTTTCTTGAATGGTGACATATTTGAGGAAGTTTATGTAACGCAGCCTCGCGGTTTTGTCAGAAAAGGACAAGAGGACAAAGTGTGCAAATGTAACAAGGCTTTGTATGGGTTGAAGCAATCTCCTCGTGATTGGTGTGAGAAAGTTGACACTCATTTGGTCAAACAAGGCTTTCGTAACAATCCAACAGAAAGCACATTGTATGTAAAGCATGAGGGTGATGTACTTCTCATTGTGGTTCTTTATGTTGATGATTTGCTGATCATTGGACCAAATGAGAGACATATTGCTGAATTTAAGGCTGATTTGAATGCTACTTTCAAGATGAAAGATTTGGGGCTGTTGCATCATTACTTGGGTATACAGTTTAAACAGTGTGATGGTGGTATTGCCTTGTGTCAGAAAAGTTACATAAAGACATTGCTATGTAAGTTTGGACTCGAGGAATGGAAACCTATTGCCACTCCCATGGAAACAGGTTTGAATTTGAGTCTACATGATGCTGGCGATCCTGCTGATGTCACTCTTTATCAAACTTCTGTTGGCTGCCTCATTTATGTATGCAACACGTGGCCGGATATTCAGTTTGCAGTCTCACAGGTCAGCAGATTTATGCATAGCCCAGGGTCTAAGCATTGGCAGGCTGTCAAGAGGATTTTCCGCTACCTTAGTGACCCTTCCAAAACTTACTGGACGTTCTATAATCTCTATCCGACACTATGGACATTGGCAAGCCATGATACTTGAAGATTTGTGAAATGAAGAGGGTTGCCATTTGATGGGCTTTGATAGTCTTTTTGACAGGTATAAAATGAGCTTGTTTACTGAACCTGTCTACTATCGTCCATATTCCCGTATTCCCATGAATAGACTTAGGCAATCCAACGATAAAATCCATGAATATGCTCTCCCATGGTGAATTAGGGATTGGCAAAGGTTGAAGCAATCCAGGCTGCTTCCCTCTATCGAACTTCGTCTTTTGGCATACCACACATTTAGAAAGATACTCTTGTATGTTTTCTTTCATGGTAGGACAATAGAAATATGTATCAATCCCCTTTAGGGTAGACCAAATCCCTCTATGCCCCGAATAAGGAGGAGCATGAGATTCATACATTACTTTCTCACGTAGTAAGGTAGTAACGCATAGTCTATTGCCATAGAGAAGATGACCATCTTGTAAATAATTGGTTCCTCTTTCTTCCCTAATGCAAGGGCTGAAATGACATCTCTAAAATCGGGATCAATAGCATGCTCATCTATCATAGAAGATAGATCATTGTGAGTTGCTATGGAAACCGCATTTACTCTCCGTCGTCTTGAGAGTGCATCGGCTACTTGATTATGCTTGCCAGCAATGTGAGCAATGTGAATATGAAATTGCAAAAGGAAATTTTCCCACCTCATTTGTTTGACGGAGAGCTTGGTTTGCGTCATGAAGTACTTAAGACTTTGGTGATCCATTCCCAGAATGAAAGGAGTCCCCAATAAATAATGCTTCCATGAGTCTAAGGCATGTAGAACTACGAGGAGTTCCTTTTCATATATGCCTAGAGCTTGCTCAATAGGGTTGAGCCTTCAACTTTCATAGCATATGGCGTGCTCTTCTTGGAGCAAAACAGCTCCAAGGCAATCACCACAAGTGTCACATTGGACCTCAAATGGCTTTGAGAGATCCGGTAGTGTAAAGCACAAGTTGAGAGATAAGCTTTTTAAAGGATTGTTCTTCTTGGCAGACCATGTATACCTAACATTTTTCTTTGTTAGTTCATGTAATGGTCCTACTATTAGTGAGAACTTTTCTATGAAGAGTCTATACTATGCACACATACCTATAAAGCTTCTTGGTTCATGAAGATTCCTTGGTTTAGGCCATCCTTTTATTACCTCTAACTTCGATGGATCCATTTGGTTTCCATCTTGAGAGACAATGTGACCTAAATACTGAATCTCTTGCAAGAAAAATTCACTTTTCTTTCGATTAGCATAAAGTTTATTCTCTCTTAGAACTTGAAATATTACCTGGAGGTGTTGCTTGTGTTCTTCTAATGAATTAGAGTAGATGATGATATCATCAAAGAACACTCCAGTAAAGGTTTGGTGAGGCCTGAATAGCTTCTCCATCAAGCGGTTGAATGTGGCTGGTGCATTGGTCAAGCCAAAAGGCATGACAATGTATTCGTAAAGACTAAACGTAGTGTGAAATGCGGTCTTAACACTGTCTTGATCAACTATCCTTATTTGATGATAGCCACTTTTTAGGTCAATCCTACTGAAGTAGGTGGACCCTTTTAGCTTATCAAATAGGTCTTCAACCCGTGGAACGGGAAATCTATTCTTGATAGTGATCCTATTTAGTGCTCTATAGTCGACACGCATATGAAATGTGCCATCTTTCTTTTGCACTAATAGCATAGGAGAACAAAATGGAGATGAGCTAGGCCTAACCATGCCCTTCTCAACTAACTCATGCACTTGCCGGATAATCTCCTCGTGCTGAGCTTGAGAAACTCTATAAGGAGGTTTATTAGGCGGTGAACTTCCTGGAAGAAGCTCAATTGCATGCTCATCATTGCCTCGTCTAGGAGGTAGCTCACAAGGGATGTCGTCAATAAAGACATCTTGAAACCCCTTGAGAAAATTGGATAACTCTAATTCCTTGTGAGTGTGTTTATTTTCTTTTGTTAAAACATTAGGCTCATTTTGAGAATCTTTAATAAAAATCATGTACACAGAAATAGACCTCTTTATTGACTTATTGAAAGCTTGTGTATGTACAATGGGTATGGTGTTACCCATTTGCTTGGCATCTATGTACATATCTTTTTCCCTGGACCTAAAGTAGATTCTTCTTTCAGGGAATTAACATTGGCAGCCATGTGATCAAACCATGGTGCCCCTAGGATTGCATCCTCATGCTTGAGAGGAGAGATAAACAAGTCCTCTTTGTCCACATAGCTTTGGACATGGAGCCTCAATTTCCTGATTAAGGGAGTGACTGAAGCTTCTTGCCCCTTGAAAGCACCGTCTATGGGTTGGACATCTCCCATCTTGTAAGCTTGTATGCCTAGCTTGGTGGCCAACTCTGTGGATATAAAATTGTGAGTAGAATCAGGGTCAAAGAGAATAAAAGCATCATGTTCTCTTACCTTTCCCCAAGCATGGCATAGAGGAGATCCTTTATGGTGAGTTTCCTCCTCTTGGATTTCAACCAAGGTAGCACTAGGAGGTTCATGGCAGGTGTTCTTTTGGGGACAAGCACGATATGCATGCCCTTGTTTCCCGCACTTGAAACAGCGGTTATCCTTGTGATAACACTCAAGCTCTTCAGGAGAGAGTTTATTTTTGCCTTTGTAAACTTTGTTGGAGTTTCCCTTAGGAGACTTTTGGACATTGTACTTCCCCATAAGCTCATTGGAACCCATGTTTTCTGTGGGCTTAAAATTTCTTTTAGTCCCTGTTTGGAAATTGATTCAAGAAGCCACCATAGTATGGTGTATAACCGCCGATATGGTGCGTGGCCTTTGGGTGTTGACATACTCCGCCATTTCTTCAGTTAAGCCCACCCAAAATTGTTGCTTTTGCTCTCCAAAATCCAACTTTTTGAAGACACCGGCTTTGAGTTGTAATTCCCAAAACTTGTCTACATATTTGTGAATGGATTTGTAGGGAGAGAGCTTCAAGCTTTGCCATTCGGTGAGTACTTTGTCTTTGGCATGAGTGGCCAAAAACTGCTTCATAATGGAAGCTCTTAATGCTTTACATGTTCGTGGAGATTCATCATTAGCCCGTAGGCTAGACCACCATTGCCTGGCGAACTTTTGAAAGTGCATAGCTACATGGTGTAGCTTAGAGGACTCCGTGAAGCCCTCGTCTCCAAACGCCGCATCGAACTATTGGATAAAGGCCAAGAATTTGTCCATAGCACCAAAGGTGCCATCGTAGGTAAGGAAAGAGATGCTCTTCCTCCCTCTTTGAACTTCTTGAGCTTGCATGACCTCTTCCACGTGCCATAGGATTTCCTATGGCCTCTTCTTTTTTATGGTTCAAAAGTTGCACCATCACTTTCTTCAGAAGATGAAAAATTTAAGGAAGATGGAGAAGAGGGTGACCTCTTTCTCGCCTTTTTCTTACCTTGATCTTCTTTGTCTTCACCATCACTTTCATAAGAGGAAGAGGATGAAGAAGATGGAGAAGAGGGTGTCCTCTTTCTCGCCTTTTTCTTCTCTTGATTTTTGTCATCCCTCTTTGAATTATGGTGTGGAGAAGCATGCGATGGTCTCCTCCATTTTGGAGGTGATGGAGAGTGTTTAGTTCGCCGTCTTCGTGGAGCCATCTCTGCCGAGGTGGCAGGAGACTCATTTATTTCTCGTTCCTTCGGTGGAGGCTCTTGAATTCTCCTTTGGGGAGGAGATGCATCATCAAGAAGCAAATTTTTGAGCCCTTCATATGGATCCTCTTCTTCTTCCCAAATTGGAGAGAGGCATCTTTTGGAAGTCTCGCAAGGAGACTTCCTATGTGCTCTCTCGTCATAGTGTGGAGCTTGGAGAATCCCATGGGCACAAAGCCGCCGTTGCACTTCACTTTTGAGGGATGGATTGCCCATGGCTTGTTGAATCCTAGAAACAAGATAGTTAAGAAGCATAGGGGCATCATTAGTAGCGTGCTCATTAGCATCAAAGTTATCAACATTAATTTCACTCTCTTTACTATTGTCAACCATTCTAACAACTTTAAGGTGTAAACTTTTTAGGTGTACTTTGGCACTTAAAGCCCTAGTTGCTACTCCTCTTTACCCCTTTAGAAAAAGCACTCAAGCTACTGTACCCGTGGCTCAAATACCATTAATTGCAAGGAATAGAAGAGAGGGCCGTTCAGCACCAAAACAGCACTGGCTTCTGTCAAGATTCTAATAGCTCAATAGTGGTTAACCCGTAGGCAAGCCCCGTAGGACTCCACTGTTAAGACCATAGCTGTCGACGGTGATGGCCCATTATCTGCACGAATGCAGGCGCACTGCAAGGCTAAAAATCCCTATTCTACTTACTCACATGCAATTAATAATACCAACCATTTATAGCTAGCTTGAGGACCTTCCTTCTTGATCAAGAAAAGGGAAACCTTGTGCTCTAACACCGATGTAACATTTATTGGCCTAGTAACTTGTGTTAGCGGAAAATAGCATGAACATAGAGCATTTCATTAGAATAAATTCCTAATGAGAATAACAAGAGTGCTTGGGTGGAGAGAGCAACAAAAAGCATAACACCTAGTTAGATAGCATGAACAATACTTCAAAAGAGAGAGAAATTAAGCAATTGACAACATTTGAGAACCGGATTTGCATGGAGCCGGTCCCCCCGCCAAAAGGATTTGTATTATGGTTTCTCCCATCAAGAGAGACATTTTACAATACAATTCTTTGTGTTCCCTCAATACGAGCTAGTGCAATTAAGATGGAAACTTCAAGCACTAAGCAAAACACTTATCCAACACAACATCAATTCCCTCACGATCTCAGACCCAAGACCTCACACACCTTCGAAGATGGTTAGAGCTAGCGGGGTATGAGGTTAGGTTGAGAGCAAGAAGGAGTAGTCTTACGAGAAAGATTTACATCTCCTCACATAATCACTCATATTAGCATAGCTTAGCTTAGTAATTCGCATGGTAGAGGAGAGGAGCATGCATTGAAGCTGGGCTCTTGGTTGGATTTGCATCACAAAGCCAAGAGTTGTTGGTGTAGGCCTCCCTTCTCACAAGCTTGGAGTAGGTGATAAGCTTTCCATTAAACCTTGAGAAGAGAGCGAGATTCTTCTTACCCCACACATACACTAGTGTGAGTGTGTAATGTGTTAAGTATGGAGCCTAATTTATCCCTTATAATTTTTTGTGGTAAAAATGCACATTGTTAAGGCCCCCATTATGAGGAGAAGCCATCATGCGTGAAGAAAAATAACTCCCCGGAAAATAAAATTTTCGCCGGAATATTATGGCCGGACGGCGGCCGAAAAGTGGTCAAAAAATGACCGGTCGGTTGGCCGATTGGCCGGTGGCCGAATTTGAAAACGGACTTGTCTTCCCAAGGACGGCCACACATGGGCGGATTGGAGGGTCCGATTTGGACTTATCTACACAAGAGCGGCTACACATGGTTGCCTCTCATGAGAGAGGGAAACCCTTTTGGCCTATAAAAGGAGGCCATTTCTACACACATTTCATAGTGTGAAGTTGATGCAACAAGGTGAGTGTGAGGTGGTGAGAGTGAAGCAAGGTGGGAGCTCCATTAAGGTATAATCCCTTTGTAAACTACTTCTTGTTTTGAAGTACTAAAGCCATTGAGTGGCTGCTTTCCCGTGGATGTAGCCCACATTGGGTGAACCATGTATATGGTGTGTACTCTCTCTCTCTCTCTACTCTATAATCTCTTGTGTGTGAAATCTATCTCTCTCCATTAAGTAATCTACTCCAATATCTATTTAGCTACGTCTTATTTCCTAACAACTGATATCAGAGCAAGGTTTGCTCGTAGCTAAATTATCTCAAGGAAAGGCTTCCTTGAATTGAGTGAGAGTTATGGCGGAGGAAGGAAAGCTCAAGATTGAGAATTTCAACGGCAAAAACTACCAACATTGGAAGATGCAGATTGAAGACTATCTCTACCAGGAGGACCTCTATTTGCCACTAGGCGGTCTTGCAAGGAAGCCCGCAACGATGGAAGATGAAGCATGGATTGTCCTTGATCGAAAGACGCTGGGAAAAATTCGGTTAAGCTTGGCATCAACAGTGGCCTTCAACGTTTCGGAGATGAAGACCACGGAGGACTTGATGAAGGCACTTGACGACTTCTACGAGAAACCATCGGCATCCAATAAGGTATCTTATGAAGCGATTGTTCAATCTAAAGATGGTAGAGAATGGTTCAATTTTAAAACACCTAAATGACTTTAACACAAACATAAGTCAACTTCGATCGGTGAAAATCAATTTTGATGACGAAGTGCGAGCTCTCCTTATACTATCATCTCTACCAGATAGTTGGGAAAACCTTGTGATGGCTATAAGTAATTCTATTTCTGGCACAAATACTCTCAAGTTTCATGATGTTGTGGGCGTTCTCCTAAAGCGAGAAAATACAAAGGAGAAGCACAGGAGAATCATCAAGTGCTGCACTGTCAGTGGAAACAAGAGGAAGGTCTAAGGAGAGGTTCAAAAACCAAAAGGGTCATGATCGCTCAAGGCGGAGCAAGTCACGCACAAAGTCAGTTCTTGAATGTTGGAACTACGGCAAGAAGGGCCAAGTCAAGAAGGATTGCTGGTCCAAGAAGAAGAAGGAGACGGAGTCTCAAGACAACAAGCCAACATCGGAGGCTAATGTGGCAGGTAAAGTAGAAAAGATGCTCTAATTCTCTCATTAGACAATGTGTCTAATTCGTGGATAGTAGATTTCGGGGCTTCATTCCATGCAACACCACACAAGCAACATTTCCAAGATTACACCAAAGGTAATTTTGGATATGTATACTTGGGAGATGATGAAGCTTGTGAGATTGTCGACAAAGGTACAGTTTCTATCAAAACGGCTAACGGAAACGAATGGAAGCTTAAAGATGTTAGGCATGTTCCTTCTCTTCACAGAAATTTGATCTTTACAGGATAATTGGACGATGAAGGTCACAACATTGCATTCAGAAACAAACGGTGGAAGATCTCAAAGGGATCTTTGGTGGTTGTCAAGGGAGAAAAGGTCGGTACACTTTACTTGTGTACTGTTAGCACACAACCTTTAGCTTGTGCAGCAACTATAGAAGTTGACAGTGCGGTGTGGCACTACCGGCTTGGACATATGAGTGCCAAAGGAATGCAAATCCTTCAAACAAAGAAGCTTCTACCAGGTTTGAAAGAAGTGGACTTAAAGTTCTATGAAGATTGTGTTTATGGTAAATAAAAGAAGGTAAAATCTCAAAAATCAGGAAATGAAAGAAAAAATGAAAAACTTGAGTTGGTTCATTCTGATGTTTGGGGCCCTGCAAGTACACGATCGCTTGGTGGCTCATTGTACTATGTAACATTCATAGACGATGCGACTAGAAAAACATGGATTTATGTCATGAAGAATAAGTCCGATGTATTTTCCATATTTCAAAGGTGGAAAGCCTTTGTGGAGAATGAAACAGGTACCAAGGTTAAATGCCTCTGATCCGACAATGGAGACGAATATTGCAACCAAGCTTTTGAAAGCTTTTGTGCTAGCAATGGCATTTGGAGGCAAAGGACAACCCCAAGGACACCTCAACAAAATGGGATTCATTAGGAAAAATATGAACCCTCTAGGGGCCCTTTGGGATTAAGGTTAATTAGAGGCCAGCCAATGAGAAGAGGGTGGTGGACACACTCCACGCCCTCAAAAATGTAGGGGGACAAAGTAGTCTTACACTTCTTAAATGGGCTCTTACCTAGTGAGAAGGTGGGGGGAGGGGGGGCATATGGAACCTCCAACTTCCCTCCTTTTTGATCCGGTTTTGAAAAAATCTCAAAAATTTGAAATTTTTCAAAATTTTCAAAACTCAAATTTCATCTTCTGAAAACCCCCCTAAAACTATTTTATGGTCAAAAAAACATTTTTTGATCTCAAAAAGTCAAAACGTGCATTCAAAAACCTTAAAATTTAAATTTTAAAAAAAACTTTTGAAAAATCTTTTTTTGCTATCCAGAGCTCCCCCAAAAGTAGTTATTAGGCAAAAAGTGATTTTCTCTCTCTAGAACCCCTTTTCCAACCCCTCTTTGGTTGCAACCATCACACTCATCCTCTACTCCAACACTCTCTCTCTCTCTACACCATCTCCATTGCTGCAACAAGGAAGCTCCTCTCTCCTCCCCTACCACCTTCCATTGCCACACCAAGCAAGGGTTATCCACCTTCACCTCCCATTTCCACACCAAGCAAGGGTTATCTACCTTCTCCTCCCATTGCCACAAGGGTTAACCACCTTCTCATATCACTTTATCCCACCTACATTGTAGCAACAAGCAAGGTCCTTCTCCTCCTCCTAGTTTTCTTTGCTCAACCATGGCCAACTCTACTTCGCAAAGGCGGCCAAAGGATGAGGTCACAGCAGTTGCATGCCACAACACTAGAGGTGTAGATGATGAGTGGGTGCCACAAGAGTTCACCAAAGGTGCTTGGGTATACATGCAACCATCTGCTATTGGCCCTCATCGTGTGCGGAATCGTGCAAACTTGGATCTTCATTGGAAAGAAAAGCTCCTTGGCTTCAAGAACCGCAAAGACAAGGGGACCGTAGACATTGTGCAACATGTTTTCTCAATGTCAACCATGCACTTGCAACAACCACCTCGATTTCCAACACATTGTAAGTACATGTTTTTAGAATACAAAGCTAGGTGTGAAATCGCAGTGTAATGTTATTATGGATTCATACTTAACATTTGTCATGCATTTATAGTCATATTTCCATCCACGTTGGTGGAGGAGCAGCCACTACATAGTCTCTCCGGCACATTCAATGCTATACATGCGGATATTGGAGCAATAATGTTCTCACATCTTTGCCCAACCAAACTGGTTCAACAAGGATTTTCTTCTATTCTCACTCCTATATTGTCCCTACTTCTACACAAGCGTTTGGAACGCTTGAACCCATCAAAGTAACTTCCTTATTAAGTATGGAGTGGCCGGTCCCAGATTTGTGGTCGGTAGCATCTTTCAAGCAAAAGATAATAATGGATGTCCAAAACTCTTTGAAATACTCTAAAGCTTCTAGGTCTATGGGCTTGAGTTGGTGTTTACCTATTCATTGTTTTGTGCACATTTTTAAAGAGTTTGGATTTGTGGAGACTACCACAATGCTTGTATGTAAAGATCCGCATTACGAGGAATTAGGAAGGCTTTTAGAAGAGGACTGGGGTTTTGTGGAGGGCATGCACAACGGGGACCGGTACCGTTGTAAGGTTGGAGCTTCAGGTATTGGAATGCGCTATTTGAAATCCCGCACCTCCTTGTACATACGATTTCACTATGATCGTTGGATGTGCAAGCTTGGAGTGTGGACTCCCTTACAAAGTGTAGACGGCGCTATTGCAAGCTTTGACATTGCAGTGAAGATGCCCAACGATGCTTTGGAGGCAGTCCAAGTGAACAAGCATTGGACTCTCAGTAATGTTCGAGAACATTTGGTTATTATGGGTTTTGAGGCCCTTCAACAAGCACAATTTCGTTTACAAAGTCACAAGGTGAGAATCCTTCCACTACATTTTCAATACATCATGGTTTGTCGATCATTGGATGCTTATTGTAATGAATGTCCGCAGATTGGGAAGAGAATGGAAGACAAATTGAAGGTCGAGGAGGACTGGGGGATAGATGGAACTATGCTATCGATCTTATAACTTTGTAACTCTTGCAATTTTCATATTGATCCCCGCTGTAATCAACATGATTTGCTTCGGCAAATCATGCCTTTGAATATAATTTTTTGCATTGGGATGAGAAATCATTTTTTGGTGAAAGTGCTTTTTTTTTAATGTCTTAAAAAAAGGGTCCATTATAAAAGGGGGGCCACCTAACTCATTCACTATTTTCACTTTTGCAACTCTTGAGCTCCTCCGCTCTCTATCTACACCCCAGGCTATACATGGATGCTGCCACAGCCTCTGCATCTGCACCCACATCCACCCCTTTGTCACGCTTCATCCTCTTCCTCGAGGACACCAAATACAAAGGGAAGTTGGACCTCCACACCTTTTTTACTCGTCTCCCTGACCTTGACGCCACAGTTGCCCTTCACATGGATTCATTTGAAGAGATTTTTGCGTTCATGGAGGAGCACATCATAAAATATTGTGTATCTATCCCCCCACATGCAGGGATCTGGGTGCCTTGCGATCTTTTGCGCTATATACACAAAGGTGATCGCCCATTCTCCAAGCAGTTGCAACGATTCCAAGAAATTGCAACCGATGCAGGCCATTACTTGGACGAGCAAGCCCCTGGGGTGTCAGCGCTCAAGAAGCGCAAGTTGGGGGTGGAGTACCTTTCTCCGCTCGCAACATTTATCTTCTTGGTGAGCGAGGAACCTGATCTGGAGGAGCTCCGCTTACCACACCTTCAAGTTGGGTCCTTTATCAAGGACACCAAGGAGCAGCAGATTATACCCATGAACCCTGCAGCGGAAGGAAAAGCACACCCGCTCGAGTACCCTAGGGGTCTTGAGGAAGTGGTTGAGAAATCCATAGTTGCGGCTGGCCCTAGTGACACTCCAGTGCCACTACCACTGATGGATGTGGATATCCCAAAGGTAGAAATAAGCTGCTTCTCCTCAGTGTTAGTGGATGGGGAGGAGTATGTGTTCCTGCATGATTTGGAGAAATCATTTGGCTTGCACATGGATGAATGCTTGAGCGTTCTATGCAACAGCAGCAAATGTCCCTTAGACAATATGCCAGATGCCCTAGAAAGCAAGCTCTTGCCAGATGGGGACTCTGTTGCTGACACTATTGCAGTTGTATGTGCGGAGGTCCTAGTAGCAGAGCAGTTGCACGTGGACGATGAAGATTTCCAAGCCACGCAAGCCAAGGTTGAGGCTGCTAGGATGCCTATGCCATTATGCAACTTCCCATCTGATGATCCAAAGCTCGTATCTGTGGTGCATGGGAGCATTGACTTGGATGCAAAGGGCAACAGGGAGGAGGACAACAAGGAGCAAGAGGTAAACTGTATCCTAATTTTCATGTTACTATTTTATCCTTCATTGTCTTTTTTTGTCAACCTTCATCGGTTTATGACAAGATGTTGTGGAGGTTGATGATTTTGCTGCAAGGATGGGTGGCAAGCGGACGGGCTTTGGACCTCAAGCTTCCCTTGCGCATTACCTAGGATAACTCCCCCCTGGCGATGTGGCCATTATCCATAATGAATTTACTCCCCAAGCCCATTTTATGACTTGGTCGTTCAAAGCTTTGAGCAAGTTTTTGTGTTTGAGCACCATTGCTCAAACTGCGCATCAAGTGTTCCTAGTGCGTAGATCCCTTGTATGCACAGCGTTTGGCACTGGCTTTCGTGGTAAAGTGCTTGCCCACATAGGGATACATGCTTCCATTGGCTCAACTGACCCAAAGGCCATAGCGCAGTCCCTCTTGACTGGGGAGTTGCCTTACGCGCAAAATAGGCGCCAGGAAATGATCAAAAAAATTATGAACTCCTCAGATACATGATGTAAAATCACCGTTTTGGACGGAAAAAAAAATATTTGAAATTGTCTCTCTATATTGCAAATTCTTTTGAATGTGATTTGTCAATCTTCAAAATTGTTTCAATTGGTGATATGAATTATTTTTTTATTGGCGACTTTGTAATTTCAAGTTCTGTATGTAATTGCAGTCAATTTCAGTAAATTTGTGGTTTTTAAGTACTCTTGGGGGTAGATAAGACTATAAGGGCCAAAACAAAGCCTGGCCACAAGGGCGCGCAAATGGCCCATCCATCAGTTTTGGATGGGCCATTTGCGCGCCCTTGTGGCCAGGCTTTTTTTTGCCCCTATTAGGCTAATCTACCCCCTAGGATACCCAGAAAGCACAAATTGATTGCAATGGATTGGTTTTGCATCACTCATTTAGATGCACCCTTTTTATGGCAATTCCAACATATGTTCACACTCAAGGACACAGGAAAAGGTGAAATCAATTATGAGATGAAGTTTCCAGCACACTATCACCTGCTTCATCTATACCTAGTACACCCCTGCACCAAAAAGTCCAATTACATTGGACATTTGAAAAATCCAAATTACTGTTGCATAGACACTTGGTTTCACAATATGTTATTTATTTTTATATCCTATAGGGAATTCAAAGCTTGAAATGGCCAAAAAAGGGTGTCCACAAGGATCCATGTAAAATAATGATGCAAAACCAATAGGTTTTAGTAAAATTGTGCTTTGTAGGTATCCTAGGGGGTAGATAAGCCTACAAGGGGCAAAAAAAAGCCTAGCCACAAGGGCGTGCAAATGGCCCATCCATCAGTTATGGATGGGCCATTTGCACGCCCTTGTGGCTAGGCTTTTTTTTGCCCCTTGTAGGCTTATCTACCCCCTAGGATACCTACAAAGCACAAATTTATTGCAATGGATTGGTTTTGTATCATTCATTTAGATGCACCTTATAGGTTTATCTACCCTCAAGCGTACTTAAAAAGCACAAAATTACTGAAATTGACTGCAATTACATACAGAACTTGAAATTACAAAGTCGTTTCATTACAAAGATAATAGACACAGTAGACACAACTGTTGATCATATTGTCATTGGAAAGTCAAATCATTGCAAAGATAAGCGTGTGCAATACAAAAAGAGGGGTAACTTCGGCTAATGCTCGAAGTCTTGTCGCAATGGACGTGCAAGGTGCATATCTTTTGGCTGTATTGTCACTCGCTTTGCATGTATGGCGAATAGGTTGGTATCTTCCAACACCGAAATGATGTGGGCCTCTGCAGCTTCTTGAATAGCCTCTAGCGCTATTGCTTGCATTCTATACTGATTTCCATAGCTTTGAAGCACCTCCTTCACAATGCGAGCAAAGGGGACGCGTCGAATCAAAAGCTCCGTCGTCTTCTGGTAGTGGCGGAATTCTGCAAATGCCCTTGCTATTTTTCGGCGCCGCTGCGGTTGTCTTGGGGACACTTGCACATTTGCTGGCGGGCGGCGTTTAGGCTTCTTGAAAACCTTAGACTTGCGCCTGTTTACATGCTTAGGGGCTGGTTCTGCAGCCTCTTCTCATTCTTCCTCTTCCCTTGGCTGCCGATCTTGTCGTGTGGGGAGAGCTCCCTAGCCTCCAGGCAATGTCTTCCCCCCAACGGCCGCCCGGTGTGTGTGCGGTATTTTTCGTGGCTCACTCTCTGATTCAGTGTCTGTATGGACCACCCGAGTCCCGGATGGTCCTGCTTGTGATTGGTGGCGTGACGGCTACTCCCTATCGGACTTTGTTGTTTGTTGGCCCTCTTCTTCTCTCTAGCGCTGGGCACGTTGCTCCATTGTCCTTCTAGGTGTTATATCTTGAGGAGGTGGAGATTCAATAGTCCTCGATGACTCCCGTGCCCTACCACCATGCCCACTACCAGATGAGTTCCTAGAACGGCCAGGCGTTCGTGGCCGTTTTCTTGAGCCTTTAAGCCATGACGGCTTCTCACATCCTTGGAGGGTGTTTTTGTTGGCAGGTGGATGCTCTTTCGCGGTTTGTTTGGTGCGCGCCATTTCATTGGTAAGAGCACACCTGTTTTTAAGAAATGAGTGGTTTATGAGAGCATGCAATATTTATAAGGGCCCTCTTCACACTAATTTTTTAAAAAAAAGTATTATTTTTTAAATAAACATGTCGCTAAGAGTTGGACCTTGCGTTCACGTTTAGTGACTCGCACAGTATCCACTTTGATCCTTGTCGCACTCTGCATCGCCGCCATGCAGTATGCTTCGTGGGACCTTGCGACATTTGCCACTTGTTGCTATGCTCTTGACGACTCCATTTCCGCACTTCAATAGCAATCTTGGATTGTCGGGCACGCTCCATTGTGAGCTTACGATCAAATGTTGTGCGAAAAAACCAATTGAACAACTCCTCCAAATAATTGGATTGCACCATTCCACCACCATGTCGAGTATTTTTGAAGTACACTCCCCTTGCTCGATAATGGGACTTCTCCATGCCTTGAGTGCTAAAAATTTCAAGCGATCCATACTTGTGCATAGAAAAATGCACCATGCGCAAACAAGATATGTTGTTCACATGAGTAAACGATCCACATTATTAAATAAAAACAATCCCTTGTAATGAATACACCATGTAAAATGACTTACCATGTAATGTGTGATGTTATTTTCACCCCAAGAAAGGGTGAAGACCTTGGTAAAATCCGCCAAGGCTTCTTGAAATGATTGGCGTTGTTCTTTTGTTGTGTTGTTAAGGCCCATAAGCTTGACCATTTTATCAAAATGTGCCCAAACTTGCTTGCGCTTGTTTGCAAGCTCTCCATTTGAATCATTGTCGGTAGTAGCTTTGCATAACTCCTTCCAAAGCTCCCAAAGGTTACCTGCCTGCTGGTTGGAGCTGTTTTGAGCATCATATCGACTTGGCTTTCCTTGGGAAACTTTCTTCAAAAAGTGTCTAGATTTTTGTCCACTCATTGACACTTGTTGAGCAATTTCATGGGCCTCCCCTGTGTTTTTTGCAGCAACGATAGACACATTTCCACCGTGACAGCCAATGGAATTCAAGAGTACCTCCACTCTTTCGATCGCTTCCTGAGACTTTTTCAACGGTTTCATTGTGAAAGCATAGTCAATGTGGAGCTTCAATAGCCTATCAAAAATGCGCATGAATGAGTGTAATGTACAAAAATCATCACTAACCACATTTCTTAATTTACGCATAAGGTCCTTGGTGACTGCATCCTTAATGTGCTTACCTCCAGGTGATTGTAAGATAGAAATCACGTCCTGGGTATTGAAACAACTAGTGAGAAGGTTGACTCGATCATCTTGGCTTGTTCCACCGCATGCCTCCTGGATGAAGTTTCTAGCAACAAATAAACATAAATGTTAGGAAAAAGTGTGAACTAAGAATGCATCATGCAAGTAAAGACCAAATCACCTTGTGGCTGTAACTCGTCGTTTGCGTGCTCCTCCCGAATGTGCAAGAGTTTCAATGGATGAATACGTGTGTTTGCGTTCCCTTGCACCAAGGGGTGTTTCTTTCAAGTATGTGATGGTGTTGGTAAGTTTCTGGATGTGGGACTCCTTTTCTTGCATTTGTTGTTCAAGAGTTTTAACTACCCTCTCCGAAGAGGCAACACTCTCTTGTAATGCCGTCGTCTTGAGGTGAAGAGCTTGACATTCGTGCATCCACATATGCAAAGAAGCACCTGCACCCATACACAACCACTTGCAATAGCCTAACAAACCTGCTTCTCCCCTCCCAAGAAATTGAAGAAATGTGGAAAGGCTATTAAATGGTGGATGGAAGCGGCTTATAGGATTGTAAGGGTACAAATGGCCATCCACCCAAATGTCAACATTGGTCTCACAAGCGGTGCGATGTTCCTGTGATGACTTTTGATCACCTTCACTAGTGGTCTTCGGTGCAAATGCCGTGGGTAAGCGAATATGTATGCTTTTGGTGTGCGGAGTACGTGGTGGTGGAAGCAAACCATTTGTGATGTCCGTGAGCACCATGGAAGCTGTTGTGTGAGGAAGCAAATGATGAAAAGATAGAGAGGGAAGGACAGAGAGGTTGAGGAAGATGGGAGGAGAGAAGGAGGGAGGGGGGGGAGGGAGAGATTGGAGAGCAAGAGGAAGGTAGGGACAGGGAGGGAGAGGAGAGGGAGAGAGAGAGAGAGAGAGAGGAGGGAGGAGAGAGGAGGGAGGAGAAAACAAAATGTTTATTACTTTTGGGGGAAAAGAGTTTTGAAAAAATGGACTTTCTAAGCTTGTGGGTTAAAAAATGGGTCAAAAAATGATTTTTAGATATGTATATATGTTGGAAGGGAGTTTTAAGTTAGAAACGAGTAAAAATGAAATTTTTTTAAAAAAATCAAATTTTGTCTCTTTGTGACCCACGTTTTTGTTGATGTGGACACACCCCTATGCTTCCTTCACTTTAAAAAAAGCTAGAGAGAGAAAGTAACCCTTTAGGTCCACATCCTACATTTGTCTTAAAAAAAGGCTAGAAAAGCCTACTCAAAACTACCTTCTTCAATGCCCTTGCCCCCTAAACCCCACACAACATTAGCCTTAATCCCTAAAAATTAGGATTCCTTACAAGACCCATGCAAGGTTCATATTTCTCCTAATGTTTGGAAAGGATGAACAGAACAATCATGGAGCAAGCACAAAGCATGCGGCTACATGCAGGCCTCTCGCTTGAGCTTTGGGCGGAATCTGTAAGTACGTCTGTGTACTTAATCAACCGGTCACCCTCAACGGCATTGGATGAGGGATTTCTAGAAGAGGCATGGACAGGTAAACCGGTGAATTATGTATTTCTCAAAGTGTTTGGGTGTGAGACTTTCATGCACATAGAGAGAATCCTAAGATCAAAGCTAGATGCAAAGTCCAAAAAGTGTTTCTTCATTGGCTATGGAGAAGGTGACTTTGGGTATCGAGTATGGAATCCTGAAGATGGTAAAATCTTAAGGAGTAGGGATGTCATTTTTAACCAACAAAATATGTATAAAGATTACTTGGAAAGAAAACAAACAAAAGAAACAGGTGATGAGTACATGGAGCTTGAGGACGGTGAAGACTCAAGGACTACAAATGGTGACAATGAGCAGCAACGTCAACCAAATGAGGAGCCTCAACCTATTCCGCAAAGATCTACAAGGGCAAGTAGACCTCCAGAAAGGTTTGTTTCTTCCTTCAACCATCTCTTGATCTCAGATTCTGGAGAGCCGGAATCATACGAAGAAGCTATGCAACATGAATCCAAAGAAGAATAGACGAAGAGCATGCAACTGGAGATGGACTCACTACATCGCAACCAAACGTGGGAGTTGGTTGAATTGCCTAAAGGTAAGCGGGCACTTCAAAACAAATGGGTGTACAAGCTGAAGGAAGAAGAAGGTGGGAAGAAAAGGTACAAGTCTAGGATTGTGGTAAAAGGGTTTTCTCAAAAGAAAGGTATTGACTTCAATGAAATATTTTCTTCTGTTGTAAAAATGAACTCAGTTAGGCTTGTCTTAAGCCTTGTGGCTGCTCATGATCTAAATCTTGAGCAAATGGATGTATATACGGCATTCCCTCACGATGACTTAGAGGAGGAAATTTACATGTTTCAACCAAAAGGGTATGAAGTAAAAGGTAAGGAGAAAATAGTTTGCAGATTAAAGAAAAGCTTGTATGGATTAAAACAAGCATCAAGACAATGGTACTTGAAGTTCGATCGATGGGGATGTTAGATCATGGATTTAGAAGATGCAACTCATATCATTGCATCTACACGAAGAATTTGGGAGATGGGAAGTTCATCATCCTAATGTTGTATGTTGATGACTTGTTGATTACAAGTGCTAACATGCAGGACATCAAAGACCTAAAAGAGGAGTTGTCTAAATCTTTTTCAATGAAAGATTTAGGTGCTACAAAGAGGATACTTGGTATGAAAATATCAAGGGATAGGACAAAGAAGACAATAAAGCTATCTCAAGAGGATTACATCAAGAAGGTACTAGAAAGGTTTGCAATGCAAAATGCAAAACCAGTTTCTACACCTTTGGATGATCACTTTAAACTAACGAAGGATATGTGTCCAAAGACACAAGAGGAGATAGCCTATATGTCTAAAGTTCCATATGCTGCAGCAGTAGGTTCTCTAATGTATGCTATAGTCTGGACAAGGCCAGATATTGCACATGCAGTGGGAGTTGTGAGTAGGTTCATGGACAACCCACGTAAAGAACACTGGCAAGCTGTGAAGTGGATACTTAGGTATCTAAAAGGGACAGCAACAAATGCTTTATATTTTGGAGGAACTGATATTTTTCTAGAAGGGTATGCTGATGCAGATATGGCAGGTGACAAAGATACTCGAAGGAGCACTACTGGCTATGTCTTCACGGTTGGAGGCATAGCAGTAAGCTGGGGTTCAAAGCTACAAAAAGTGGTCTGACTTTCTACCACGGAAGCAAAGTATGTAGCAATGACGGAGGCAAGCAAAGAAATTATGTGGCTTCACAGATTCTTAGAAGAGCTTGGATTCAAACAAGACAATTGTGTCTTGTACAGTGATAGCCAAAGTGTTATCCATCTTGCGAAGAACTCAGCCTTTCATTCAAGGACAAAGCACATTGAGGTAAGATATCACTTCATACGCACTCTTTTGGAAGAGGGACAGCTAAATCTAGGAAAGGTGCATACAAGTGAAAATCTTGCAGACATGTTTACGAAGGTGGTCAACAAGGAGAAGTTGAGCTTTTGCTCATCTTCAATCGGCATTCAAAAATAAGAAGCCAGGATGGAAAGCAGTTACAGGTTTGGTTTGGAGATCAGTCTCCAAGTGGGAGATTGTTACGTATGGAGCCTGATTTACCCCTTGTAATTTTCTGTGGTAAAAATGCACATTTGTAAGGCCCCCATTATGAGGAGAAGCCATCGTGCGTGAAGAAAAATAACTCGCCGGAAAATAAAATCACTCGTTAGAAACAAAAATTTTAACAGCCAATCTCGACCAAAGCTTGAGATTGACTTCATTGGAATATTCCTTTTTGCCGAAATATTATGGCCGGACGGCAGCCGAAAAGTGGTCAAAAACGACTGGTCGGTTGGCCAGTTGGCCGGTGACCACCAGTAGTCAATGGCCGGTGGCCGGTGGCTGAATTCAAAAGCAAACTTGTCTTCCCAAGAGCGGCCACACATGGGCGGATTGGAGGGTCCGATTTGGACTTATCTACACAAGGGCGGCTACAGATGGTTGCCTCTCATGAGAGAGGGAAGCACTTTTGGCCTATAAAAGGAGGCCATTTCTACACACATTTCATAGTGTGAAGTTGATGCATGTTAACCCTCACGCACATTCCTATCACCTACGATGGACGCCGTATTATTTATTTGGTAGAGTCAGGTACCGGGCTCGTCGGTCCAATAGGAAAAGGGTAAGAGTAATCGCCAATGAGAGGCGCACTCTAACTGGAAAATTCAAGGGATTAGTTGGCTAAGCATGCGCCCAAGTGTGAATGGGGCGAGCTCATATAAAAGTCAACTAAACCTAAAATTCACTCATTCTTTTATTTGTGCAATTGAAGAGTGCTCTTGCTCCATCTCTATCTTCTTCTTCTTCATCTCATTGTGTGTGTATGTATGCGTGAGAGAGAGAGAGAGTGTGTGTGTGTGTGTGCGCGATCGAGCATTGCGACGGTGGCACGATGGCGACGAGGCGCTTGAGCGCGTTGTAGCAGCGGCTCCTTCTTCTTTGCGACGATGAATCCTCCACGACAGCAAGCGTAGAGCAGTTAGTGACACACAATTGCCATCTTTGAGCTTACTAGTTTAAGCTTGTTGTGTGCTTGGAGCCATTTGTGGCTTGCACACAGTGTATCGGCAAGTTCCTTGCATTGACACGTGCAACAGACGCGCACATTTTTGGCGCCGTTACCGGGGAATGCCATACACTAAGCTTGAATGGCACTCTGTGCTTCTTTGGTGGTGCAATTTCAATTGTAGGAAAGGTAGGGAAGGAAGGTGTGTGTGTTGAGAAGAAGGATTTTGTGTTGCTACTGTGTATTTCTTTGTTAATGAAGTTTTGAAAGGTTACTATGTTTTCTCTGTCATAAGGAATTAGTATTAAGGTTGTTAGTTCTGTGTAATGCAAAGTACAGTAAGTAGAAAGTAGATCTGTGAGAGCTAATGAAGTGTGTTATTGTGTAATAGTAGGTGTATTAGTTGTAAATAGGTAGGTAGAGTGTGTGTGTGCTCTCGCACAGGCCGCGGCGACCTTATCCCAAAAAAAAAAAAAAGGTAGGATCGGGATCGGGAATATCTCCCAGACCCAAGCCCAAGCTCACCCTCAGGCTCAAGCCTCAGTCGCCCTTTAAAATTACGTATTTTAGCTTCACACGTAGCTAAAAATTGACTTTTCTGAGAACTAACGGAGCTTCAGGTGACCGAACGTTGTGCTGTAAAGCACACCGCGACCCTCTGAGTGATACGCTCGTTTTGAGCTATCACACACTTTAATAAAAAAATCGATCATTAAAAAACATAAAAAATGAGTGAAAACAGACACCTCAAAAAGTAAGCGTTTAACCTTCAAAGTTATTCGCCGACGCTTGTAGGGTATCAAAGGCACATGCATCTGTGCTCTGGTCATGTGCTAGAGACGAAGCAACTAGAGAGAATTTTGACTTACGCTGTCAGGAGTTTTTTGGAGCAAGGGATTGCGCATATGTACATACCCATGCATGGTGCATTGAATAAAGGATTGCCCACATGTGTACAGATAGGACAGCATGTACATAGTGCATCGATTTTCACTATCACTAGTACCAGTGTGTTTTTTTTATAATAATGAGGAGTTGCTAGTGCATAAAACTTCTCAAGGAAGCTATCTGCGGGCCGACGACATGAGGTAAGCAGGTGCGTCAGACGGCATCTAGTGGCGTCAGGAGGTCGAATGGGGTCAATATTTGCACGTGGATAAGTACGGACACGACGTGGGTATTTTCTTGTGCTAATTATGCAAAGAGATCATCATGAGAACCATCTTTTGGGGCCACTTCATGTGGTGGCGGGATACATTATTGAAAAAAATTGAGTGCCAGGTGTGCGGATGGATGCAGCAGGGTGACAACTATGCACTGTGAGGCCAGTTTTTGGCATGTTCAGGGTCCGTTTGAGGTCAACTAAAAGGCCAAGGGTGCCCAAGTAATAAAGCTAAGTGTGGGAACTGAAAAAACTGAGAGAAGACCAGAAAAAACGTGGAGAGAAGAGGAGGAACAGCTGCAACTGTGTTTTTGCTGTTTTTGGAGCCTGTTTTGGCCCTAAACTGCTCATCCAAGGTCGGATTTGAGCACTTTGACATTGTAGACTGGGGTTTTGGTCCATTCCGGACACGATGGTGTCGTGTATTTGGCCAAATTTTTCACTATTTTTCTATTGTTTTGGCTGTGTAAGTTTCTCCTATGAACGAAGCTTCTACTCCAATTTGTGATTGTATCTGGTATATTTTAGCCTTATTGTGTGAGCTATTTTCCCCATTGGTGTTGGCCCAAGCTCAATTGTATATAATCATCAGAAATTATCCTCTTTTGAGCTAAGTTTTTTGGGTCTCTCTCTCTCTCTCTCTCTCTCTCTCTCTCTCTCTCTCTCTCTCTCTCTCTCTCTCTCTCTCTCTCTCTCTCTCTCTCTCTCTCTATGGAGTGGGCAAATCGGTAGTCTCTCTCCTCTCACTCCATCGGTGTATTCTTTGTCTCGGACAAGTGGATTGTGTAAGCCGAGTGGTGTCCCATAGTGTGTGTGTGTGTGTGTGTGTGTGTGTGTGTGTGTGTGTGTGTGTGTGTGTGTGTGTGTGTGTGTGTGTGTGTGTGTGTGTGTGTATGTGTGTGTGTGTGTGTGTGTGTGTGTGTGTGTGTGTGTATCATCCCAAGAGTGTGTGTTGGGTCATTATAGAGGCATTCTGTGTGTTTCCATCCCGCTCACATTCTTTTGGCGCCCCCACGGAGGATCTTCTTTGGGTACCTTCTGCTTCGAGCTTCAAGCTTCGAGATTCGGGATTACAGGTTGCAAGGTACAGGTTACAGGTACAGGTGATTCACACAGGTACAGGTCGCTAGAGTAGAGTGATACACTGACAGTGGAAGTCACTTACAATTGCCATGGGTATGCATCATTTGGCGCCTGTTTGAGCGCATTGTGTGTTGATATTGTACGTTACTTGTGGAAACTGCCATTGTACGCCTTTGTGGAGCCATACTTGGTTTTATTTGGCAGTCCCAGCCATTTCTGAGACTTGGTCTGGAAGATAGTCATTTCTGAGACTTGACTATACGAGATTTGCATAAGCCTTCGTGTGAGGGTCGATAGCGTGAGGTTTTATTGAGCTGGGGGATTCTCAAATGTGAGATCCTTTCGGTGATACAGGTAGCTTTTGTGACCTCACCATAGGCTATGTACTAGTGATTCCTACTTGATGCTCGGGTTCTATTGTTGGTAGTTTATGATACATATACAGTCTATATTTTGGGTTCTCACTACTCTACTTCTGGGGAAACTCTGTCAAAATTTTTCCAAGTTATGATGGCTGGTTTTTTGGTCTTTTGAGCCATTTATGTTGTTATGTTCGAGCCAAGAAGATTTTTTTCCAGCAGCACATAGTCTTTATGTTCGGGCCAAGAAGATTAAAAGAAATCCTGGAATGTCCTTTGCCTGTTGTAATTCTGATGATTAACTATGAAAACTCATTTGATGTGCATGTGTTTGTCCTTATCTAAAGTTGAGCTCCATTGAAGTTTCTGGGATTGAGTAAGTCCAAAGTTTTGGGTTCTTACACGTGTGTTCGAAGGGGTTCTCAAAACATCGAAACTTGGGTAGCCATGGATTTCTCTTATCCGGAGTTTCATGGAAGAAGTGATGAATATGTAGAAGAATTTTAAAAAAATATAGAGGTTGCCTGCATTAGCAACCAGATTCATGACTCAGCGCAGATGTTACGTCTTCTCCAAATTTGTTTGAAGAGTGATGCACGAGTTTGGTCCAAAGCATTTGAAGAGGAGTTACATGTGGTTGATCCACCTGTAAGATTGAGTTGGGACAATCTAAGGCATGGATTGGAAGTGGAGTTTGTGAAGATAGAAGATCCTGACAAAGTGTGGCAAGAAGTACAAGGTTTGGTGCAAAAGGAAGGTGAGCCAGTAGATGCATACATACGTAAGTTTTCATTGGCATGGGAGAGGATGTGCAAGGCCTTAGCACCAAAAGTACCCCCGCCTGACATGATGAAGAAGGACAGGTTCTTGGCTGGTCTTTGGGAGAATATACGTTGGAGAGTGGAGCTAAAGAAGCCTAGAACATATGAAGATGCATTGGAGGTGGCAAGGAACAAAGAGTGGAAGTTGAGAAAAATGAGCCATCTAGGAGTAGAGCCTTTGCCCATGAGGTCTGAGTTTCAGCCTATGGACTCTTTGCAAGGTTCCATGCCAGGGGTTCATCATGAACCAGTGGTTTCTGTTACTCCTCAGGTTATGCCAGCAGTGGTCACTACAGTAGTGCAAGATGATGGGCTAAGGCAAGACATGAGGCAAGTGGTAGATTTAATGAAGAATCTCAGCCTAAACATGCTAGGTCAAGTGGGAAATAATCGAGGTCGAGGGGGGTTTGCAAATCAGCCAGGAGGGAAAGAAAGACCTAGGAATGGTGTTGGACAAAGTAATGGTAGGTTCTAGAGACAGACGCCCACATGTTATAATTGCGGAGAGTTGGGCCACATCAACCCACCATGTGAGAAGCCACCAAGGATGGGTGGAGACATGTCTCCATTGCCAAGACAAGTGCTAACTAGGTCAAGTGATTATGGCATTGAAATTAAGGGAGAATAAGGAACCAGTGGTTTAACCCAGGAGGAAAAGGGAAAGACAAAAGTGATAAGTGTAGTCACCTTGGAGAAGGCATCAAAGCTAGAGGATACATTAGTGATGCCTATTGGGAAGAGGACCACAGAGGACAACGAAGGAAGAAGTGCCCCAGGTCCTAGTAAGAAGAAGGGAAAGAGTCAAGATGTCAAGGCCAAGAGGAAAAGAAGGGCTCGTCACAAGTTTCATGTTTCAGATTTTCCACTAGGGGATGGGCAATTGAGCTATGACTTGAAGGAGGATCTGACAAGCAGGAAGGCAGATGTTACTTTTGGATATCTTATAGAGATGGTGCCTAAGCTAAAGCGACAGTGGAAGAGGATGGTTAACCCAATGGAGAAAGAACTACAGAGAGGTTCTGTAAAGGTGTTGGTGATGGATGAGCTACCAGACATTTGCCCAATAGTAGATATGTGGCACAAAAGAAAAAATCTAGGACAAGGTTATGTGGATGTGGAGCCCAAATATGTGTCATAACACACTCATGCGTTGAAAAGATGGGTCTTACAGTGACTGGGGTGTCAGGCTTCCGGATTAGATTGGCAAACCATCAAAAAGTAAAATGTTTGGGTGTTGTAAAGAGCTTAGAAGTGGAAGCATATGATGCAAAGGTAGTGGTTGATTTTCATGTAATGCCAGCGGGGTTGGGAGCATATCCTATTATATTGGGTAGACCATGGTTACGTGCAGTGGGAGTTGTTCAAGATTGGAGACGTAGTACGATTAGCCTTTATGGAAAGACAGGTGCCAAGAAGCTATATAACATAGACATAAGGAAACAATTGGAGGATCTTTATGA
Organism: Adiantum capillus-veneris; assembly: GCF_014529385.1. Taxonomy (NCBI): domain Eukaryota; kingdom Viridiplantae; phylum Streptophyta; class Polypodiopsida; order Polypodiales; family Pteridaceae; genus Adiantum; species Adiantum capillus-veneris. The sequence goes on along the minus strand of NC_140942.1, from coordinate 60,695,791 downwards.
AGATGAAGATGAGTCTAGTGATGAAGACTATTCCACAGTGACTGATGAGGATAGTGATAGTACTACCAGTAGTGATGAGGATGCTAGTGTTGCATTTCTTTTGATGGACAAAGAAATCCAGGAGTCTAGTTTAGTTGTATTTGCGAATGAAGTTAAAGATGAAAGTGAAGGGCCTTATGAAGTGATTGAAGGGCTGATGCAAACCCAAGTTTGAATCGTCAAAGAAGAAGGAATTGATGACACAAATGATCAGTGAAGACCTCTCAACTATGGAGAAGGAGATGTATTTGCACATGCTGGCTAGTTTTCCTGATTTGTTCATTACTTCATATGAAGAGATTAGAGGGTTCAAGGGAGAAGAGATGCATATAGAGCTGAAAGAAGGTGCTAAACCAGTGCGGAAAAGGCTAAGAAGGATGGGTCAAGAGCAAATGGAAGCTTTGAGGGAAGAGGTGGAAAAGTTATTGAAGGCAGGTTTCATAGTCCCAGTGGAAACCACAGAATGGGTGAGTCCAGTAGTAGTCAGTCCAAAGAAGGATGGGAAGTGGAGGATTTGTGTAGATTTTAAGCCCTTAAATGCAGCCACTAAGAAGAACCCATATCCTCTTCCATTCATCGATCAAATCTTGGATTCAATGGGGCAGGTTATGAGAGGTACAGTGTGTGTGATGGTTTTTCAGGCTATTTTCAATTGAAGATTGCTCTTAAAGACCGCACAAAGACAACTTTTATTACGCCATGGGGCTGCTATTGCTACACGGTATTGCCATTTGGGTTGTCAAATGGACCATCTTTCTATCAAGAGAGAGCAAATTGGGTATTCAAACCATTCCTTGGTAATTGTGTTAAAGCTTTTATGGACGACTTCTGTGTCTATAGCATTAGGGTTGAACACCATGAGAAGTTGGAGATGGTATTGGATCGATACGATGAATGTGGAGGACAACTAAATCCAAAGAAATTTCATCTAGCACAGCCAAGGGTAAAGTTATTGGGCCATATGGTGTCAGAGAATGGCATTGAGGCTTATCCAAACAAGGTTAAGTGTATTTTGCAAGCCGAGTGAAGTTGGTAGCAGAGAGAAAATTCTCGGAAGTAGAGTTAGTGATGGCCAGTGCAATATTTGCTTGTCGACGATTTTGTCATTACTTGCTACCACGGCCTTTTGTTTTCTTGACGAGTTATGCCTTTTTGCCACAGTTAATTAATGGCACTAACATGTCAAATGTGGTCAAGGAAAGGGCAATTGAGTTGCAAGAGTTTGAGTTCTCTTTTCTAGTGGAAGACAGTAGAGAGCTACCCTAGCTCATTTGTTGACCTACAAGAAGAATCCCCTTCTTGTTAAGGAAGAGGTGGTGAGAAAGGTAGTTGAAGAAGTTCCACAGATCAGCAATGCACATGTGTTGTTCTTTGATGGTTCATTTAGAAAGAGCCATGATGCGGCTTCAGGGGGTACAGCACTTTATGATCCAGATGGGAAGCTAGTATGCAAGAGAGGGTTCAAATTGGATGCACATAGTAACAATGAGGCTGAATATGCTACATTGGAAGCCGGATTACACATTTGTTTGAAGCATGGGATTAGAAGGTTGAGCATAAAAGGTGATGCCTTGTTAGTTGTGAAGCAAGTGCTGGGCGTGTGGAAGAGCAAGAACACCTCATTGAAGGAAATGTGTTTCAGAATTAAAGGCCTGTTAAAAAAGTTCGAAGCATGGAGCATCAGACACATTGAACGGGCTAAGTGGAGAGGCACATGAAGCAGCTCAAAGCATGATTGGGGAGCTAAGTTGTGTTGAGGACTTATTTACCCCTTTATCATGGCCGGGAAAGTTTGGCTCAAGAAGAAGAGTTTTTGCTAACAGGAATCGTTCCAAAGGACATTCAGAAGTCTAAGAAGTATGGTCTTGTACATAGAGCATCCAGGTACACATTGATTGGTGATGTCTTATACATGAAAGGGGCTGATCTCGTGTTGAGACGTGTATCTTGGCGGGAGGAGCTTTATAGAGTGTTGGAAGAGAATCATGAAGGTGCATGTGGTGGACATTTTTCTTTAAAGATCACCTTGCATAAGATTTTGCAAGAGGGGTATGTATAGCCTAGTTTGCACAAGGATGTTCGCCATTAGTGTAGGTCTTGCAATAGGTGTCAAGCATTTGGGAAGAGAGTGTTGAAGCCAGAGCTACGAAAAACCATTATGGCGTTTGATGTGTTTGAAAAGTGGGGGATTGATGCAATAGGTCCGTTACCTATCACAAGCATGGACATTATGGGCAGATGCAGGATAAGGCTTTGGCAAAGATAAATGAAAAGGTCAAAAGTAAGGGTATCCAGAAGCATGACTTGGTTTTGCGCTACAATAGTAAGCTGGACAACACCTTCCAAAAGAAGTTTCAGATTAAGTGGGAAGGCCCTTTCAAGGTAGTGGAGTGTTTTCCGAATGGTACTTATCAGTTGGCTAACCTGGATGGGATTCTACATAGGTCAAGGGTAAATGGATTGCGTCTTAAATTACATCATGCTAGGTTAATGATGGTGAAGCAAGATGAGTTGTCTGTGGAGCAAGCAATGTTGGTGAAGGATGAGGAGACTTGTGACGCGGCGAGTCTCATATCTCTTTTTGCTGCTGTGCTGATCATGAATGATCTAGCAGGCTAGGGGATGGAAAAATTATGTCAGGAGTTTTTTGGAGCAACGGATTGCGCATATGTACATACCCATGCATGGTGCATCGAATAAAGGATTGCCCATTTTCCAGAGCCAGGCGGTTACGTGGGGCCCACATGTGTACAGATAGGACAACATGTACATAGTGCATCGATTTTCACTATCACTAGTATCAGTGTGTTTTTTCTATAATAATGAGGAGTTTCTAGTGCGTAAAACTTCTCAAGGAAGCCATCCGCGGGCCGATGACATGAGGTAAGCAAGTGCGTCATATGGCATCTAGTGGCGTCGGGAGGTCGAATGGGGTCAATATTTGCACGTGGATAAGTACGGACACGACATGGATGTTTTCTTGTGCTAATTTTGCAAAGAGGTCATCATGAGGACCATCTTTTGAGGCCACTTCACGTGGTGGCGGGATGCACTATTGAAAAAAGTTGAGTGCCACGTGTGCGGATGGATGCAACACGGTGATAACTATGCACTCCGAGGCCATCATTTTTGGCATGTTCGAGGTCCGTTTGAGGTCAACTGAAAGGCCAAGGGTGCTCAAGTAATAAAGCTAAGTGTGGGAACTGAAAAAACTGAGAGAAGATTAGAAAAAACGTGGATAGAAGAGGAGGAACAGCCGCAACTGTGTTTTTGCTATTTTTGGAGTCTGTTTTGGCCCTAAACTGCTCATCCGAGGTCGGATTTGAGCACTTTGACATTGTAGACTGGGGTTTTGTGCCGTTCCGGATGCGATGGCGTGATCCATTTTGCCAAATTTCTCACTGTTTTTCTGTTCTTTTGGCTGTGTAAGTTTCTCCTATGAGCGAAGCTTCTGCTCCAATTTGTGATTGTATCTGGTATATTTTACCCTTATTGTGTGAGCTATTTGCCCCATTGATATTGGCCCAAGCTCAATTGTATCTAATCATTAGAAATTCTCCTCTTTTGAGCTGAGTCTTTTGGGTGTGTGTGTATCTCTCTCTCTCTCTCTATGGAGTGGGCAAATCGGTAGTCTCTCTTCTCTCACTCCATCGGTGTGTTCCTTATCTCGGCCAGGTGGATTGTGTAAGCCAAGTGGTGCCCCATACTGTGTGTGTGTATCATCCCAAGAGTGTGTGTCGAATCATTATAGAGATGTTCTGTATGTTTCCATCCCGCTCACAACGCGAGTTCTCAATATCCACCTACCTTAGGTTCCGGGCCCTCCGCGGGGACCCAAGATAGTACAAACCAAGACCCGAACATAGCGGCTAGTGACTTTCTCTGACTACGACATCATGGATGGTTTGCCAATGCCTAATCGCTATAGCTTAAGCCAAGACATGCATGCCATGGGCCCGCGGTCCGGGTCGAGGGTGCTTAGCCGCTTGAAGGAAACCTTTAGTAGAGCCACTCGCTCCGAACATGAAGCTAATGATGTAAATGAGGGAGGTGGGGAAGTAAATTCTCCATTCATGACCAACGTACATCCTATGCTCTTAGAGAATGTGCACGTGAATACTTCATTCACTGCACCTCCTGACTCTTCAGAGTTATTTCCCTCCGAGTTCATATTACCCGATGGTAGAAGCCTTGTGAAGTGCAAGAGGTTGAGCGATATATCCTTGCAGCAAGGGAAAAGGAAATCGAGAGCTTACGCAAGGAGGAGCAACGAAGAGAGTTAAAAGCAAAAGCCCCTATGTCAATATCCTTGTTAAGAGAGCAATCAAGTGCTCCTAACTTAGCAAAGGGCCAACCCCTAAAAAGCAACATTGCATCTAGCTCAAAGGACACCCTGAGCACCTCAATCCTAGATGGAGCATTCTTAAATGAGAACTGGGAGTACGAACTACAAATGGAAACTCTCACCGACCTATACACATGTCACACCTATCACGTGGGTTGGTTAGATGTCCTACAATCCACAATGGCGCTACTAGTATGGAGGATCAACAACAAAGAGTTTGTGAGGTCATCCAAAGGGTCATTGATTTAGAGAGATAGAACAAGGGGATCAACATGCCTTCAACGGGTCTCATGAGATTCTTGGATACAGCAAAGGCTAAACAACCGACCTTATCACAAATGGAGATTCCCTCGATAAGTCGGATGGATCCCCCATATGTTGTTTCGCCAAGGGTCTCAGTGCAATCTGAGCCCACAAGTGATAGCTTTACCTTCCCAAGTCTAGCTCATTTTTCCCTTGATGACACCACGGTGGGATGGGGGAAATGGAACAGCACACAGGACACAAACTCAATGCCTCTCTATAGCCCAGCAGATATCCAACACCCCAAGCCACACAGAATCACACACGCATGAACACGTTCTGCCAACCTTCAACATACAGACCGCCTTTGAGCAAACACTCACACTTCAGTACCATAAACTCACCAGCAAACTCACATATTTGTAAGTACACTCACACCAGGAGACCTTGTAAGCCTCGACCGCATACAAAATCACACTCAATCTACAACCACAATCAATCTCTTGCTCTCTCTCTCTGCACACACACACATACACACACACACACCAAAGACCCGGAGCCACCGCTACCACGGGTGCTATGCACGAGACGAGATAGCCGAGAAGAATGATAGAAAATCCAATCCCAAACTCTAACCCAACCAGACCATACAATCACTTATGTATAACAAAAGAACAAGAAGTCGGTTACAATGATGGCGTCGAGACCGAGTCGATGCAATCCGGCACCCTTCCTCGGCTAAAGGCAGCCTGCACTGGCGGCCTCACTCTCTAGTTCACAGGTCCTTGGCAAAAAGATTCCGGAGGGGACCCTCATCGGTAGCCATGCATAGTCGGTATCGGTCCCCCCTTTGAAAGCCGCTTCCCTCGACTTGCTCCGCTTCTCGAAGCTCTTGTCCCGCCCACGGGTCCACTCATCAAGAAACCATCTCCGACTCTTTCAACCCCGCTCTGTTCACCACATGGTTGGCACCTTGGTGGGCCTTCAACTTGTGATTCTTGAAGCCCTTCAGCCCTAGTTTACTGTAACATCACCACCTTGCAAACAATGCCCTCTTCATGTACTCCCTTGTATGGCCAGCCCCCTGGCGGCTCTCTGTTTTTTCCCAGCCCACCACCCCAGATGGCGCCTCTTCTGCTCTCTTGGCCCACTCGTGGCTCCCTTCTTCTCACATGGCGTCCCAGCTTGACATGGCCGGCTCTCCAAAACACGCAGCCGCCCTCCTGTTACTGTTCAAACGCGTCACCCTTGCTCGCTACAGCTCCCGGCTTGATGCCCCAATCACTGACGGCCCCTCCTCACCTTCACACCACCCTCCTGGTGATTCCTCTCCTGCCTTCTGCAGCCCCGTGGAGACCCTCCTCATTGTAGCGCTGCCCTACATCAGCCCATGGCCGCTCCTCCCAAATGCAGCCCCTCGGCTCCTTATGACATCCACCACCCACCAAGCTGAGTTCCTCCTCTCACTCGCGGCTCCCTCCTTCTCAACTGGCAGTGCTACCTTCACTCCATGCAAACTGGCCCCCCGCCTGCGCTCCAGGTGGCCCGCCTTCCTTTTTTCAACTCTGCCTGACCAAGGCGCTGCAATCCCACCTGTTGCATGGCTTTTAAAAATTAAAGCTTTCCAAAAAAAGAAAAAACCCCTTCTGCAGAGCATTCCCACCGCACTGGGCTCGAGTATAGCATCATCCTTCGCTCTATGCACTGCTTCTTGCATGGCTCCTTGCCATAGGTTCAAACTAGTCGCATCCATCACCTTTGATCATAAAGATTATCAATTTCGAGCACAAAGCATCGGCCAAGCACCAATTTGACCATCGGCCACAAGGTCCGATCACGTCTTCATCAAGTATTAAAAGAGCCCTCCGTACCCTCGAACCACTAGCAATATCTCGCACTTTGTCAAATAGAGCGCCTCGCAAACATCTCGCTCACAACCTCATATCATAAATTTCATAGCACCTGTATCCAGCATCCCTTGTCCAGCTCCCAACTTTGTGATATCAACATTCGATCCTATCACCTGTGATAGCAAGAAACCCTTGCAGTTTCCAATAGCAAGTGTTCCACCTTGGTGTACATGTCCCGTAGCACCATCAAATACTTGCCCAATGTACCTGCCACTTGCTTGCAAACCGCCATGCATGGACTTCTTGCACCCCCATGAGTCGACACACTCGGGCTGTACCAACGGCTACCATGCCTACCCCAATGATGGGCATGCCAATAAACACTCCATGGACCTCATTTGTTGTAAAGCACCACTACATGGTAGCTCAATGCCTTCAACAGTACTTACAAGTGTGTACCAATCGTATACACTTGTATACACCCATGGGTCCTCGTACTCATGTAGTTCCTACTCCTCCCATTGTTTCAACTACCTATGCTCCACAATCACAACACCCAAGTTCTTATTTCCATGGGACTATACCGGCTAGCATTAGCATGTCACATCCGGCATCTGCTATGCCTAAAGCCACACGTATGAACTTTGGGCCACCACATGGCACAACACCGTACCAAACGTGGAACCCAAGGGCTTCCTATGCACCAAGCCCAATGCCAATACCTACTCCACATGTAGTCTCGGGAGCACCTACACCCACGGTTCCTTCTCACTTAGGTGACTTGGCAACATTTGCTCAAGCTATTGGTTGATCTATTGCTAAGAATATGTGTAACACGCCTGATAGAGAGCCTAGAAGTAAAGCAGTACAAATAGCCAAGCTCACACAAAACTTTAGTGGAGACGGGATGTGAGAAATCATATCAAAGTGTTTGAACAAATATGCGATTCTCTAGGAGAACACAATGACCTACATAAGAGTAATGCTTTAAGCCTAACCTTAAGTGGAAAGGCTGGGGATTGGTATAGAACCCTAAGGGTGGAAGAAAAAACGATTTACCCTACTCTTAGGAGACTGTTCTTGAAAGAATACATACGAGAGGGAGTGCTTTGGGGTGTAGCCTCTCAGCTCCAGAAAGCCCAACGAGAGAAAGATGAGTTGGTGAGAGACTTTATTAGTCACTTGAAGCATTTGAATTCTCGTTGTAATCCAAATGAGCACTTCAATAATAATCAATTGCTTGATAGATTCATTAGGGGGTTACGACATGAGGATATCTACAATGGCTTAGTCATTAGAGGTATCACCACTTGGGAAGCAGTCACCACCAATGTGATCCAATTGGAGGTGTCTGTTGAGCCTAAATCTATTAGCTCGCAAGCATCAGGGCATCAGCCAATGACCCTAAAGCCTATTGCTAAAGAGCCAAAGATATCTGAGATGACTTTAGCAGATCTCACCAAGGCTATTCAAGAGAGACTTAGAGACAATCGTGCTCCGCAAAACAATCATATGTATCCAAGAAGCGAGCAACAATGGTGCTCAGTATGCTATGGACCGCATAGTGCCAGTGAATGCCCTACTTTTAGAGTAAAATTCAATGGGAACTGTAATGCATGTGAAATGTATGGTCACTACAAGAGGTTATTCATATTAGCGACGCTCACACAGCGACGCTCAAAAAAAAAAATCCCGGCGTCGCTATGAGCGTCGCAAATTTACAAGTAAATTTGCGACGCCGGCTGGGCTAAAAAAATAACAGAGAGCGCCCAAAAACTCAGATCTCAGATCTGAGTTTTTCGGCGCCCTTAAGCAAGGAGCAGGTAACGCTCTCCCTCTCTCTCTCTCTCTCTCTCTCTTTCTTCTCCACACACACACACACACACACACACGAGGAGAGGAAGGAGAGCCAGGTATGCTCCTTCCCTCTCCTCACTCTCATGTTCCCTTCCCCTCTTTCTCTCTCCCTCTCTCTCTCTCTCTCTCTCTCTCTCTCTCACACACACACACACACACACACACACACATAGTGTTTTTGAGAGAGAGAGAGAGAGAGAGAGAGAGAGAAAGAGTACAAACATAAACAAAAACGCACACACACATACATAAACAAAGAATGCACACACACATTGAGAGAGGAAAAGAGAGAGAGAGCATGCATAAACAAAAAACGCACACATTGAGAGAGGAAAAGAGAGAGAGAACATGCATAAACAAAAAACGCACACATTGAGAGAAAAGAGAGAGAAAATATGCATAAACAAAAAAATGCACACACATTGAGAGAGAAAGAGAGAGAAACTAATTTAACGTCGTAGGAAACTAATTAAAATTAAAAGACCTAAAGATCTAGCCGACGAGGAGTTGAACTCAAGACCTATTATTCAAGAGGGAAATGGCATAACCAATCTATCATACTTGGCATGGGTGATAGAAAGGTTATACCATTTATCTCTTTTTATTGGCACACACATCCACACACGCGCACACACACAAGAAGAAGAGAGTTATAACGTCGTAGGAAACTATCCTAAAAGACGTTAAAGATTAGGTTAGATGTAGATTTACGTTAAATTAGATTTAGGTTTATTTAAGTTAAATTAAATTAGATTTAGGTTTATTTTTCGTTAGATTTACGTTTATTTACGCTAGATTTAGATTTACGTTATATTAGATTAGATTTAGGTCTCCATAGACTGCGATGCCTGCATGAAGCGGGTGAAGAAAGCCCTCAATGGAATATAGGGTATTGCTGCCTTCACTCATGGTGGGCTCCGTCGATCCAAAAGTACTGGTGATATATCTTCAGAAGATAGGGAAGAAGGTGGATCTTCAGGGCGGCAAGAGTCACTACATCCCCGACAATGACCATCTAGACAACCTCTAGTCATTCAACAGCAACTTCAAAGTTAGTAACAAGAGCAAGAACGGTCCAAAGGGCCAATTGCTGTCGTCAGATGTGGATGGAGATGAGGCAGCGTCACCGCCGGAAGTTAACTCTCACATCTTTAGTGATGAGAATGCCAACTCTTGCCGAGTTATGTGAAAAATTATGTGTTAAATCAGTTTTAAGGTTCTTATAATCCCTGTTAGTTTAGTTCTTTGTTTTTAATATAACATAATTTACGTTAGATTTAGATTTATGTTATATTAGATTAGACTTAGGTTTATTTAGGTTTACCCACACACACACACACACACACACACACACGAAGAAGAAGAGAGTTTTAACATTGTAGGAAACTATCCCAAAAGACGTTAAAGATTAGGTTAGATGTAGACTTACATTAAATTAGATTTAGGTTTATTTTTAGTTAGATTTACGCTTATTTACGTTAGATCGAGTCCACGCAAGAATTACTTACGGTTTAGGGTTTAGAGTTAGACGAACAGTGAAAAGATCTACTGTGAAAAGATGTTAAGATGCTGTGAAGTGCTACAGCTAGAGAAGAGGCAAAGGGGTTTTGTCCACTACATGCAGTATCATGTATATGTGGGTCTGTAGATTTCTTGTACCCACAAATATAGGTATTGACCAATAAAGACGAGATTATAACCCGGTGGTTCTGATCTCCGTGCACCTCTAGACCGAGGTGTGCGGGGATTGGACATGACTAGAGAATGTGAGGTAGAGAGAGAGAGAGAGAGAGATAAGACGAAGAATGCCAATAGAATATTAAATTTGTTGTCCAGGTTATAAGATTTTTATCCTCATTATGAGTAGTGACGAGGATGTTCGTCCGTCCAACCGAAACACCTATCTCTCAACTAGGGTTTTATGTCCTTGTAATCAATGCAAGCATGTTGTGCGACGGACAAGACGTGTTTCTTTGCAGCACGTTCGCGAATTTGGCGAGTTCGATCCATCTATTATAGATCGAGTTTTTGCCAATTATAACTCGTCGGACTCTGACGCTGGCCAACAAGCAGCAATCTTGCAACCCAATAGACGTGTTCGCAGGCGCTTTGGTCAAGCAGCATTCGTGAGGCCACAAGATGTAGCCTCTGACAGCTCGAGGGATGATCATGCAGAGCACATTCCCAACGAGGCAATGTTTGAGCCCGAGATTGATGAAATGATCGAGACAATCATGGATTCAGAAAGGCTTATCTATGATGATGTGAAAAGTGAAGCCGATACGCCATTGTATAATGGAGCACGTATGTCTAGATTGAAAGCACTCCTGGTTCTTCTCAACATACAGGCAAAGTTTGGATGGAGTGACACTAACGTCACATCGCTTTTCAGGTGATCTATTACAATTAGTTTACTTTAATAAAACTCTAAATGTATAATGATCTGATAGATTTTTACACGACTGTATCGTATTTTTATGTTGTGTAGATTGCTTAAAGAGCACATACTACCAGCTGACAATGTGATGCCAGATTCCCGAGATGAAGCAAGAAAGATTTTGCGAAACTTGGGGATGGATTACAATTCTATCCACGCTTGTCCTAATGACTGCATTCTTTTCAGAGGGGATTCTACTAAGAAATGGACTGACCTAAGAGACACTTTCGTACTACCCGAGCATTGTGAACAAGTAAGTATGTAAATAGTTAACATCCCCCTTTTACAAGTTATGTGCTTGAAAGCTCTCATGTAAGTTATGTGGCTCTGGCAGGTAATATTTCATCCTACAAAGTCTACATCAAACTGGTGGTATGTCATAGAGGTAGCCCCTCGTAGTGCAAGGATGTATGAAGGCTACCATGTGCCAATCACAACGGCATCAATGGAGGAGATCAGAGAAGATGCTCAATCAGAAGCCGCTGCGATGGTGCCAGAGGAGCATCAAGATGCTACTACTCTATATGGGGTGCATGCAGAGGAGCTACAAAATGAAACAGAGGATATGTGTTTAAACGGAGAGCTCTATATAGATATAGGAAGTTATGCTGAGTTATGCGAGGATGAGAGAGAGATCTCTTAAAGCCACAAATATTGTATTTGAATAATTTTGCTCCGTGTTGTAAAAGCTATGGCTCTCTAAGTACCTTCCATGGTGTATAACGCTCTTTTCTACTCGCGCTCACATCTTTTGATTGAAAATTCTGAGTTTTCGACTTGCCTCTTCTATCACTCAATTCATTGCGTCATTGTATTTATATGCGTCATTACGTCATTGTATTTAATGGTCTTTGCGTCATTGTGTACTCTATTCATTCAATATTAAGTTTAAATATTCATGTGTTTAATGGAGGTATGGATGATGAGGAGTTTCTTTCTTCTTTGTCACCGCAGCAGAGACAGTGGTACGTGGAGCGTCATCGCTCTGGCGCATCATCGCGCGTTCCTACTCCATCCGCATCTCCTCTCTTTCGGAGCATTCGGCGCGCTCCGAAGCTTCGGCGTCGACGAGACGAGCTTCACACTCGTCTACACACCGGCGCTCTAGTGCTGGCGGTGGCGGTTGTTGTGGGGATTCCGCCGTCGATGCCTCCACACCGCCTCGTGTTCGACGAGGCTCTTTATCCTCCCCTTCTTTGCCCGCCCCCACACCAGCCACAGCATCGCCATCTACGCCAGGTTTTGCGCGGCTGACTGTTCCTAGCAGCTACACACCTCTACCTACTCCGCCAGGAGCCACCCCACTCGACACTCCTCGCTTCGGGGCCCAGACGCCGGTGGAGACACCTGACGTCCGTACCCCCATCGACACGCCGCTAGAGACCCCTGCCGGGACACCCAGGTTCACGCGTCACCGGCCAGAGGGCTTGCCTTACTTCATCGACTTCAGCGGCGGCATCATCATGGATGATGACGGCAAGAAGGTGATCTCGCGCATACGTGGTCTTTGCTCTCAGCTGTTTAGACACTACATACTAAACAAATGGAGTGAAGTACCAAGTGATTTAAAAAACAGAGTCATCAGCATACTTCATGATGAGTTTCCCGTTCCAACACAGGATCAGCGCTTCAATGAAGACCTGATGAAGATTCGAATGCGCGAATACTGCAAACACAAGCGTTCCGAAGTGCAAAAAGCAATCAAGCATGGGTGGAACAGGCTAGATTGGCTGGCCAAAGAAGATTGGAAGAATGCGAAGAAAGCAACGTGCGAGAATCCCGACAAGTGGAAGCAACAAAAGGATGCAGCCAGAGCGCGAGTAGAGGCAGGGAGCTCGCACCACTTGGGGAGCGGTGGATGGGCATCATTTGAGGCCGATTTTGTAAGTGTTTTTGCATTGCTCTTTATATTCGATAGTTTAGGGTTTATGAGTTTTTTAATTCTAACATAATGAAATCTTTGTATGTTTTGACAGTGGTCGATGACAGGACGTGATCCCACACCCTACGAGCGCGAGTACGCAGGCAGGAAGGGCTTAAACGCCCTGATGGACATTCTCAGTTCTCGCGGCAGCATGGTTAGTATTAGGGTTTACTCTTTTCTATTTTTTGTATTGTTTTATAAATGTCGTCATATGTTTATACTTACTGAAAGCTGTCTTATTATCTTTTTTTGCCGAATCCGACAGATACGCCGCTTGGACGTGATGAGACGTCTGACTAAATGACGTCAGTTTAGCCGTAGCTAGATAGCATTAGTTTAGGGTTTCTCATAGCTTATGTATCATGAGACGGATTTTATACTTCTTTTTGAACCATGTATATTATTACATTTGTCACCGCAGTTCATTTTGCCAATCAATTCTTTATGCCTATGATGTTGTACAATTGTCATTATTACATTTGCCAATCAATTCATTTTGCCTATGATGTGTACAATTGTCAATTTTACGCTTGTCAATTTTGCAAACAATGCGTCTTGTGGGTGACTATTTTGGGTCTATTATCTACCCTTGCACTTTTTTTAAAAAGTGAATCAAGTACAATATGGTTGATGGGTGGCAAGGCATTCAATGCCTTGTCACCAAAAAAAATTTATCTCGGGCGTCGCTATAACCGTCGCTATTTATGGCTATGGAGCGTCGCTATAGACTTCTGTGTAAACGTCGCTATAACCGTCGATATGAGCGTCTCTATATAGCGACGCTTATAGCGACGCTCTCGTAGCGATGCTCTCGTAGCGACGCTCTCGTAGCGACGCTATTAGCGACGATTTTAGCGACGCCGGGGGTTATAAAAACCCAGTGTATTTCCGTCGCTAACAGCGTCACAAGAGCACACAACCTCTTGTAGTGGGTCATCAAGCCAAGGATTGCATAGTATTTAAGCGCACGATGGCCAATAGACCAACCTTAGCATGGACAGATGCACCTCGAGTGCGTGCATTGATGCCGGCCCCACCTCTTCAACAAACAGCACAACACATGGTCCCTAGGGCCCAAAATGTTGTTCAAACAACACCCTTACCACCTCCAGTGCTAGGACCGCAACCACCACATCCGAGAATCACTTCAGTGAATCAAGTGGGTTGTGAGTCATCTATTGCTTGTTTAGAAGGCTGTGAGGAAGATATAGATCCTAATATTGCCTATGGGATGGATGTGCTTGAAGAAAGTCCACAATACTACATGGAGGACTATTGGGGACAAGTCAAACCTGTTTATCAAGTAGTTGTTCTTACGGCAATTGGCCAAAATATCAATTACACTGCTAAGAGACCACCTCTTCAATGCTATGAGTGTGGAGGTCCACATCGTGTAGCCGAGTGTCCTATTAGGCTACAAAAGAACGCCACACTAATGCAAACCAATCAAGCAAGCACATCTACAATGCCAATACTCATGTGTAATCGATGTGGCATAGATCATTTGATTGCCCAATGTCCAAATAATCCCAATGCACCAAAGATCACGCCATTAAACTTGATTGAAGTTACCAAGGAGCCATCACAAAGTACACATGTGGTACCAGTAAACGTACTCACACGATCGATGCTCCAAAAACAAAATTATATTCTTGAGGAAAGAGACACGGCATCAATTGCCCAATCTCAGAAAAAGAAGAAAACACGAAGGAAGAGATCGCAAAAAGCAGCGAAGTCAGACCCTAGTTCAAAGACCAACATAGGGACTGGTGACGACCCCGTATATATGAACGACGCTGAAGAGGATTCTGATTCAGGTGAAACCATGGAGACCAAAACGACCATTAAGATAGAAACCAACAAGGAAGATCTTCATGAGCTGCAATGGCCAGGATCCAAGAAGAAGATAGGAACTTATCCAAACCCTACAAAGGAGATTGAGCGAGTCAAGCAATTAAGGAGTTTGGTAGGAGATACCCAAAGGGATCTAGAACCAGCACCTAGGCAGATCCTGATTAGAGACACCGTGTTCCCTACGCAACAACAACCTCACCAAGTCCATAGACCCTTAGCCATACCTAGTGTCATCCAAGAAGAAAGTGACTTAGTCATGGGAAAGTGGGCATACTCACTTCTTGATGGAAAGAATGTTTTTAGAGGGACTACATGATCCTATCGAAGAAATGGAGATCCCATCTTCCCCACGTCAAGGGACTGAAGTCCAAAAGGTGCCGCTAAACATTGTCAAATTAATGGATTTCATGTCTTCAGAAGTTAGAACCACCATCATGTCCAAACTATATAAAGACCCTGAGCTAGTCTCAGCTCTTTCGAGCCTTCCTCGATGGAGAAGTGAAGTTTGGGCTACCACAATTTTCCCAGATGGATGGAGCTGGGGAGATGCCAATAGAGGAGGAACACTTAGATCCACAACCCAACCTAGATGAAAACCTTGTTATAGAAATACTTGTTAACAAGTTGGGACAATACTTTGAGGGTGATGAATCTAATGCGACCATACCAATCACTACTAAGGGATTAACTTTGAAGGGAATCCTTGATGGTGGCGCTGGGGTTAGCATAGTGACTAAAAATTGCTGGGAAACTATGGGAAGACCTCATCTTGCAACCACAACCATAGTAGTGAAGATGGCCAATGGGTCTATTGTTACACCTATTGGGGGATGCTAGAAGATCTCAAGATCAAGGTCTTTGGACATAAAATACGAGTTACCTTCATTGTTATGGATTTCTCCAAACACACTATGGCATCGGACATGATCTTAGGATGTCCTTTCATGAGGGAAGCAAAAATGGTGCATGACTGGTCTAAAAACCATGTCTACTTGCAGTTCCAAGATTTTGTCATTCGAGTGGAAACAGGTTTATAATTGATCTTGTGGACTGGTCGAGCACATCCTTTAGGAAACAGGTTTATAATTGACCACAGTTCACTCGGTCCCATTGCAATATTGTTACACGTGTAAAGCGGACACTGATGTTGGTGAAGATTCTCCTTATATGGATGTACTACCTGGGATAACTGAGTCGGACAATGTGGATTGGGTCCACCTAGCAGCAACCATAGACACTTGGGAAAATAGGGGGACGACTTGGGTAACACCTGAGGGGGATGAAATGCCCGTACCCTTAAATATGCTACAAGCAATGTATATAGCTTCTGACAAGACTCATCCTAATATAACGAAGAAAACATACAAGTGGGTCCCTAAAGCTTCTTTAACGACCATAGCTAGTGCTAAAAGACAGGAGCCTGGTAAGAGACATCCACTCGCTCCAAGAAATGTAAGGAAACGTGGCGTTGGATTCCTAAACGACTATTGGAAGCCCAAGGCTAGTATCAAGGAAATGATCAAATCTGGGTGCCAAAACATAGATTGTGATCTTACTTGTCACCTGACCCATGTGAGCCCAATCCCGTAGCTCCAAAACAAATCGACGATTGCGGAAAGAAAAAAATCACAGAATGCTACACACCCGCTCCAGAGCTAGTTTGGGTACCAAAGAAAGAACGATTTGCTCCACCTAGCTCAGGCAGGGGGGAGTCCCATGAAGCTTCTAGCTCCTCATGTAATGCATTTATAGAGGTAAAAGCTTCTCCACAGCCTCCACCTACAATAGTGGACCTCCATAAAGCTACAAAGGAATCCACACCTCCCAGTGTTCAAGAATCACCTGATGAACCACTTCAAGTTCGATCCTGGGAGTGTACCTTACCACCCTTGCAACTCGACAAGGCACCTAAGGTAATAGAAAACTACTGGAAAAAATCCTCACCTATTACCAACTGGAACAATTGGTTTCAAAGGGTGACAAGCACATTTCAAACGGTATGATCTACCCAAGGAAGGGGGGAGTGTTTGTTGACAGTCATCATTCACTCACTCCCCTCTCAACCTTCTTCCATGACCTCTCAATATCCCAATCTTAGGGAATGTATATATAAAGCCTTATACTCACAAAAAACAAAAATAATAAAGAGCAAGAGCAATTATCAAACGAGTATGCACAATAAAAGTCAAAACATTGACCTAGACCTACACATTCACATCCGGTACACTGAAAAAGAAACCTATGTCATCAAACACCTTTGATCCTCATCACTCGAGTAATGGAGGGTAGGTAGGATTAGTACGATATGAGAGTTTCTGTTTTAGAGTTTAGTGATTAGCAAAGATCTTTCTTCCCACTGATGTGCCTCCTAGAGGTATTCTTTGTGTTTCCTCGTGTGTACAGGAACGTGTTGTTGTGGTTAGAATTTGGACCTTCATGGAATCTTTCTCTCGTTCACACTTCAAATCAAGCACGACCATCAACACAAATAGGTGTTTCTTGTTCATTAGCATTGCCCCTTATCTTTTTTGCATCCATGTTTGTCTGCTTTAATTGTGATTGGTAGCATAATATTCAGTGCATTTGCTTAGTATCAAACATTAAATTCAATGTAATTTTTTGTCATAATCACTTGTTTAGGTTTAAAAATCAAGCAGTCCGACTAAGCTAGTTTGACCAAGCTAGGTGTTAGAGATCTTCTCTTAATACCATGGGGAATGCCTTCCTAATAATCAATGGTTACTTAGGTTCTTAATCCGATTTAGGCAGCATTGTGTGAAATGTACTAGGGCTTTCTATTGGGCTTAGTCCCTATTGACCTTTAGCTTAAGTATTATAAAGGGATTTTACTAGTATGATGAGCATGGGGAGGGTAACAGTGTTATATGACCCCCCAAAGTTACAAAATCAAAATGCTGAAAACGAACAAACAAAAGATCAAAGTGCCACAATGTAAAATCTTAAGCTGAAAGAGAAACCTCAGCTTGATTTGGTACTCCACTCACATGTATCGCCTATGGTACTAGAGCCCTAGAGGTTCCCAGTGTGGCCGCTTTTCCTGGAAAAGCAAAAAACCCAAGGCATACAAAATAAGCGCACACATCAATATTGAAACAATGTGAAAAGACTTTGGGGGGTCATAGAAAAGGTAATCAGTCAGGCAATGATTTCATGAGAAATTCCTTTTATCGCAGCTTAACTACAAGGTCTTCTAGGTATAGCCTCTAGTCAACCCTCGAACATGAAATACTTGGCTCTCACGATTAAACAACCTAATTGACCAGAGAAAATTAAGAAGCTTACCCATGGTATTGATAGTCGATCTTTAGTGCCTTTCGATCGTTGAATTAGCGATCCCAAACTTGTTTAATTTTTTACATTTACAACTATTTATGCGTTTGATTATATTGCAATTTAATGTTTATTGTTGACAAATGGTTTAGAATTCTGCTACCAATCAATTTGTCTGCCTAAAATTGTATATGCTTTTTAATTGTATATGAGAATGCAATTACTGTGCCAATGTTGTTTGATTTTGCAGTGATTGAAGAAGGCTAAGGACATTCATCTCAAATGCTCTTCCACCTCAACGAACAAGATTCAACTCAATAGCTTCCGAGGACAGAATCTACATCACGAAGGGGGGCATGTTAACCCTCACGCACATTCCTATCACCTACGACGGGCTCCGTATTATTTATTTGGTAGAGTCAGGTATCGGGCTTGTCGATCCAATAGGAAAAGGGTAAGAGTGATCGCTGATGAGAGGCGCACTCTAACTGGAACATTCAAGGGATTAGTTGGCTAAGCATGGGCGCCCAAGTGTGAATGGGGCGAGCTCATATAAAAGTCAACTAAACCTAAAATTTACTCATTCTCTCATTTGTGCAATTGAAGAGTGCTCTTGCTCCATCTCCATCTTCTTCTTCTTCATCTCATTGTATGTGTTTGTATGTGTGAGAGAGTGTGTGTGTATGTGTGTGCGATCGAGCATTGCAACGGCGGCACGATAGCGGCGGCGAGGCGGTTGAGCACTACGCAGCGGCGGCTCCTTCTTCTTCGCGGCGAGGAATCCTCCACGACAGCAAGCGTAGAGCGGTGAGTGACACACCATTGCCATCTTTGAGCTTACTAGTTTAGGCTTGTTGTGTGCTTGGAGCCATTTGTGGCTCGCACACAGTGTATCGGCAAGTTCCTTGCATTGACACGTGCGACAGACGCGCACAATGCAACAAGGTGAGTGTGAGGTGGTGAGAGTGAAGCAAGGCGGGAGCTCTATTAAGGGTATAATCCCTTTGTAAACTACTTCTTGTTTTGGAAGTACTAAAGCCATTGAGTGGCTGCTTTCCCGTGGATGTAGCCCACATTGGGTGAACCACGTATATGATGTGTACTCTCTCTCTCTCTACTCTATAATCTCTTGTGTGTGAAATCTATCTCTCTCCATTAAGTAATCTACTCAAATATCTATTTAGCTATGTCTTATTTCCTAACATAATGCAATAATGCATTGAGAAAATCAGCCCTCTCTCTCTCTCTTGGTCGACCCCTCTTGCTATTTGCTCATGCAGACACCCCATTGGACCTCCCAGGCTTAGCCAATAGGATTTCAGGAGCATAAGTAATAGCCTTCTGACATGTGTCCCCCTTTCCCCTTTTGTGTGAGAGCTTTAGGTAATTAATAAATGCAACTAAACTCTCATTAGGCCCCTTTGCCTCCTGGCCAATAGGAATCAGGCAAGCCATTGGGCTATTGAATGCTCATTGGACCCCTTGGGAGACTGTCCAATAGTCTTCTAGAGAGCTTAATTCTTATTGGTTCTTTTATTAAGTGTTTTTAAATTGATTAAACTAGATTTAGTCTAGCCTAATTCTCATTGGTCCACCTTCATGGCCATCCAATAGGGATTGAGTACACCTTGTGGGCATCTGGGCTAGGGAGTTGATATGTGTCCCTCTTTTCCTTTGTGTAAGGGTAGCTTGTGTGTGTGTGTGTGTGTGTGTGTGTGTGTGTGTGTGTGTGTGTGTGTGTGTGTGTGTGTGTGTGTGTGTGTGTGTGTGTGTGTGTGTGAGTTTCTCTCTCATCCCCTACTTCTTGGGCTTGCCCCCTCCTATGTAGGACTTGAGAAGACTTTTTGGGAGACATACAAAGTATCCAATTTCCCTAGTGTTTGGCCTTTGGACACAACCTTTGAATTTTGGAACCTTAGCATTTTGGAAGTCTTAATGGGCTGAACCTTGGGGTCTTTTTAGCCCATTGTTGCACCTTGCTCTTTTGCAGATGGCCCCCCCTTTGGATCCCTTTTTTCTCTCGTTTGGATCCCTAATGTGGCCGGTCTGCCAGCTTAACCAATATTCTAGCTTTTTCTCCCCTGGCACTTCCCTATATTAAATGATTAGTTTAACATGAGAAAAGCATTTAGGAGAATTAGATATTAGTTATTATGACACAAAGTGGAGTGTTGGGCATAAAAGAGTGGACCAAGCTACTGCACTCGAGGTGTACTGGCGAGTTGTAGAGAGGGTTGGCATCAGTCGAAGTACCCGAAGCCAAACATGTTGTGCCATGGGACAGTCCCACAAACAACGTCGCTGACTCTCCACAGGCTAGCCACAGGGCCGCACATGCTGCCAAGAAGCCGTTGTGTACCAACCAACTCCCAACCGTTGTAGCCCTGTGTTCTACCAGCCACTGAAAAATGGTAACTCTCCTCACCTACCTACTGTCCCACAAAAGCTCCCAAAAAACTAACAGAAACTCATCCGTGAGACCTTCCTCCTACCATTGAAGTGTAGAAGTTGGGCAAGCCTCTCTCTACATTATATGTGTCACCACAAACGAGCTATGTACTAGAAAAAGGGAGTGCTTAGGTGGTCGACTAAAGAAAAAGGATCCCGCTAGAACCACTCGCATGGGTCCCACTGCACTCGTGCTAGAGGGAGACTCTCCCATGCCCAAAGCCACTAGTGTCCTCTCTCAAGATCTATTGGGTCAAAATCAATGACACAAGTCCTCCCACACATGCCCACAACTCTAATCCACTGGAAAAAGCACTTTGCAACCTTTGGTGCCTCTAGTCTGTGTAGCCAGCCCTCCCCTTGAATCTCAAAAAACATGGGGGGTACCGTCTCCGAGCAAGCTCTAACTTGCAAAATGAGGACCTCCAAGCACATGAAGGCCCCCATCCACAAAGGAGTTGTTGCCTCTAGAGGGATGTGCCACTCAGCTAGAATGGCCTCTATGGTATCCTTACACATGCTCTACACTCTCCTCAAGCCTCGTAGTAGTTGAATGTTCTCGACATCCTCAAAAAGGTCTAAAAATTGACCACGCAAGCCAACCTCCTATGAAGTCAAAACACTACTCATCGCATCAATATAGAAGAGAAAGAGGAAGGGGGAAAGAGGGAAACCCTGTCTAATCAAGCGTGTGAGCATAAAGCGATCCTCTATTCCCCCTACCAATAGCACATGACTGTGCGCACATATGTAGAGAATTGGCACCTCTCTGATTCAAGTATCTCTGAGAAGCCCATCCTACAAAGAGTGCCCTCCAAGAAATTCATCAGCTCTATTGTAGGCCTTCTCAAAGTCAAGAAGGAGTATCACCAGATCCTCTCCTTGGAGACATGCAAGGGTCAACGCCTCTCAAAAGGTAAAGATTTTTTTAAGGATACTACGCTCTTTGACAAAGCATGTCCAAGTCCTTGACTCTGAGTCTCATTTATCATGCTCTCTAGCAGTGGCTGAATCCTCAAAATCAGAGCCTTTGCTAAGATTTTGCAGGCTGAGCCGAGAATTGTGATGGGTCGCCACTTCCAAATCTCATCCAAGGAGCCCCCCTCCTTGGGAATAAGGTAAATTAGCCTCTCACTCAAGCTTTCAGCCATTTTGCCACTGTACAAGATGTGATGATAGGTACTTCATAAATCCGAACCAGGCATCTCTTAGTACTCCAAGAGAAAATTGGGTGTCAAACCATCCTCCCTAGGGTAGCTACCTCGAGGAAGCGCTTTGAGGGCCTCATGAAGCTCCTCTAGGTGGAGAGGCATCTCTAGTCTCTGTTGCATCTCTTCTGTAACTAGGCAAGGCATCTATGTCCAAACATGCTCTTGGCATGCTCTTTGATGCTAGAAAGGGGGAAAGGGGAACACACCCGAAACACAAACAAATGCCTCTCTATAGCCCGAAATATTCATGACACCCCAATCCACTAGCATTCACCTTCAAACTCACACAATCTCATGGGTAAACCACCATTTGCACATGACCATACACGCACGTATACGCTGTGACACCATAAACACAACCAATCATCCCGTATTGTTGGATGGATCCACTTCCTTCACAACACAGACAACCTCTCTCAATCTCTCTTTGCACAAGAGACCTCGAGGGGGCACACCTGCAGACACACACCTAGAAACGCATGCACACAAGTAGAGAAGGGAAGGTGAAAGGGGGAATAAACACATATGACGACAATGATGATTTCAATATGCACCAAACGACACCATATACAATATGCTCCAAGTTGAGACACACATCCACGAGTTCAACATAACACCTAGCAGCCCTCCTAGCTTCGCATAGACAACAACGGCTCGATAGCCTCCTGTGAAACATGCAATGGTCTTCTTGCACCACCGTAGGGAAAGAAAAATGGCCATCGCCAAAATGGCAAAATCCCTTTACAATTTTGAACACCTCCTCTTATAGGAGTGGCAAACAAACTCTAAAAAAAGGGGGGAAATGGGTCATCTCTACTGGTGTAGTCCAACTAGGAGCTCCATTTAGCACTTTACATACATCACACCCACTTGGAATTCCCATTTTTGTATCTACTGCATGCTCAACCAGCTCAGCCAACCTTCCAATTCCCACTGCATTTGCAACCCACCTTAGCCTCATCTCCAAGTTAGCCATTGTGGGAGGCCCCTCGTTGTTGTCACGGCACCATGACAAGGGTTGAGACGCCTCTTTGTCCTCAATAAAAAGTTTTGTGGCCCTTTAAAGGCACGCACGCATAGCCTCTATGATTGCCACATCATCATGTACAACATGACAGCCAAAAGATCGACGGCCACAACAACAACGCCAAGGAACGTCGGCAGTAGTGCTTGCATGCCCCACAACCATAACTACCCAAGGGAGAGCTCTCAAGGAGCTCCTTGTGATGCCATTAGCCCCTTCATGGTCTACTATAAATACTGTGAGCTGGCACCCTTTCTCGATGCATGTGGGATAAGTCCCCCCCTGCCACATGGAACTCGATGAGCAATCGCCCCAAAATACCTTATAAAACCTTTTTAAAAAATGTTTGTTTTTCCCCCAACTTTCAGTCACTGCCATTTCTTGCACAGCTATCCGTTGCTTGAGCTAACAATCCCTACTGAAATTTCATCTCCTCGGCTTTGAACTTGCCAAGCCACTCAACCAGGCAGACAAAAACTAGAAAAACCATATGTTGCCGCCGTCGACTCGCACAAAGCTTCAACTTGTAATGTCTTCTTGATTGGATGAGCCATATGGAACAGCTCGTAGACCACTTCAAGATCTTCATTCCCAAGCAAAAAACCTGCACTTTGAACATCCTTCACATGCTATCGCATTTGTCCCACTTTGAAGCCCTTCTGGTCTATAAAGCCTCATTAGCCATACACCACCGCTACCACCTGCCTGTCCATTATATTCACACTTGCTTCAACCCTTTGGCATGCACCCACTAACATACCCATACCTGCTTGTTCCATCTTCTACGGTCAACACACTTTGGATGCACCATCATTGTCCAACCCCCAATTGAACATTTATGTTCAACCACAAAATTGCTTTATTCTTCAACAAACTGCAAACACTGGGAAAAATTGTCAGCAAAAAAAAAAGACACCATATGTACAATTTTATTCTTGCCTACCGCTAAAAACCTCAAGTGGGTTGCTCCACTCCCTACATCATAGCGTATCCTCCACCTGCATCAAAAACCTGGCTTTTCTCTTTCCCATTTTCCTACAACACCTTTCCATAATGCTCTACCCTAGCAGACATCCCATCCTCCATATAGGCCGTCATGGCCTACCTTCATCACTCCAAACATTCATTGGCATACTGCCCACTCCAAACCAAGCATCATCAAGCACACCCTCACTCAAAACAAACATAGCTGGCCCTCCCCCCCATCCATGTAAAATGTGACTCTCCTCAAAATAGCACTGCAACTAGCACAAAAACTCCTCCACATTGGCCTTTGCCTGCATAACCGTAGTAGCAAACCACTTCTCATCCACTGTAAAATCCACTTTTGGAGGGACTAACCCTCACATTACCTGTATCCTAGTCAAGGCTTTATCAACCAGCACCTACGTTTCTTCATCCATGGCAACCATCAGATCATCAAATCCCCAATCAGACTCATTTTCACTGCATACCTAGCCCAAACAACCTATATCCATAGCACCACCATGGAAATCCATAGTCAACATCAACTTCTCTTCCCTTTGGTCAACATCTAGCACATCATGAGCACACTAAAAACCGCTTGGGTTTTCGCTTCATCATCATCCCTTTGTTGACTTTGTAGGTCCACCTCGCTATCCATAGACTCTACATTGCCCTTTTTCACATAGCTTCAAACCAACCGCACAGCCACAAAACTTGCCACCGCAAGTCCCATCAGGATGGTCACCAACATGGCACTGCATGCCCTCTTCAACTCATATCTTCCACCACAAGCTTCGGCACTTCAACCTACTATTATTTCACATTGGCTATCACCATGTTATCAGACAAACAACAAGGCATATTTACCCTTACCAGCACAGGACCATCAAACTCTGTCTCCTTGCTATAGGATGTGGACTCATCCAATCTATCCTCCTCTCTTGTCTCCCAAAACTTCAGCTTGTCTCTTAACCATCATCAATAGCACAGGCTGGCTCTATATCTACATCCTCATTTGCTTGTTGCTCCGTAAAAACTTGACCATCACCTTGGTTTTGTAGACTTTCTTCATCCCCTTCTAAGTCCTTGGCATCTGCAACCTGATTACACTTTGCTATCTCTTCATGCACTCGATTCAAAAGAAGAGGCTTTACCTCTTCATCATGATTTTGGATCTCGACTTCGCTACCTTTTTTTCACACATGTTCTCTTGGAAGAGGGGCTTATCCTTATTGACAAGATCATTCATCACTTGTATAGACACATCATAAACCCAAAACCTGCAAGGAACATAATCAACCATAGGCCTTACCTCAACAATCTCTGCACTTTGAACAATCAGCACCACCTTCGGCTTAACCATAGAACACACCGCTACTGCCGCAAGCACATAATTTGCAAGCTTTAACAAGCCCAACTCCAACTTGTGTTTCACTTTCTTGCTCTTCACCTTGGCCAGATACACCATGTCTCCATAGTTGTTTGCATTAAACTAGACCTTCTCTCTAATCTCGGATGCAAGCACTCTAGCAACTTGGACAACTTTAGTTACAGGCTACCTCTAACACATGTGGTAATCTCCAACTATTTCCAACATGCTTCAAACTACTCAAGAAAAACTGAAAAGTCCTTGATTACATCTTGGCATACCGCCTTCAGCTTTGACCCAACCTTCGCTCGAGTAATCACCCTTCAAAACCGCTTCTGAAACTGACTCTGCAGCTCCCGCCATGACCCTCAATCACCACTCTTCAAACCATCAAACCATAAATTTACACATCGGCCCATCGGTAGTGACACCATCTATAGTTTTTAATCATTACTTAGCATCTGCAATGACAACATCCATAACTCAAAATCTGCTACCCAGTCCTCCGGGTCTTCAACACCTACAAATATGGGGCCAAAACTTGGCTCCACCATCTTTGCCAACTTCGAAGCTCGATCACCAAAAATTCCTCCACCATGTTGGAATTAGGGTTGCAGAGAAACACACACAGCTCGGAGAAGATGAAGGAAGCTCAAGGCACACAATAGAGAGTGTATTACTTAGTGTGCAATGGAAAGATAGATAGCCCTAGAGTGATGGGCGTATATACAATGCACGGGGGAAAAAACCTCCTAAAGAGGGAAAAAATGCCCCGGCGGTCCTAGTGTGTTCACACACATCACTACCACATGTATATGGTAACAAATCCCCCCTGGAGTGATGCGGTGAACGAGAGCTGGCACATGAGTAAAGGGAAGTGCCATGCCCTGAGGACAGGATCAGTCCACAAAGGGGAGCTTTGCGGAAAGCTTCAAGCTTCTCACGAGACAATGCCTTTGTGAAAAGATCTGCAAGGTTGTCCTGTGATGGCACATAAGCCAAGCTGATCTCTCCTGCTGAGAGCCTCTCCCTGACATAGTGGTAATGCACCTCAATGTGCTTTGTGCGAGCATGAAAAACTGGGTTCCTCGCAACTGCCAATGCGCTCTGACTGTCAGTGTAGATAGTGTTGGCAGTGTCCTGTCCAACACCCAAATCAGCCATAAGGCGTCTGAGCCATACACACTCAACCGTAATTGTGAAGACTGCCCTGTACTCAGCCTCACAACTCGAAGTGGCCACAGTAGGTTGCTTCTTGCTCAATCATGATATACATGAACTGCCAAGCATGAAACAAAAACCACTTGTGGACACTCGCGTGTCAAAACAACCAGCCCAATCTGAGTCCGAAAAAGCATGTAAGTCTGGCGGCAATGATCCCCCCTTGGGATAAAACAAGCCAAGATGTAAAGTGCCACTAAGGTAGCGAAAAATCCTCTTGACAGCCTGCCAATGCTTAGACCCTGGGCTATGCATAAATCTGCTGACCTGTGAGACTGCAAACTGGATATCCGGCCTCGTGTTGCATACATAAATGAGGCAGCCAACAACAGTTTGATAAAGAGTGACATCATCAAGATCGCTAGCATCATGTAGACTCAACTTCAAACCTGTTTCCATGGGAGTGGCAATAGGTTTGCAATCCTCAAGTCCAAACTTACATAGCAATGTCTCTATGTAACTTTTCTAACACAAGGCAATACCACCATCAAACTGTTTAAACTGTATACCCAAATAATGATGCAACATCCCCAAATCTTTCATTTTGAAAGTAGCATTCAAATCAGCCTTAAATTCAGCAATATGTCTCTCATTTGGTCTAGTGATCAGCAAATCATCAACATAAAGAACCACAATGAGAAGTACATCACCCTCACGCTTTACATACAATGTGCTTTCTATTGGACTGTTACGAAAGCCTTGTTTGACCAAATGAGTGTCAACTTTCCCATACCAAGCACGAGGAGATTGCTTCAACCCATACAAAGCCTTGTTACATTTGCACACTTTGTCCTCTTGTCCTTTTATGACAAAACCGCGAGGCTGTGTTACATATACTTTCTCAAATATGTCACCATTCAAGAAAGCAGTAACAATGTCTAATTGATGTACATCCCAACCAAAATGAGCTGCCAATGCACATAGAAAACGCACAGTAGTCATACGACAAGTGGGAGCAAAAGTCTCTTCATAGTCTATGCCTTTTTGCTGTGCATAACCTTTTGCAACAAGTCGAGCCTTATGGCGATCGATCTCACCATCCGGCTTGCGTTTCAGCTTGTAAACCCACTTCGTACCAATGGCCTTTTTGCCAGGAGGCAAATCACATAAAGTCCATGTGTCATTTTCTATAAGTGCATCATATTATGATTGCATGGCAGCCATCCAATTTTTTGAATTTTGTGCTTCATCAAAAGTCAGAGGCTCCTCAACATCATGTAAGCTAGACACAGCCAAAGCATAACAATCTGATGCATAAGATGCATGGCGAGAGCCTGAACGAGTACGACTAGACAAAGGTGCATCCAATTTACTGTCACGCAAAGTGTGCACCAGCCATTTTGGCATACCTCTAGCCTGCTCATTTTCAGCCCTTTCCTCATCAAGTACATCATGTACATCTACATCAGTAATAGGCTTATAACACTGCATCTTACCCAAAATACAGCCTTCACAAACATGTTTGACAGGTGCTTCAAGAGGCAGCAAAGAAGCAACCATATCAGATTTCTGCAAACGCAGCAAACTGGCAAAATTCAGATGACCAAAACGTGCATGCCAAAGTTTTGCATCTGAAATAGCCCTTGAATCTGCAACAGCATTTACAAAATTTGGTCCACACTTGTCATACAAAGTGATCTTATACAGCCCATGGCACAAAAGGCGAGATGCAACAATTTCATCACAAAACTGAGATCATGAATTGTACATCTGTCATCCACAAATTTGACTACAAGTCCAAGCCTAGCAAGTGCGGATACAGACAAGAGATTCTTCTTGATCCCAGGTACATAAAGTGCATCAACAAGTGTGAAAGAACTGCCATTAGCAGCAGTAAGCACAATCTTTCGAACTCCCTGAACTGGATAAGAGGCGTTGTTGGCACAAGTGACTGAATTCCCATGAGGGACAGACTCGAGAGAGGTAAACAATTCACGATGTGAGGTAATGTGCTTTGTAGCACCACTGTCAAAATACCACACATGTGAATCTGCAGCAACTGACAAGCATGCATCATGGACAGCAGGATTGTAAGTGCACTCTGCGCTAAAATCCCATTCTGCATCAACATCAGCAACACAGTCTCCTTTCACAGAAGACTCAACAATGGCTGCATTTGTAGTGGAACCAGCATTTGCAGTGGAACCACCCTCTTTCTTCTTAGCCTCTTTGGCCTTCAACTTAGGACACGACTTGATCAAGTGATCATTGGCTTTACAAAAATGGCAATGCATCTTCTTTTTGCCCTTATCACCAGAATTGCCAGACGAAGTACTGCCAGCAGAAGCATTAGGAACATAATTTTTGCCACTCCCAGCAGAACCATAAGAAGTGGCTACTTTACTGTTACCACCCTTTCTTTGAGAAGCAATAAAAGTCTGTTCAACTGCACGCTGCCTAGTCCTGTTTTTTCTAGAAAGTAACTCTTGCAACTGCAATGTGCATAATGCATCAAACTTGACAACTTCAGGATTTCCTTGGGTCATCAGTCTCCAAGTACTAGCAAAAGTCTGGTAGGAATCTGGTAAGGCATCAAGAACAGTCTGCACAAGGGAACTATCTGAAATGACTTCACCTGCAGAAATAAGCTGCTCATTGATATCCTTGACACTAGCAAGGAAAGTGTCCATATCATCTTCCTCATGCATAATCTTCGACTCCAGCTCTTTACGCAGCAAAGCAATTTTAGCCTCATTGCGGCTTGCATAAAGACCTGCTAGAATATCCCAAGCCTGTTTTGCAGATTTTGTTGAACGGATATAAGGAACAATGGTGCGCTTCACAGACAACGCAATCAATGCATGAGCCTGCGCATCCTTAACATCCCAACAGCTTGTTCTACCGTAGTCAAAACAACTCTAACAGCTGCAATCCTTGCAGCAAGACCTGCAACATCCTCAACATCGCCTACATCCTCAGAACCAGGACGTACATCAATACCCTGCACAATGTTCCAGACACCCTTTGACACAAGAACATGTTGCATCATATAAGCTCACATAGGTTAGTTGTCCCCATCCAACCTGTCCTCAGTAGCAAACATCTTGAAGACATCTGTGTTGTTGTTGTCAGCGATGGTAAATGTTGCACCTGATGTGAAAATTGCCCGAAAATAGGAGTAACGGAGCGAGAACAACCTGTGCTATATAGCACAAACCGTAGAAGACTATAAGGCACCTATTATGCAGAAAACGGTACTGACAGAAATTTTGCACAAAATGACAAAATAGCCTGTGCAGTACTGTCTGTAGTGGAAACGGAGGCCGAAATGAGCCCAAATCAAAATTCTGAGCAGACCAAAGCTCTTCGAGCTCTCCCAAAATTTTTGTCGACCTGCGAACGCTCGCCAAAGCTCACTGAAATCGGAGAAAGTGAGCAGGCGTGTGCTAGAGCAGCTGGTGACTAAGCCCGGTAGGACGTGACCTGCTCTGATACCAATTGTTGGAATTAGGGTTGCAGAGAAACGCACACAGCTTGGAGAAGACGAAGGAAGCTCAAGGCACACAATAGAGAGTGTATTACTTAGTGTGCAATGGAAAGATAGATAGCCCTAGAGTGATGGGCGTAAATACAATGCACGGGGGAAAAAACCTCCTAAAGAGGGAAAAAATGCCCCGGCGGTCCTAGTGTGTTCACACACATCACTACCACATGTATATGGTAACACACCAACCACCAAACATCGATTAGCTTTCAACATCGCTTCCAACATCAAACCAGAGCATTAGTGCGCTCCTAAGTGGGGGCACCAGAAGACACAAAGAAATGCCTCTCTATAGCCCAAGATATACACATTACCCCAATCCACTAGAGTTCACCTTAAAACTAACACAACCTCATGGGCAAACCATCATTTTCACATGACCATACACACACGCACATGCTACAACACCACAAACATGACCAATCATTTCTAAGTATCGGATCCACTACCTTCACAACACATACAGCCTTTCTCAATCTCTCTTTGCACACGAGACTTGGGGGGACACACCTGCCGACACACACACCCAAAAATGCACGCACACAGCAGAGAAGAGAAGGGAGAATCAACACATATGACGGCAATGATGGCTAATAACATGCACCAAATGACACCATATACAATATGCTCCAAGCCGACGCAGACATCGGTGAGCTCAACATAGTACCTGGTAGCCCTATTGGCTCCGTATAGACAACAACAGCTCAATAGACTCCTTTGCAATACACAATGGTCCTCCCGCACCACCACAGGGAAATAACAATGGCCAACACCAAAATGGCAAAAGCCCTTTACAATTTTGAACACCTCCTCTCATAGGAGTGGGCAGAAAACTCTAAAAAAAGCAAAAAAAAATGGGTCATCCTTGCTCATACAATCCAACTAGGGCCTTCATTTAGCACTTAACATACATCACACCACTCAGCATTCCCATTTTTCTATCTACTGCATGCTCTGCCAGCTTGTCCAACCTTCCAATTCCCACTCCATGTGCAACCCACCTTACTAGCCTCATCTCCAAGTTAACCATCATGGAAGTCCCCCCTTGTTGTCACGACGTTGTGACAAGGGTTGGGACCCCTCTTTGTTCTCAATAAAACATTTTGTTGCCCTGTAAAGGCACTTGGGATGGCCCTCAATGACTGCCATGTCATCACTTGCAGCATCACAGTCAAACGACTCAAGGCCAAAACACCGACCACAACACCTAAAAAATGGATGCCCAACAGTGCCAAGGAACATCGATAACAGCTCCTACGCATGCGATAGCCATAACTGCCCAAGGAAGAGCTCTCAAGGAGCTCCTTGTGATGCCATTAGGCCCTCCACAATCTGCCCGCACCCCTTCTCACCGCATGTGGGATTAGTCCCCCCACCACATGGCACTTGGTGAGCAATCGCCCCAAAATACCTTATAAACCCTTCAAAAAAAATGTTTGTTTTGTCTCCAAGTTTGAGCCACCCCCATTTCTTGCATACCTATCCAATGCTTGAGCCAGCAATCCATGCACAAAGTTCATCTCCCCAGCTTTGAAATCGACGTACCGCTCAACCGGGCCGACTGGAAACTGGAAAAACCATTTGGTATTGCATTGTCGTTGACTTGCACAAGCTTCAACTTGTAATATCTTCTTGATTTGAGCACTGGTTGATGAGTTGTTTGAACCAACTTGTAGACCACTTCAAGATCTTCATTCCCAAGCAAAAAACCTACACTTTAAACATCCTTCACCTGCCATACCATTGGTCCCACTTTGAAGGCCTTTCGGTATATAAAAACCTCATTAGACATACACCACCGCTACCACCTGCCTATGGAGAATCTTCACACTTGCTTTAGCCTTTTTCCATGCACCTGCTAGCATACCCATACTTGTGTGTGCCATCTTCTACGGTTGACACGCTTTGAGAACACCAATGCTCTAACTGAGGATCAACCGAAAGAAACTCATAGTAAAAGTCAGTAGCAACCACACGCAAAATCCTTAGGCTCTGAAGAATCTGATCGATTGGATCTCCTCAATTGTCTAACACTAGTGCGTGCATGGCAGGGGCCCACAAGGTCTGAATTGATTGTCATTTAACAATGATAATCCTTTCAAGACTTGATTAATGTTAACAATTATCGTAATGTATGAAAGTCGTAAGCTTACACTTTAAATAAATCGATATAGTGCAATGTGAACCGATGTGATTTATATGTATTGTCTTTTATAAGTGATTAAGATTATTGATTATCATAATGTGTGAAAGACAAAAGTTTGCACTTTAGATAAATTGATGTAGTAGGATGTGAACACTATGATTGAAATGTTTTGTTTTAAATGATTATGTCATTTTGCATTTGGAGCGATGGGGATTGATTGTTATAACCGTGAGTCTAATTGATAATGTAGACTGATTTTGATCACTAGATTGATAGATAGAGCATTGCTTGTGTTGTTTGATGCTTAAATTTTTTTTGACCTCAAAATTGATAAGTTGAATTTGTTGTTGTCAACAGATTGTTCTTGTGCAGCATGGTGAAAGAACATGAGTGGAGTTATGTGCAGAAGTTGTGTGCCAGGAAGAATACATCATGGTTGAAATGCAAGCTCTATGGCCAAGAGTTCAATGGTAATGCGACTAGAATCAATTGATAATGTAGACAGATTTTGATCACTAGATTGATAGATAGAGCATTGCTTGTGTAGTTTGATGCTTAAATTTTCTTTGACCTCAAAATTGTTAGTTGAATTTGCTACTGTCAACAGATTATTTTTTGTGCAACATGGTGAAAGAACATGAGTGGAGTTATGTGCACGAGCTGTGTGCCAGGAAGAATACATCATGCTTGAAATGCAAGCTCTATGGCCACGAGTTCAGTGGTAATGCGACTAGAATCAAAGAGCATTTGTTTCCCTGGAAAAATGAGGAAAAGTGTTCGGCCCCACCAAGAGATGTTCATGCTAGATTACCAAAGGATGCTTGCATAGCAGAGAAGATTATTGCAGCTAAAAAGAAAGGTGGTGTTCCTAAAGAAGTTTGAATGTATGTTGAAATGTTTGTTTCCAATGAAGAGATGTAGCATGTTTTTATGCAATCAAATGATTGTACTCCTCAATCAACTCCTCTTGATGGGAATGCTTCAACGTCAATTGTGGACCCTAGCACAACTAAATCCAGTAAAGCATCATCCAATGGACAGACATTGTATGAAGTGTTAAATAAGCAATGGTTGCTTGAGTTGCACTTGAAATGGATGCAAGTTTTTGTGGTGTGCAATATACCATTTAATGCTATGCGGCAACCCCATATTTCAATATACTTTGATAAGCATAGCCAAAAAAAGGTTTTTGCTTCTTGATTACAACAAGATGTGCACATAGTATTTAGATAAAGTGAAAGATATTATTGAAGCCATCCTCAAGCGCACAATGGTAGACTTTTCTCTTGCATATGGTTGCACTATAGTGTTGGATGGATGGACTATATGTCAAAAGAAGCCACTAATCAATGTGATGCTTATCAACCCTAGAGGATCCATGTTCGTAGAAGCTATTGACACCTTGTTGAAAGAGAAGATGAGCGACTATCTGGCAAGGGTGTACGAGCACGCCATAGCAAGGGCACGTGGGCCAAAGCATGTGACTGCAATTGTCCTAGATAATGCATCCAACTACAAGGCTACAGAAAGGGCTATCCAAGTTAAATACCCAGAGATTACTTGGGTGCCATGTGGAGCGCATACTCTTTGGGAACCATAAAACAAACTCTACTAGATGAAAACCATGTGGTGAAATTCATCATAGAGAATCAGTTTTCATATGCTCTTTTTTTAACAAAGTCACCCAATAAAACTTTACAAATAGTTTGTGCGACAATGTTTGCTACCGCATATTATGTTCTTGCCACCTTGCAAGAAGTGAAGCTTGCTTTGATTGAAACTGTAGTTGATAGAAGATGGGATGCGTCACTCAGTAAGTATCCTAGCTATCAGGATGCAACTACAAGATGTGCACAGCTTGTGAACTCACCAATTTTTTGGTGTAATGTAGAGAGGATTGTCACCCTAGCCAAACCTTTGCAAACAGTTGACAAAGACTCTTTCATCTTTGGTCAAATTTATTAGTATATGTCAGAGGCCTTTTACAAAGTAAGAGATCATGTTGGATTTGGTGCAAAGGACAAAGCTACCATAATCACAGCTGCCAACAAGCGATAGGTGTAGTCTCGATGCACTTGCATACATCACTGCAAGGTGTGGTGTTTTTGTTGGATCTTAAATTCCAAATGCATCAACAAAGAAGTCATGACCCACTTCAAAACGGTCTGCTCCAAACTCTTGAGACAAGAGATGGGAAAGTAGATTTTCATCAATGAGTTGATTATGCTAATACAACTGGTATGTTTAAGGATCCATGGCATATAGATGTCGTTGCCAAAACAAGTGTGCCTCTATGCTGGAAGGAGTATGACGGGAAGAAGGTTGAGCTACAACACATTGGAGTAAGGGTTTTATGAGTTGCAACATCAAGTGGAAGCTGTGAGAGAAACTGGTCGTCATTCGACGCTATACATACCAAAAAAACAAAACTAGATATTGATCTGGTGTTTGTTTTCTACAACATGATACTTATCCATAAGCTATTGAACATTTCAGTAAGAGCAGTACAAAAGCACTATGGTGTCTTCCAAACCCGTGAAGCTATTTCTACAAAAGTTCACAATGATGATGATATGGAATGGGAGATAGCTTTAGAATGCTCAAATATGGATGGAGTAGATAATATGGTTGGTGTGTTTGATGCCAACAATGATCTCTGACTTAAGCCTTGTAGCTTTTTCTTAGTTTGATAACAGTATATAATGGAATACAATGCTATGCTACTTGATGTTTGCATCTCTCTCTCTCTCTCTCTCTCTCTCTCTCTCTCTCTCTCTCTCTCTCTCTCTCTCTCTCTCTCTCTCTCTCTCTCTCTCTCTCTCTCTCTCTCTCTCACACACACACACACACACACACACACACAAGTTTTACAGTATAGACACATGGTTGTGAAGCTATGAAAATGATGAGGGAGAGGAATGATGAGTAAGGTGAGAGAGAAGATAGAACTTTCAGGTTTGAGAAAGAAATGGAGAGAATGAGTAGGTGTGTGTATGTGTGTGTAAGGAGTGAAAGAGAGTAGGATGACTCTTTATGTGAAGGTGTGGATAGAATAAGGTTTACCAAAAACATCCTATCTTAAAACCACAAGTTCCAAAAATCATGAAACTAGATGTGCATGCCTAGTGTCTGCATGAGGCCCTCTTACATGATGCAAATTTGTGCACCCCCATCCACTAAACCTTTTCTAACCAACTTCCCTTTGATGTAACTATCTATCACAACTGTACTGCCCTCATTCATTTCAGCTTGTGGAATCTTTCCAACAGGAACATTCTCTTTCACTTTCTCCTAGTGCTACCTGCCTTTGTCAATTCCCTTCTAGCTTGTGGACACAATGCAAAAAATTGAGACCATGAGATATTAGGATTCTTACCTCTCATGTCTTCTAAAAGGTTGTATGGATCCATAACATGTCCAAGTGAAAAGACTTGGAGGTTGATATGACGTCAAGTTCTCTTGCCTTCCTTGGTCTCCTTCACCTTCTTTCTCGTCCATGTTTGCTTTGCAATGTGACTCCTTCTTTCTCCTTCCCCTTTACACGGTCATGCTTGATGCCTAGGTCATGGCTCTTGTTCCTCACCTTTCTTTGTTTGTCCCTTGGAACCTGTAGCTTGTGTAAGGTAAATTGACAAGTTGCTCAAGGAATCATTAACTTTTTCAATTCTCTCAGTTGTTACCTTGGGCATCTCCTTGGAAGTTGATGCTTGTGTTGTTCCTTTACATCTAGGACCCTCTACCAAAAGATCTCCTTGAATGGACTTCAGTTTCCTATATTTCAAGACATCCTCCCTAGTTTCGATGGCATCAAAGGTGGCAGGTTCTCCAACTCTGCTTTTACCTTGAGAGTGGGAAATAGACCTGCTATGAATCTCTCCTTTTTTAAAATTTATGCACCATCCCCAGGGTTAGCAATATTCCTCACCCATATAGGCCAAAGAAGTAGAAACTTCTACTTGTATGTGTAGTAGTCAAACCACATCAAAACTTGAAATGCTTATACTAAATTGAAAGAGCAAGAGACAAGGAACATGGTTCACTTCTTGGAATTTAATTTGGATTACCACAACAAAAGAAAAAGAGATTGCAAGTCATAACTAATTGACAGTCGTGCAGCAAAAGCTCTCTATTTCCAAAGATAAGGTAAATGTTCAAAGTAAGGTTTTTGAACTTTATACGTAGGTATTTCAAATGGTCAATAGCCAGCTCACATGGCTTTAGACTCATGAGTGATAAAGTATTACAAGTTAGAGTGTACATCTTTGGATCAAAAATACATACTTTCATTTCCAAGGCTTCCCAAAAAAATAGGATAAATTACATAAAAAATGGGGCATGGACAAGGTGTGGTCGACTATGAGGATGCTCGTTAGCTGCATCGACCAACCACTCTCCCCTTCCTAGTTGTTGCACATCCTCATGCAAGTTTTGGAAGCACTTCGGTAGTCAAAGTACCTCTCCTCTAATGTCTTAACAACTTTGTTGAACTATAATTTTGATTTTGATTGAAAGATCTCTAAAAGGGTTTTTCGGCAATGTGCCCTGGTATGCCACATGCCTATAGATATTTCATAAGAGGATTGAAGATTGTGGGGTCCATTTTGAAGAATCTAGTCATTGCTTCTTTGAATGTCAAGATGTATTGGGATGGTAGAAACATAATCCTTGCATACACCCCCATAATTACGTTCTTTGAGGGATATTCCATTTTCATATTCCAGTTGATGCCATCCGTTCCTTCTAAGAGCACCTCCCAAGTTTTCCCTGCTTTGTCAATGTCTTCAAATGCCTTGATGCATATGTATGTCATGTTGGCAAGTTTGCATGTCATTTGGCAGGTCAAGTCAGGGACATTCCTCATCAATGTGATGACAGATTTTAGTATATGTACCGTGTATGCTCTAGTTGGCTTATGGTTGTGTGTAGGCTTTGCAATCACTAGATAGTTTAGGACTAATGGCCACCCACTCTTCTAGATGTAGCAGGTCTCCTAAGATTGCATTCTTGGTATTGGGCAGTATGTGGGGTCAATCCATAGATTCTGGGGAGAATTCCTATGGGTTGTCTCAATTTGTGGCCTCTTTTTGAACCATTTCTTATGCCATAGTGGTTGGCTCTCTAGGATAAGCAGCACCTACTCAATTGTTATTGCTACATCTTCATAATATCCTTTTTGCATTTGGTTCTACTGCTAGCAGTAGCTTCTTCTTCCACAAAATGTCTTATCGCTTCATCTGGCAGTGCTATCATCTCATGGCCAAAATTATTTTATGCTCATCCAATTTGAGCATTAGTATAGCTGCTAATTCCATGACCTTAAGCTCACATAGCATGTATTCTTTATGTGTCCCTTTGGGCATATCTTCAATCCATTTTTTGAGCTCATCTCTAGCATCTACTAACTCCGCTTCTTCAATCTCTTGCATCCCTCTCTTGGATGATGTGCTTGGTAGATCCAATAGTGGCATGTCAATAATTTCAAATTCAAGATGTTTTGTCTAGGTGATCGATAACATATCTATGGTTGTATAGCACCCAATTCCTAAGCTTTGGCATGCATCACATTGGCATGCACCTCCGCTTGGATAATAATGTTTGCTTTAGCATTTTCCAATTGCTCTTGGAATTATTTAATCTGTTGTTATCTTTGTGATTTTGTGACAAGTATGCCAGCCAGTAGGAGTTTCCATTGTAGCTTTTCTTGCTCAAGCTCCACCTTCAATGCTTTGATTTCTTCTACATTTGCTAGGGATGATTGTGAGGTGGATGCAAGAGCAAATCCATCTTGAATTGATAGTAGGGTGAAGAGGTTGTGCTTGATGATTTTGTGGGAGTCGCATAGCTTGAATTAGCACTTATTTTCTCCCTTGAGAGCCTCTTCTAGTGCTTGTTACTGCATTATCCTCTTTCTCTCTCTTCAAAGAATTCCGGAGTTGTTCATCCATCTGACAACTAGTTGTTCTATCTCCTGATTTCCTTTTTGAGCGTCGACTTTAGCATATTCAGTATCTTGTATCCATAGTTGTGTTATCAACTTCTCGCATCTAAATTGGAGCTCAATCATCTCCACATACTCTTTTAAGATCAAATTCTTCAAGAATTCTCTGAGCCACTCCTTCATCTGCTTGGGCTGGAAGTGGAACCTCTCTTTTGCTTGGGTCTTTCTTTGCTGAGAAATCCCTGCTTGTGTTTGTGTTGTGTGTTTTTCTTCAATACCTTGTTATTCCTGTTTCTGCTAGCGATCATGATCTATTTTTTCATCTGGAGACTCTCTTTTATTAGAGATAGTGGTTTTGGTGAGAATTGTTGGTCCATTTTCTCTGCATCCGTTATTGTTGCAGTGTCTTTAGTAGTCTCCTCATGATGAGAATGCTAGCTTCAAGGAGAGTCCAAGACTCCACCAATGGTGAATCTAAATCCTTTTTTTTTGTATATACTCTTCCTTGGATCTCTCTTCATCTTTCCTTTTCATCAGTTCATCGATCCTTTGTGGTGTGGAGCCTCCCAGCTTGATCTCTATTTGAGATTTATTCAAACCAAAAGCTAGTCAAGTTGACCAAAATTTGGGGATTTTCAACTTTTTGTGATCCAAATTCAAAAATTTCGAGGAATAGCTTACCAAAACTTAAAATCAAATAGTTTATTAAAATCACACTCAAATCAAGGAAATTGGAAAAAAAATCACCAAAATCTAGTCAACTTTACCAAAATTTGGGGATTTTTAACTTTTTGTGATCCAAATTCAAAAAGTTCTGGGGAATAGCATACACTACTAGCTGACCAAGTTCCATGTCAACATGATCCATGTACCTCATCATAGATTTTGACTAAGATTTGAGTAGTGAGTAGCTAAGACTTATACAAACACTTTTCTCAAAAGAGACGCTAGCAAAAAAATTGAAAAAGTGGTCAAAAGAGCCAAAATCTCATAAAATAATCAAAAATCACCAAAGCAAACACAAGATTTCACTTTTGACAGGCAAAAATTGATCCACACCTAAAATAATTTTGGGAATAGGCTACAAATAGGGACATCTTCTTATTGAAAATATCACAATTATCCTCTAAGTCAATAGCATCTGACGCACACTCTTCTAGGGTCATATGCTTCTTGCTATACAGTATAGCATGAAGTTCTTTGTTTAGCAGTGCCTCTAGAAACAATGATACTAATATTTCTTCTGTAGGTATTTTTAGCTCTGGGCATCTTGCAATGTATTGCTACACTTTAGTTGCACAATCCCTAATAGACTCACCTTGTTTCCATTTGAAGCTATAGATTTGAGCTACCGTATTATGTTCGGTCCCCGTTTTAGAACATGCAGCTACAAATCCTTGAGATAATGTATTTAAGTCCATGATTGACCTTGGTGGAATGTTTTGGAACCATGTCAATGCTTTTCATTCTAATGTCATTCCAAACCCCTTGAATTGAGTATGGAAATTAAATATGTGTTTTGCTCTTAGCACTCGCTTAAAGCTTGCTAATTGGTCATATGGATCCCCAGATTTTCTGATCCATTTCTGAAAATCAGCTGATCTGACACGTTCATTTGGTTCAACTCCCGGTCTCCTGGCAATTGGTCCTATTCCAAGTCCTTCAAACCGGTCTGTTAGAAATAGTGACTCATGCAGCCCTGGACTGGCTTTAGTGTCACCCGGTTTTCTTTGTGATCAGGTGGTTTTTGGTTTCTTAACATTACTCTCAAAAGATGTGTCGCGGAGTTCATCTCTTGGAATAGTTTCTAGTCCTTGGTCCAATATCCAATCCTTTATGGCATACCCCTAGTATTTGGTTTGTTCCACCTCCTCAGGAGTCATCATAACAAAGTTATTCTTATAACAATCCCTAAATACGTAGGTTGGTAGATTTGTTGATCCCTTGTCTTTGATTTTGAAGATATAAATGATCTCCATGGATGTTAGTTGTCCTGATTTGGCATGAGAAGTCCATAGGAGATCTTTAACGTTTCTATCCTCCCAACAATAGACTCCGATCCTAGGATTATCTGTGCTAAGCCGTTTCAAACGCTTCAAATCAACTTGATCATATCCTTCAAACTCTAAAGTTGGTGGTCCTTCTTTTGCTGCCATATTTGGAATTATGGTATTTACTTCTAACCCCCATTTGTCTATCACGTCAAGGTTTTCAACTTGTAAATACTGAGTCCTGTTTCTATCCATGTACATGTTTCCTTGTTTGTTTGCCCTGATTTCCTCTTCAAACTCTATGTCATGGTCATCGATGCGAATGGCATACTCTTCATTAGGATCCAGGTAAACCTGAGCTCCATGGCGATTAATCTTATAGAAAGAGAGTATGTGTTTATATCGCACTGTCATTCCGGTTTCTGAATGAGTTGAATAGGAAGACATTTCAGATGTTGATTCTGAAAAAGTGTCTGAGACTTCTTCAAAGATAGTGTTCAAGTGCTCGCCTTGATTCACACTCTCTTCAGTGGATACTCTACTAGCGGTCTCTCCAAATATGCCTTGATTTGCTAGTATACGACTAGATCTAAGGTTCATATAGACTTGTGAAGCCTTGGATAGAGTACTTAACGTCGGATTGACTTGTTGTCAACTTCTTCCACTTGACTCGATTGCAACTTCTGTCAAGCTTTAGATTCCTTGTGTGCAACCTGATTCCTATATCAATTTTAATCAAGTTAGTTATTCTTCCACAAAGACTCTACAATTTTTGCTAACTATTGTGATTGATCTATGTGTATCACTTCAAATCGAGCTAAGTGAGTCAGCAATTGAGACTTTTAGATTCTACTTTTGCAAAAATCCAAAGGCTAATCTGTAACCTAGAAAGTGAGTGAACATGTACTAATTTGGATCCGATTGAACCCAAAATTGCTCTGTGGCCTTGTATTATGTTGGTTTAACACTGTACATTTCAAAACTCAAAAAGTGTGTCTCTGTGTATCAGTAGTAAATAATCACGATTATTTACTTTTCCCAATTTTTTACACTTTCTGGCTTGATTTGCCAAGTATGCAACTTGTTAAGGTCTCTGGAAAAGTTTCACTAAGTTTAAACAAAGTTTGTCTAAGCTATCAACTGTTTCGTGTCCGCAAACTCAATTTTCAAGAATCTAGCTTAAATCTCACTTTTGTGATCCAAATTTCACCAAAATTGATTTGTGTGGTCTACTTGCTATGCTTGACCTTGTGGTATACTCAAATGTGCAAGAATATCAAATTTGGTAGCAGATGTAAATAACCACGATTATTTACTCCTGCTATTTTTGTGCACTTTTTTGCAACAATTTTGACACAGAACTGTTAAACAGCTCAACTTAAGCTCCATAGCCAAGTTTCATCAAGTTTGGATAATTTTTTGTTTAAATGGTCATCAATTTTGTATCTTCAAACTGACTTTGCAAATTTGGCCACAATTTTCAATCCAATGATCCAAATCTTGTGAGATTTGATTTGTGGGCTTAATATAACATGTTAAAACTAGTGGTATGTTGGTTTGGTCAAAAAAGTTAAAAAATGGTACAGAAGTAAATAATCGTGATTATTTACTTCTGGTAAATTTTTACATCTTTTTGGTCAACTGAGCATGTACACTTGTTTATCAAATCAATATAAGCCTATGAGTCAAGTTTCACTTGGTTTGAACAAAAGTTTCCCAATTTATACTCAAGTTCTCGAAAGTCAGTACAGAATTTAGTTTTTACCCAGTTTTTGGTCAGTTTGGTGATCCAAATTCTATGTGCCTTTACAAAAGATGTTTGTACACATGCATAGAGTCTCTAGTATCAACCTTGGTCACTTTTGAGCTGAAAGTAAATGATCGTGATTATTTACTTTAGGCTTAAAATGAGCGCTTTTTTGAAATTTTTCCTTGAACAGTCTTTTCATGAGCTATTTTAAGCCTCTGAGTCAAATCAAAACTTAATTTGGCCTAAAATGTCAAGAAAAAGTAAATAATCTGAGTTTTTGCAAACTCTTGAAATTTTTACCTCAATGCGTTCTTAAGCTTACCCACTGGTTCATACAACTTTTAAAGCACGCTCTCTAGTCGGATT
Source organism: Adiantum capillus-veneris (assembly GCF_014529385.1). NCBI lineage: Eukaryota > Viridiplantae > Streptophyta > Polypodiopsida > Polypodiales > Pteridaceae > Adiantum > Adiantum capillus-veneris. Next base: position 60,654,037 of record NC_140942.1, on the reverse strand, counting down.
CAGTAGTTGACAATCTTCTGGTGCTATTTCTAGCCATAGACCTGAAATTTTGCAACTTCACATAAATACTCACAATTGATTCTTTTGGAGAGAGCAATGTTCTGAAATCCACCTCGGATTCTACTTACCCTACTCCTAAGTTCTACTGCAATGGGGTTGTGGAAAGTGTCCACAAACACTCCTTTTCTTGTTTTTTATGGTTTTCTGAGCCTTGATCTGAAGACTTGTCTCATCCCTCAATCATTCTCAAAATCCTGATCTAATCTTACAATCCTAAAGGTACTTAGCAAGTACACTTACTTCCAAGCTACCTCTACACAGCAAAAAACGACAATCTTAAGTTATGCGGTTTTAAAAAGAAAGTTTTGACTCTAGGTGATCCTAGAGGAAGTTAAAGGATAACTTCACAAGATGCTCATGTTTTTTTCAAGTTTAGGTCTCTTCATCCCCGGCAGCGGTGCCAAATGTGGGACGGATGTCTAACCTCACTCCTATCTTATTGTAGACATAGCGAGAACCACGAATATAATTGTCAATCCATGGGACGAAGCTAACTCGACTAGTGCATAGAAGCTACAAGAGGTTGTCAATCTCTTGGAAAACAACAAACAACTCGCCTCTAACTCAAGCTACACTCAAATGACTGAAATCACCAAAAGCTAATCGTTCATCGACAAACAAATCACATCCGTTATAGCATCAAACGACATCCAAACGTTACGAAACTTCTAGGAAATGTTTATAAGACCTAGGCACACATGCTTATGGTCTCAAATCTCACTTTAGGTCAAGTGCAAAAATCACGATTATTAATAGTAGTGAGTTTTTGACCTAGTCATTTTTTACCCAGAATGCATCTAAATGCTTAGCAATGATGCCCCAATACCCCACCTATGCTTAATGTTTTATTTTAAAGTGCAAATTTCTACTTATGATGAAATTAAGCCGCGGGTCGACGATGCCAAAAGCTATGGAATACCGTGAAATGCTTACATCAATGCGTAGAACTCTTACCTGCGGTTGCAACACAACAGACGCGACTACAATGTGACAACCAAGAAAGGAGTAGGAAGCACAAGAAGGAGAGAAGTGAGCGCCGTTAGCTCACGCTATGTTTCTATTATCCAAAACTTTTACAAAACTTACAAAAATTGGCTTTTATACCTTAGCCAAGGTTTTTGGTGGTCAAAATCAATAATCTGGGAGCTCTAACTAAAGACATGTTGATACAATCTGGAAGCTTGTAGACCCGGCTCATCAACTACAAAGTTCATCTGGAAAGTAGGAGTTACAATATTCTCGATTCATCAAAATAATAAATGTTTTTACAATGAAAGCTCTGAAATGATATTCGAGTTAGCTTGCTGCTAACAAAGAAGAAAATACAATGGAGTCACATGGAGATTTGTTGTTCTTATCATCTCTTAACTATGAAAGTTTAGTTGTAAGTTCAACTACTACCTTTCAAAGTTGGATCATTGATTTTGGTGCATCATTTCATGTTACTCCATGTAGAGAATGGTTTTGTACTTATGATGCTTCAAAGAAAGGTGTGTGCACATCCACGACACTGGATGGGCGATGGCAGGGCTCTCTCTTTTGTATAATACTAGTCACTATCTTTTTGATTCATACACTTGTATTTATTGTCTTATGACTCACGAGTTGCAGTGTGATGTTTGGCGTGATAGTTGAGGATCTCTCCCTCTCCCTCGCTCTCTTTCTCTCACATATCCCTTGTGTATGTGTTCCTTATTATCGTTATTATGTGGATGGCATGTATCACTTTCTTGGCTTTTTTGAATGCGCACAATAGTGAGCATCTTAGCAATTATGTGTGTTTGCATCATGTACTAACCCCCTAACGTGCGTCCTAGCATTTTGAGCTAGGTGGTGCCCACCCCTCCAAGTTTCCATCTCCCTATTGATGAGGTCTCTAGGTATCGTTCTGGTGTAAAGGCCATCGAGACCAATTTGCCTCCCTCATTAGAATGGTGTCCTCCACTGAGGAAAGCTCTGTAAAGACCTTTAGTTTACAAACTATTAATGCATGTCATCATTCATAGACAAGTGGCTACATGAATTTGCAAATTGGAGGACTAAAGAAGAGGAACCACATAATGTTGTAGCGTCATCAAAATCATGGAGGTAAGCTCCCCATCTTGCATTGCTTGTGTTGATTGCAAGTTTAGAGCATCAAGGGGGAGGGCTACAAAGTGTTATCACTGCTATCATCCGAAGCATTTGGTCAATGAGTGCCGCCAAGGGAGCTAAAGTAGGGGCTGTAAGATTCTTTTTGAAAATTGCGTTAGCAACGTACATCAATCAAATTTTGGGTAGCACCGGGAGTTTTCTCTTATGCCCAGTCATCAACCACATCAGACATAAAGTCCAAGCCACAGAGTCCGAAGCAATTGGTAGAAGCAAGTGGATCTACGCTATGTGGCCATCCAAAGAATTCAAATGAAACCCACCCGCCTACCTAAGCATCATTGTCATATGAAAAATGGAAGGCCAATTGAAGTGGAATCTTCTTGCTCTGTCTGTTTTGAGCCTACTATGGATGATTAAGTAAACTTCAACAAGAGGCAAAAGCATATGGTGGAAGTGCCGCCTTGTCAACACCTAAGGTATGCAACCCTAGTAGCTAAAGCCTTACCCTATACCCATTATGGACAACAATGATGGGCCTAAATTTTTCCCTTTTCACTTCCTACATAATATCCATGTGATTATATATGTAGATATAAAAATATTCTACCAACAGAAGATAGTTTTCTTGTTTGGACCCCAGGTATTAGATGAGATCCTTAGATCCCCAAATCCTATCATCCTACCTCTACTGGATTATCATCACTCTTTTGATGTATCTATTTTTAGTTTATTCTAGCTCCCTGTTTTTTTCCCCCAAATCGAGCTATCCAACCCTTTGTACAAAACCATTGTGATCTTTAAAATTATTTTATAAAAAATAAAAGGAGTCTTGTACTTTTGAGTTCTTGTGCAGATGGATTTCCCAAATTTCTACGAAAAAACGGGTGAAATCGCACCATATTTCCTAGACAATTTAGATATGGCTTTCTTAGTATCCGTTCGGGATAACAAACTACTAAGGCCAGGGCCTTTCCACTAGTTTTGCGAGAGGGAGACAAAGCTTGGTATCGGGTTATAGAATTGGCCTATTAACTTGAGAGTAGCGGAAATTAATGAGACTACTTTTGAGAAATTACTTTGTGAGCATAGCGGGTAAACATAATTGAAGATAACAACATAGGCATAGCAATTAGTTAACTTGGCACGAACAATACTTTTGCAAGAGAGAGAATTTAGAGAACATGACAACAGCTGAGCACAAGATTTATGTGGAGCCGGTCCCCCCCTCCAATAGGCATTTGTATTATGATTTCTCCCATTACGACAGACTTGTTACAATATAATCTTTGTGTTCCTTGTGACCTGGTGATGCAATGAAGATGGAAAGCTTCATGCATCACAAGCATAACATAAAATTTGAAGAAAGCTTTAACTATCCCAAGCCTTAGTCCCAAGACCTCAAACACCTTCGAAGGTGGAGAGAGCTAGCAGGGAATGAGGGTAGGGAAGAGGAAGAAAAACAACTTCATAGGAGAAAGAATTAGTTCCTCACTTCTCATCACTCTTCTTGCTAGCATACATAATAGCATAGTAATCAAGATGGAGAAGATGGCAAGCTTAAGCATTGAAGCATGTCTCTTGGTTGGATTTGCACTCCATAGCCAAGAGTGTTGGTGTAGGCTCTCAACCTGTACTTGCTTGGAGAAGGACAGGGAGCTCTTTCACTCTGCACAATGCATAATGAGCCCAAATGAGAGATGTTCTCTCAAAGAGAAAGGCTAACCAATGGAGCATAAGACCTTAGGGTTAGCTTCATTGAAGACTTCCAATAGTTAGTATAAAAGTCATTTGACCTTAGGTAAGCTTGGGCTGAGCTTGAAGTGGGAACCCGACCCAAGCTTGAGGTGCTTGAGGTGGGAACCCACCCGAAGCTTAAGGTACTTGAGGTGCTTGAGGTGCCTGATGACTGAGATGCTTGATGATTGAGATGCTTGAGGTGCTTCAGATGCTAGGGTTGTACTTGAGGTGAGAACCCATCCCAAGCTTAAAGTGCTTAAGGAACAAGCTTGTAGTGGGAATTGGGCCTAAGCTTGAGGGGCTTGAGGTGTCAAAAGTCAAAGATCCAATCCATACAAGGAGGGGTGAGCCCTACATAAGGGGGGATGAGAGAGAACACACACACACTCACACTGCATACTTGGTACAAAGAAAGCATAAGGGACACTTGTCAAGTTCCTCCTCATGGTATGCCTGAAGCCTATTGGTTGGCCACCCAAGGGGTCCAATGATAATTTAGGAGATTTAATTAATTATCTTTGCATTTATCAAGTCCTCTCTCTCAAAGGGGAAAGGGGGACACTTATCCCAAGGCTACCCTTGTTGCTTGTAATGCCTCTTGCTTTTGTGATTGGCTAGTCCTAGAGGGGTTCAATGAGCTTCAAGCATGAGCTACAAGGGGGGGGATCGACCCAAGCAAGCTAGAGGGTTGCTTAGGGGGTATACTCTCCCATTAAGAGAGACTTGTTTACAATCTTTGTGTTCCTTGTGATCTAGGTGATGCAATGAAGATGGAAAGCTTCATGCATGACAAGAATAACATAAAATTTGAAGAAAGCTTTAACTATCCCAAGCCTCAATCCCAAGACCTCAAACACCTTCGAAGGTGGAGAGAGATAGCAGGGAATGAGGGTAGGGAAGAGGAAGAAGAAACATTTCATAGGAGAAAGAATTAGTTCCTCACTTATCATCACTCTTCTTGCTAGCATACATAATAGCATAGTAATGGAGATGGAGAAGATGGCAAGCTTAAGCATTGAAGCATGGCTCTTGGTTGGATTTGCACTCCATAGCAAAGAGTGTTGGTGTAGGCTCTCAACCTCTACTTGCTTGGAGAAGGAGAGAGAGCTCTTGCACTTTGCACAATGCATAATGAGAGTGTGTGTGAGTGTGTGTGTGGGAGAGTATACCCCCTAAGCAACCCCCTAGCTTGCTTGCGTCAACCCCCCCTTGTAGCTCATGCTTGAAGCTCACTGGACCCCTCCAGGCCTAGCCAATCACAAGCAAGAGGCATGACAAGCAACATGGGTAGCCTTGGGACAAGTGTCCCCCTTTCCCCTTTGAGAGAGAGGACTTGATAAATGCAAAGACAATTAATTAAATCTCCTAAACTATCATTGGACCCCTTGGGTGGCCAACCCATAGGCTTCACGCATACCATGAGGGCAACATGAGGAGGAGCTTGACAAGTGTCCCTTATGCTTTCTTTGTACCAAGTATGCCTTTTGTGAGTGTGTGAGTGTTCTCTCTCATCCCCCCTCATGTAGGGCTCGCCCCCTCCTTGTAGGGATTGGATCTTTGACTTTTGACACCTCAAGCCCCTCAAGCTTAGGCCTAGTTCCCACTACAAGCTTGGCCCTTAAGCACTTTAAGCTGGGGATGGGTTCTCACCTCAAGTACAACCCTAGCATCCCAAGCACCTCAAGCATCTCAAACATCAAGCACCTCAAGCATCTCAGTCAGGCACCTCAAACACCTTAAGCTTAGGTCGGGTTCCCACCTCAAGCTTAGCCCTAGCTTACCTAAGGTCAAAGGACTTTTATACTAACTATTGGAGGTCTTCAATGAAGCTAACCCTAAGGTCTTATGCTCCATTGGTTAGCCTTGCTCTTTGATGGACCATCTCTCATTTGGGCCCCTTTACCATTGGCCCCGTGTTGAGATAGATCTAGAATCACATGTCTATATCTTAACCCTTGTTCCCGTTTATTCTCCCACATTAAATGATCAGTTTAATATGAGAAAATCATTTGGGTTGGTTAGATATTAGATTTTATGACATTACCCCACTCTTGAAATCATAGTCGTCCTCGACTATGAGGTAGAAGAGATAAAGTCTTAGTCATTAGTCAATCTTACTTAGCAAGTAGAGGATTCCTTTTTACCCTACGACATCTTTCCAAGATGGATGACTAATCCATTTGGTGCTTGGGAGACATAGCTGCCGCAAGCATGTCTGCTCTTTAGTAGTGAAAAATTCTACTTGGTGTTTGAGAGACGTCGTCATCACAAACATGATTCTAAGCATGCATACTATTTAAATTTGTGCACAATTATAAAAAGAACTAGTCTTGTAAGACAAAAACACGGGTCATTTAAAGAAATTTGTACATTTGCTTACTCTAATGTAGCATTGTAAGCATTGACAAGGTTCATACTATCCTTAAGCTGTATTCCTTGCATCCATTTAGCATCTTCAAAAGGATAATTTTTGAACTCAATAAGATACCGTCGGATAATCTTACCATGTCGTAGTACCTTGTCTTAATGCCGAAGGATAGCTTCCGGTTATAGCACCTCTTCTTGGTCTTCAACTTCTGGAGGGTCTTCAATAATTGGTTCACTTGGTGGCTCTCCTTTGTAGGGCTTAAGTAGGCTCACATGAAAAGCATTGTGTATGAGCCAATGGTTGGGCAACTTGAGTTGGTAGGCTGTCTCATTGATAGGCTTCAAAATTTGGAAAGGACCATAGTATCTTTTTGCTAGCTTAGCATAGTACTTTTGATGGCCCGTAGGATTTTTGCCCGTTGTTTGCCTTCATCGAGCTTTAGGAAACTTGAGTAAGACCCAATCATTTTCTTTGTACGTTAAGGCCCTTCTGTGCTTGTCAGCAATAGCTTTTTGCCTCTGTTGAGAGATGGATATAGCCTCCTTAATCTTTTGAAAGATTCTTGTAGGTCACGGCTATACTCATCGGCAGCGAAGATCTTCCCATGTACTTTAAGTAGCAAGGGACTTTTAGGTCTTCCCTCAATGATCTCAAACGGTGCTTTTCCTGTAGAAGTATGTACAGTATTATTCTAGGCATACTCTACAAGTGGTAAGTACTTTTCCCATTGTGAGCGTTGATCTTCTTCGATAACATAAGTTTTTAGATCGAGTATCGTAAGATTGTCTATCTCACTTTGGCCATCCGTTTGTGGATGATAGGCCGAAGAGAAATTCAATCTTGTTCCTAGATTTTCAAAGAGACCTTTCCAAAAATTACTGGTCATTCTAGGATCTCTATCTGACACGATGGATGGTGGTAATCCATGGTGTTTGAAAATCTGTGATATGAAGAGAGTTGCCATTTGGTGTGCCTTAATAGTCTTTTTGACAAGAATAAAGTGTGCTTGCTTGCTAAACCTGTCGACTATTGTCCATATTGCATGGACACACTTGGGTAATCCAAAGATGAAATCCATGGATATACTTTCCCATGGTAAATTTGGGATAGGCAATGGCTGGAGTAATCCAGGTAGCTTCCCTCTATCATATTTGGTCTTTTCACATACTGCACATTTTGAAACATACTCTTGTATGTCCACTTTCATGGTAGACCAATAGAAATACGTCTCTACTCCTTGAAGAGTAGGTTGAATACCTCTATGTCCCGCATAGGGAGGAGCATGGGATTCATACATAACTTTCTCACGAAGGGAATGGGTAACACATAGCCTATTTCCGCAAAGAAGGTAACCATCAAATCAAGGGCTGACATTATGTCTCTAAAGTCAGGGTCAGTAGCATACTCATCTATCATAGAGGATAGATCATTGTGAGTAGCTATAGACACCACATTAACTTTTGGTCATCGTGAAAGTGCATCGGCCACTTGATTGTGCTTACCAACAACGTGAGCAATATGGAAATTAAATTGTGAAAGAAAATTTGCCCACCTCATTTCTTTGTCGGAAAGCTTGGTTTGTGTCATGAAATACTTGAGACTTTGGTGTTCGGTTCGTAGGATAAATGGAGTCCCCAATAGGTAGTGCTTCCATGTCTCTAGGGCATGTAGAACAGCTAAAAACTCTTTCTCATGAATGCCCAAGACTTGTTTATCCGTATTGAGCCTTCGGGTCTCATATGCTATGGCATGCCCTTCTTGAAGCAAAACTGCTCCAAGGCAATCACCACAAGCATCACATTGGACCTCAAATGGCTTTGAGAGATCTGAAAGCATGAGGACCGGTTGGAAGGTAAGCTTCTCCTTGAGCTTATCAAAAGCATTTTTCTCCTTAGCAGTCCATACATACTTAACATTCTTCTCACTTAAGTCATGTAGTGGTCCTACTATTTGAGAGAATTTTGCTATGAAGCGTCTATAGTATGCGCACATACCAATAAAGCTTCTTAGCTCATGTAGATTCCTTGGATTAGGCCATGCTTTTATTACCTCTAACTTTGATGGATCCATATGGATACCATCTTGAGAGATAATATGAACGGGGTATTGAATCTCTTGAAGGAAAAATTCGCTTTTCTTTTGGTTGAGAAAAAGCTTCTTCTCCCTCAATGCTTGAAAAATCACTTGGAGATGTTGCTTATGTTCCTGCAAAGACTTGGAGTAGATGATGATTAATCAAATAACACTCCAGTGAATTTGTGGTAAGGTCTAAAAAATTTCTCCATTAGATGATTGAACGTAGCTGGTGCATTAGTCAAGCCAAAAGGCATGATTAGATATTCATAAAGACCAAACGTTGTGCGAAACACGGTCTTTAGGATATCTTCATCCACTATCCTGATTTGATGATAGCCACTTTTAAGGTCAATCGTACTGAAGTAGGTAGAGCCTTGTAGCTATCAAACAGATCTCCTACGCGAGGCACAGGAAATCTATTTTTGATAGTGATATGGTTTAGTGCTCGATGGTCCACACACATACGGTATGTACCATCTTTCTTTTGCACTAAAAGGATTGGAGAACAAATGGGAGAGGAACTAGGCCTCACCATCCCTTTGTCTACCAATTCATGTACTTGCCTCATGATCTCCTCTTGTTGAGCTTGTGAGACCCAATAAGGAGGCTTGTTAGGCGGTGAGCTTCTTGGAAGGAGCTTAATCCGATGGTCATCATCCCCTCGTTTTGGAGATAAGTCCATAGGAATATCATCGATGAATACATCTTGGAATCCTTTTAGAAAATTAGACAAGTCTAACTCTTCTTGATTCCTACCATTTACATTTGATGAAACATTAGGATGTTTTAGAGACTCTTTGACAAAAATCATGTACGCAGAAACTGAGCTCTTCATTGACTTATCAAAAGCAGGAGGGTTTACAAGTGGAATAGTGTGACCACGCTCGCTAGCATATATATACATGTTCTTTCCCCCGTAGGTGAATTAGATTCTCCTTTCAGGGAACTTCATATTGGCAGCCATGCAATCAAACCATGGCGCCCCTAGGATAGCATCCTAATGTTGGAGAGGAGAGATGAAAAAGCCTTCTTTGTTAACATAGCTTTGGACATGAAGCCTAAACTTCCTAATCAAGGAGTAACAGAGGCTTGATGTCCCTTGAACGCTGTGTCAGCCATTACCATATCTCCCATCTTGAAAGATTGAATGCTCAACTTGGTGGCCAACTCCTTTGATATGAAGTTGTGAGTAGAGCCAGGGTCAAACAAGATGAAGGCATCATGCTCTCTTACCTTTCCCCAAGCATAGGAAAGTGATGATCCTTTGCAATGAACATCCTCTTTTGGATCTTCGATGGTGGAAGCCCTAGGAGTCTCATTGCGAGCATTCTTCTTGGCGCAAGAACGATAGCCATGTCCTTGCTCTGCACACTTGAAACACTTATAGTCCTTGCGAGAAGCTTCAAGCTCTTCAGGAGAGAGTTTGTTTTTGCCTTTGTAAACTCCCTTCTCCTTGAACCGATTGTTTTTGTTGTTGTTGGAAGTGCCTTGGAAAGAATTTTGAGCATTGGTTTCCCCTTTGCATCATTTTTGTCTTTGTTTTCCATGGGCTTGACACTCCGTCTAGACCCTTGATGGAAATTGATGCGTGAAGCAACCATGTTGTGATGGATTACTTTAGAACCAGGCCGTTGCGAGTTGATGTATTCGAGCATCTCTTCAGGTAATCCTGCACAGAATTGCTGCCTTTGCTCGGCAAAGTCTATCTTTTGAAAGACAGTAGCCTTGAGATGTAAATCCCAAAACTTGTCTACATACTTGTGGATAGACTCATGAGATAGAAGCTTCAAGATGCGCCATTCAGTAAGCACTTTGTCCTTTGCATCGCTTGCAAGGAATTGCTTCATGATGGAAACTCGTAGAGTTTTCCATGTCTTTGGGGCTTCGTTGTTGCCACGAAGGCTAGCCCACCATTGACGAGTTGATTTTTGAAAGTGCATAGCTACATGGCAGAGCTTGGAGGACTCCGTGAAGACCTCGTCTCCAAAGGCCGCATCAAATTTTTGGATGAAGGCCAACACTTTGTTGGTAGCACCAAAGGTGCCATCATAGGGGAGAAAAGAGATACTCTTTCCTCCCTCCTTGAACTTTTTTAACTTTTGGGACCTTCGCCATGCAACGTATGATTTGCAATGTCCTCCCCTCTTGTATTATCTAGGAAAATAGTCATAGCTTTCATCGGAAGAGGAGGAAGGTTAAGAAGAAGGAGAAGAGGGTGACCTCTTTCTAGACCTTTTCTTCCTTTGTTTCCTCTCTTCCCTTTTGGAATGACGAGGAGAAGGATTGTGTGTTGATATTTTCCTCTTGGGAGGAGTGGGCGATCGTCTAGAGTGCCGTCTTCGTGGAGCCACATCTAGAGAGGAACTTAAAGTTTCATTGCTTTCTTGCTTTTTTTATTCCTCCTCTCGAATGGGAGAGAGTCTTCTTTTGGGGGTCTCTTCTAGAGGCCTCCTAAGCTCTCTCTCCTGTTGGAGAGGAAGGGAAATTCCATAAGTGCGAAGTTGTTGAGTAACTTTGGCTTGCAAAGCAGGGTTGCCCATAGCTTGCTGCAACCTAGTAACGAGATAATTCATGAACATGGGGGCATCATCATTAGCACCTTCATGTGCAAAATCAAAGCTATCAATGTTCATTCTACTCTCTTGATTATTGTCAACCATGTTAACAGAATTTATGTATGTACTTAGTGCATGCTTTGGCAATTCAAAACCTTAGTTGTCACTCCTCTTAGCCTTTGAAAATCGGCTCTTAAGTATCTACACCCACGGCTCGAAGTGGTTAATATACAAAGTAGTGGAGTAGGTCTAACATAGCAAGGTTGCCGAGAGTTAGATCCTTTTGGAATTCTTATGGCTCAATAATGGTAAAGCTGTAGGCAAGTCTAAACAGACTCCATTATTAAGTCCAAAGCTCCCAAGGTGTGCACCATATCCCACATAGTGGGATATGGGATCAACAAAACCGATAACAGATCCCAGTTCCACTTACCCTAATATAATTAACAACATCAACCATTTATAGGCTACTTAAGGACCTCTCTTCTTAAGCAAGAAAAGAGAAACCAAATGCTCTGATACCAATGTAATGGAATTGGCCTATTAACTTGAGAGTAGCAGAAATTAATGAGAATCCTTTTGGAAATTACTTTGTGAGCATAGTGAGTAAACATAATTGAAGATAACAACATAGGCATAGCAGCTAATTAACTTGGCATGAACAATACGTTTGCAAGAGAGAGAATTTAGAGAACATGACAACAGTTGAGGACCGGATTTACGTGGAGCCGGTCCCCCCCTCCAATAGGAATTTGTATTATGATTTCTCCCATTAAGAGAGACTTGTTACAATATAATCTTTGTGTTCCTTGTGATCTAGGTGATTCAATGAAGATGGAAAGCTTCATGCATCACAAGCATAGCATAAAATTTGAAGAAATCTTTAACTGTCCCAAGCCTCAGTCCCAAGACCTCAAACACCTTCTAAAGTGGAGAGAGCTAGCAGGGAATGAGGGTAGGGAAGAGGAAGAAGAAACATTTCATAGGAGAAAGAATTAGTTCCTCACTTATCATCACTCTTCTTGCTAGCATACATAATAGCATAGTAATGAAGATGGAGAAGATGAAAAGCTTAAGCATTGAAGCATGGCTCTTGGTTGGATTTGCACTCCATAGCCAAGAGCGTTGATATAGGCTCTCAACCTCTACTTGCTTGGAGAAGGAGAGAGAGCTCTTGCACTTTGCACAATGCATAATGAGAGTGTGTGTGAATGTGTGTGGGAGAGTATACCCCCTAAGCAACCCCCTAGCTTGCTTGGGTCGAACCCCCCCTTGTAGCTCATGCTTGAAGCTCATTGGACCCCTCCAGACCTAGCCAATCACAAGCAGGAGGCATGAAAAGCAACATGGGTAGCCTTGGGACAAGTGTCCCCCTTTCCCCTTTGAGAGAGAGGACTTGATAAATGCAAAGACAATTAATTAAATCTCCTAAATTATCATTGGACCCCTTGGGTGGCCAACCCATAGGCTTCACGCATACCATGAGGGCAACATGAGGAGGAACTTGACAAGTGTCCCTTATGCTTTCTTTGTACCAAGTATGCCTTGTGTGAGTGTGTGGGTGTTCTCTCTCATCCCCTCTCATGTAGGGCTCGCCCCCTTGGCTCTTAAGCACTTTAAGCTTGGGTTGGGTTCTCACCTCAAGTATAGCCCTAGATCCTCAAGCACCTCAAGCACATCAAGCATCTCAGTCATCAGGCACCTCAAGCACCTTAAGCTTAGGCTGAGTTCCGACCTCAAGCACCCCTCCGGATTTCTCCCAAGCCGTGATACATTGGCATTGTAAGAAGGCCTCATTAACTTGGGAGCCGATCGACGCATCCTTGACCAAGTGACTTGCATCCCATCTTCGAAACCATTTCTTGATGTCAAGCACCCACCCCGAACTTAGTATTTTGCTCTTGCATGTTTTTTGGACCTTTTGACTTGCTTCATATGCGATTCTAGGAAGTCGATGGAAAGGGCTACATTGTGTCTTAAGCATGTACTCCACAACCCTTTGCATGCCCAAGACCTCAATGGGAAGCAATCCGGACTCAAGAAGTAAGAGCATATAGGGTGTTTGTGTCTTGACTTGGAGAAAGTTGGTGAGAAAACGCTTTTGAACATTCTCAAAATCTTTCCAAGTAGACTTCTCGATGCTTCCACCCCACACCTCCACTCTATAAAGAAGCACCGGTATCACCAATGTGTCAAAGAGGTACTTTTTGAGAGCCCAACACTTAATCTCTCCAGCATTGCACATGTTCTCAATTGCATAATAAGCCCTATTTCCGGCTTCCAAGTGACACATTGCATAATCCTTCCATTTATGATTGGATGAAACCTCAAGGCCAAGGTACTTGAAGTGATCTACCACTTCAAGCTGCTCATTGTTGTATACAATGCATGGATTTTGTCATTGAGGGTCTTTACAAGCATAACCTTGGTTTTGGATCCATTCACGATCATCCCGCTGTGTAGGCAAAATCATTCCAAGACACTCATAAGCTTTTGTGCATCTTCTAAGGTATGTGCCAAGAGCACTACATCATCGTCATAAAGCAAAAGCATGATCACCGCATTTCCGATCTTAACTTCTTCTATGCCTTCTTGCTGCATAAAATCAAGAACCATGCATTTCATCAATGAGTAGCCCAAAGAGGGTTGGGAAAAGTGGGAATCCTTGTTTGACACCAATGGTGCTTGCAAAAACTTTTGAAATTCCATCTCCCATACGTAATCGACATATCACTTTTTGGTACATGCAAAAGACTGCATGCATAAATTCTCTCGGCACTTGAAGGCTTTGCATACGTTGTCAGAAGTTTTTTGGAGCAAGGGATTGCGCATATGTACATACCCATGCATGGTGCATCAAATAAAGGATTGCCCATTTTCCAGAGCAAGGTGGTTACGTGGGGCCCACATGTGTACAGGTAGGACAGGGTGTACATAGTGCATCGATTTCCATTGTTACCAGTATCAGTGTGTTTTTTCTACAATAATGAGGAGTTAGTAGCACGTAAAACTTCTCGAGGAAGCTATCCGTGGGCCGACGACATGAGGTAAGCAGGTGCGTCAGATGGCATCTAGTGGCGTCAGGACGTCGAATGGGGTCAATATTTGCACGTGGATGAGTACGGACACAACGTGGATGTTTCCTTGTGATAATTATGCAGAAAGTTCATCATGAGGACCATATTTTGGGGCCACTTCACGTGGTGGCGGTATGCATTATTGAAAAAAGTCGAGTGCCAGGTGTGCGTATGGATGTAGCAGGGTGACAACTATGCACTGAAAGGTCAGTTTTTGGCATGTTCGGGGTCCATTTGAGGTCATCTAAAAGGCCAAGGGTGCCCAAGTAATAAAGCTAAGTGTGGGAACTGAAAAAACAGAGAGAAGACCAGAAAAAAGGTGGAGAAGAGAGGAGGAACAGCTGCAACTGTGTTTTTGGGATTTTTGGAGCCTGTTTTGGCCGTAAACTGCTAATCCGAGGTCGGATTTGAGCACTTTGACATTGTAGACTGGGGTTTTGGGCCGTTCCGAACGCGATGGCGCTATCCATTTTGCCAAATTCTTCACTCTTTTTCTGCTGTTTTGGTTGTGTAAGTTTCTCCTATGAGCGAAGATTCTGCTCCAATTTGTGATTGTATCTGGTATATTTTACCCATACTGTGTGAGCTCTTTGCCCCATTGGTGTTGGCCCAAGATCAATTGTATCTAAACATCAAAAATTCTCCTCTTTTGAGCTGAGTTTTTGGGTGTGTGTGTGTGTGTGTGTGTGTGTGTGTGTGTGTGTGTGTGTGTGTGTGTGTGGAGTGGGCAAGTGGATAGTCTCTCTCCTCTCACTCCATCGGTGTGTTCCCTGTCTCGGCCAGGTGTGTTGTGTAGCCGAGTGGTGCCCCCTAGTGTGTGTGTGTGTGTGTGTGTGTGTGTGTGTGTGTGTGTATCATTCCAACAGTGTGTGTCGGATCATTATAGAGGCGTTGTGTGTGTTTTCATCCCGCTCACATTCTTTTGGCGCCCCCACGAAGGATCTTCTTCGAGTACCTTTTGCTTCGAGCTTTAAGCTTCGAGATTCGGGATTACAGGTTGCAGGTTGCAGATTACAGGTTACAGGTTACAGGGACAGGTACAGGTACAGGTGATTCACACAGGTACAGGTAGCTGGAGTACAGTGATATACTAGTAGTGATGTCACTTGCAGTTGTTGTGAGTATGCACCACTTGGCGCCTGTTTGAGCGCATTGTCTGCTGGATTGTACGTTACTTGTGGAAACTGCCATTGTACGCATTTGTGGAGCCACACTTGGTTTTATTTGGCAGTCCCAGCCATTTTTGAGACTTGGTCTGGAAGATAGTCATTTCTGAGACTTGACTATACGCGATTTGCATTAGCATTCGTGTGAGGGTCGATAGCGTGAGGTTTTATTGAGCTGGGGGATTCTCAAATGTGGAGATCCTTTCGGTGATACAGGTAGCTGAAGCACCCTTTTCGTGACCTCGCCATAGGCTATATATTAGTGATTCCTATTTGATGCTCGGGTTCTATTGTTGGCAGTTTATGCATACATATACAGTCTATATTTTGGGTTCTTACTGCTCTACTTCTGGGGAAACTCTGTCAAAATTTTTCCAAGTTATGATGGCTGGTCTTTTGTTCTTTTAAGCCATTTATATTGTTATGCTGCTGAAATTCTGGCAATATCAAAGGATAAGTCAGGTGTGCCTTCTTGGGAGCTTTATGGTTGACTTTAATGGATGATCAAAATGGCCCTCAATTCACTCCTTTTCATTTAACTCAGAGAATCCAGATAAATGTTCATGTGTCCACGAAGATTTTTTTCCAGCAGCGCATAGTCTTTATGTTCGGGCCAAGAAGATTACGAGAGATCCTGGAATGTCCTTTGCCTGTTGTAATTCCAATGATTAACTATGAAAACTCATTTGATGTGCATGTGTTTGTCCTTATCTAAAGCTGAGCTCCATTGAAGTTTCTAGGGATTGGGTATTGAAAAGTTTTGGGTTCTTACACGTGTGTTCGAAGGGGTTCTCAAAGCATCGTAACTTGGGTAGCCATGGCTTTCTCTTATCCTGAGTTCATGGAAGAAGTAATGAAGATGTGGAAGACTTTTTGGAAAAGATGGAGGTTGCCTGCATTAGCAACCAAATTCATGACCCGGCACAGATGTTACGTCTTCTCCAAATTTGTTTGAAGAGTGATGCACGAGTTTGGTCCAAAGCATTTGAAGAGGAGTTGTGTGTGGTTGATCCACCTGTAAGATTGAGTTGGGACAATCTACGGCATGGATTGGAAGTGGAGTTTGTAAAGATAGAAGATCCTGACAAAGTGTGGCAAGAAGTATAGGCTTTAGTGCAAAAGGAAGGTGAGCCAGTAGATGCATACATACGTAAGTTCTCACTGGCATGGGAAGGATGTGCAAGGCCTTAGCACCACAGGTACCCCCGCCTGACATGATGAAGAAGGACAGGTTCTTGGCTGGTCTTCGGGAGAATATACGTTGGAGAGTGGAGCTAAAGAAGCCTAGGACATATGAAGATGCACTAGAGGGAGCAAGGAACAAAGAGTGGAAGTTGAGGAAAATGAGCCCGTTAGGGGTGGAGTCTTTACCCATAAGGTCTGAATTTCAACCTATGGATTCTTCGCAAGGTCGGGTTCATCATGAACCAGTGGTTTTTGTTACTCCTCAGGTTATGCCAGCAGTGGTCACTACAGCAGTGCAAGATGATGGGCAAAGGCAAGACATGAGGCAAGTGGTAGATGTAATGAAGAATCTCAGCCTAAACATGCTAGGTCAAGTGGGAAATAATCGAGGTCGAGGGAGGTTTGCAAATCAGCCAGGAGGTGAAGAAAGACCTAGGAATGGTGTTGGACAAAGTAATGGTAGGTTATGGAGGCAGACGCCCACATGTTATAATTATGGAGAGTTGGGCCACATCAGCCCGCAATGTGATACGCCACCAAGGATGGGGGGGAGACATGTATCCATTGCCAAGACAGGTGTTAACTAGGTCAAATGATTATGGAATTGAAATTAAGGGAGACGAAGGAACCAGTGGATTAACCCAAGAGGAAAAGGGAAAGACAAAAGTGTTAAGTGTGGTTACCTTGGAGAAGGCATCAAAGCTAGAGGATACATTAGTGATGCCTAGTGGGAAGAGGACCACAGAGGAAAAGGAAGGAAGAAGTGCCCCAGGTCCTAGTAAGAAGAAGGGAAAGAGTCATGAAGGCGAGGATGTCAAGGCCAAGAGGAAAAGGAGAGCTCGTCACAAATTTCATGTTTCAGATTTTCCACTAGGGGATGGGCAATTAAGCTATGACTTGAAGGAGGATCTGACAAGCAGGAAGGCAGATGTTACTTTTGGGCAGCTTATAGAGATGGTTCCTAAGCTAAAGCGACAGTGGAAGAGGATGGTTAACCCAATGGAGAAAGAACCAGAGAGAGGTTCACTAAAGGTATTGGCAATGGATGAGCTACCTGACATTTGCCCAATAGTAGATGTGTGGCACAAAAGAAAAAATTTGGGACAAGGTTATGTGGATGGTGGAGCCCAAATATGCGTCATAACACACTCATGCGTTGAGAAGATGGGTCTCACAATGACTGGGGTGTCAGGTTTCCGGATCAGATTGGCAAACCATCAGAAAGTAAAATGTTTGGGTGTTGTAAAGAGCTTAGAAGTGGAAGCATATGATGCAAAGGCAGTGGTTGACTTTTCATGTGATGCCAGCGGGGTTGGGAGCATATCCTATTATACTGGGCAGACCATGGTTACGTGCAGTGGGAGCTGTTCAAGATTGGAGAGGTGGTACGATTAGCCTCTATGGAAAGACAGGTGTCAAGAAGCTTTATAATATGGACACAAGGAAACGATTAGAGGAGCTTTATGAAGATGAAGATGAGTCTAGTGATGAAGACTATTCCACAGTGTCTGACGAGGATAGTGATAGTACTACCAGCAGTGATGAGGATGTTGATGTTGCATTTCTTTTGATGGACAAAGGAATCCAGAAGTCTGGTGTAGTCGCATTTGCAAATGAGGTTTAAGATCAAAGTGAAGGACCTTATGAAGTGATTGAAGGGCTGATGCAAACCAAGGTTGAGTTGTCAAAGAAGCAGGAATTGATGACATACATGATCAGTGGAGACCTCTCAGCTATGGAGAAGGAGATATATTTGCACATGCTGGCTAGTTTTCCTGATTTGTTCATTACTTCATATGAAGAGATCACAGGGTTCAAAGGAGAAGAGATGCATATAGAGTTCAAAGAGGGTGTTAAGCGAGTGCGGCAAAGGCTAAGAAGGATGGGTCAAGAGCAAATGGAAGCCTTGTGAGAAGAGGTGGACAAGTTATTGAAGGCAGGGTTCATAGTCCCTGTGGAGACCACAGAATGGGTGAGTCCAGTAGTAGTGAGTCCAAAGAAGGATGGGAAGTGGAGGATTTGTGTAGATTTTAAACCCTTAAATTCAGCCACTAAGAAGAACCCATATCCTCTTCCATTCATTGATCAGATCTTGGATTCAGTGGGGCAGGTTATGAGAGGTACAGTGTGTGTGATGGTTTTTCAGGCTATTTTCAATTGAAGATTGCTCTTAAAGACCACACAAAGATAACTTTTATTATGCCATGGGGCTGCTATTGCTACACAGTATTGCCATTTGGGTTGACAAATGGACCATCTTTCTATCAAGAGAGAGCAAATTGGGTATTGAAACCATTCATTGGTAGTTGTGTTAAAGCTTTTATGGACGACTTTTGTGTCTATAGCGGTAGGGTTGAACATCATGAGAAGCTGCAGATGGTATTGTCTCGATATGATGAATGTGGAGGACAACTAAATCCCAAGAAATGTCATCTAGCACAACCAAGGGTGAAGTTATTGGGCCATATGGTGTCAGAAACTGGCATTGAAGCTGATCCAGATAAGGTTAAGGCTATTATTCTTCTTCCATCACCTACGAGTACGAAGCAATTGGCAACCTTTATACACAAAGTGAAGTACATGGCACGGTTTATTCCATTGTCTTCGCATCATCCATTACAACAAGTGGCAAAGCATGATCCATTGCAATGGGATGACAAGTGTGAAGAAGTGTTTCAAGAGGTGAAAGAGGTGCTAGGGGGGTTGTCAGCCATTCAGGCTCCTGATTGGGAGAAAGTGTTTTATGTAAATCCATCACTAGGGGATGATGCCATTGGAGCCATGCTATTGCAAAATGGAAAGGGCAACCATTATATGAGGCCAGTGTATTGTGCAAGCCGAGTGAAGTTGGTAGCGGAGAGGAAGTTCTCGGAAGTAGAGCTAGTGATGGCCAGTGTAATATTTGCTTGTCGACGATTTCGTCATTACTTGCTACCACGACCTTTTGTTTTCTTGACGATTTATGCCTTTTTGCCACAGTTAATTAATGGTACTAACATGTCAAATGTGGTGAAGAAATGGGTAATTGAGCTGCAAGAGTTTGAGTTCTCTTTTCTAGTGGAAGACAGTACAAGAGCTACCCTAGCTGATTTGTTGACCTACAAGGAGAATCCACTTATTGTTAAGGAAGAGGTGGTGAGAAAGGTAGTTGAAGAAGTGCCACAGATCAGCAATGCACATGTGTTGTTCTTTGATGGTTCATACAGAAAGAGCCATGATGCAGCTTCAGGGGGTATAGCACTTTATGATCTAGAGGGGAAGCGAGTATGCAAGAGAGGGTTCAAATTGGATACTCATAGTAACAATGAGGCTGAATATGCTACTCTGGAAGCCGGATTACACATTTGTTTGAAGCATGGGGTTCGAAGGTTGAGCATAAAAGGTGATGCCTTGTTAGTGGTGAAGCAAGTGTTGGGTGTGTGGAAGAGCAAGAACAGCTCATTGAAGGAAACGTGTTTCAGAATTAAAGGCCTGTTAAAAAAGTTTGAAGCATGGAGCATCAGACACATTGAATGTTCTCTAAATGGAGAAGCACATGAAGCAGCTCAAAGCATGATTGGGGAGTTATTTGTGTTGAGGACCACTTTACCTCTTTATCATGGCCAGGAAAGTTTGGCTCAAGAAGAGAAGTTTTTGCTAACAGGAATCATTCCAAAGGAGATTCAGAAGTCTAAGAAGTATGGTTTTGTGCGTAGAGCATACATATACAAATTGATTGGTGATGTCTTATACATGAAAGGGGCTGATCTCGTGTTGAGACGTGTACCTTGGAGGGAGGAGCTTTACAGAGTGTTGGAAGAGAATCATGAAGGCGCATGTGGTGGCCATTTTGCTCTAAAGATCACTTTGCATAAGATCTTGCAAGAGGGGTATGTCTGGCCTAGTTTGCACAAAGATTTTCACCATTGGTGTAGGTCTTGCAATAGGTGTCAAGCATTTGGGAAGAGAATGTTGAAGCCATAGCTACAAAAAACCATTATGGCGTTTGATGTGTTTGAAAAGTGGGGAATTGATGCAATAGGCCCATTACCTATCACAAGCAGGGGCAAAAGCTATATTTTGACTGCAGTGGACTATCTCTCTAGATGGGCAGAGGCTATAGCAGTAAAATAGATCACTGTAAAGGATGTGGCAAAATTTGTCTATGATGAAATATGTTGCAAGTTTGGGGTGCCACTGGAGCTACTTTCAGATAAGGGGCCTGGCTTTAGAGCTAAACTGGTAGATTTTATGCGCAAAGATGAAGATTAGGCACCAACATACCACTCCTTATTACCCGTAGTGTAATGGCTTAAATGAAAGATTCAATGGTGAGTTGATGCAAATTCTTTCGAAAGTGACAGAGCACCAAGGAAAGAATTGGGATTTGGAATTGCCTAGTGCATTATGGGCTTACCGTACTTCGGTGAAGACAGGTACAAGGTTTACTCCATTTCATCTGGTATATGGAAAAGAAGCACTATTGCCTGTGGAAGTGGAGTTGCATGCAGTCAAGATGTTAGAGAAGTTGCTTGGGACGCCTAGTGATGCACGATAGGGCTTTGGCAAAGATAAATGAAAAGGTCAAAAGTAAGGGTATCAAGAAGCATGACTTGGTTTTGCGCTACTACAGTAAGCTGGACAACACCTTCCAAAAGAAGTTTCAAATTAAGTGGGAAGGTCCTTTCAAGGTAGTGGAGTGTTTTTCGAATGGTACTTATCAGTTGGCTAACCTGGATGGGATTCTTCATAAGTCAAGGGTAAATGGATTGCGTCTTAAATTATATCAAGCCAGGTTAATGATGGTGGAGCAAGATGATATGTCTATGGATCAAGTAGTGTTGGTGAAGGATGAGGAGACTTGTGACGCTGCGAGTCTCATATCTCTTTTTGCTGCTGCTGATCATGAATGATCTAGCAAGCTAGGGGATGGGCAAATTATATCAGGAGTCTTTTGGAGCAAGGGATTGCGCATATGTACATACCCATGCATGGTGCATCAAATAAAGGATTGCCCATTTTCCAAAGCCAGGTGATTACGTGGGGCCCACATGTGTACAGGTAGGACAGGGTGTACATAGTGCATCGATTTCCATCGTTACCGGTATCAGTGTGTTTTTTCTACAATAATGAGGAGTTGGTAGCACGTAAAACTTCTCGAGGAAGCTATCCGCGGGCCGACGACATGAGGTAAGCAGGTCCGTCGGATGGCATCTAGTGGCGTCAAGACGTCGAATGGGGTCAATATTTGCACGTGGATGAGTACGGACACAACGTGGATGTTTTCTTGTGATAATTATGCAGAAAGGTCATCATGAGGACCATATTTTGGGGCCACTTCACGTGGTGGCGGGATGCATTATTGAAAAAAGTTGAGTGCCAGGTGTACGTATGGATGCAGCAGGGTGACAACTATGCACTGAAAGGTCAGTTTTTGGCCTGTTCGGGGTCCGTTTGAGGTCATCTAAAAGGCCAAGGGTGCCCAAGTAATAAAGCTAAGTGTGGGAACTGAAAAAACAAAAGAGAATACCAGAAAAAAGGTGGAGAAGAGAGGAGGAACAGCCACAAGTGTGTTTTTGGGGGTTTTGGAACCTGTTTTGGCCGTAAATTGCTCATCCGAGGTCGGATTTGAGCACTTTGACATTGTAGACTGGGGTTTTGGGCCGTTCCGGACGCGATGGCGCTATCCATTTTTCCAAATTCCTCACTCTTTTTCTGCTATTTTGGCTGTGTAAGTTTCTCCTATGAGCGAAGCTTCTGCTCCAATTTGTGATTGTATTTGGTATATTTTACCCATACTATGTGAGTTCTTTGCTCCATTGGTGTTGGCCCAAGCTCAATTGTATCTAAACATAAAAAATTCTCCTCTTTTGAGCTGAGTTTTCGGGTGTGTGTGTGTCTCTGTGTGGAGTGGGCAAGTGGATAGTCTCTCTCCTCTCACTCTATCAGTGTGTTCCCTGTCTCGGCCAGGTGTGTTGTGTAAGCCGAGTGGTGCCCCCTAGTGTGTGTATGTGTGTGTGTGTGTGTGTCATTCCAAGAGTGTGTGTCGGGTCATTATAGAGGCGTTGTGTGTGTTTTCATTCTGCTCACAACGTCTCCAAAGATTTCCTCACGGTACCATGTCAAAAGCTTTTTTGAAATCCACAAAGCAACAATACAACTTTGTTCCTTTCAATCGAGACGCTTCCATAAGAACTAGAAGAGTGACAAGGTGATCAATAGTGCTATGATGCTTTCAAAAACCTGCTTGGCCAAGCACACGTTTTCCATTCTTTTCAGCCCATTCACTTATCTTCATCTCCATGATACATCCAAGTAACTTTGCCATCAAAGAACCAACCATTATAGTGCGATAGTTGTTCACATTGTTTACATCTCCTCCTTTGTGCAAAGGTTTGATCCAATTTGCACTCCAATCATGAGGCATGCCATGCTGAAGCGCAAGGTTAAACATATCGCATATCCAATATCGTGTTTTCTTGATTGTTCATTTAATCATTTGCACCTTGACACCTTGAAGGTCCCCTGCCTTGCAAGTAGCAAGTTTCTCAAGCTCGCGGCATACATCTTCAATGGTAAAGAAGGGAGACATAAACGGAAGGGACGTACAACACTCCATCTTATCAACATTAGGTTGCTCATAGAGGTTCTTGCAATGCATATACATATCCTCAAGAGTCAAGTCACCAAAGCTCTCAATGCGCTTGCCTTTTAGATTTTGCCAAAACTTGCTACATGCATGTGCTTTCTCTTGCGCTAAAAGAAGTTGTTTTTGAACTTCCCACCTTCTCCTCTTCTTTTGAACAAGTGCTTTGTATGTGTGTGAACATTCCAAGTAACCTTCCTTGTCTTTGCTTGCATCCAGTCTTAGCAAGTGTTTTCGGGCTTGACTACATTCCATGTCAAACCATTTCTTCTTGGTGCTACCCTTCTTAGACCTTTTGCAAGACATGTGTTTCACCAAAAAGCATTCGTTCACACAAGAGCAAATTACTTCTTTGAAAACTTTCCAGATGCATTCTAATGTTGGGCTCTCTTGGTGCTCTATCATGCTTAACATTTGGTCCACCATATGAGCATATATAAGTGCTCGTTTGAAG
Source organism: Adiantum capillus-veneris (assembly GCF_014529385.1). Lineage (NCBI taxonomy): Eukaryota > Viridiplantae > Streptophyta > Polypodiopsida > Polypodiales > Pteridaceae > Adiantum > Adiantum capillus-veneris. The sequence goes on along the minus strand of NC_140942.1, from coordinate 60,630,640 downwards.
TCTAGACGTAGGTAGAAATGATTCACATAATGATTGGAGGCTACATGCTCGGGCCGTTTACCACACTTGAGGTCAATACATAACATCCTATGATCCGATTCCGGATTCCATTCACCAAGTGTAAAGCTTTGTATGCATTCTAGAGTGGCTTCCGAGAACAACATATAGTCAATCACGCTATCACCATTGTGCTTTCTACATATAAAGTCATTGGTGGCTTGCCATAGAGATACACCATTTGCAATGAGCATTCCGGTACTATTGCACATCTGTAGAAGTGACTTTCCATAGTGATCCAGCTCTTTTGCATCATTAGAACTTCGATTGTACATGTATGAGTCATCCATTCTTCTTGTGACATACAACATGTCGCTTGTTGTGTGTCGTGTTGTAATGTATTTTTGAGAGCATTCATGTCTCCAAAAACAATGACTTCACCTTGATCCTTGTAATGAGCAATGTCTTCTTCTAGTTCAACAAAGGGCTGATCTCTATCCATATTCAAGCGAGCATAAAAGTTGGATACATAGTGAGGAATGTAGCAACCAGCCACAAACATGACTTGACCATTTGGTGGGCTGATTTTTATGTAGCGTTTATACTTATCTTCTTTGACAATGGAAACATCTTTCAAACCCTTTTTGGTCATACATGCTACGTCTCCTTGGCCTCTTCGTTGCTTTGCATTTTTGGCCCAGATCAAAGAATGCACATAGTATTTGTCAAATCCAAGAATTCATTGCGCATCATGCTCCCATGTTTCGACAAGAAGTATCACATCGGAGTCATTGGTAAGCTCATTAATGCCAATTTCCGCATTCCATGGATACCCGTTACAATTCCAAAAGCTTATTCGCAAGCGTGAGTTGGTCTCATAGATCGTTGTGTCCCTATTTGTTGGGTCGACTTGCATCCTCCTCAAGTGGCTTTTCTTCTTGAGATGACACCTTAACCTTCTTGCTTCTTTCCTCATATGCTTTGCGTTGTACATTTTGTTGCATAAGAGTGCGATCCTCATATACATTACAATCCGTTCCTTTGAGGTAGATCCAACTATTATCAAGGATGATCTTTCTCTTTACCTCATCACCCATGGTACATACAATAGGTCTTTCTCCCGAGTGAGGGACTTCTTGTTTTTCCATGCTTTCCTCCTTGATTCCACGAATGACGATGTTCTTTGAGTGTTTTTGTTGTTCTTGCAATTCTTGAGTGTCCACATTAGAGAGAGAGAGAGAGAGAGAGAGAGAGAGAGAGAGATGTGGAAAGACGGATCTTAATTGCACAAATTAGAAAAAGAGAGAGAGAGGTGACAGATGGAGTTGAGAGTTGGAGCTTAATTGCACCAGTTAGAAAGAGGGGGAGAGAGATGAAGGTTGAGAGAGAGATAGAGATGGAAAATCAAGAGCTTGAGAGAGAGAGAGAGAGAGAGAAAGAGAGAGAGAGAGAAGAATGAAACTTAAGAAAGAAAGTCTACAAATGAACCTATTTATAATCTCTTCTTAATTTTGAATCAAAAATTCTATTTTTTATTTTCTTAAACAAAAATGTGTGTGTGGACGTGCACATGGGGGGGGGGGGGGGGGGGGGGGCGCGACAAGCATGTGTGTGTGTGTGTGTGTGCACGTGCACGCATGTGTGTGAGTGTGTGTGTGTGTGTATGCACACATTCCAATGCGCATACACACACACACGTACCTGGTGCGTGGCCAACGATCCACACGTTGGCGCAGTCAACGGTCCACGTGCTGGCGCATGGACGTTGTGTCCACTACGCCAACCATGTAGCCACTGCGCGAACCTACATGGCCAGTGCAGTGGCCACATGTACTGTCGATGGCACACGTAGCCCACGCCATATCAATTTGCGAGGCCCTTGGCCAATGGACGGGTGGCCATGCACGTGGCCTAAAAGGCCAATGGCCCATGAACCACCGGCCAAATGGGCCATGCGCAATGTGGCCAACCCAAACACGTGGCAAACCGTGGTCAATAAGGCCACTTTGCATGTGGCCCAATAAGCTGGTGGTCACGTGGTCATTGGCAATGGTGACCATGAAAGCCCCTTGGAGGCCACATGGCAAGTGCCACGTGTACCATCGGACACTGATGATACACATGGCACTTGTCACGTGGAGAGAGAGAGAGAGAGAGAGAGAGAGAGAGAGAGAGAGAGAGAGAGAGAGAGAGGGAGATAAAAAGAGATAGAGCATTAGAAAGAGGGAGTGAAAGAGAGGCAAAGGGACAGAGGGAGATAAGGAGAGATAGAAGGAGGCAGGGAAAGAGAGAGACAGAGATAGAGAAGAGAGATAAGGGGAAAGAGAGAGAGAGGAAAGAGCTCTTCAAGTGGTGTATGTTTAAATAAACTTTATTTTTAAAAGAATATTTTTATTTAAAAAATATTAATTTAAAAATCATAACCGCTACCTTATTATATGTGGGTATATAAACAAGTTTATAGTGATTATAATACATTCTTATACTTAATTAATTTAGATCTTTATTAATTTCTTGTTTAAATTCCTCTTAGAGCTTTCCTTTCCTTTTTACAATGGTAAATTTATAACATCAAAATCTTTTTTGTCAAAAAAATTTCATCTAATGCAATTTACAATAGTAGATGTTGTGATCGACGTGGGAGATATTGAAATGACTTTGCCTCTTGAAAGGACATTGAATAATTTGGGTAAAGTGACCTATATATTAGATGAGTAGCTTTCAAGTAAATACAAGGTCAACGTAAGCTATGTTGAGCACTCTACAGCCATAAATAGTCCCCCAATACAAGCTGACCAAAAGGAGATAGTAGATTTTAGCAACCGCCTCAAGTTTTGCTCCCTAATAGCTTCAAGAGGAGTACAATGCAAAAACTTCTCCAAGCCAAAAAGATGGGCACATTGACAAAGCTTATAGTGCAAATACAATGGGTGGAGCAACGTTTAGAGATTCCAAGAGCGTATAATGGAGACCTTGTTCTAGAATCCAATATAGTTTTTCCTCGAGTGGTAGATCTTAGTCATTGTCTAGGGTCTTTGAAGTGCATGAATGAATAGTGTGCCCACTTGGTTAATTATCATATTTCCAATACAAGCCATTTCAATGGCTACATAGGAAATCCCCCTACACTCATGCAATATTGTGACATGGGAGATAAGAGCCTTACATGCCACTTATGTAAGGCAATTGCTTTCTGCATTGCATCATGTGAGTGTGTACTGTACTATGTCATGCCAACGGATGAGACGGCCATCCGACTCATGATTCATCGTGGCAGACATATACATGATGTGCATGGTGGAACATCTAAGACACTAAAGGATAGCACCGAGTTGATGGTGCAAAGGTTTTGACTATGGACACACACGTAGCAGCCAGGAAGGTTCAAATGTGCTTAGCAAAGGAAACCATTAGTAGAACAATTCTTTGCACCAACATTGACAACAAAATTTTAGGTGAGCAATAGCTATTTGCAATCGCAAAGGAGTTGGAACCCTTGGTGCAAGATAATTGGTATGTGCATTTGTCAATTTCTTGTTTCAATGCAAAACTCAATTCTTGTGTATATTTACTCTAAACGCTATGAGCTTGGCAGGTTTCAAAGGTCAGTCTCTGTTCAGTGTTTGTTTCACGGAGAGGTGGAGGCAACGAGTCTTTTGGCATTGATACACTCCTTAAACTCAAGCGAGACTGCACATATGATTTTTTCCATGGTAGCAGGTTTCCTGGTCAAGGAAAGGAGGAGAGAAATTTTTTGTCTTCAAAATGTCCACAATAGGTCCAACATCCGGTGTGGACTTGGTGAATTGAATGAGACAAGATGAGGACGGTGATCTAATATTTTTTTACCCGCTAGTGATAGCCATCTTGACCGGCTATTGCAAGGTTGACCTTCCTTCCCACCACTGAGTCTTACAACTTGCTTGATCGCGCCCTTGGTGAGAGGAAACTACTCTTTCTCCCCTCCCAAGCCCGGGGTGTAGGCAATAGAAAAAGCGCACATTGCATGATGATGCAATCTTGGGAACCTCCATGCAAATGGAGAAGCACATGAATGCAGAAGAATGAAAGGAATTAGGCAAGAGTTTAACATAATCTAAATGATCAAAAAATCAAAAGGCAAAAGAATCCGAATTAGCCATTGTCGATGATGCCAAGACGACATCGATACTTGTGCTTGGGCGACGTGTGTGGATTCAATTTTGATCACACTAGACACGTGAACGATTGGGACGGTGATCTTTGACGTGCGTGGATTCACTTTGATCACACTAGACATGTTATGGAATTGATATTTTATTATTCCTTGCAGATGTGACAGGTGGAAAAGACTAGACCGAGCTAGGAATTTGCGAAAAGAAAATATATATATTGTACATTTTATTATTCAAGTGCTCTTTATGAGCTTTGGCCATTTATGACCGGCCGACCAGTTTGTACTCACATTGACCATTCAAGAAATCTAAAAATGAAATACGTGCAAGAGGGAAATGGTCACTCTTGCATGGGGGGAGATTGCACCCAGTGTCCATGTACTTCTTCTCTCCTCTTTCTCTCGTCGTGCCGTCGTAGCACTCCGCTCCAGGAGGTGCGCCTGCACGCGCTCTCTTGCCCTCTCCCGTTCTCTGTCTCTCTCTATTTGTGTTGTGCTCGATTATGGATTTGTGTGAGTCGGCAGGTACGTAGATTTAGTCGTTTATGTCTTGCTATGTGCTATTTTCGAGTATTTTGCAGGGCAGCCAGGCTTCCGGCTGTAGCAGTGGTATCAGAGCACAGGCTAGGCTCCTGCAATTTATTTAAAGTAAGCATTTCCAAACAAGGCTCGGATAAGGATACAAAACATGGCCAAGAGAGGAAATATAACTTTCATGTATCAAACACCATGAAGTCGATCGTAGGGCACAGTTGGCATCGCAGGGCCAGAAACGTTGCAGTTCTAGGTCGACATGCCACCTCCATATTGTGGCGAGTCTCTCTCTCTCCCCCCTCTCGTGATCTTTCTCTATCTCTATCTAGCTGCCAACCACATTCACTTTGTCTCTCTCTCTCTCCTTTGCAGCCGCCAATTCCACTGCCTCTCTCTCAACTCTGCGGCCAACCACTAATCTCTCTCTCTCTCTCACTCCCCTTCACACGCAACCGACCTTCTTGGTCGCCTTCCAATTATCCTGGCCATTTTTTTTTTCGTGGTGTGCATGGCGTCGCCCAGCCCCACACACACACCGCATGTCAATTCCCTCTTGCCAACCACAGACCACACAACTAGTTGACTCCCCTTGCAAACCCTCAGCCGCCATCGACTGTTCGTTTGCAACCACCCTCCCCAAGTTGTCTTGCCTTCGGCATGCAACTGCCGTCCACGCTTTTTCTCCCACTCATCAACGTTTGCATGGTAGTGCACAGTAGTACCTGTTTACATGGCCCCAGGTCCCTCCCTTTGGGCTACAGTTTGCTCCCCTTCCTATAGCCGCCCTGATCAGCCTTCGATCAGTACCAGTGTCTCATGCAGAAGCCACCAACCGTTACTTCCGCGCTCTAAACTCTTAGTTGCCATAACGACGCACCCCCTCCCAAACTAGAGTTCTCTCTACCTCTCTTTCCTGGGATGCTCCACCAATTACCCACTCCAACTGACTGTTTCTTTCTCTCTCTCTCTCTCTCTCTCTCTCTCTCTCTCTCTCTCTCTCTCTCTCTCTCGTCTGTGACTCATGATGCCAACACCTTTTGCAGCCATGAGTTGCCCACATTGACCACCCACCTCTTTGGGTGAAGCATGATGGTGCCCAACCACACACATATACCATCGTAAGGAGATTTCTCTCTCCCTCTCACCTCCATGCAGCCATTGTCAATCATCTGCGAGGCTCTCTTTCTCCGTCCCGCCAACCAATCCTCTCAGGCGTCTCCTCTCGGAGCTCCTATTGGAGCCATTATTGTCCTCTACAACTATTGCGCAAGGTTCTGTCCATTTCCATTGAGCTATTGCGACCCCTCTCCGATTGGCTATTCCCTCCAGTATTTGACTCGGCAGCTGCAAGTTGAACCGGCCCGAGGCCTTTATCAAGCATCTACAACCCATCCCTTGCTTGAGCTTGCACCTACCTCCAACTGTAGGTTGTGGAGTTCTTGCTCGCTATAGCTACAAGTTGAAACGACCTCCATGGCTGCTTGCTTGCTTGCCTGCCATCATCTTTACTCCCAGGTCCTCAAAAAAAAAACCCCATATACCCACCTTCTCACAATACCCCCACTAAGTGATGCCATCCCCTTCACCTCTCCGTGAATTATGGCGTTCCATGCTGCATCCCCCCATCTCTTACCACATATTAACCATATCATCCCCCCCTCCTCGATGATGCACTACTAATGATGGTCCTGCCTATGTCGAGTTCCAGCTCATGCACTCTGAAATATTCTTTGATCCAAGGCGGATCAGGTCGATCCCATCATCATCAACATCACCATGATCAACATCATATGCGTGTCACAAAGCTCTTCAGCGACGGCTGCAATATTTTCTCCGACTAGGCCGGCTGTCAGACATCCTCAGGCATTGACGATGACGATAATGATGCGTTTTAGGCTTTCAATGAAAATCTTTCACTTTGCTTCATTTTATTTTTGTACCCAGACATTGTATTAGATTCATAAGGATAGATACATAAGGATTGTATCAGTTGTTCTCACACTTAATTTCACATTTTTAAGATGGTTAATATAACATTTCATTTCATTTTCTCCCTCTCTTTCCCCCCTCAACCAAACTGCACACCCTACCTTTGTATTCGATTACCCCAACCTTGCAAGTCGATGACCTCTTGTCCTCTACACACACTCACTCGTCAATTCCGATGATATACGCATACGCATACACACTCACACAAACACACACACACACACACTACTGTAAGTGTTCTATATGGTCTTTCATAGCTTGTAGTTATTGCTCGTGGCTACGCAGTCTGCGATTTGTGTGTCTATATTTAAGGTGGAGATAAGTGCTGCTATGTCTCTTGGTATTTTAGTGTTTATTGTATCCATTAAGATGACCATCCAAAGTAGTTCCTACGAAATTTTTCACAAGAAATTCTCTTTGGACCAGAGTACTCATAGCAATGTTTGTCGATCGAGTTAGGGCTTACCAAAAACAATTTTCCTAACTGAAGACAATGAGGGCACACCTAAAGCTGTTTTGTTTTTAGATCAAAATTCAAAGATTTTCAAGTATTCACACTAAAATTTGTAAAACTTTGCCGATTTCCTTGAAGGAAATCATGGACTCTAGCTGATGTTTTGCTATTTTAGCCAGTTTCAATAACACGAGCGAAATTTTACTAGCTTCTAATTTTCTTGTGACAACAATCAATGGTTTAAAAACTTACTCACATATACAATTCACCTCACTGATATTTGACACCCATCTGTATGACTTGAACTTTATGGCATTTGTACTTTGGTTTGTTCTAACTTGCATAACATTACTCAAATGATGAATTTTGTTGTTGACCTTTGTTTTCAAGAAATTATTTAGCATTTGACGTTTTGGATACTAGTCACTTCTTCAAACCACCTCCAGGTACGTAATTTATCGTTGTTTTTCACGGTATTTTAATTCTCCTTAATGCATCCATTCCTATAAATATATCTATGGCTATCATATTTCTTAAGATCTCCTCAATTACACAACATATCTCATCTGCCTATACCGCAATGACATCCCAAAATATACTCATACAATATTACTCACTTTCTCGACTTGCTTGGAAGTTTATTGCTGCATATATTTAAGGACACAAAGTCAAGCAGTTTCCAATAGGGATAATACCATTAGACAATTTGAAAGCAAAAAGATCTTTTCCTTCTTTGTATTTTCTTATGGCATATGAAATTAAGCATCCCTAAAGTTCTGCGTCAGTGTGCTTGCACTGCATGTACTTTCTATTGAGCGGATTTTGCATTAAGCTATGCAACTACTCATATGAGCGGCGGTGCTTTGAGTTAGTGAACAATTTGCAAGTACTCTGCTACTCAACTATACTTCAATGTGGTGTCACACAGGTAGTACATTCTTTGTCCTTTTTATGTCTAGCCTAGTCCATTGGTCACCAACACACCGATTCGCCGATTTAGGCAGTGTGTAGATACTCATCTTGGTGCAGATCCGCCGATTTAGGCAACACATTCAAAATTACAGATTCATGCTTTTTAAACAATACCAAATGCAGATTCGCCGATTTAGGCAGCACGTCATATTGGTGTAGATTCACCGATTTAGGCAACATCAATCACAAAATCATGCTGTTGTGGCTGGCCACCACTGTAACTGGTATGATTTTGTTACCCGGGTACATAATGAAAGTGATTTGGATTTGGACTTATATTGTGGAATTGGAATTGGATTGGGATTTGGTATCTGGTGATTATTACGATAGTGTTTATGTGATGAGACTTGACATTATGAGATTGATGATGAGTGTGACCAATGATATCCTGATTCATCAGGGTAGGATATATATTGCTTATTCTAGTGGTATGGGACACTAGAATAGGTAGTATGTGGATGACGGCAGGCATAAACTGTTAAGTATGGAGCCTGATTTACCCTTGTAATTTTCTGTGGTAAAAGCGCACATTTGTAAGGCCCCCATTATGAGGAGAAGCCATCGTGCGTGAAGGAAAATCACTCACCGAAAACCAAAAATTTCACGGACAAGAATCAGGGGCAACTTTAAAGGCTTCGGGGGCGGAGGCCCCCGAGACTTTTTTTCGCCGGAATATTATTTTTCGCTGGAATATTATGGCCGGACGGCGGCCGGAAAGTGGTCGGAAAACAACCGGTCGGTTGGCCGGTGGCCGGTGGTCAATGGCCAATGGCCGGTGGTCGGAAGTCAATGGCCGGTGGCCGGTGGTCGGAAGTCAATGGCCGGTGGCCGGTGGCCGAATTCAAAAGCGGACTTGTCTTCTCAAGGGCGGCCACACATGGGCGGATTGGAGGGTCCGATTTGGACTTATTTGCACAAGGGCGGCTACACATGGCTGTCTCTCATAAGAGAGGGCAGCCCTTTTGGCCTATAAAAGGAGGCCATTTATACACACATTTTATAGTGTGAAGTTGATGCAACAAGGTGAGTGTGAGGTGGTGAGAGTGAAGCAAGGCGGGAGCTCCATTAAGGGTATAATCCCTTTGTAAACTACTTCTTGTTTTGAAGTACTAAAGCCATTGAGTGGTTGCTTTCCCGTGGACGTAGCCCACATTGGGTGAACCACGTATATCGTGTGTACTCTCTCTCTCTCTACTCTATAATCTCGTGTATATAAATCTGTCTCTCTCCATTAAGTAATCTACTCAATTATCTATTTAGCTACGTCTTATTTCCTAACATAAACAATGTTGTCTAATTTTATGGATTTTTTTTTACTATTTGATTCAGATTTCTAATCATTGTTTTTTACAAGTATTGTTTGCAGATTTTTTCTCTTCGCAATTGAGGACAGTTGCTTTCCAACGGAGAGGTATGTTATGGTAGATTTAGTCGTTTATGTCTTGCTATGTGCTATTTTTGAGTATTTTGCAGGGCAGCCAGGCTTTCGGCTGTAGCAAGACACATGAACGATTGTGTGACCATGGCCTGTCACGTCTATGATCCAAGGTATGTGGGCAACCTTGGCAGCAATGTGGGTCGCACTTGACACACCCTCTGATAGTTTGTTTGTAGCATGTAGGACCTTCTCACTATTGCAACTTGTGAAATGAAGGAGGAAGATATGGAATCTCAATGTTTGTTTTGGAAGTGCCTCAATGAGGTAATGATGTCACATGGGTGTGAAAAAGCTGGATTCATGGTGGACAAAGCCCAAGCAACTTGAAGCAAATTGAAATGCAATTCGAGTTGTTTTCAATGGTGGCGACAAGAATAACATAATGAGCGGTCGAGAGCATTCTTGCCTTTTTTATTGGAAGCAAAGCTTGAATCAACATAGAACAAAGTATGTGGCGCAAGCTTCTCAACACATACACAAAGAAATGTGTGAGAAGTGGAGTCATGTGTCAACAAAGGAGGTTGCAACACTAGAGGCTCACCTGATACTCCAATGGTGGCGCAGCGGTCATTGCATAAACCGTAATATTCCATACATAGATTCATGGCTGAGCTGGTGGGAAAGGCGTATTGCACATTGGGGTGGCATTATGACATGTATAGAAAGAAGCTTTGATGGACCAAACACTCCATGCACAAACCTCATCGAGGGCAAGCATGGTAGCTGGCTTGCAAGAGAGGGTTCTCATAAACACATCTTATTGTACCATGCATGTACAACCAACCTAGCAAATTCTATTCTACAAAGCACAAAGGCCATTTCGTACAACCATGGAAAACACATTGGAAAGGGTCCATCGATAAAAAAGCTTGTGGAATGCCATGGAAGTCGTCCTAGCCAAGGAATAAGGACGGTAAATGAGGATACTGAGGGCGCTCCAATGTACAAAGTATGCACTCCACTGACAAGAGATAAGGAGACATCAAGGCGGAAGCAAAGACCAAATGAAGTTATTGATGCGGAAGATGATGCATCACACAGGTCTGAGTACAGCTCGTCTAGCAAAGATTATAAGAAGTGTGGAAGGCCCTGAAAGATCCACTTTGTGCAAGAAAGCACATCACATATCCCAGAATAAAGGATGGATTCAGGTGGGAAGTATGCAATGGAATGCAAGGTAAACAAAACAATGTGGGCTATACACTCTGCAAGGTAACAAGGACACGTGTAGTGGCACGCCAAGAGGAGGACAAAGGTGTGGACGAAATACTACAGGTTCAAGCCTTTGTGTATCGGCCCCATCTTGAAGGATATCAAAAGCATCCCAAAGGTGTGGTGTGTCAATGGTTTTGATTTTTCCCAGATTATGTCTTGAATTGCCATATAGTAGACCAGAATATAGAGCCACAACCTCAACAACCACCACACATTTGGCCCATGCATGTGGGCACCAACCTAACTAGGGATGAGATGCAAATATTATATGAAGGGGGGTATAAAGTGGAGTTTAGCAATGAAGGAAACTCTATTGTGTCGCCAATTTCTCCTACACAAAACCACACAAACACTCTTATTAGGTCAGATGATACATCCACTCCTCAAGGTAGTGCACGAGCGACATTGTGAGATGGTGTGCATGTACAATATCGTCTTCCATTTTGGGAGATGCTGCATGCAAGATCAGTCTTGCGCTAGTGTTGAGAGCAAGGTGGTAGAGGAGATATGTGGGGTAGATGGTGTTCATGAGGTCTTCAAATTAGAGACCCAAAGTGAAGATGATCATGTCAGGTTGTGCATTGTTTGTATTTGCAAGGAGCCATCGTGCACATATCCAGACTTCATGGAACGGGTGACAAAGCAAAAACCATATCTTGCATGCAAACACTTGTTTTTTTTTTTTGCATGTGCTAGGGCTAAGCCAAAATGAGAACATGTTTATCCATCAGCCTGTTCTAGCGGTGTTGGGGATAAAGGGATCGCAAGGTGAGTCGAGTCAAGACCGGGATGCTCGCTGTGGGAAACGAGAGAGACAAGACACACTACACCAAGCAAACAGCTCGAATAACACTTAAATTACTTAAAGTTGACACACTGAAAGCCTCAAGCTGTTAATGGTTGACCAAAGTGGAATTTGATTACAAAAGTTTATGTTAACGGCACTGTTGTATCAATTACCGACCTGATGAGAGCTTAATCCTCCCGAAATCCACCTGAGAGTGTAAATAACATTGGTTACACCTTGAAAGCTTAACTGCTATAGTGTGCCTTTTATTAGAGCTTTAAAATTGGTGCACCTCTGCTTAGGTCGAATAGAAAGAAGTCGATACTTCCATTGCCCTTTTGCTTGATTTATTGAGTCAATGAAGAAAGACAAGGCCAGATTCTTCCACTTTGTCGAGATTGAATAAGGAAACGAGAGAGATTGCTTCCTCCTCTTTGATTTGCTAAGTCGAGAGGGAGGGAAAGAGCTTTCTTCCTTCTCCTTCTCCGAAACCGAGTGAGTGAGAGAGAGAGAGAGAGCTTATGCCTTTGCTAAGTTAGGAGAGAGAGAAGGTGAGCTAAAGTTGAGCGCTTTCCCCTTTGCTTGCATCCTAAGCGCGCGCACACACACACACACACACACACAAAGAGAGAGAGAGAGAGAGAGAGAGAGAGAGAGAGAGAGAGAGAGAGAGAGAGAGAGAGAGAGAGAGAGAGAGAGAGAGAGAGAGAGAGAGAGAGAGAGAGAGAGAGAGAGAGAGAGATTTCTCTCTAAATCGTATCCTCCTACTCCTCTCTCCCCTTTGCTACCTCCTGGTTCATAACCTACTCCACACCCAATATACTCCCCCTTATCTCCCTCTCTTTCCTATTTTCACTCTTGCCCATCAGTCCGACGATGTGGCACATGAAACCCTGTGATGATGTGGCAACTAGCTGGATGGAACAACGCAAAACCCGCAAATAATAGGGCCAAAAAGAGGTGCCAAGAGCCGCTGAGCAACTTCTTCCTCACGATCAATGTTGACTGAGGCCCGTGTCATCTACTACAAGCTCATCTCTCCCTCTCTTCTACGCTTCATGCTGCTTGCACTCCCTTTCATCCTTTCTTTATTTTCCCCCACCTTCACACTTAAAAAAAGCTTTTTTGGGAGGCCACCCAATGGCTCATACGGGCGGCCGGCAAAAGGTTTCAAGGTGCAAGGACCGATGATAGCATTTGGAGAGAGACCTACAAGGTGCATCCACTTAAAGAGCCATAGCAATGTTGGGCATTCCCTGCAACCAATGCTCTCCAAGAGATGACCCTTTTAACCAAAAGCTCATCAAGAACTTAAGGTGCTTCAAGGGTCCCACATTCAACATACATAATGACCAAGGCAATGTTAAGCACGACATCTTTCTCTCAAAGCCTTTAATGGCATACAGACTCGACCAAGTACCACTAGGCATGGTCAATAAGTTCCTCTTGTGGTGGGCGACCATTTGGCGGGGCGGCCTTGCTTTGGCCTCTCTAAGTACATCACAATTGACTTGCATGTCAACCAAGGCAATAATTAAGCACAACATTTTCCCCCTATAGCTCCGCTTGCCCTTGCCCCATTTGGCATAATCTCACACTCAATAGCTCCTAAAGCATCTTTTGCACTCTTACGTGCACATTATTTGCATGCATATCAACTAGGGTATTGCCCAATGCACCATATTCGGCTAAAATATCAACCAAACCAATGTCAAGCTCAATTATTTCCAACCATGCATCACTAAATTACCTTATTAGGCATATATCTCAACCACGGTGCTGCCACAAGTTTGCTTTCATACCCCGCTATCAATGCACTATAAGAGATGACATTCCAAACAAGATGGTGCTCAAGCACTTATTGCCCTCTAAAGTACACCATATTTGGCATGAGTCCTCATCATATGAAATACATATCAACCACGATAATCCAATAAAGACTGCCAACAATCTATCTGAAAGCTGATAACACCCAGGAAGAGATATCTTCTCTGAGTTTCCCCCTTTAGAGGCACAACATCACGACATCCACCCCCTCTAAACCTGCACATCCTCCGTGATGTGCCAACCGTCTTCTTCATTAATTTGCATCATCAAAAGCTTTATCAAACATATCATCTGTGGCATACATATCATAATCATCCCTTGGTTGTTGAGCCAAGATTTGATCTTCAAAATCGAACTCACCTTCCCGTTTCTTGAACAGTGTGATCCTTTTCCCTGCAATAGGCACTCTAAGCTCAATGCCATCAAGCTCACATAATTTATATATTGCATTGTCATAAGCATGAAGTACAACATACAACCCAAACCAACGTTTGACCATCTTTCGCATAGCAGACTGTTGATTTTCCAAGCTACTATCATAAACAAGTACCCAATCTCCATCTTTGAGAGCATAAAATTGTAACCTATGCTTCTCATCAAATGTTGCTTTATTCTTCAACCTTGCCTTCTTGAGCTTTTTTATTTGGCTTGCTTGATATCTTCTTGACGCCTCTCAAGTTGGCAAATACGCAAAGCAAGTAGATCTTCTGTAGAAATACCTACTTCCCATGGCATTATAGTCCAAGATGTAACCACCTCCTGTCCCAATATGAGTGGATAGGAAGAATGCTCTTGTATAAAAAAGTTTTGTGCATCACAAACATCCCCAATAATTACCTTAACATTTGCACATGCATCGTAAAGATCGCTTGGAAGCATGTTGGCAGCTTGAATCCACCAACCATTGTCTACATCCCTTTGCTAAGTCGAGAGAGAGAGAGGGTGAGCTAAAGCTGAGCTCTTCCCCCTTTTCTTGCATCCTAAGCCGAGAGAGAGAGAGAGAGAGAGAGAGAGAGAGAGAGAGAGAGAGAGAGAGAGAGAGAGAGAGAGAGAGAGAGAGAGAGAGAGAGAGAGAGAGATGTTCATCTCCGACTCATGTCCTTCCTGCTCCTCTCTCTCCCCTTCGTTACCTCCTTGTTCGTAACCCACTCCACACCCAATATACTCCCCCTCTTTTCCAAATTTTGCTCCTACCCATCAGTCATGATGCCATGATTGATGTGGCACATGAAACCTTGTGATGACATGGCAGCCAATTGGATGGAACAATGCAAAACCCGTTGACAATAGGACAGAAAAGGGGCACCAAAGCCGCTGAGAAACTTCTTCACGATCGATTTCGTCTAAGACTCGTGCCGTCTACTACGAGATCATCTCTCCCTCTCTTCTATGCTTCACGTTGCCTGCGTCCCCCTTCCATCCTTTCTTTATTTTCCCCCACCTTCACACTTAAAAAAAACTTGCTTGGGTGGCCACCCATTGGCTCATATGGGCGGCCATCGGAAGGCTTCAAGGTACAAGGACCGACGATAGCATTTGGAGAGAGACCCTCAAGTCGCATCCACTTTAAGAGCCAGAGCTTATTTACCATAACAATGTTGGGAATTCCCTGCAACCAATGTTCTCCAAGAGACGACCCTTTTAACCGGAAGCTCATCAAGAACTTAATGTGCTTTTGTAAGGGTCCCACATTCGACATACATCATGACCAAGGCAATGTTAAGCACGACATCTTTTTCTGAAAGCCTTTAATGGCATACATACTCGTAAAGGAGGAACAGGGGAATGTGTGTGTGTGTGTGTGTGTGTGTGTGTGAGAGAGAGAGAGAGAGAGAGAGAGAGAGGTTACAAAACACTAAAGGATTTGATGCCAAGGTGCATGAAGGCGGAGCGAAAGAAGAGAGAGAGAGAGAGAGAGAGAGAGAGAGAGAGAGAGAGAGAGAATCTTTTTTGAAATATGCTCGCCTGATTCCTAAAAAGTGCTTGCCAAAAATTGATCACCTAAAAATATCCCCCAATAAGCACTTGGGTGGTGAACTAGATAATATTGTATTCAGGTCTAATGATACATAGAGAGAGAGAGAGCTTACTTATCATGGATAATTGAAATGATTTTGGTAGAGGGATATTATCAAAATGCATCAAGAAATTTCATACCTCGAGGTTCTATGGTGTGATAGCATTGTACTTAGATTTACCTGCAAAAGTATTTCTCAAAAACAAAGCACTAAAAACGATTTCTTGTTAATTGTAAAACTGATCTAAGCACACACTAAATGCATTAACATTTTAAAACTTATGGATTATTTTTTTCCAAAATGTAATAAAACCCCCCTTATTTAAGTATGATTCTGTTTATTTTTGTTTTAAAAAATCATAATTTTGAACTCACGCGCTATACTTACATTTTTGGGGTTTCTCCGTCCTCGAGGAGATTAAGAACAATAGATGTAAACTTCCCTCCAAGAAAAAAGAAATTCTACATGTTGATGAAGTTTATTGAAAAACCAAGCACCACATGTCGTATTCAAGGTTTTGCAAGAAAAAATAAAGATAGGTAAAAAAACAACATTTATTGCACTATTTTCTAAAAACCATGAATTGCTACATCTATTTCACGAACTATCCATAAATTAAACTGAATTATATAACTATTTTTTACAACTTTATATTTTAAGGAATATCTTATGCGCCCTTGTACTATTGCAATCCTCTCCAAAAATGGAATGACTCCTTTGTGTCCCTTGGCTCAACATTAGGCATGTGCTTTTGTTGGATGGTCAGCTCGCTTTAAGGTGACTCCACAGTATCCTTTTTTTTTTTAAATTTGCAAAACTCACAATTGTGAGTGGATAGTATTAAGTGAGCAATCCTGGAAAAAAGTGACATAAAGATTAGCAAAAAGTGTCTAAATTGTAAAGTATACTTGGTCCTGCAAACCTTCAACCGGCAAAGTCAGAGACTATGGTAGCCGTGAGCAGGGAACCTAGAAAAAGAGTCTAAAAGGGGCCACCTAACACCAGTCTACCAATGAAGGATTTATCGATTGTGGGTCCAATTTAGAGCTCCATTCCTAAGAAAATTTCCTAGGCCAGCATCCCGGTTTCCCCCCAAAAGGAGAAACCTTATGTATAGGATGTGTGTGTAGCTGTTTAAATCTTAACTAATAAGACATAATTGAATTTTTACATTCAAAAGACAGCTGGCCAAGGAATAAATGAACTAATATGTACAAAAATAACTCAATATTATAATTATTTAGGTACAATGATTGTAAGAAAGAGATCCTCTTTCAGTAAGACTAGAAGTAGAAGATCTTCCCCGTTCCTAAGTGAGTAATTCATTACAGAAAGCTTGCTTGCCAAAGAAAAGAAAGCCATCCAAGATAAGATAGAGTCCTTACCTGCATCCATCCAAACAAGACAACAATTCTGTTAGCCTTGGATGTGTTTTATAGGTATCAATGGACTATATTAGTTGTTATCCATGTCCATCTTATAGGTTTTAATTACTTTAGACAAGCTAGTTTATTCATTTAGTATGTTAGCAGTCTTTCATATTACTTTATAGACTATGGTGGAGTCTATCAAAAGTAACACCAAGAGCCACCGCTCAGTGACTATGCATAAAGAAGCAACCATATACTTACCTTTTTCAATCAGTAGAACCCATGGTAACAAAGGTACTTTTTTAGAAAAAGAGATGCGAAATTTGACATCTTTTTGTTAACCAGAGGTTATAGATGCTGGTGGTGATTACCTCTTTTTTTTTACAACCAATAAGACAACAATGTAACTAGTTAAGAGAGTAGCAAGACTCCCCCCCTTTCTTCTTTTTTTTGAAATCTCGTCATTTTTTTGCCAAACGCTTGGAAGCTATACCCAAGCCAAAATATCCTCGGCTATATACTTACCTTTTTTATCCAAAGAGTCATTATCGATTATCTCGAATAGTAGTGTCCAGCCATACCAACCATAGCCTATTTCAAAAGCCAAAAGAATGATCTGCTATATACTTACCTTCAGAAAAATGCCAGGTTATTACGATATGCAATGTCCGGCCTATGAGCTCCCAATTATGCTAAGCAACCAGTTAATCACAGAAAAAAGAACCCACTGATTTCGAGATCTGTCAGATAGAAAAAACCAGTAATCACAGCGACAGGATCCTGCTGTTTATTTTCGCCAAGTGGCCCATTGGCCATCATCCCTTGTAGCTACTATTTACACAGTCGGTACATAGTAACAACCCGCATTTTACTACATATCCAAATGTAGCCTGAACGGCCATCAAGACACCCCTCATACTCATCACCATATACCCACCAACCCATACTACCATACATGCACAAGCAGTTCTATGTGGAGGTGAAGTACTACCGCAGTCAAATCTCTGCGCCCTGAGGCCACCCCATTATGCAGACAATCATAGATGAACATTTTTTATGCACAA
Organism: Adiantum capillus-veneris; assembly: GCF_014529385.1. Classification (NCBI taxonomy): domain Eukaryota; kingdom Viridiplantae; phylum Streptophyta; class Polypodiopsida; order Polypodiales; family Pteridaceae; genus Adiantum; species Adiantum capillus-veneris. The sequence continues at coordinate 60,612,822 of NC_140942.1, read as the reverse complement.
GAGACCCACGGCTAGCCATAGTGTCTAGGCTTTTAGCAGGAAAAAAGCCAGTCAAGCTTATAAGTATATGAACCTGCAGCAATCGACATAGCCTACAGTAAGCCACAAAGGCAGCCCAGCCCAACCAGTTCAAGGTCAGGAGCAATTTTTTTATATATACATGGCAGGGATGCTCCAATCCTAGTTTTACCATATCCAGCCCTTTAAAAATATTAAATACTATTTGCACAGTCTTTGCAAGAAGCCCATAGCCAAAAGAACCTACACAGTATGCGTGCTTTTACCAAGCAAAAGGTAGGACTAAAACCTTAGTATGTGCAAAAAATGGTACAATAAAACAATAAACTCAGTAGAGGTAGGATTGAACACCTGAGTCACCTCCGAGGAGAGCTCCATTCTCCTTGGTAGTAGAAAGTAGACAGGAGGTGTTTCACAAAATAACTCAACACACCCACAATAGCTAAGTGAGGGGTAGAGATGCGCCCTCACCTGTTTTTATAGCAGGAGGAGGCAAGTCTTGCCCTTGTGCAGTGTCACGGTATCGAGAGAGGAAGGCCACGCTCCACCATGAGTATGAGATACAGCATCGTGTAGCACGCCCATAACTTTGAATGGGGATCGACAGTCTAGGGGGAGGAGGAGGGCCGCCTTCGCTACTCCCTGAGGGCAATAGACATTGATCACGCTCGACAGAGCATCATCACTCAGTAAAGGGCTTGGCCCCCCGATAGTAGTGGTCAAAATAAACAATCAATTTAAGTTTTTAGACCTAGTATGTTCCAGGCAGCAGGAGCCTAAAAGGAAGGGGGGGGGGTTGTTTTTCTTTTTTGGATGTTTTTCTTTAATCAAATATAACTAATGAACAGTATATAAGTGTGTGTGTGTGTGTGTTTGTGAGAGAGAGAGAGAGAGAGAGAGAGAGAGAGAGAGAGAGAGAGAGAGAGAGAGAGAGAGAGAGAGAGAGAGAGAGAGAGAGAGAATGCATGAGAGAGCTCCACGATCAATGTCTAGAGTCCACTACTACAGCATTGTGTGTGTGTGTGTGAGAGAGAGAGAGAGAGAGAGAGAGAGAGAGAGAGAGAGAGAGAGAGAGAGAGAGAGAGAACGCGACATGACTCTTGCGAGTGTCAAACGTTGGTCTCTAAGGAAGGGCTTCTATTCACGAGAGAGAGAGAGAGAGAGAGAGAGAGAGAGAGAGAGAGAGAGAGAGAGAGAGAGAGAGAGAGAGAGAGAGAGGCTTGTTCTTTAGATGGTGGGGCATATTAGAAGACAAGTGTCACAAAGCGCAGAGGCGACGGAGGAGCAGCAAGTGTAGTAGGCATGGGCTGTAGGAACAGGGGAGACGTTGGGGAGCAACTCAAGGTGTGTGTGTGTGTGTGTGTGAGAGAGAGAGAGAGAGAGAGAGAGAGAGAGAGAGAGAGAGAGAGAGAGAGAGAGAGAGAGAGAGAGAGAGAGAGAGAGAGAGAGAGAGAGAGAGAGAGAGAGAGAGAGAGAGAGGCCTGTTCTGTAGATTGGGCATATTAGAAGACAGGTGTGTCAAAGGGCAGAGGCGACTGAGGAGCAACAAGTGTAGTAGGCAGGGGCTGTAGGAACAGGGGAGACGTTGGGGAGCAACTATAGGTGAGAGAGAGAGAGAGAGAGAGAGAGAGAGAGAGAGAGAGAGAGAGAGAGAGAGAGAGAGAGAGAGAGAGAGAGAGAGAGAGAGAGAGAGAGAGAGAGAGAGAGAGAGAGAGAAGCCTATTCTGCAGATGGGGCAGAGAAGACGGGTGTGTCGAAGGGTGGAGGCGAAGTAGGTGCAATAGGCGGGGTCTTCAGGAATAGGGGTGGTGTCGCAAAGCAATTGTGAGCGAGGGTTGCTGAAGGCAGCAACACGTGGACCTGGCACGCAACAAGTGGTTGAGAAAGTGGACAAGGGTGTATTGGGAGCAAACCAGAGGGAAGGTTGGGCTCCACCACTATAGGGGGCTATGCGGACATAGCAATCGAAGAAGGTCGACGTCAACCAACTCAAGCATAGAAGAAGACATGTGTATCAAAGGGCGAAGGCGACGGAGGAGCGGCAAGTGAAGTAGGCGGGGACTGTAGGAATAGGGGAGGCAGGGAGGATTTTGACATGCAGCAGGAGGTGAACCTAGCCTACAACGAGTAGAGAGAGCAGACAAGGACCGAGCGCAAACCAAAGGCAGGGCTAGGCTACAATTGCGTCAGCATGTCAAGAATTGCAGCCTCCGAGCTGTGTGTGTGGAGAGAGAGAGAGAGAGAGAGAGAGAGAGAGAGAGAGAGAGAGAGAGAGAGAGAGAGAGAGAGAGAGAGAGAGAGAGAGAGAGAGAGAGAGAGAGAGAAGCTTGTTTTGCAGACATAGCAAAGAAGATGGGCGTGTCGAAGGGTGGAGGCAAAGTAGGTGTAGTAGGCGGAGATCAGGAACAGGGGTGGCACCGGGGAGCAGTTGTGGGCGAGGGTTGCTGACGGGCGGTAGCAGGTATAAAAAGAGTGGACAAGGGTGCTCCGGGAGCAAACCAGAGGGAGGGTTGGGCTCCACCACTCTAGGGGACTGTGCCAGTATCAACCAAACAAGGTCGACATCAAAATCAAGCATTTCTAACGTATCTCCAAATCCCTTTAGAGGCACCCACTGAAGCCACTTTTGCAAGCACAAAATCCTTGATGAGCGTCACATCCACAATGCGATCTCTTGAATGCAATGTCTAAAAAGTATGTCCAATAAGGGTGGAGGCAAAGAAGCACTACGCTAACTTTGGCGAGTGCAAAATGTAGGTTTCTCTCCAACTATGCTTACATATTTGAAGGCATGGAAAGCTAAGCAAGAATCTAACATGGCAAACAAACTCTAGATGAATTTGTTAGTGATCGTGCTTATGATTGCTTTTTCCAAACATGTATACCAATATGAGGCACATTTGAAAGTAGTTCTGACAATCTTCCTGTCAAATTTTTTCTCCATCACCATCACCTTTTCTTGTGCATCTAGCAACTTGCAAGAATTTGATTTCTAGCATATAAACTCATGTTTATATTTTTATGTGGCTTTTGCAAAAAAACACAATGCTTGATATTGTCTTTTGTACCAAGACAGTGGGTCACTTCAAAACGAGTCATGCTTCAAGAACTAAGCTAAAGGTTGATGCAAAGCGAGGAACCTCTCCTATACTTACATCCTAAGTGAACATATGCATGATATTGTATCAGTTAGGGGAAATGCTTCAATCCACATGTACGTCACTGTGATGTACATTTGAGAGCATGGAGGTTTTGATGAACTTCCTATTTGAGATTATCAATCAATGGTTGTTGTAAGAAAGCATTATGCTTAGGGAAATGTTTTTCACATGTATGCCGAGTGTAGTTTATTTTTGAAAGCAAAACAAGGTTTTTGTGAGCTTTCTATTCAATCATGTCATTTCTTGGACTACCCTTATTGTCCAATATGGCCAACGTAAGAAATCTCTCAACTGTTTTTAGCACATGTGGGGCCAGGGTTCTCTCAAAATGCAATCACTAATGCTTCCATTCGAAGGATTGCCACATAATGCAAGAACGTAACATTGGAAAAAAGATCCAAATGAGAATGATACATAGGGGGGAAAATCGAAAGTGATATTGCACATGGTGGAGATTTGATTGCCATATGGCAATTGATATATACTTTCAAAAGCTCAAGTTTTTATTCTTTTAGTGGAGAATTTTATCTCTATAACTACATTGATAGTAGCAATGCTTCAATCCACATGTACATCAATGTGATGTACATTTGAGAGCATGAAGGCTTTGATGAGCTAATTCCTGTTCAAGACCATCAATCAATGGTTGTTGGAAGACAACATTATGCTTAGGGAAACTTTTTTGACATGTATGCCAAATGTAGTTTACTTTTGAAAGCACGACATCATTTTCGTGAGATCACTATTCAAGGACTACCCTTATTTTCCAATATGGCGAACGTAAGGAAGCCCTCGATTGTTTTTAGGGCATGCGAGGGGTTCTCTCAAATGTGATTATTGATGCTTCCATTTCAAGGCATGCCACATAAATGCAGGAACTTGACATTGGCAAAAGGATTAAGATGAGATTGATACTTGGGAGGCTAATGAAAAGTGACATTGCACTTGGTGGATCTTTGGTTTCTTGACATTGGCAAAAGGATTAAGATGAGATTGATACTTGGGGGGCTAATGAAAAGTGACAATGCACTTGGTGGATCTTTGGTTTCCGTATGGAAAGTGGTACATAATTTTAAAAGCTCAAATTTTTATGCTTTTAGTGGAGAATGCTATCTCTTGAACTATGTTGATAGCAAACTATGTCCAACAAGGGCAAGATCGAGAAGCTCGATGCTATTTTTCAATTGATTGTGGAGCTCGGGCTTCTCTTCAAAGGCGATCACAAATGCTTGCATTCTGAACGATGCAACATGCAAGGCATTGATGTGGGCAAACATTTCCATGGTGAGATTGTTAGTCAACCGATTGAAAAAAGGTATCATGCTTAGCAATGCTTTGGTCGATGTGTATGGCAAATGTGGTATGTTGGACAAAACAAGTAAGCTCGATGGTGTTTTCATCTAGTGCAAAGTGATGGACTCTCTCAAATGCCTATGCTTTCATCTCGAAGGCATGTGTTATGTAAGTTGTTGACATGGGAAAATAATTTCACATTGAGATTGTTAATTGCTCTTGGAAAATAACCAATTGTGGCTGATAATGCTTTGATTGAAATCCATGTCAAGTGTGGTTTTACGGTTGGAAGCACACAAGCATCCTATCTAGATGTCGTCTCTTTGACTACACTCATTTCAGGGTATATCTAACTTGGGTAGGTCCAACTTGGGTAAGGCTAGGTAGGTCCATACTATTTTTTTTAGTGAATGCCAAGCCAAAGATTTTCCAAATCAATCGTTGGTGTGCTTTGAAGGCATGTTGCATAAGGAAGAAGTTGACACAGGCAACAAATTTTGAATGAGACTAATAGTTAGGGGCTATGGAAAAATGTTGTGCCCGAGGGAGTTTTGGTTGACATGCATGCCAAGTGTAGTGCACTTTTGAAAGCACAATGAGTTTCTGATAGACTCCTAATGTGGCATGCCGCTTTTAGGCTGCATTGATTGTAGGATATGACTAACAAGGGCAAAGCAAGGAAGTCCTAAGGTGTTTTTAGTAAATGTGAGGACATGGATCCTCTCCAAATACAATCACCTGCGCTTGAGTATTCAAGGCATGTTGCATCATTCAAGACAATGAGCCGGGCAAACAAATCCATGATGGGATGGTTAGTTAGGGGTTGTTGAAAAAAAAACTTCATGCTTTGAAATCCCTTGGACCGATATTTAGCCAAGTGTAGTTTGATTAGCATGAAGACATCTACTAATGCTTCTCTTCTCTGTTCAGATGAAGCATCTGATGTGGTTATCTTTTGAGAGTTTCTAGACTTTATCTCTTCCATCCTTCTACATAAGATGAGACTATTAATAGTCAGATGGAAAACCTTATCAGAGCTTAGAAGGATCGTTTTATGTGATAATGAAGCATGGATATAATTGTGACTACCTCACGGATGCATATGTTATGTTTTAAAAAATCATCACCTTAGAGGGGAGGCAATCACAGTTGGGACTTGCTTCCTCTTGGCCGCAGCAATGCGCGGGTCACATACTAGTGTCCTTTTAGTCCTCTTACTCATAAGCTATTTGTGTGTGCACTTAAGTAATGATTGAGTGGTGTCAGCATGCCCTAGCAAGTGCGTGTGAGAGAGACGACACTGCCTTTTGAACCTAAACCCTGGTATTTGTAGTATAACCTAAACCCTGGTATTCTACGAATGCACCCGCACCCCTCTTCGTTTCGGTGCGTGCATCTTTCGTGCACAAACATATGCCCACAACGGTGGAGAGCTGATGCATGTCCCTTTTCGACAGGATCTGATGCTGCTGGGCAGTATTCCGTAGCTTCAGGAGGTCATTTACCTGTGAGTGTCAATATGAGAGAGAGAGAGAGAGAGAGAGAGAGAGAGAGAGAGAGAAGAGAATTTTAACGTCGTAGGAAACTAGAGAGAGAGAGAGAGGCTCATTGTTGCATTTGCTACCCATTCTTCAGCATGCTTGGGCACTTCACAGTTTTATAGCTAGCTCCTTCACTGATAGTACATGGAAGGAATTCCTACCCCAGGGGCAAACGTATTGACAACGTGATGTGTACGCCTATCTATATCAGTGAAGACCAGGAAAATTAAATAACTACTGTTGAATCTATCAGTCTCAAGGTGTGCTAAGTTTAGCTCCTATAAACAGGCAGTTTGCAGAGACACGTCAGCATTGTTTGCAGTGCTACTTAGATTCGCTTCATTCAGGAGTTCGAGGAGCCCCTTATGTCAATGGCAAGGAAAAGGCTAAGTGGTTGGTAACCTTTGTAATGTACAAACGCCTTTTCCAGATTCCTTTTATAATGCAAAGCTTTTTGTATCATAAACCTTTTTGCACCCAAAGATTATAAGGTTAGCTTGATGAGGTAGCATACCAAGGCGAATGATGCAATATGAGAGTCAAAAGAGCTCATTGGTAGTGCTGACATTAGACTAGTATCAATGGATGATGTAGTTAGTTAGGGGAGCTTGATTGAAATCCATAACTTTGATGTAGGCAAGTGTATGCATATGCATGAAGAGCGAGAGAGAGGGGAGGACACCCAAAATGTGGACGGAGCTTCATTGTAGCAACACGTCCTGTTGCAACTCCTTATCCATCTAATGTATTGAGATAACAATGAAAGGTTAGTATATTGGGTTAATGGGTAGTCGGGGCCCTTTAACCCCAATAATCTTCAAAGGCCAATGTATAAGCAAGCTATGGACATATGTACAAGGGTCTAGATCTCTATCTAGCGCCCATAAGCACTCGATCGTGTTCAAACTTTTAAGTTCTTGAAGGATAGATCCGTGGTTAAGAGATGAACATGGTCTTGACAAATTCTATAAACTTGTCCTCAAGCACCTCACGAAAGAAGTGCTTTGTCTTCGCATGAAACATTGTGTTCCATGCTAGTTAGATAGCAGTCAATCACAATGCAAAATTGGAATCTTTGCATTGATGCGCGAATCTTCCACTAGACAAGTAAGCCATATAGCTTGTTTGTTGGCATATGATGCCGCAATATACTTTGCTTCCATGGTATATGTAAGGTGCAGCGTAAGTGAATGCAAGATGAGTGCTCCGAACTGTGCTCAAGGTTCCTTTTACTTACGGAAGGGAGAGCCTTCTGTTCCTTTAGTGAGAGAGTGCAAATGATCACAAACAAAGTGACAAACACTGTGAATGAAGGTACTGAGACTGAGAGATAGAGAGAGAAGAATACGACACTAGAATGTCGTCAAACCCTCCTCCGAAGGCCCCACTCTCTATAGCGAGAGCAGTCTACTATCGATTGCATATATCTCTACAATGCTTTGGCTTGCTGACGATGTCTATCGACGACGAGATGGGCTGAAATCTAAAAATTCTAAGGGCTGAAATTTGCAAATCTTTATCGGCTGAATTCTGACTCTATGTCGGTGATGACGACGATGCAACGATGACGCGTCGAAAACGCAGATGTTGAAATCTGCGTTTTTCGAGTGAATCTGCAAACTACACTGGATCCGATCGTGTGGCAAGGATCTGCTACAGGAAGGTGAGATCTGCGAGGTTTGGGGATTCTATTGCGGTGTCTGACTGCTGAAAACTGAAAACGTTGGTGCTTCTTGGTGTTCCGTTGTTAGGTGCAGCGGAATGAATGTTGTATTTTCTCAAGATGCTCAAGGTTCCTTTTAGTTCTTAGGGAAGAAGAGAGTCTTCCGTCTTGTGGAGAGTGCTATGATCACGAACAAAGTGAGCGGATATTGTGCGTGCAAGGGAATGAGACTGAGAGAAGGAGAGAGAAGAGATACGACACCGAGAGGTTTGTAAAACCCTCCTCCGAAGGCCCCACTCTCGTCGGCGAGAGTGGTCTACTTTGATTTCACAAAGGTGTACAATGCGTATGCAATGGACTTATGCAACTTGGACTATGCCGATGACGACGACGGTGGTGACAACGACGATTTGATGGCTGAAATCTGAGATCTTCTAATCGCTGAATTTCGGGACTGTTTCGGTGGCTGAAAATGACTGTTTTGGCTGCGTTTTTATGGCTGAAAAATGAGGTTTCTTAGGGCTGAAAACTGATGGTCTTTACGGGCTGAATCTGCTACACTTTAGGTGAATATTGCCGGTCTTAATTTGCTGTTGAAATCCAAAAACGCCAGGGGCTGAAATTGGTCCTTTTGTCGTCGGGGTTCTGCAAATGCAAAAACGCTAGGTTGATCTGCTGTGTCGTGATGACGCCGGGGCTGATCTGTTGTGCACAAATCGTCAAGGCCGATCTGATGCAAAAACGCTAGGTCTTCTGTGGAGAAAACGCGAGAGTAGTCGCGGGGGTTGGTCTTGCTGAGAAGTTGCCTGTTGAGCAAGGTGCTCCTGCTGCCTCTTCTGCCAGAAAGTGTGAACTTTGGTTTGCTTATATATTAACTTAGCAAAATTGCCCTACTTACTTTTGTTGGAAAGTCACTTAAAAATAATAAGTGAAAATACCAATAAATAGGAAAATAGGCTAAATGCACTGGAAAATTTCCCTAACTGATGCTAATGGATTCTGATGGGAATTCTGATGATCATGCTGTGTGCAATCGGAGGATATGCATCTATGCTAAGTGATTGGGCATGCACGGTCTACGAATAGACTCACAAAAGTGCCAGATCACTGCTAATCTAACTGACTTGGCTGACGGGAACCCTGCTATGGTGTAGCTTGTCCATGGACACATAGGGTTGGGATGTGTCACGTGACATCCGTCACGGTGAATCTGCAAAATGCTATGTCGATGCAAAAACGCTAGGGTTGAAAAACTGTTCTGCTGCAGAGAATCTGCTAACGCTAGAGCTTATTTGTTGTCTTGCTGTCGCCGGGTTGCTGCAATGCATAAACGTTGGGCTGATCTTTGTCTTGGTGCAAAAACGCTAGGTCTGCTTGGGAGAGTTTCTTGCCGAGAAGTTGCCTGTTGAACCGAAGTTCCCGTTGTCTCTTTTGCCCAAAAGTGCTAGCGCTAGGTTTTCTTATATACTTGGCTATTGAATTTGCACTACCTAGTTCCCAACAAAAGTCACTTAAAAATAATAAGTGAAAATTAGCTAAAATAGAAAAAATAGGTCTATATACTGTAAAAATGCTCCTGATGGGTTCGATGGAAATCTGATGATCATGCTGTGTGCAACCAGAGGATATGCATCTATTCCAAGTGTCTGGACATGCACGGTCTGCGAACACTCACAAAAGTGCCAGAACACTTCCTATTCTGGACTAACTGAACTGGATTGAACCCATGTCATGAAGTAGCTTGTCCACGTACACATAGGGTTAGATGTGCACGTGACATCCTTTCCTTTTCAAAGTGAGGTGCTGACATCGAATTGTATGGCGTTGAGGGAGATCACCAACAGCGTTTGGAATCTTGGAAAGGACTCTTCGTCGGCCGACTCTGATGCGTAGGTCATGCGATACTTGAACTTCACAAAGGTTTTCAACGCTTGCTTCTTTGAGCCGCGTCGAAAGCGACAGTCATCTATGGCTCCTTCAATGCTTCAACTTCGTCTATAGTCATGCGCCTACCTTCTTCAAGAATCTCCGAGGATGAAAATTCTTGAAACCACTTCCAACACAAAAACATGAACATACCCATTCCACGTAAAGTGATTGGAAAAAGACTATTCTTTCGAAAAAACAGTGCATGCAATGTAGATGAACAAAGTGACGAAGTGCCAAACCGTTCATCAAACACATGCAAACAATGGAGTCGAATCTCTACTTTTTGATCTAAATCAATCAAGGTGGCAAAACACAATGGAAATGTCGATGCTTGATGCTCAATCCTTCTTGTGCTCTTTCGGATATTGTGTCATGCCAAGGAAGAGACATTGAATGTGATTTCCTTGGGTGCAAACATTTCATCTTTTCATGAGTAATCTTCATACATCCGTGCTCATTCATGAGTGAATCGTGTTCAGCGTACAGTATGTCATGCCTATGAAAACGGATCACATAAGGACAGTGACTAAAATACAGGAAAGCATCACGAATGAAACACTCTAACAATGCGTACTGACTAATCATTCGAACACAGAATACTTCATGTGGGGGTTATTTGGACCTAGGCTCAAGAGCCAAGACCGGTTTTTCGTGAGGGAATGAAACTTCTTGAGGGGGTTCTTTGGACCTCGACTCGAGAGCCAAGATCGGTTCTTCGTGATTGATCGAATCTGTAACGAGGTTAGCTTCACTAGACAAAGTACCAAGTGTCACAAAGTGATGACGTGGCGGACAACAAAAACCCTAATTTCTGGCTGAAACCCTAAAATTCCTGCAAACCCTAAAATCTGCCAAAAACCCTAATTTGCAAGAAACCCTAATTACAGGCTGAAACCCTAATTTATGTCAGCAAACCCTAATTTTTGTCGGGGGTGCCACGTGTCAGCAACCGTACGGAATTCCGGAATTTGTGGCGGGATTTGCGCTGACAGCTTTTGGGCGATGCTTTTTGCTTTTTCCACGCAAATGGGAAAGAGAGTGAGAGAGAAGAAACCCTTTGCTTTATTTTTAAAAGCTCAAGAGAGCTTGTGAGATAAAGAGTCTTGCTTTTATTTTTAGGCTTTTGATTTTGAAGCTTTTGGGGCTTTGCTTTTGGGCATCCCTTCTAACCTTTAAATAAGTGGTGAGGGCTTCACTTCTTAGAGCATCTGGACGCAGAGTCTGAGAGTGAAACCCTAGCCACTCTCTTGTACTTTGATCTGATTAATATAAAAAGAAATACCGAAAGGGACGCCAGTCTTTGGGGCCAATATCTCTAGGCACGGAACTCCGCCGGGCCAGTGCAAATCTATTGTGATCTGTGAATTGTTTTGAAGTGGTTATTTGGTGTTGTCGCGGCTGATTCTTGACTTGGAGTGTCCAAGTCTATTACAGTGGTATCAGAGCATGGTCGATTTCTCTGCTACGGGAAATCCGATCCCCGATTTTTTTTTCCCTCGGCATCTATGGCTTCAGGCAAGGGTCAGTCGACTCCCTCTGCATTTGGAGATGCAGGCAGGGATACAACGAAGATTCCGGCAAAGAGTATGGCCCACCTTGGCCTACTCAAGCGGAGCGGCGAGAGATGGAGCGTCGTCAATTGATTGGCGATGCAACAAAGATGATGCTCAATTTTGCCAAGGACCCGAAGATAGCAAAATATATGAGTTAGACCTCTTTGGAGGAGGTATAGACGGAGTGGCAGAGAACCACAACACCACTCCCGAAACCCGCTCTCAAGAAACCTTCTGTCTCCAAGAAATATACGGAGAAGGAACCGGAGAACGTGGTTGATGCACGGATAGCTCAACTTTTCGACCTGCAAAAGAACGGCAAAAAGCACGGCAAAAAGCAGAAGAAAGGCACTGACTTCGCGGGATATTTGGGTCGTCGGTCGACATTCGACAAGGCAAAGAAACAGAAGAAGCGCGTCAAGTTTGAAGGCTTACCCAGTTCTTCTTCTTCTTCTGACAGTTCTTCTAGCTCTTCAGACTCGAGCGAAGAAGACAGGAAAAGCAAAAAGCGAAGCAAGAAACAACGCTTCGGAAAGGGCATGAAAAAGGCAAAGAAGTCTAAGTCTTGCCCAGTGAGTGACACTTCTACAGATGACTCGTCGAAGATAAAAGTAAGAAAGTTCGAGAGTTTAAGGAGGGTGGCCAAGCACTCAAGTTTGATACTTTTTCGGGATACTCCGATGCTTCGAAGGCTTTGTCTTTTATACAACAGTTTGACATCGCTTTCGCGGGAGGACGCTATTCAGAGCACTCCAAGATTCGGAGAGCTGCCTATTATTTTAAGGGGAATGCTCGCACTTGGTGGTCCACGCTTCTTTAAAACAAGAGTGCGCCAGTTAAATGGCTGAAATTTAAAAAGATTTTTATTTCTTTATGGTTGACGCAAGAATATGAACGAGATATACGAGCTGCTTGGAATCATCTTCGGATGACCAAGAAAGATACAATCAATGCTTATTGTGAAAGATTCTGGAGCTCTTTTCTACCCGCCTCTTCATTCAAGAAGATCTCGTTTAGAGAACAGATTAAGCGGTTCACCTTGGGTCTACCTACAAAGATCCAAGATCACTGCTTGGAACAGAAGTCAACTTCTATTCAGGAGTTGATGAGTCATGCGAAGCGGGGCTTTGCCATTCACTCCGACAGTCTGACCTACCCCACAGATGAGGCCATGACACAACGAGCCGAACTGACTTTTGGGAATGAAAGTAGAAAGAAAAAGAGCAACCGAGAGAAAAAGGATGCACGACCCAAGCTTACTCATGAGGAGAGAGCTTGCTTCATCAGAGAGGGGGAGTGCTTTGGATGCGGGGAACATGGACATATCTCCGCCAAGTGTCCTAAAAATGCACAGAAAGAACAGAATGATAAAGACGACGACAGGTCTGAGAGTTCGAGAGCAGCTGAGGAACGTGGTAGAAAAGGCAGATAGAAAAGCAGAACTGGTACCACATGGCGTGGGACCTGCACCGAATCTAATGAATGTAAGTACAAACTTTGCCGCTTTTGGGGCAAAGTGAAGGATCAGGAAGCTCTTTTGAAGGATCCAAGGCCAACTTCTTTTCACTTGGGATTGGCGGCTCGATTTGGAAATTACGCCCGATAGACTGACGCCATAGGCGGAGGTAGTTCGATTGGCACTCGGATGGGATATTGCCATTACACCGAGCATTGGCAAACTTCGTTTGCAATGACAGGGGTGTCCAAGGCACGCGAGTGACGTTCTACTCAGGATCCCTTGGTACCACAAGAACTACGCCGTAATTGACTACTGGGCCGAGAAAGCGACTTTGATAAATGAAGGGCTTAGAGATTGTACTTGATGAACTTTAGTTTCTTACTCATTCTTTTGGGAGAGAACTGAACGATGGATAAAGGTTGAATATGTTTTGACTTGATCAAAAGAACGCCAAGATTTTTCTCCACACTCATGCCGATTGCTTTTCAGAGGGCCTGAAGATCAAACCATTGATCTGATACCTGGAAGCACGCCACCGAACCGGCCACCCTACCGTGTAAGCCGAGCACAGAATGAAGGGATTATAAACCAAGTGAAAGACCTCTTGGAAAAGGGTCTTGTCCAGCCTAGTACTTCATCGTATTGCTCTCCAGTGTTGTTGGTCTTGAAGAAAGACGGATCTTGGAGAATGTGCATCGATTATAGCACTCTCAACGAAATCACCATCAAGAACAGATTTCCGATTCCTAGGATCGATGATATACTCGACAGGTTACAGGGATCCTCGTGCTTTAGCAGAATTGACTTGAAGAGTGGATATCATCAGATCAGGATAGCGCCAGGAGATATCTACAAGACACCTTTTCGGACGACTTTTGGGTTATTTGAGTTTTTGGTGATGCCTTTTGGCTTAACCAATGCTCCTGCGACATTTAACCGGATGATGGACAGGATTTTTCGAGAATACAAGCTATTTGTTGGCACTTTCTTTGACGACATCATTGTTTTCTCCAAGAATGAGGCAAAACACAGAGATCATCTGCTTCATGTCTTTCAGGCATTACGAGATCACACATTAGTGATTAATGCAAAGAAAAGTGAATTTTTCCTACCAGAGATACACTTTTTGGGACACATTGTGTCAACAGCATGAGTGCAAATGGACCCGGCCAAGATAGAGACTATCCGTGATTGGCCCGATTTGAGGAATGTCCATGAAGTTAGAAGCTTCTTGGGACTGTGTTCGTACTACAGGCGGCTCATATGAAAGTTTGCAGAGGTTGCTTCCCCTTTGCATACCTTGACACAGAAAGGAGTACCTTTTTCGTGGGGACCCACAGAGGTGACTGCCTCTCGGACATTGAAAGAGAAATTGACTACGAGACCAGTTTTAACTTTGCCAGACTTGCAGAAGTCATTTGAAGTATATTGTGATGCTTGTGGTTGTAGTCTGGGTGCGGTCTTGATGCAAGAAGGCCATGTCATAGCTTACGAGAGCCGTTTGTTCTCTAGGCCGGAGATGACAGCAGAGATCTATGAGAGAGCTTTTGGCGGTTATCCATGCTCTTACTCAGTGGCGGCATTACCTACTCGGAGCGGATTTTACTGTCTTTACAGACCATCAGAGTTTGTGCTACTTCTTGTCACAGAAGAGCTTTCGGAAAAGCAGACGCGGTGGGCGAACATCTTGTCACAGTTTCACCTCCAGATTGTCCACGTGCAGGGACAAAAGAATGAGGTGGCAGATGCTTTGTCTGGAAAGCCGTTGGTTCTGGCTATTTCCGCCATACATCATAGGAGCTTCGAGGATATGGTCGATCAATATGCCACAGATACAGATTTTGCAGATATTTTTCACACGGACACGGGATGGGGAGACAGTAGCTGGATACTCCCTTCGGGAAGACTACTTGATGAAAAAGACTATGTTGTGCGTTACACAACCGTTGAAGGCAAAGGTTATGACTGAATGCCACTGTCCACCTTTTACAGGTCACTGCGGCATTGCTACCACCATGAAGGGGTAGAGAGATACTTATTTTGGCCGAGACTCAAAAAGGATGAGGAAGGGTTTGTGCGCAGTATGCCAGAAGGTCATGTTTGACAGGCATAAGGCACAGGAATTGTTACAGCCTTTATCCATACCCACCCGCCCCTGGGAAAATATTGAAACGGATTTCATTTTTGTCTCCCGAGAACACAGAATGACCACGATGATTTTACGATTACATGGCACGTCTGAGACGATTGTCTCCGACAGAGACCCTAGAGTTATGAGTTTGTTTTGGAAGGCAATTTGGGAGAACATTGGCATGCGGTTGCAGTTCTCGTCATCGTTCCACTTGCAGACTGACGGGCAATCTGAGATTGCCAATTCCGTGGTTTTAGATTTATTGAAGTCTTGTATCTCGGATCAGAAGACTCAATGGAAAAAGAACTTACCTTTGGTGGAATTTGCCTACAATAACAAGATACACTCTTCGACGGGAAGACGCCATTTGAGATTGTTGAAAGTGCTGCGAAGGTTCCATCCTTCTTGAGCACGAAAGATTAGATATTTGAAGCGGATGAATATTCGCGAGATTTGGATACGGCTTTTGCCAAGGTTCGCGAGACTTTGCAGAAGTCTCAAGAACGACAGAAAAAGGCAGCGGATCGCCATCGTCGCGACTTGAAACTGAAGGAGGATGCTAACAAACGCTAAGTTGCGGGTGTTAAATCGTGTTGATCTTGCTCACTAAAAATGCTGTCCAAAAACGCTAATAGGCTGAGTAAAAACGTTGCCCAGTAGGTGCAAAGAAAACACTATATTGCAGGGCTTCACAAGCGTTGGAATGGCTGAGGTTGCCAAGGCTGAAAACACTGAAGGCTGAGGTTTCCAAGGGCTGAAAACGCAGAAGTCCTTTGTTGAAAACTCCAGGCTGAGGTGCTTCTTGTTCTTGCTAAGAAGGGTCTCCAGAGGCCTGCTGCACTGAGTGCCTGATGCTTCTTCTTCTGCCAGAAAGTGCTAACTCTGATTTGCTTATATATTATCTTAGCAAAATTGCCCTACCTAGTTCTCAACAAAAGTCACTTAATAAATAAGTGAAAAATGTCAAAAATAGGGAAAATAGGTTTAATCCATTGGAAATTTCCCTTGATGAATTCTGATGGTAATGCCGGTGATCATGCTGTGTGCAACCGGAGGATATGCATCTAATCTAAGTGACTGGTCATGCACGGTCTGCGAAGAGACTCACAAAAGTGCTAGAACTCTTCCTATTCTAGACTGACTTGACTGAACTGAACCCTGGTCATGCTGTAGCTCGTCCATGGACACATAGGGTTGGATGTATCACGTGACATCCCCTCCTTTCCAAAGTGAGATACTGGTATCGAACTGTATGGCGTCGAGGGAGATCGCCAACAACATCCGGAATCCTTGAAAAGACTCTTCGTCGGCCCACTCTGAGGTGTAGGTCGTGCGATACTTGAACTTCATAAAGGTCTGCAACGCTTGCTTCTTTGGGCCGTGCTGAAAGTGACAGTCTTCTGTGGCTCCTTCAATGCTTCACCTTCGTCTAGAGTCATGCGTCTACCTTCTTCAAGAATCTTCGAGGTTGAAATTCCTGAAACCACTTCCAACAGAATATACCCATTCCATGTAAAGTGAGTGGAAAAAATCTTGTCTTCCTCAAAGACTGTGCATGTAATGTAGATGAACATAGAGACGGAGTGACAAACCGTTCATCAAACACATGCAAACAATGAGATCGAATCTTTTCTTTCTGATCTAAATCAATCAACTGTGGCAAATCATAATGGAAATGCCAATGCTTGGTGCTCATACTTTCTTGTGCTCTTTCTACGACTGTGTCGTGCTAAGGAAGAGACATGGAATGTGACTTCCTTGAATGCAAACATTTCTTCTTTTCGTTAGAAATCTGCATACATCCGTGCTCATCCATGAGTGAAACGTGCTCAACGTACAATATGTCATGCCTAGGAAAAGGGATCACATAAAGACGTTGACTAAAATACAGGAAACGATCACGAATGAAACACTCGTATAATGTGTGTTGACTAATCATGCGAACACTTAATACTTTCTGTGAGGGTTCTTTGGACCTAGGCTCGAGAGCCAAGATCGGCTCTTCGTGGTTGATCGAATCTTCCTGTGGGGGTTCTTTGGACCTCGACTCGAGAGCCAAGATCGATTCCTTGTGATTGATCGAATCTGCAACGAGGTTAGCTTCGCTCGAAAAAGCATCAACTAAACCATCATCCTTGTGAACAATCACGTCTTGATTGTATAAATTATCATGCTTGTGAGTAATCACATCTTGATCATGCAAATCATCATGCTTGTCATTGTCATCCACATCATCATGTGTATCATTATCATTCAATTTATCATGCTTATCATCATGCAAATCCTGTGTATCATGCTTTGGAGAAGACAAGACCGAGAGAGTCTCCTTCTCCTGATTCCGTTCAATCTTCGTCTGCACATTAGAAATGAGAGATGGAGAATGAACAACTTGCTCTCCACGAATGACAAGGGGAGAGTCACTTTTGGCATTGAAAGTGAACGTATTTTCCGCCCGATCAATGAGAGGGTTATGCTCACGAAACCATCGAATGCCCAAAATCATATCACATCCTGAGAGAAGAGAGACTAAAAATTTTCTTCGGAAAGCAGCTTATTGAACTGTAAACAACACATCAAAGCACTCCTTTGTGATGAGAGAGTCCATACCGGGAGCGAAGCCAGAGACCTCGAGAGGAGATTTTTGACTAACCTCTAGGAGGGCTTTCTCAACAAGAGAGGGACTAATCACATCATGCATACTGCTTGGGTTAAACAATATGACAAAACGTTGCCCTATCATATGACCATAACATTTAATGAGAGACTCATCAATGGGAGCGTCATGAGAAACTTGGGGCACACTCATGTTGTCATTTATCGCATTGACAGAGGAAGTGGGTTTTGTGGATTCTTTAGATTCATTCGATTCAAGCTTAGGACATGTTCTTTTTATGTGACCCTTAATGTGACAATGAAAACAACGACCTTCCTTAGAATAAGTGCTTTGCTCTTCCGACGTGATGTATCCTCCTAAAATTCCTTGTGCTACTTTTTCATCTGGAGTGACCTTAGGTTTAGCAATTGTGTTAGCTTTACCCTTAGGTTCATTTTGAGAGTTCTTTTTTGAGAGACTATTGGAAGATTGGTTAGAAGAGTTACCGTTCTTACCGTTCTGAGGGTTCTGAGCAATGTGAGAGGTACTTGTGGAAGTCTTGTTTTCCTTAGGCTTTCCCTTGTGCTTCATCTCCTGTGCGAGAGCAATCGCTACCGCCTTGTTGAGATCGATTGGACCGAGCACCTCGACATCATACTTGATATACTCGTCCAATCCATAAATAAATTCCTCCTTGCGCTTCGCATCCGATTTGCGTAATTGAGTGCCGAGCTGCAAAACACGATTAGAGAAAGACATAACTGGTATACCATTTTGCTTGAGACCGCGCCAATCGTCCTTCAACTGTGCTAGGTACTGAGGTGGCATAAATCGCGCCTTGAGTTTGTCTTGGAAATTAGCCCAATTGAAGGAAAGGGGCGTGAATTCGTCGGCTTCCTGTAGGTACGCGGCTAATTGTGTGTCTTGCCATGCGTGGTACCTATTTATGGCATCATCGGCAAGGTACATAGCTGTCGTCAAAACCTTGCTATTTCCTGTCTTCTTAGTTGTCGCAAAATAAGCATTAAATTGATGCAACCAAGAATGAATAACCGTAGCATCCATCTTACCATCATACGTACTGAACTGGATCTTCTCTTTGACTGGGTTGTTGGAGTCCGAATCTCGGCTTGCGCCACTTGAGGAACTACCAACATCTTTGGTTGGCTCGGACTTCGAGGCGAGAACCTGTCGAACCAATTCTTGCTTGCGTAGGTCTCTCTGAACCTCATGATCGGCCTCCAAGGCCGCTCGTCTTTCTTTGGCTACCTCCTTTCTTTGTGCTTTTCTTTCTTTTCGTGCATCGCGCTCGCATTCCAAAGTAACGCGATTCGCTTCTTGTTGTTGTGCCATCATGTCCATCATTGACTTGACAAAGCCTCCATAGGATTTGGTGCAACCCTTGGCATAGATGGCGAAGGGGGAGGGTCCAGAAAACCTCCATGGTGAGGAAATTCTTCTTCACTACTTTCATGCCCATCACCTCCATGCTAAGTATTTATTCCGTTCGGGTGATGACCATACACTGTGATCTTTGGTTCTTAAGTTCACGAGGAACTTGGGTTCTTGTGGGTCTTGGGTTCTTAAGGGTCTTGAGGTTCTTGGGGGTCTTGAGCTTCTTGGGTTCTTGAGTTCTTCTGGTTCTTGCATTTGTTCTTTCGCTTGCAATCTGTGTTAGAGAAGGATCTTCTCGTCTTGAGCTTCTTGGGTTCTTGAGTTCTTGTGGTTCTTGAGGTTGTTGCGGTTCTTCTTTCGCTTGCAATCTGTGTTACAGAAGGATCTTCTCTTCACCCGAGTTCTACTCTCTGGCGCACCCCTTGGCGGCCTTGCGCTCACACTAAGGTTGCTTTTTCCCACCTCACGTCGATTGGCCAGCCGCTAAGTGCATGGTCCGCGCTCAATGAGTGAAAAGAGGCACAAGGGGGAGGCTGGACAAGCCCTTCTTTCTTGGGTTTCCTGTCACTCTTCAAAAACACGATTAGGAATCCACACGCCCAAAGAGGTCTTGGGTTACGTGCGACCTCAACAAGCAAAAAAAATGTTAATGTGGTTCTTATGGTTCTTTCCTTGAGTGATACAGAACACTGCCAAAGCTGTGATACCAATGTAAGGTGCAACGGAAGTGAACGTTGAACTTTGCTCAAGATGAGTGCTCCCAATTGTGCTCAAGGTTCCTTTTACTTAGGGAAGGGAGAGCCTTCCGTTCTTAATGAGAGTGCAATGGACACAAACAAAGTGAATGGACAGTGTGAATGGAAGTGCATGAGACTGAGAGATAGAGAGAGAAGAGAATACGACACCAGAGACGTAAAACCCTCCTCCAAGGGCCCCACTCTCGATAGCGAGAGTGGTCTACTATTTATTGCACGATCTGATATAATGGCTGATACAAATCTAATGGGGCTATGTCGAGGCCGACGGTGTGGACGACGAGGATGAGACTATGGCTGAAAACTGAATTCTTTGAATGCTTCTTGTCGGGCTGTCCTTTCTTGCTTGGAATCACTGGATCTGTTGGGCTTCTATCTTTTGAATTTGCTGATGCAAAACGCTGGTCTGTGGCTGCTAACAAACGTTAAGTTGTGGGTTTTAGATCGTTGATCTTGCTCACCAAAAACGTTGTCCAAAAACGCTAATAGGCTGAGTGAAAAACGGTGCCCAGCAGGTGCAAAGAAAACTGTTATGTGCAGCGGAATGAATGTTGTATTTTCTCAAGATTAGTGATCTTTATTGCTCAAGGTTCCTTTTAGTTCTTAGGGAAGAAGAGAGTCTTCCGTCTTATGGAGAGTGCTATGATCACGAACAAAGTGAGTGGATATTGTGCGTGCAAGTGAATGAGACTGAGAGAAGGAGAGAGAAGAGATACGACACCGAGAGGTTGTAAAACCCTCCTCGGAAGGCACCACTCTCGTCGGCGATAGTGTTCTACTTTGATTGCACAAAGGTGTACAATGCGAATGCAATGGACTGATGCAATGGGACTATGCCGGTGACGACGGCGGCGACTTGATGGCTAAAATCTGAGATCTTCTAACTGTTGAATTTCGGGACTGTTTCGGTGGCTGAAAATGACTGTTTTGGCTGCGTTTTTATGGCTGAAAATGGGGGAACATCTGCAACCGTCTTGGGGGTGCTCTACTGCGGTGGCATAGGCTGAAAACTGCGAGTCTCTGCTGTTGGTTTGGGCTGAATATAAAAAACGTTGGCTGGATATGTCTCTTGCCAAAAACGCTAGGTTGATCCGCATCTTCAAAGCAAAAACGCTGAAATGGCTGAACTGTGGCGAAAACGCTAATGTTGATGACTCCTGGCGATGGCAACAATCTGCTAACGCTAGGGTGTTGAGGGTGATGGCGATGGCGATGACTGCCAGTGAGGAAAACGCTAGGGATGAGGTTTTACTGCTGGGAACAAAAAACGCTAGGGGTCCTTGAGGGGTACTGCTGAGAAGTTGCCTGTTGAGCGGGAAGCTCCTGCTGCCTCTTCTGCCAGAAAGTGCTAACTTGGGTTTGCTTATATATTAACTTAGCAAAATGGCCCTATCTACTTTTGTTGAAAAGTCACTTAAAAATAATAAGTGAAAATACCAAAAATAGGGAAAATAGGCTAAATGCATTGGAAAATTCGCTTTACTGAATTTGATGGATTCTGAAGCGAATACTGATGATCATGTTGTGTACAACCAGAGGATATGCATCTATACTAAGTGATTGGGTATGCACGATCTACGAATAGACTCACAAAAGTGCCAGATCACTTCTAAATCTAGACTGACTGGACTGACTGAACCCTGATCATGTTGTAGCTTGTCCACGGACGCATAGGGTTGGATGTGTCGCGTGACATCCCCTCCTTTCCAAAGTGAGGTATTGGTACCGAACTGTATGGCGTCGAGGGAGATCGCCAATAGCATCCGGAATCCTGGAAGGGACTCTTCGCCGGCCCACTCTAATGTGTGGGTCGTGCGGTACTTGAACTTCATAAAGGTCTGCAACGCTTGCTTCTTGGGGCCGCGCCGAAAGCGACACAAAGTCTTTTGTGGCTCCTTCAATGCTTCAACTTTGGCTAGAGTCATGCTTCTTTCTTCTTCAAGAATCTCGATGACTGAAAATTCCTGAAACCACTTTCAACACAAAAACATGAACATACCTATTCCATGTAAAGTGAGTGGAAAAAATCTTGTCTTCCTCAAAGATTGTGCATGCAATGTAGATGAACAAAGAGACGGAGTGCCAAACCGTTCATCACACACACACAAACAATGAGATCGAATCTTTCTCTTATGATCAAAATCAATCAACTTTGGCAATTCACAAGTGAAATGCCCATGCTTGGTGCTCATACTTTCATGTGCTCGTTCGGAAACTGTCATGCCAAGGAAGAGACATGGAATGTGACTTACTTACATACAAACTTTTCAGATTTTCATGAACAATCGGCATACATTCGTGCTCATCCATGATAGAAACATGCTCAACATACAATATGTCATGCCTAGGAAAAGGGATCACATAATGATGTTGACTAAAATATAGGAACCCGTCACGATTGAAACACTCGAACAATGCGTGCGTATCAATCATGCGAACACACAATACTTCCTGTGAGGGTTCTATGGACCTAGGCTTGAGAGCCAAGATCTGTTCTTTCTGAATGATCGAATCGTCCTGTGGGGGTTCTTTGGTCCTCGACTGGAAAGCCAAGATCGGATCTTCGTGATTGATCGAATCTACGAGGTTAGTTTCGCTAGGAAAAGCATCCACTAACACATCATCCTTGTGAACAATCACATCATCTTTATGCAACTCATCATGCTTGTGAGAAATCACATCTTGATCATGCAAATCATCATGCTTGTCATTGTCATCCAAATCATTATGCAAATCTTTGGCATCCAAATCATCATGCTTATCATTGTCATTCAAATCATCATGCAAATCATTATCATTCAATTCATCATGCTTCTCATCATCATGCAAATCATTGTGCTTATCATTGTCGCTCAAAACATCATCATGCTTCATACAATCATGCAAATCATGTGTATCATGCGATGGAGAAGAAGAGACCGAGAGAGTCTCCTTTTCCCGAATCTCTTGCATCGGTGCTTGCACCTGAGAAAAGAGTCGCAACATCTCTTGCAGTCGTGCTTTGTTCTCGCGATAAAATTCTGCTTGTCTTGCTTGGTTCTCTGCGTGTCTGCGTTCCATTTGTGCTTTTCTTTCTTTGAATTCACGATCCAATGTAGCTTGTCGTTCTTTGGCTTCCAAGCGTGCTTGCTCACGCTCACGCGCTATGGCTGCCATTCTTGCGGCATTTCTTGCTTTGCGTTGTAAATTCTGTTCCATAAACAACAATTCCAACTCCTCCATTGGAGTTAGTGCAATCAATGTCGTAGATGGGGAAGGGTCAGAAAAACCTCCTGGTGGGGAAAATTCTTCTTCGCCTCTCTCATGCTCATCACCTCCAAGCGAAGTATCCATTCTGCTTCGAGTGATGATCATTCTGAAGTCGTGGGTTCTTGGGTTCTTAAGTTCACGAGGAACTCGGGTTCTTGAGGGTCTTGGGTTCTGAAGTTCACGAGGAACTTGGGTTCTTGGGGGTCTTGGGTTCTTGAGGTTTTCTTTCGCTTGCAAATCGCGTTGGAGAAGGATCTTCTCTTCACCCGAGTTCTACTCCTTTCTGCGGGCGCACCCCTTGGCGTCCTTGCGTTCACACCAAGGTTGCTTTTTCCCACCTCACGTCGATTGGCCGGCCGCTAAGTGCACGGTCCGCTCTCAATGAGTAAAAAGAGACACAAGGGGAGGTTGGACAAGCCCTTCTTTCTTGGGATTCTTGTCACTCTTCAACAAAACACGATTAGGAATCGCCACGCCCAAGTAAACTTGGGTTCGTGCGACCTCAACCAGCAAAAAGAATTCTTGTGGTTCTTTCCTTGAGTAATGCAGAACACTTCCAAAGCTCTGATACCAATGTTATGTGCAGCGGAACGAATGTTGTAATTTCTCAAGATTAGTGATCTTTATTGCTCAAGGTTCCTTTTAGTTCTTAGGGAAGAAGAGAGTCTTCCGTCTTATGGAGAGTGCTATGATCACGAACAAAGTGAGTGGTGATTGTGCTTGCAAGTGAATGAGACTGAGAGAAGGAGAGAGAAGAGATACGACACCGAGAGGTTGTAAAACCCTCCTCGGAAGGCCCCACTCTCGTCGGCGAGAGTGGTCTTCTTTGATTGCACAAAGGTGTACAATGCGAATGCAATGGACTGATGCAATGGGACTATGCCGGTGACGACCATGGTGATGACGACGGCGACTTAATGGCTGAAATCTGAGATCTTCTAATTGCTGAATTTCGGGACTGTTTCGGTGGCTGAAAATGACTGTTTTGGCTGCGTTTTTATGGCTGAAAATGGGGGAACATCTGCAACCGTCTTGGGGGTGATCTACTGCGGTGGCATAGGCTGAAAACTGCAGAGTCTCTGCTGCTGGTTTGGGCTGAATATCAAAAACGCTGGCTGGATATGTCTCTTGCCAAAAACGCTAGGCTGATCCGCATCTTCAAAGCAAAAACGCTGAAATGGCTGAACTGTGGGAAAAACGCTAATGCTGATGACTCCTGGCGATGGCAGCAATCTGCTAACGCTAGGGTGTTGAGGGTGATGGCGATGGCGATGACTGCCAGTGAGGAAAACGCCAGGGATGAGGTTTTACTGCTGGGAATAGAAAACGCTAGGGGTCCTTGAGGGGTACTCCTGAGAAGTTGTCTGTACTGGAAAATTCCCCTGACTGAATCTGATGGATTCTGAAGGGAATACTGATGATCATGCTGTGTGCAACCAGAGGATATGCATCTATACTAAGTGACTGGGCATGCACGGTCTACGAATAGACTCACAAAAGTTCCAGATCACTTCTAAATCTAGACTGACTGGACTGACTGAACCCTGATCATGTTGTAGCTTGTCCACGGACACATAGGGTTGGATGTGTCACGTGACAAAAACGCTGTATTGCAGGGCTTTACAAGCGCTGGAATTGTTGAGGTTGCCAAGGGCTGAAAACGCTGAAGGTTGAGGTTGCCAAGGGCTGAAAATGTAGAAGTCCAGCATGCAATGTAGGAGTGTACGCTTTGATCTCTATGCACACTCTCTTAGCGCAGTTGAAGCGCTTGTAGGTAAGCTAGATGCAAACAACGCTTCAGTAGATGGAGATGCAGACTGTCGAGACCGTACAAGGACCGGGCCTGTAGACCAAGTTCCACCTCCGTCGACGGGGAGCAGTCCGTCAACCATGTCAATGGAAGCCCGTAGGGCGGTAGGCGTTGGCTTTCACCCGAAATTCTTTACTTTATACACACACACACACACACACACACACACACACACAGCACTTTGCAAAGAAAACCTGCGACGGGAGTTAACACTTGAATACACACGGCTCGGAAGCTAGAATGCTCCGAGCAGACGCCGACAACCTGTAGGCCCCAAAATTGGCGCCCCTTACGGTATTTCTTTATTCATTAGGAGGGTAAATTACAAGGTAAGGTCCTGGGAATCCTTCACGTGTATCCACCTAGATACCATTTGATTTGGCCAAATTTCGGCAGCATAACAGCCCCAAAACTTGCGCGAAACCAATTCCCCTGTTGGAACTCGCTTGCACTGTCGTATACCCTCTGATTCCTGTCCAAAAACAGTAAATTCAGCACGCTGTATTTACTGGTTTTTGCCCTGTTTTCAGCCCCAAACAGTCCCCTAACTGTCCTTTGCCAGTGGGGCACGATTCCCAATGATCCTGGCGTCCGTATGGCTGAGAAACAGTAAATATACAGCGCATACACAGCGCGGATTTTGCACCTGTATGGTGAGGTTATGACCCTCACCAGTGCCTGCTTTGGAGCACCCTGTTCCTGCTCAAGGAGGCTCTTGCCTCAACACAAAAGCATGAACCCACACAACTGTACATCAGTCAAATGAAGAGCCCTCTTGTGGGGCATCACATAACTGCACGTAGGGGAGAGAGAGAGCAGTGTGTAGTGTGCAGGGCATCACTCCTAGCACCACACTGTACATGAGAGGGAAAGGAAGCACTCCATAGCTCTTAACCTGTGACAGGTTGCAAATGAGGCCTCTCCCAGCTTAAAAATCAGCGCCCATTTTTCTGCAAGAGGAAAGTTCACGAAAATGTGACACTTGGCGCATTTTCAAGCATTTTCCGTTTCGGGTTTGCCGCTTAAAAAATATCCTGACGGTTGCCCAGTTGACTTCGGGGCAGAGTTATAAAAATGTTCCCCTAGTCATACCGGAGGTAATGACGCGAACACATTTCACGGCCCCAAATAGCAGTTCCCTAAATTTTAGGAGATGCTTCCGTTGGGTTCCCACTGGTCTTTCTGACCATCTATCCTCATTGGAGCCGCATCCAAAAGTGCAATGTTGCCCAATTGTCGGATACTTTTTGTTGGTAGTCCCACCTTGACTTTACGCTTAATTGAGTTCACTTCCTAGTATCCACCAACTTGCTAAGTGCGATGGGGGGACCTTATATGATCTTGCTCTGAGCCTAGACATCCTCTTACCCATACGAATTTCAGTGCCGACCACTTCCCGTCTGCGGATGAATCTACCGTTCACATTGGCCATACAATGTCCGACTGTTTGCTAATTAAAAAAAAAGGGTCTCAAAACAAATAAAATAAACCCCATTGGAAAGAAACCAACAACCAAGGTTAGCAGTTGCCACATCTTTGTGACATTGTTAATAACTGCCACGTCCTCGTGACATACCCCCCTCTTGAAATCGCAAACGTCCTCGATTGCATACCATAAATACACGCCACTGATGATCTTGTGCTATTAACACTCTTTTATCATCGCATGTATCCGCAAGAAAGGTCGTATCATACATAGATATAAATGACTTAATGAGGCCTTCATACTTTTGCCATTTCCATCTATGGCGTTGAATTCATATGTACATTTGATGTACTAGCTCTATCATTACCCCTCCTTTGCACACGTTGGGTTGGGGCATAAGTAGGCTGTAACCCAAAGGCTTCAAGGTAAAGCTGCAATACATTTGGTGACTCTGACAGTTCATGCTCTTCCATCCACTTTGCATCCATAGGTGGATAGTTCTTGAACTTCACCAAATAGCGTCTTGCAACTTGTCCTTTAACTTTTCTGTCCTTATGTGCCAAAACTTGCTCAGGTACCAGGATCTCATCAAGTTCCTCAACTTCTGGCTGATCCTCAACTGTCATATCTTTTGGCACATCACCCACGAAGGGTCTTAGAAGACTCACGTGAAACGCATTATGAATCTTCCACGCATTATTCAATTTCAGCCTGTAAGCCACATCGTTGATCTTGTCAAGCACTTGAAAAGGCCCATAGTAACGCATGCTGAGCTTAGGAAACAGCCGTTCCTTGCCCTTCATCTTCTTTAACCTTGCCTTTTCGAACCTTAAGAGAACCCAATCACTAGGTGATAGTAACAATTCACGACGGTGACGATCAGTAGCCTTTTTCTGTTTTGCCTGAGTCTTCTCCAAGGCAACTTTAATCTTCTTATACATGTCATCCATGTTCTCAACATATTGATCTGTCTCAAAGATCTTGTCCTTTGTGTGCAAAATGGGAGGAACCTTTTTACCGCCTTCAACAATTTCAAAAGGTGCTTTGCCAGTAGACGAATGCACCGTATTATTGTACGCATACTCAAGCATAGGCAAATACTGTTCCCACTTGCCCTTATTATCTGACACATAGCATTTCAACAGATCTAAGACAGTAGAATTAGCCTCTTCTGACTGTCCATCAGTTTGTGATGATAAACGAAGACGAGAACTTGAGCGTAGTACCCATTTTCTCAAACAATCCTCTCCAGAACAAACTGGTCATGCGAGGATCACGATCACTGATAATCGATTGTGGCATACCATGGTATTTAACACATTGTACATGAAACAAGCGTGCCATCTGATCAGATTTTATCTTCTTCCTGACAGGATTAAATGGGGCATGCTTGCTGAAAACCTGGAGATAATGGTTCATATACCATCATTCCTTGTTGGCGTCCTTGGAAGATCAAAGATAATGTCATAGCATGGCTTCCCATGGTTATCCGGAATCGGCAGTGGTTGTAACAACCCTGGTGCCTTTTTACCTGTCAAATTGACCTTTTGGCAAAACTTTGCCTGCTCGCACAAAGGCAGCCACATCTCTCCTCAAGGTAGGCCAATAGAGAACGACTCTACCGATTTAAATGTTGCATCAATGCTCGATACCCTGCATACGGTGGGACATGACTCTCTTCCATGACCTTATGTCGCAGTGGCCTAGTGACACAAAGTCTGCCATGCATCATCATAAAACCATCTCTGAGGAGGTAGTGCTCGTGATGTTGCCCCTCTTGTAATTGTTCAAAGATCCTTGCAAAATCTTCATCAGCAGTATGCTGTTCCTTCATGTCATCTAACTCATGATGATAAGGAATTGACACAGCTGAAATTTGTGGCTTTCTTGATAACGCATCAGCCACAACATTCTTCTTGCCTTCCACATGCATAATCTGGAAGTGGAACATGGAAAGAATGTTTGCCCATCGCATATGCTTTTCGGATAACTTTGACTGTGTCAAGAAGTATCGCAAGGTCTGATGATCTGTTTGGACAACAAAATCAGCACCTAAGAGGTAGTGCTTCCAGCTAGAAAGCGCTTGAATCATGGCCAAGAGCTCTTTCTCATAGACTTGCATAGTCCTCTCTGGCCCTTGCAAAATTCGGCTTTCATAGGCTACTACCCGTCCATCTTGCATTAGCACTGCTCCGATGCTACTGCCACACGCGTCACACTGAACCACAAATGACTTCCTAAGATCTGGCAAAACAATAACTGGATTTGAAGTCAACTTTTCCTTTAAGAGACTAAAAGCTGAAATCTCCTTTTGGGTCCATCTGAAAGTGACCTCTTTCTTTTGCAATGCGTGAAGAGGCGATGCTATCTCTGCAAAATTTCTGATAAACCTTCTATAGTAGGAACACAATCCCAAGAAGCTTCTGACATCGTGCACAGTCTTCAAGTCTGGCCATGTCTTGATAGCTTCGACCTTTGCGGGATCCATTCTAACACCATCCTTTGAGACTATGTGGCCCAGAAAGTGGATCTCTTCGAGGAAGAATTCACTTTTCTTAGGATTGACAAGTAACCTGTGACTGCGCAGCTCTTCGAACACAATGGTCAAGTGACGCCTATGCTCCTCTTCATTCTTCGAATACACAATCATGTCATCGAAGAATGTTCCAACAAACTGTTGATGCGAGCGGAAAATCCGGTCCATCATTCTGTTGAACGTGGCAGGAGCATTTGTTAGCCCAAACGGCATCACTAGAAACTCATAAAGACCAAATATCGTTCTAAACGCAGTCTTGTGCACATTCTCTGGGCTTATACGAATCTGATGGTACCCACTCTTAAGGTCTATCCTGCTGAAAATTGCAGCACCCTCTAAACGATTGAGAATATCATCAATGCGAGGAATAGGAAACCTATTCTTGATGGTATTCTTATTCAACGCACGGTAATCAATACACATGCGCCATGAGCCATCCTTCTTCTGCACTAGGAGCACTGGGGAGCAAAAGGGTGAAGAACTAGGCTGAATCAGCCCCTTCTCTAATAACTCCTCAACCTGGCCCATAATCTCTTTCTGCTGCGCCGCACTAACCGTGTAGGGAGGTCTATTTGGTGGGCTACACCCTGGCACCAAATCTATCCGATGGTCCTCAAGTCTCTCTGGCGGCAATTGCGACGGTAATGAATCAGAAAAACGGTCACTAAACTTTTGCAAAAATGCTAACCTTTCTTTATCTAACACAGATAAATTTGACTGATCCCTATCTGAGACATCACGTGCAAAAATCAAGTACACAGAAAGATGATTCTTTATTACAGAAGTGATAGCAGAAGCAGATACAATAGGAACTGACTCTCCTTTAAGCTTTACATGCAAGATGTGAGTTTTGCCCCTATGCTGTACAATGATCTTTTTGTTGTAGGCATCCAAGACTCCATGCACTCGGAACATCCACGGGATCCCCAACAAGGCGTCACAACCTTCTAGCGGAATGATGTAAAACTCTTCAGTGTCCACATACGACTCAATATGCAGACGCAGTTTTCCAATGATGGGAGTAACACACTCTGAGTGGCCAGGACATGCCAACCCTGCCTCTGCTGTGTACCCCATCTCTTCAGCTCTGATGCCCAGCTTCATAGCTAACTCTGGTGAGATAAAGTTGGCTTTGGCACCTTGATCAAAGAAGATGAGTGCCGTCTGATCCCTAACTTTACCCCATGCCTTGCATAACTCATTGGCATCTGTGCTGGGCCTGTCACCCACCATGTTTGGCACTAAACCTGCCGTGGGTTTTGGCTTCTTGCCTTTTTGATCTTCTTTATCCTCTGAGTCAGCTGGCCTTTTCCTTTGTGGACAATTGATAGAAATATGACCAGGCTGCTCGCATATAAAGCATTTGTTCTCAGCCATTAGGACCTTCTTTTCCTCGAGCGACTTGCGCACAAAAGGCTTCCTTTTCTGTTTCTTTGCCTGCGCTCCAGAAGTCCCAGCTGAATCCTTATCTTTGGTGGCCTGTTCTGACCCCTGTGACGCATCAGGAGCCCTTTTCACAAAGGGCTTCTTCGCTGAATTTTTCTTTTGCTGCCCTCCTTTGTCACTGCTCGGAAATCCACTGTCCTCTCCTTTCAACAGGGCAAGACCAGTGTTCGCAACTTCCATGAGCTAAGTAAGGGTAGCCACTCTGTTCTTTGTACAGTAATCACGAAGCCCTTTAGGCAGCCCACAACAATACTTCTCTATCTGCTCTGTCAATGGCACAAATCTGTAGGAGGTCACTGAGAGTAATGCTTTACGAAACCTCCTATTGTACTCCAGCAAGCTCTTGCACGAAGCTGCCGTAAGCCGGTGCCAATCTGTCAGGACATCGGCTTCAAATTCATTTGATAGCCAAGCAGATGCAAACATTTGCTTGAAGTAAACCCAAGTGGCGGGTGCCTGTCCTTGCATTAACAATGTCGTCCACCATGTAAGCGCATTGTCCTTAAAGAAAGTGGCAGCTTTCCTAACCTTCGAGGCCTCTGTAAAATTCCCTCCCGCATAAGCTGTATCAAACTGCTGGAGGAAAGTGAGTGCCTTTGTCTTGTCCTCGAAACCACTGAAGGTACTGAACTTTACCGTTGCACCACCTTCTTTGTAAGCCTTCGGCTTCTCTAGTGCCCCCAAGTTGTCATACGGGATGGTGTGCAACATGGGCACTGTACTAGGCATGATCGGCACGTGTTGGCCATTCACATTTTGCATCAGAGGTGCGATATCTGGCTGCTGTCCCGAAAAACCACCCATGCCAAAATGAGCCTGTGGCACCCCAAACTGGCCCTGGTTGCCGTGGAAACCTTGCTGCATGTCGATAGTACCATACATGGGGTTTGGCATGATGCCTTGCATACCCCCGAACACTGTTCCTGGCATGTACGGCTGACTTCCAGACGCATAACCAGCCATACTTTGGAACACTGATCCACCTCCGAAATACCCAGGATGTACCGTGGGTGGTGGAAAAACTGAGTGCATAGCCTGGTATCCAGCTCCCTGTCCATTCAAGACAGCATGCTGGCTCTGAAAGGTGGCGGGCTGAACTGGCATAACCTGTGGAATAGGCGTTCTAGCCACCTGTTCAAGCACGGGAGGAACCTGCTTTGGAGCCCCCGACTCCGCAACATGCGAGTGTTCCCTTTCCTCCTGCGCCTCATGAAGTACCTCGGCTTGAGCTTCAACAAGCTCCGTATGCGGCGTAGGTTGCCTATTTTGATGTTGCACTGGTGGCGCTTGCAAGAATTCCATAAACCTCGGATTCTGCACCAGCTGCGAAAAGACATTCACCGCGGCAACTAACTGAGTCTTAAACGCATCATCCTCAAGTTGCCCTGTCATAAAGCCCTGTACTACTGGAGGGACATTCACGTTGACAGGAGGTACAGACTGACGTGACCGTGAGCTCTCGCCAATCTCAAAAACCATAGGAATCTCCTGCCTCTCCTTTGGAGAGGAACCCTCTTCCATAATTCCCTTCCCCTTGTCGGCCATAGTGTAATCCCCGTGTTCTTGCACTGTGTGTCTTTACCCTGAACAATCCAGGCTCAGTCTTTGAGGAAAAAGTGATTGATATCCCGGCGATGGAACCATGGAACCGGCCCGTAGGGCGGCAGGCGTTGGCTTTCACCCGAAATTCTTTACTTTATACACACACACACAACACTTTGCAAAGAAAACCTGCGACGGGAGTTAACACTTGAATACACACACGGCTCGGAAGCTAGAATGCTCCGAGCAGACGTCGACAACCTGTAGGCCCAAAATTGGCGCCCCTTACGGTATTTCTTTATTCTTTAGGAGGGTAAATTACAAGGTAAGGTCCTGGGAATCCTTCACGTGTATCCACCTAGATACCATTTGATTTGGCCAAATTTCGGCAGCATAACAGCCCCAAAACTTGCGCGAAACCAATTCCCCTGTTGGAACTCGCTTGCACTGTCGTATACCCTCTGATTCCTGTCCAAAAACAGTAAATTCAGCACGCTGTATTTACTGGTTTTTGCCCTGTTTTCAGCCCCAAACAGTCCCCTAACTGTCCTTTGCCAGTGGGGCACGATTCCCAATGATCCTGGCGTCCGTATGGCTGAGAAACAGTAAATATACAGCGCATACACAGCGCTGATTTTGCACCTGTATGGTGAGGTTATGACCCTCACCAGTGCCTGCTTTGGAGCACCTGTCCTGCTCAAGGAGGCTCTTGCCTCAGCACAAAAGCATGAACCCACACAACTGTACATCAGTCAAATGAAGAGCCCTCTTGTGGGGCATCACATAACTGCACGTAGGGGAGAGAGAGAGCAGTGTGTAGTGTGCAGGGCATCACTCCTAGCACCACACTGTACATGAGAGGGAAAGGAAGCACTCCATAGCTCTTAACCTGTGACAGGTTGCAAATGAGGCCTCTCCCAGCTTAAAAATCAGCGCCCATTTTTCTGCAAGAGGAAAGTTCACGAAAATGTGACACTTGGCGCATTTTCAAGCATTTTCCCGTTTCGGGTTTGCCGCTTAAAAATATCCTGACCGGTTGCCCAGTTGACTTCGTGGTAGAGTTATAAAATGTTCCCCTAGTCATACCGGAGGTAATGACGCGAACACATTTCACGGCCCAAAATAGCAGTTCCCTAAATTTTAGGAGATGCTTCCGTTGGGTTCCCACTGGTCTTCTGACCATCTATCCTCATTGGAGCCGCATCCAAAAGTGCAATGTGGCCCAATTGTCGGATACTTTTTGTTGGTAGTCCCACCTTGACTTTACGCCTTAATTGAGTTCACTTCCTAGTATCCACCAACTTGCTAAGTGCGATGGGGGGACCTATATGATCTTGCTCTGAGCCTAGACATCCTCTTACCATACGAATTTCAGTGCCGACCACTTCCCGTCTGCGGATGAATCTACCGTTCACATTGGCCATACAATGTCCGACCGTTTGCTAATTCAAAAAAAAGGGTCTCAAAACAAATAAAATAAACCCCATTGGAAAGAAACCAACAACCAAGGTTAGCAGTTGCCACATCTCTGTGACATGGTTAATAACTGCCACGTCCTCAACGTTATTAACCATGGTTAATAACCACCTTCAACGTTAACGGACTCGGACATAAAAGGAGCGAGCTTGGATCGTTGATGGGAACCGGAAAATGGAACATTGTTGGGGTGCAAGAAACCCAAAGGTTCCAAGGATGTTGGCCTCTTAGACTCCCCGGTCACGTGGTCTTTAATGCCCTAGGCACCGCAAGACCAGGAGAACGTGGAATGGTGTCTCTAGTCGCAATTGATGAAACTGGCCCATGGGGCGGTAGGCTTTGGCTTTCACCCGAAATTCTTTAATTTAGACACACATAGGGAGAACGTGCAATGGAAGCCTCCGACGGGAACTAACACTTGAATACACACACGACTCGGAAGCTAGAATGCTCCGAGCAGACGCCGACATCCTGTAGGCCCCAAGATTGGCGCCCCTTTCGGTATTTCTTTATTCTTTGAGAGGGTAAATTACAAAGTAAGGTCCTGGGAATTTAGTCAATACTATGCATGATGGAGTTGATGGTTATATTGTCTTGTGGGTGACTACCATGGGTCTGAACCTTGCACTTTCCTTTCAAGGGTGAATCTGGGCCTATCCTGGATTCCTCTAGGTATATGTTTAGTCGTATAGTGGACATGCAGACTTCACGTTGTGAAGTTTTCGTCCGAGTTACCACTAGTTGATATTGTTCTAATTCTTTCAATCTTTTGCGGTGCGTATGCCCTATCAACTACCTCATTTTTGTGCTAATTTTTTCGATTTAATGCTTCTTTTAGTGCTAGGATTCATTATGGCTGAGTCTGCCCTTGATCTCCGGAGTCATGATAGAAACTCAATACGTTGAACTTTGTGTTGATGTATGCTCATGTGTGTGTGTGTGTGTGTGTGTGTGTGTGTGTGTGGTGTGTGTTGTGTTTGGGAGCATATGTTAGTACCTAGTTCTACACCCACTATTGGGCATTGACGACGTTAGTGGGGATGTCGTGGTATTTAGTCAATACTATGCATGATGGAGTTGATGGTTATATTGTCTTGTGGGTGACTATCATGGGTCTGTACCTTGCACTTTCCTTTTAAGGGTGAATCTGAGCCTATCCTGGATTCATCTAGGTATGCAGAGTAAGGTCATGGGAGTTACCTGTATCACACTAGATACTACCTGATTTGGCCAAATTTCGGCAGCATAACAGCCCCAAAACTTGCGCGAAATCAATTCCCCTTCTGGATCTCACTTGCAGTGGCGTAAACCCTCTAATTCCTGCCCAAAAACAGTAAATTCAGCTTGCTGTATTTACTGGTTTTTGCCCTGTTTTCAGCCCCAAACAGTCCCCTAGCTGTCCTCTGCCACTGGGGCACGATTCCCAAGAGTTCTGGCATCCGTATGGCTGAAAAACAGTCAATTTTCTGCGCATACACAGTGCTGAATTTGCACATGTACGGTGAGGTTATGACCCTCACCGGTGCCTGCTTTGGAGTAGCAGCTAGCTACCCCTGTTCCTGCTCAAGGAGGCTCTTGCCTCAACACAAAAACATGAACCCACACAGCTGTACATCAGTCAAATGAAGAGCCCTCTTGTGGGGCGTCACATAACTACACGTAGGGAAGAGAGAGAGCAGTGTGTAGTGTGCAGGTCATCACTCCTAGCACCACACTGTACATAGAATGGAAAGGAAGCACTCCATAGCTCTTAATCTGTGTGACAGGTTCTCAATGAAGCATCCCCCAGCATAAATCGAGCGCCCCCTCTTTTGTCCTTGACCTGTAATGCATCTGTGAACAAATAGATGCAAAAAGGGGAAGGTTTCCATGGTTGCCAAAACCTGCGTATCACTAAAAAGGCAGCAAAACAGCCTTGTAAACACGCATCTGATGCCTTCCAATACTGAAAATGAGCTCCTTGAACCTAAGCAAAGTCATGGGAAGCTCAAAAATGGAGAGAAATGGCTGAAAATCAGCGTTAACAGCCTCCAAAACTGCTCCAGAAAGTCAGTTACGAGTTCTGTTCTCCCAGACTTGGTAAAATGGCCAAAAAGTGCCACTTGGCACTCATACATGCAATTTCCCTGCATTGGGCTTCCTGCCAACCGGTGCATCAATTGACTTTGCAGCAGAGTAACAAAATGTTTCCTTGGCCATACCGAAGGTAATGACGCGAACACATTTCACGGCCCAAAATAGCAGTTCCCTAATTTTTAGGAGATGCTTCCGTTGGGGTCTCACTAGTCTTCTGACCATCTATCCTCATTGAGACCGCATCCAAAAATGCAATGTGGCCCAACTGTCGGATATTTTCTACTGGTGATCCCACCTTGACCTTATGCCTTTATTGAGTTCACTTCCTAGCATCCACGAACTTGCTAAGTGCGACGGGGGGACCTACATGATCTTGAACTGAGCCTAGACATTCTTTTACTTTACGCGTTCCAGTGCCGACCAACTTCTCGTCTGCGGGTGAAACTACCGTTCACATTGGCCATACAATGTCCGACCGTTTGCAACTTCAAAAAGAGGGTCTCAAAAATTAAACAAAAATCATTGGAAAGAAACCAACAACTAAGGTTAGCAGTTGCCTCGTCCTCGTGACAATTGAGCTTAGGCCCTTTGAGCTCAACTTCTCCTCCCCGAATCAGATTTTTGTACAATTTTTCCCAAAGGTTCATGGCTTGGATTCATGGAAATGTCTACATTCCGCAGCGCCAGTTGGGCGAAGCCAGGACAGTCGCTTTGAAGACCCTCGCCCGAACGTTGGGGGCCATCTCGAACAGAGGTGACTTCAACATGAAGACGGGGGCATTGAAGAAGTGGCTACTGAGATGCGGAAGAGGATTCGAGAGCTTAAAGGTTCGAGGCTCGAACCTCACGTACCATTCGAGGTGGGGGAAGGGAAAGTCAGACATCGATCACTTTATCGTGAACGAGTCCACCGCGAGACAACTTCTCAACAATACAGTGTAGAGGGGGATAGACTTGTCAGACCATTGGCCACTAGTGTGCCACCTACATTTTGTGGATTCGGGAGTAGCAGCCAAAGCTACTTTGCCATCTGTACCCAAATTGGACGCATGTAAGATGGATGTGAATTGCAGGTTGTTCCTTGAGGACAATTGATGGATTACTCTGCTACACCTTGAGCATGAGGACGGACGTGTGACCCAACAATGCTATGACAAGTTTGTTTCCGTTGCTACATCAATTGCCAAGGAGGCAGGAGCTCTTACCACGTAGCCCCCGCCGAGGCCAAGGTCAGGTTGTCGACTCGAACCTCGGGCTCGGAGACTCGTTAATGCACGCCGGAAAGCCTGGAATAAGGTGAGGAACAAATCTGCGAACACTAGGGCTGGCCGGCAAGCGGTTAGGGAGTACAAGGCAATAGCACTTCGTGCGAAGGCCGTTGTTCGTGACAGTAACCAAAGATCCTTCGAGCGCTTCGTGGAAAAAGGGAATGAGCTCCTGAGGGAGGGTCAAATGAAGAAATTCTTTACCCACCTCAAGAAAATAGTTAGGAAGGGGCAAGGAACTATTGCCAATCAACCTTTGAACACAAATGGGGAGCTAGTAATGGAACCAGAGAGGCAATTACAAGTATGGGAGGGTCACTACTCCAAGGTATTCGTCGATGCGGACGGTACTAGCAAGGATCCGCTTGAATGGTACAACAAACACGTGTGCATTTGGCCTGGTATGCCTGGTATGTGACCCGTTGAACTGGTATGAAGTATGGGAGGTCTGTCGGTGGTTGAAGAGGCACAAGACAGTGGGTGGCGATGGTTTACCACCCGAATTCTTTAAGCTGCTTGTGAAAGATAAGGGGCTTAGGTCGGATCCGCGTAAGCCATGATCGGAGATGGGCAAGGCTTACTTGCACATGATTGAGGGCGTTTACGACATCGGAGACATCCCGGCCGGCGCTAGCGACACAGTGATTGTGTCAGTCCCCAAGAAGGGTGATTTGACCAACACTAATAACTATCGCGGGATCGTGTTAATCTCCGTTGCCATAAAAGTCCTCACTACGGTCGTAATTAGGCGGATTACTAAGATACTTGAAAAGAGGAACTTCTTCAATCCCAGCCAAGGAGGATTCCGTACTAATGAGGAATGCATAGGGCAAGTTGCATGTCTGAAGGAGATCATGAAACTCCGTCATAAGGATGGGAAACCAACCTATGCGGCCTACATTGATTTCAAGAAGGCGTATGGCACAGTACCGTACGAGGCGTTGTTTCTAAAGCTCGCTGCGGCTGGCCTGCAAGGTCGAGCACTTAGATTTTTCCAAGCGCTCTACAAGTCCACCTCTGTTAAAGTCCGACA
This sequence comes from Adiantum capillus-veneris, assembly GCF_014529385.1. NCBI lineage: Eukaryota > Viridiplantae > Streptophyta > Polypodiopsida > Polypodiales > Pteridaceae > Adiantum > Adiantum capillus-veneris. The sequence continues at coordinate 60,575,472 of NC_140942.1, read as the reverse complement.
CATGGAACAACTGTCGAATTCGATTCCGATGCAGGGGAGAGTCCGCCAAGGATGCCCGAGATCGCCCTGTCTATTCGATATATACATTAACGATATTTTAGACGCAGATGGGGAAACATGGGGCTTGGAAGTACCTAACCTCCTCAAGAGAATTAAAGGACTCCTTTTTGTTGACGACCTGGTTCTACTTGCTGACTCTCCTGAAAGCCTACAAATGAGCCTTGACAAGGTAAGTGAATGGGTAAAGTCCTGGGGCATGACCTTTGGAATTGATAAATGCATGGTCACGGTGTTCCACGGAGACCTGCAGGATCTCTCTATGAGGATCTTTATTCTGGGTGGTGAGATGGTTGAAGTAGGTGAAAGGTACAAGTACCTTGGCATCGACGTAGACTTGACCTTTTCTATTGAACGCATAGTCAAGGAGCGAGCGGACAAGGGGAGGAAAAGCCTATTCGCATGTCAGCACCTACTGGCAAACCGAGCCATCCCTATATGGTCTTGACTGACTGTTTTTAAGGCGTTAGTGATTTGTTATGGCGTGGAAATTATGGGGGCCCACAATCAGCGTGTCCTTCACTCTCTGCAGCGCCTCGTCGCCACTGGGATGCGAAAGTTACTCGGAAAGGGAGCAAGGTCAACCTGTGTAGGGACGACAACTCTCCATTACGAGTTTAACATACCACCCGTACCTGCCTTTTGTGGGGGACAACGAGCAAGGGCTTTTGACAAGTACCGCTTGGTTTCATCTACATGGATAGGCTCCTTGGTAAACAAGAAGCCTAAGAACCAACCGTTCAAGAAGTGGACTTGGACGACAAGAACGCAAAATTGGATGAATAAGTATATCCCAGCGGCCGACTTTAGCTCAGTCCGCTACCACGCATGGGACAAGTGGGACGAGAGGCATTCGTGCCTGGAGTTGGAGCCCTATAAGGAGGCCGGCTTTGAACAAACTCGTGGATACCTGTTGCAGCTCAATAGGAGCACTATAGTGAAAAGGAAGGAGGAGAGAATGCTGGCTCTCGCGAGGGTAGGTAGGCTCAAATTGGCGGATAGTTACATGCGCGGACATAGCATTTGCACGCTGTGCTCCCAGTTAGAGGGTCATTCGCTTTCGTATTTGCTGATGAATTGTTTGGCAGTTGATGAATCTAGGGAGAGATGGTTGGATCAATTCAACTCCACCTTCAACATAATCGACCCTTCGTTGGAACTTGAAGAAAGGACCATTATGCTCCTTGGTGGGGAGGCTCGCGGGAAGCAGATGCCCTTTTGGGTACGTCGTGATCCGCACTCATGGGACGGAACCGCAGGGCACGTGCCTGTGGCGAAGTTCCTCAGTGAAGTTGTACCCCGCTACTTGGGTGCTTTGCATAGGCGGATGGGAAGATAATGCTCCCCTTCCTATGCTGTTATTTTGAATCCGATCCCTTCCGGAGGAAATGACGTAATTCTCCCCAAGCGAAGCCAGATGAGCTACAAGAGCGCCCAAGTGCCATTCCCCCCCGGGGGGGTCAACTTCACCTAAAAGGGGTTGGGAGGTGCAAAAGGGAGACACCACCAACCTCGGCGGACGCCACCTACGAGCCAACGCCCTTCCAAGCGGGTATGGCATTTCCTAGGGGAAAACCGAAACGGCCTTGTACTTTCAAAAAGGGTGGTAGACTTTAGACTTAAAACTTATTTGCTTTCACCCATTTAATTTGTTGTCCACTTTACCTGTACTTTCAAGACACAACAAAGGGGAGAGGGATACAGGCTGCTAGATTGCACTTGTATGAGTAGACCGACACCAGATTGGCCCCTAACTTAGGCGCCCCTTTCGGTATTTCTTTATTGTTTAAAAGAGGGAATAAACGCTGTGGTTCCCTACAAGCTGCCCCGCACAAACTGGCTGAATTTCAACTGTTCCGGCCTGATTTCGGCAGCATAACTGTACTAGGACCCTTCACAGTCAGTATTCCCACGCATTGACTGACTTTCCCGACCCATACGGGTACTTTGCAAAACCTGGCGAGAATCTGCAGCACGCTGAATTCTCTGTTTTCAGCCCCGAAAATGCGCCAGATCACCTGTACAGCGGTCCCCTTGCGTCCTCGAACCTTGTGGGGGTATTAGGGACCGTTTAGGGCCAAAACCCTAAACCTGCAAAAATACACAGCAGGCTGTAATTTACTGTTTCGGGCTCCGTTTCGCGTGCCGGTCGCATCCGTAGCAAGTCCTCGAGCTCCCACACCTGCAGGGCTACTTGCCCTTTGAATTGGATGAGATTTTTGGCGTGAAACCTCTCCGAATTCACCTGTACCTGCGGGGGATTAGCCGCTAGCTAATCTAGTACCTGTGCAAGAGGCTCTTGCCTCGGCGATCGCGCATGAACCCACACAACTGTACATTGGTCAAATGAAAAGCCCACTAGTGGGGCATAACATACTGCCATAGGGGAGAGAGAGGGCAGTGCGTAGCGTGTAGGGCATCACTCCTGGCACCGCACTGTACATAGGAGGGAAAGCAAGCACTCCATAGCTCTTAACATGTGACAGAAGCTGAAAATGAGCCTCTCCCAGCTTAAAAATCAGCGCCACTTCTTGTTGCATGAGGAAAGTGCACCAGAAGGTGCCACTTAGCACATTTATAAGCATTTTCCCGTTTCGGGGTTGCCGCCTAAAAATCTCCCAATCGGTTGCCCAGTTGACTTCACGACAGAGTAAGAAAATGTTCCCCTTGTCATTCCGGAGGTAATGACGCAAACACATTTTCAAGTCCCAAAATAGCAGTTCCCTAAATTTTAGGAGATGCTGCCATTGTATCTTTCTAGGTCATCTGACCCTCTTTGTACACTGCAGCCACACCCAGAACTGAAATGTAGCCTCTGTAACAAAGGATTCCAGTTTGGCTAGTCAATGACCCCACTTGGCTAACCATAGTCCTTGTCCAACTCTAGTGCTCTCTTCCCCTCAGGCCTGGACTCCCTCTGGACAGTTCCACACTAGCTATGCAATGCAAGGCTGTTAGATTTCCCGAGGGGTGTTTCCAAAAAGTGAAAGTAAATAGATAATAAGAAAGAAATCAACAAAAAGGATAGATAGTAGTCACACGCTGGTGACATACCCCGCTCTTGAAATCTCAAACGTCCTCGTTTGCATCTATGTCGTACATGCTCACGGTCAACACTGATGTATTCAACACCTGTCGACACATGTACGACACATACATGCTCATTGTCAACCCTGGTGTAGTCAACACCTCGTCGACTCATGTATTGCCTGCGTGTGAACCCTGTCCCAGTGACATAGTGGTAACTTCGCACTCTGCCATTGCTTTGAGTCGCTAACTTTCCAATGACAAAATGGTAGCTGCACATTTTGCCACTGTCTTATAGTACACCTTGGATCCCGTAAGACTTCGAGCATACCCAAACCGACAGTTTAAGAATGCAGTTACACATGTACTCTTTAATAGAAGCAATTACTGTATCCTTGACAAACTGACAAGAGATACTCACTTCTATAGCACTAACCAAACTTTTGGACATTCCATAAGAGCAATTGCCAAACTGACAATCTGTACAGCTCTAACATTCATGTAACAGGTATTTCATTTGAGCTCACTTTAAATACCATGTACATCATTTGTTTCAAAAGCCATTGTCACACTGACAATCCATGTAGCTCTGAAACTCAAGGGGTCAAGGTAGGTTGCAAATCGAAGGTTTCCAAGTAAAGTGATAACACAGTTGGTGACTCTGCAAGTTCACCTTCTTCCATCCACTTAGCATCCATTGGTGGATAGTTTCTGAACTTTACCAAGTAACGCCTAGCAACCTTGCCTTTCACTTTTCTTTCCTTATGTGCCAAAATTTGTTACGGGACCAAGATCTCGTCAAGTTCCTCGACTTCCGGCTGATCTTCAGTTGGCATATCCTCTGGCACATCACCCACATAGGGTCTGAGAAGACTAACATGAAACGCATTGTGAATCTTCCAACTGTCATGCAATTTCAGCCTATATGCAACATCACTGATTATGTCGCACACTTGAAAAGGCCCATAGTAACGCATGCTGAGCTTTGGAAACAGTCTTTTCTTGCCCTTCATCTTCTTTAACCTTGCCTTTTCAAAGCGCAAAAGCACCCAATCACCAAGTGAATATACCACTTCACGACGGTGACGATCAACTGCTTTCTGTTGCTTTGCTTGAGTCTTTTCTAAGGCCACTTTGACCTTCTTGTACATTTCATCCATGTCATGAACATACTTATCTGCTTCAAATATCTTGTCCTTTGTATGCAGTATGGGAGGAACTTTCTTGCCACCTTCAACTATCTCAAAAGGTGCCTTGCCAGTTGATGAATGCACTGTATTATTGTATGCATACTCCACCAATGGCAAATACTGCTCCCACTTACCTTTATGCTCTGACACATAACACTTCAGCAGATCTAGGACAATAGAATTTGCCTCTTCTGACTGCCCATTTGTTTGAGGATGAAACGACGAAGATAATTTGAGCGTTGTGCCCATATTCTCAAACAAGCCTCTCCAGAACAAACTTGTCATGCGTGGATCACGGTCACTAACAATTGACTGTGGCATGCCATGATACTTGAAAATATTGCTCATAAACAAGCGTGCCATCTGATCTGGCTTTATCTTCTTCCTGACAGGAATAAAATGAGCCTGTTTGTTGAATCTACAAATAATGGTCCAAATACCATCGTTTCTTGTCTACGTTCTCGGAAGATCAAAGATAAAATCCATAGCAATACTTTCCCATGGTTTATCTGGAATAGGTAGTGGTTGCAATAACCTTGGTGCCTTTTGCCTGTCAAACTTGACCTTCTGGCAAATTAGGCATTCTCGCACAAAGGCATCCACATCTCTTCTCAATGTAGGCCAGTAGAAGAATGTCTCAACCGCTTTAACTGTAGCATCGATATCACGATGCCCTGCATACGGTGGGATATGACTCTCTTCCATAACTTTGCGTCACAATGGCTTTGTGACACCCAATCTGCCATGCATCATCATGAACCCATCTTTGAGAAGATAGTGTTCATGACGTTGTCCATTCATTAGCTGCTCGAAGACCCTTGCAAAATCTTCATCATTTGCATACTGTTCTCTCATATCATCAAGTTCATGATAAGGAATTGACACAGCTGAAATTTGTGGCTTCCGACAAGGCATCAGCCACAACGTTCTTCTTGCCTTCCACATGCACAATCTGAAAATGGAACATGGACAAGATATTTGCCCATCGCATATGCTTCTTAGATAACTTTGTCTGTGTCAAGAAGTATCGCAAGGTCTGATGGTCTGTTTGAACAACGAAATCTGCACCTAGCAGGTAGTGTTTCCAACTTAAGAGCGCATGAATCACAGCCAGTAACACTTTCTCATAGACCTGCATGGTCATCTCTAGCCCTTGCAAAATTCTGCTCTCATAGGCTACTACCCTGCCATCTTGCATTAGCACTGCACCAATGCTACTACCACAGGCGTCACACTTGACCACAAATGACTTCCTAAGATCTGGCAACACAATGACTGGATCCGAAGTCATCTTTTATTTAAGAGATTAAAAGTTGAAATCTCTTTCTGTGTCCATCTAAAGGTGACTGCCTTCTTTTCAAGAGCATGTAAAGGTGAAGCAATCTCAACGAAATTTCGGATAAACCTTCTATAATAGGAGCATAGTCCCAAGAAGCTTCGGACATCATGCACCGTCTTCAAATCTGGCCATGACTTGATCGCTTCAACTTTTGCAGGATCCATTCTGACACCATCCTTTGGGACAATGTGTCCTAGAAAGTGGATCTCTTCCAGAAAAAATTCACTTTTCTTTGCATTGATGAGCAACCTATGACTGCGTAGCTCTTCGAACACAATGGCCAAGTGATGCCTATGCTCCTCTTCATTCTTTGAGTAGACTATCATGTCATCAAAGAATGTACCAACAAACTGCTGGTGTGGACGGAAAATTTTGTCCATCATCCTATTGAACGGAGCAGGAGCATTTGTGAGACCAAAGGGCATCACTAAAAATTCGTAAAGGCCAAACGTTGTTCTAAAAGCAGTCTTGTGCACATCCTCTGATTTAATGTGGATCTATGCAGCAGGGCTACAGTGTCACTTCACAAGACAGACAATTGGACAGTTGGTTACACTTGGTCTGGTTCACACTGGACGGACCCTATGGTCTTGGAGTGACACGTGGCAGGGTACCTACCGACGGTGGTCTAGTGGACCTCGTGGCCAGTTCACCACATGGCTGACATTTATGAGTCGTTGGTGGCTCTTTATGGTGATACATATGAGTAGTCGTTCTGGGCCAGTGGCATTATCTTGTACGTAGTAGTCTTCTAGAGTGGGTCTTTACACAGAGCACGTCTGCACCATCGAGGCACATCTGAGCCTCGACACCCCCATTGTACCTGAGAGTCTTGGGCTGGAGCTGAGTGTGCTGCCACGCCAGAGTCTGTATCAGCCTTTGAGATAGTCGATTCATATGTTCTGGTCTGCTGTTGTGTCTTTGAGAGCTCTGTTGACGTCTATTGTTTCCTTTCTGTTCATCTGTTTGAGGGAGATTCAGTCTGTTTGAGTGAGATTGTCACGCACATTGCACTGAGGACCACCCACTATAGAGAGCACGACAAGTTATCTGCGCTACAGGTGCTCTCATTCTGGCGATCACGGTGGGACCTCAACTGAAGTCTCACTCTGTTGAGTAGCTGGTTTCTTCGCTTCGCCTGTGCAGTCGGTTGGTCTGGTCCAGTTTCACCCATTGACAGCTTAATCTAGCTGGTCTAGTCTTTTGACAGCTTAACCTAGCTGGTCTAGTCTCTCGCCCTGGTCCAGCCTTGGTCCAAGTCCTAGTCCTAGTCCTCGTCCATGGTCCATGGTCCATGGTCCTTGGTCCTTGGTCCTGGTCTAGTCCTTGCCCCGGTCCAGCCCTCTTCGTCCTGGTCCTTGGTCCTTGGTCCTTGGTCCTGGTCTAGTCCTCGTCCTGGTCCTTGGTCCTGGTCTAGTCCTCGCTCTGGTCCAGCCCTCCTCGTCCTGCCAGCTAGGTGGTCTAGTCACTGGTCTTGGACCAGGTGGTCTAGTCACTATCCTCACTTGTTCTGTTTTAGACCTGTGTTGTTCACTGCATGACACATACAAGGCGGTCAGTTCAGCGTCAAAGCGCACTACTGAGCCCTCTGAAGCACTATAACAGAAGACGCCCTATGGTATCTAGTAGAAGTCCATTAACCTCATCAACCATACCTCCACATATGACATCGCCCATTCCTTCATCCGGTTCCACATCTTCCAGATCACCTTCTCCAGCAAAGCTCTCTCCTATTCTGCTACAGCAAGCTATTGAGCAACAGGCTCAACAAGGGGCCATGGAGGCGTTGGCTAGTGTGTTGGCCAAGGTAAACATCAAGTTCCCCACCTTCAAAGGACTCTCCTCGGAAGATGCGGACGACCATGCACGGAGGTTCGTATATCTCTGTAGAGGACGTGGTCTTAACAGGGAAGATGCTTATCTGGTACTTTTTCCATCCACCTTGGATGGCTTAGCAGACAAATGGTACAGCCAGTTTGCACAGAATCATTTTGCAACTTGGGCAGACTTAAGACAACAGTTCTGTGCAGCTTTCAGGCCGGGCGACTACCAAGAGAAAGTGTTGGATGAGTTGGCCAACATGGTGCTCCAACCAAAGGAGACTTTTGCAGAGCTTATGACCAAAACCAAGTCTCTGGTTGCCAAGCTTCCCCAGCAATCCGGTGAATTCATGGTTAAGAAGTGGGTGGAGAAGGCGCTTCCCAAAACCTCTCAACAAAAACTCCGGGAGAGCCTCCGACCCGACGCCACTCTGGAGGAATTCATCGCCGCTGCTACGAGGATAGAGGGGGCTAGGAAGCTGTTCACCAGCCCCCCTCACATAGAGACCCCCTTTGTGTTTTTGGACAGTCCTTCTGATCCTTTATCTTCTTTATGCAGGGAACTGGAAGCCCTAAAGTTACAGCGAGCTCTTCAAGAGGAGAGGTCCTTCTCTCTTGGACAAGAGAAGCCTCCACATCACGAGGCATTAGAACTTATTAAGCGCGAGCTAGAAGAGCTCAAGTGTCAGCAAGAGACTAAGGCTACGGTTTGGTGTAGCTCATGCCGCTCTCCAGGGCACCCTCCACAGGAATGCCCCCTCCGGGTTTACTGCCACTTCTGTGAAAAATCTGGACACGAGGACAAGGATTGTTACTACCTCAAGGGATTGCGACAAATACAACAAAGTCTTGGTCCTTCTCTTCAGCAAGGGCCAGCACCTGCATCCAACATGGTTTCTCCCTGTGGCCATCCACACCATATGCCACCTTTGCTGACAGCCCCTCCTATGCAAGGTATGCAGAGCACTTTTCCCTCTCAGAGCTTTTATCATACCCATGCTCCCTCACCACCTCACAGCTTCTATGCCTCCACCTCCAACTCCATGGAGCAAGGACCACCTCGTCCTTCGACTCGTCCAGTGAATTGGCCCATTTTGTGCTACAGATGCGGGGAATATGGTCATTACCAAAGCAAATGCCCTCTGCCCGAAGGGTCTCCTCCCTGCCGTCATTGCCCTGATATGAAGGATCACTACAGTAAGGATTGCCCTAAAATTCGTGCATCTACGGCTTCGAACCCAAGTCAAAGCCAGACTGAGTTTGCCTTTCCCAAGCTCAATTTGATAGCAGTTAGCAATGTTTCTCAGCCGCCCCCTTCTACCCACGTGGTTACCCCTAAAAATAAGCCGCCACAGTTGGCAGAGGAGCCATCGGGCGTCCTCACCCGGGCCCAGAGAGCCGCTCTTGGTCTTAGCATTCCATCAAGTTCAACTCCCCCACACATTCTCACACCCGTGGAAACCCTGCCTGCAGCTGTAAACAAGCCATCCCCCAGGCCATGAAGGAATCCAAATCCTTGCTCTCAGATATTGATGAAGCCTTCTTGGAAGCTGTTTCCGATCTACAGAAGATCAAGGTACCAGAGGAACAACAGGTAGAACAAGAAAAGCTTACAGCAGAGACAGTCTTGAAGAACACCTTCCAAAAAGTGTCCCTCTATGATATTCTGCGGCTAGATGCAAGTTTTAGAAGTGACACCCTTGCTGTTATTTAGTCACTTTATCCTGGAGCAGGTCCTAGTGGCGGGCACCTCCCAGTGCGACCATCAGAGTCTTATATGATATCGAATCCCGCTGCTCCACTCACTGATTATAGAAGCCCTCGCCTGATAGTGTCCGTTTTGGGTCGAAAATTCTCAGGAGTGATAGTGGATGGTGGATCTGGCATCAACCTGATGCCCGAGTTCACTATGTTAGCTCTAGGTCTACAGCCTACTCGCCCTGCTCCATTCACAGTAACATTGGCCGACCAAAGGACAGTCTACCCAGTGGGCATAGTGGACAATGTGCCTCTGCAGGTACAAGATTTTACTTTTAACTTGGATTTTGTTGTGGTTCGTCTTCCCCAGGTTGAGGGCGGATTTCCTTTGCTCATTGGAAGACCATGCCTGCGACACACTAAGGCACTTCATGATTGGGGAAACGACGCAATGTGGATACTTACTTGTGGCTCCTCGATGCAACCCATTCTCTTAGAAGGTGGTATGGATCCCGTGGTGCAGCAAGTTTCTTTGTCAATGGAAACCAAACCTGAACAAGAACAGTCTACTACACGTGAAGGGTCAAATGAAGATCTGTTGGAGTGGTTGGAGGCTACCAAATCTATGCCTTGTTATGGAGTCTCTATTCACTCTTTGCATGAAGGTACACCCTCTTCAAATGGTGCCACAATAACTACACCAAATGAGCCATCGGAGCCTATGAAGAAGTATAGAAGCAATAAGAAATCTCCTCTACAAACACCTTTGGTGTCTGCTTCTCCGACCAGAACAAAGCTCTCCTTTGTGTATAACAAACTCCCTTCAGAGAGCCCGTCCTGCAAGATGAATTCTAATATCATGATCGCTGTATTGCTCATGGTAACTGCTTGCTCATTATGTGCACCTATCTACCCTATCCCCCTCTCCCTCTCTCCCCCTCACTACCCCTTGCCTTACCCTCCCCCTCACCCCCTCGCCCTCGCCCTCCCACCTACCTACCCCCTCGCCCTCGCTCTCCTCTTCCCCCTCTCACCTACCTACCCCTCGTCCTCGCCCTCGCCCTCCCCCTCGCCCTCCCCCTCTCACCTACCTACCCCCTCGCCCTAGCCCCCCTACCTACCCCCTCGCCCTAGCCCTAGCCCTCCCCCTCCCACCTACCTACCCCTCGCCCTTGCCTCCCCTTGTCCCCTAGTCCCTAGTCCCTAGCCCCTAGTCCCTCCTACCTACCCCCTCGCCCTCGCCCTCGCCCTCTCCCTCTCACCTACCTACCCCCTCGCCCTCGCCCTAGCCCTAGCCCTAGCCCTAGCCCTAGCCCTCCCCCTCCCCCTCCCACCTACCTACCCCTCGCCCTTGCCTCCCCTTGTCCCCTAGCCCCTAGTCCCTAGACCCTTGCCCCTAGTCCCTCGCCCCCGCCCCCTTATCCCTCTCCCTCAACCCCTATTACCTCGCCCCTAGCCTCTAGCCCCTGGTCCCTCGCCCTCGCCCTCGCCCTAAAAAAAAAAAAAAAAAAAAAGTGTAGCTTGCTACAGTGTCACTTTCACTTTCACACGACAGTAGTTTACAGTTGGTCTTTGATCTGGTCGGTTCCACTTGGGCAGAGACACGTGGCAGGATGGTGGGTTCTTGCCTAGTTAGAGGCTTAAGGCGATTGCAAGCAGTGTAATGTTTTAGCTCCACTTTTGAGGTATGTATGGTCACTACTTCAAGAAAGATCTACGGATGCAGTACCTAGTGGTTTTCCTTCACAGCTTTTTCAGTATTCCTCTCACCGAGACGGTGAGCGGTCTTGTGGCGGGCAACCTGTAGCAGGGCTACAGTGTCATTTCACAGGACAGACAGTTGGACAGTTGGTTACACTTGGTTTGGTTCACACTGGACGGACCCTCTGGTCTGGGAGTGACACGTGGCAAGGTACCTACCGACGGTGGTCTAGTGGACCTCGTGGCCAGGTCACCACATGGCTGACATTTATGAGCCGTTGGTGGCTCTTTATGGTGATACATATGAGTAGTCGTTCTGGGCCAGTGGCATTATCTTGTACGTAGTAGTCGTCTAGAGTGGGTCTTTACACAGAGCACGTCTGCACCATCCAGGCACATCTGAGCCTCGACACCCCCATTGTACCTGAGAGTCCTGGGCTGGAGCTGAGTGTGCTGCCACGCCAGAGTCTGTATTAGTCTTTGAGATAGTCGAGTCATATGTTCTGGTCTGCTGTTGTGTCTTTGAGAGCTCTGTTGACGTTTATTGTTTCCTTTCTGTTCATCTGTTTGAGGGAGATTCAGTCTGTTTGAGTGAGATTGTCACGCACATTGCACTGAGGACCACCCACTGTAGAGAGCACGACAAGTTATCTGCGCTACAATCTGATGGTACCCACTCTTTAGATCTATCTTGCTAAATATAGCTGCTGCTCCTAATTTGTCCAGAATATCATCAATTCTAGGTATAGGGCACGGTAGTCGATGCACATACGCCATGAGCCATCCTTTTTTTGCACCAACAACACTGAAGAATAGAATGGGGATGAACTGGGCTGAATCAGCCCCTTTTCTAACAGCTCTTGTACTTGGCCCATTATCTCTTTCTGTTGAGCCGCACTAACCCTGTACGGAGGCTTATTTGGTGGGCTACTGCTTGGCACCAAATCTATCGCATGGTCCTCGGGTCTCTCTGGCGGTAATTGAGACGGTAATGAATCGGAAAAACAGTCACTATACTATTGTCAAAACATTGACCTTTCTTTATCTAGCACAGATAAATTTGATTCATCACAATCTGACACTTCACGTGCAAAAACCAAGTACGCAGAAAGATGCTTTTTCATTACAGAAGTAATAGCAGAAGCTGATACAGTGGGAATAGACTCCCCTTAAAGCTTTACATCCAGAATGTGAGTCTTTCCCCTTCTCTGTACAGTGATCTTTTTGTTGTAGGCATCCATGATTCCCTGTACACGTAATAATCAAGGAATACTAACAACACATCACATCCGTCCAGTGGCATGATGTAAAATTCTTCAGCATCTACATAGGACTGGATATGTAGGCGCAACTTTCCAATGATGGGTGTCACAGCCTCTGTATGGCCAGGACATGCCAAACCTGCCTTTGCTGTATACCCCATCTCTTTAGGTCTGATTCCCAACTTTGAAGCCAATTCTGGGGAAATGAAATTGGCTTTGGCACTTGGATCAAAGAAGATAAGCATTGTTTGATCCTTGACCTTTCCCCATGCTTTGCAAAGCTCTCTTGCATCTGAATTTGGCTTGTCGCCCACCATATCTGGCACTAGACCAGCCATGGGCTTCTTTCCTTTCTTGTCTTCCTTGTCTTCAGAATCAGCTGGCCTTTTCTTTGTAGGACAATTGTAAGCAATGTGGCCAGGCTCCTCACAGATAAAGCATTTGTTCTCTGACCTCAGGACCTTTTGCTCTTCCGACTTGCAAGGAAAACGTCTTTTCCATTTCTTCGCTGGTCCCTTTTTTGATTCAGCCGTAGCTTTGTCTTTCCTTGCGTTCGCTGGCTCCTGAGTCACTTTCGGAGCCTCCTTGGGAACATACTTCTTCGCTGAATTTTTCTTGGCTGATCCTTCCTTGACGCCAATATTGAATTCACAATCTTCTCCCTTGAGCAAACCATTGCCAGTGTATGCTACCTCGATGAGCTGCGTCAAAGTAGTGACTTTGGTCTTCGTGCAGTATTTTCTCAATCCTTTGGGTAGGCCACAACAATATTTTTCAATCTGTTCTGTGAATGGCACAAACCTATAGGAAGTTACTGGAAGTAGAGCTTTCCAAAACTTCCGATTGTAGTCATCCAGATTCTTGCAAGTAGCAGCATTAAGTTGGTGCCATTCTATCATGACATCTGCTTCAAAGTCATCTGATAACCATGCTGTTGCAAAAATCTGCTTGAAGTAAATCCATGTGGACGGAGCTTGCCCTTGAAGCAATAAAGTTGTCCACCATTGTCCCGCATTCCCTGTCAAGAAAGTGGCTGCCTTGCGGACCTTTGAAGCCTCTGTAAAGTTTCCCCTTGCATAGGCCTTGTCAAACTGTTGGAGGAACGAGAGAGCCTTCTTCCTGTCATCAAACCTTGTAAAGGTCGTGAATGCCACACCTTTGCCACCTTCTTTGTACGGAGTTGGCCTCTCCAGCGGCGTTAAGTTGTCATATGGAAGTGACTGAAACATGAGAACACTGTTAGGGTTCATTTGTGTTCCCTGACCGCAATTAAGTTGACCTGGAAATGCCATATTTGGCTGCTGATTTGTAATTCCAGCCATACCAAACTTTGCCTGTGGCATCCCAAATTGGCCCCGAGTGCTTTGAAACCCTGGTAGCATGCCCGTGACACCATACATGGGGTTAGGCATCATCGTTTGAGCACCCTCGAACACTGTTCCTGGCGTGTAAAACTGATTTCCAGGTGCATGACCAGCCATGCTCTGGAATACCGATCCACCTCCAAAATAGCCAGGGTGTACTGAAGGTGGTGGGAAGACTTGTTGCATAGCCTATAGGTTGCTTCCCTGCCCATTAGAACCAGCTATAGGTTGCTGAAAAGTGGTTGGCTGAACTGGTATAGCTTGAAAGACTGGCATCTCAGCCACCTGTTTTTGCACCTTAGGCACAGGTTGTGGAGACGGCATGTTCTCCGTCAAGTGTACAGGTGTTTCCATTGACTCTGAAGTATGAATCACCTGTGCTCGAGCCTTAACAGGCTTTTGAATGTGATCCAGTGACCCAACTTGCTGAGACGGAAGAGGAGGTTGGAGAAAGGCTAAAAACCTCGGGTTCTGCATTACTTGTGTGAACATAGCCACAATAGTAGCCAATTGGGTCCTGAATATATCATCATCCGTCTGTGGTGGTTTTGAAGACTCACCCACTTCATGTGTCTGTTGACTCTGTGAAGAGGGGAAACCTCTTCAGTCACATCATCTGATCTGTCAACCATAATTGCAATTACTGTGTTTGGTCTATGATCCCCTGAGTCTTCAAGCCCAAACTGACCAAGGCTCACTTCTATGGGAAAAAGTGATTTAATCCCGTCGATGGAACCATGAAACCGGCCTGTACTTTCAAAAAGGGCGGTAGACTTTAGACTTAAAACTTATTTGCTTTCACCCATTTAATTTGTCGCCCACTTTACCTGTACTTTCAAGACACAACAAAGGGGAGAGGGATACAGGCTGCTAGATTGCACCTCTATGAGTAGACCGACACCAGATTGGCCCCTAACTTAGGCGCCCCTTTCGGTATTTCTTTATTGTTTAAAAGAGGGAATAAACGTTGTGGTTCCCTACAAGCTGCCCCGCACAAACTTGGCTGAATTTCAAATATTCCAGCCCGATTTCGGCAGCATAACTGTAGTAGGACCCTTCACAGTCAGTATTCCCACGCATTGAGTGACTTTCCCGATGCATACGGGCACTTTTCAAAACCTGGCGAGAATCTGCAGCACGCTGAATTCTCTGTTTTCAGCCCCGAAAATGCGCAAGATCACCTGTACAGCGGTCCCTTCGCGTCCCCGAACATCTTGGGGGTATTAGGGACCGTTTAGGGCCAAAACCCTAAACCTGCAAAAATACACAGCAGGCTGTAATTTACTGTTTCGGGCTCCGTTTCGCGTGCCGGTCGCATCCGTAGCAAGTCCTCGAGCTCCCGCACCTGTAGGGCTACTTGCCCTTTGAATCGGACGAGATTTTTGGCGTGAAACCTCTCCGAATTCACCTGTACCTGTGGGGGATTAGCCGCTAGCTAATCCAGTACCTGTGCAAGAGGCTCTTGCCTCGGCAATCGCGCATGAACCCACACAACTCTACATTGGTCAATTGAAAAGCCCACTAGAGGGGCATAACATACTGCCATAGGGGAGAGAGAAGGGCAGTGCGTAGCGTGCAAGGCATCACTCCTGGCACCGCACTGTACATAGGAGGGAAAGAAAGCACTCCATAGCTCTCAACCTGTGACAAAATCTGCAAATGAGCCTCTTTTCCCTTCAAATTCAGCGCCACCTTCTCTTGCATGAGGAAAGTGGACAGAAATGTGCCACTTGGCACATTTACAAGTCATTTCCCGTTTCGGGGTTGCCGCCTAAAAATCTCCCAACCGGTTGCGCAGTTGACTTCACGGCAGAGTAAGAAAATGTTCCCCTTGTCATTCCGGAGGTAATGACGCAAACACATTTTCAGGTCCCAAAATAGTAGTTCCCTAAATTTTAGGAGATGCTGCCATTGTAACTTTTTAGGTCATCTGACCCCCTTTATACACTGCAGCCACACCCAGAATTGAAATGTAGCCTCTGTAGCAAAGGATTCCACTTTGGCTAGCCAATGACCCCACTTTAGCTAACCATAGTCCTTCTCGAACCTTAGTGCTCTCTTGTCCTCAGGCTTGGACTCCCTCTGGACAGTTCCACACTAGCTATGCAATGCAGGGCAGTTAGATTTCCCGAGGGGTGTTTCCAAAAAGGGAAAGTAAATAAATAATAAGAAAGAAATCAACAAAGAGGATAGATAGTAGTCACACGTTGGTGACAAAAATTGTCGAGTTTCAAAGGCAGTTAAGTGAAGTGAGCGATAAGTTACCTGGAGGAGGCACATCCAAAGGGAGGACCGAAGCAAGTCTGCAGTACCTTGGCCTCTGAACAGAGGTACTTGGTCGCTGTGGTCACTCTTCAAGTCATCCTTGTGGTGGCAATGAATATTTTCTAGTATTTTGTAGAGTCATCTACCTCTGAGGGAACGTATTTTCTTGTGGCACTAGTTGGTGGGAGCTCTACCTACTGGCAGCTTATTGCATGCACAATCCATGAAGCTGAGGAGATTGTGCCACACTTATTGTGGGGTTGTCACTGCTCCAAATCCTTCATTTGGCAAGTGTCGGTTGCTCTTCGGTCGTGTTTTCCTTCCGGCACTTTTCACAAACGGTTTTCGCTTTTTGTGGTGTGTCAGTCTCTTCAATCTCACCTTGCGGTATTTATTAATTGAGTCAGATTGTGGGTTCCGCGGGCCATTTAGCAGCACCGGAACGCATTAATGTTTCAAGGCATTGATGCTGACCCATTTTCCTATTTTAAATTGTGGCTTGGTAGTGGTGCATTTCGGTTATGATGCTGGGGAAATCACTCTTGATGCCTATAGGATTTACTTTGATTGTTTTTAGCCCTTGGAGCCTCATGGTCCTCCGCTTTGTGTATCTCTTATTTTTCGTGGGTTTTCCTTTATTTGAGGTTTCCCTCTTGTAAATTGCATCAACAAGATTTACAAAAAAAAAGTGTGTGGGTGTATTGTCACAACACGGGCACCACGTGCCAATAGAAAAGAACAGATCGAACAGACTTTTAGCACTTTAATAACAATTGAACTAAGAGAGAGATGACACGCAACACGGAGTGGCGAATTCCACCCCAGAGAGTATAGGCCCCAAACCTTGGTGCCCCTCTTGGTATTTCTTTATATTGCATCATCAAAGTACAAGGTGGTACACCGTCCTTTGCACCTTCGTCCAAAAGCATGCCCGAGAATGAGCCCATGGCCTCATATTTAAAGGCCCTAGGCCCAAAAGCATGCCCGAGAATGAGCCCATGGCCTCATATTTAAAGGCCCTAGGCCCAAAAGCAGTTTACATGAAAAACCTTCAAACTCAAACGCATCTGGTCCAAAAGCAGATGCCCAAAAGTTGCCAGCGTGATTTATGGAAATCCGTACAACTCCCACGTCAGCAACGCAATTCACAGAAATCCGTACAAGCTTCCACGTCACTGTGCCAACGCAAAATTCGGAAATCCGTACAATCTACCATGTCAGCAAGCCAACGTGAATTGCGGAAATCTGTTGCTTTTGCTTCTTCACTTAGGGTTTATTGTCACAACCAATGACGTGGCAGCCAACAGTACACACACAGCCTGGCAATCCTGGAAAGAAAAGCACGTTGAAATGCTGACGTTGCAAGCCCGCAATTTGCAGTGGAAAACCCGGAATGCTGACCTCGCATGCTTGTACGGAATTCCTTGTTCTTTAGGGCAACAGTATGGAAGCTTTTTCTTCTACGCAAGGTGGCTGAAAATCTATGCAAGTTGCTTTATTTTACCAAGCAAGCTTGTGAGATGAATTGCTTTTATTTGAATGCTTTTAATTGGCAGCTTTTGGGACTCTGCTTTTAGCATCCCTTGTAAACCTTTATAAGTGTCACAAACGGAAGCGCATAACAATATAAAATACATTCGGATAAATAGGATTTATCACTTATTACTGAAGCCAGAGGATATAGAGAGAAATAAATAGAGAATCAGAAGATCGACATAGTACTGGGACCAGAAGATGGGTTGGTCCCCCCTCCCCCGTAAGAGTATCTTTATTACTGAGGATAAGTCCATACAAGCACTTGAACCGAACGTATTACCACGTTCGTTCTAGAATAAGACTTGATGGTTCCCGGAAGCCTCAGCTTCCAATTCCTAGGGCAAAACCCTATTCCAAGGAACTTCCGTTCCTTATTCCAATTCCTCGAGAATCAAGGTTCTCACCTCTGGATCTCACCTTCCAGACTCAGGGCATGGCATCCCTGCAACTCTTTTCCAACTCTCTTTCCAGAGTCCTCTTCCCGCAGAACAACTCTGCTTTCCCGGACACGAAGTCCTTACTTGGGAATCGCAACTTCCGGATCACAACTTGAGAGACTACCTCTCTCCAATCCGTGGATCTACTTCCCAAACTCGGGTACGAAACCCTTGGGCTGATCTGGCTCTAGTTCCTCAGAGCGCTTTTCTCGTGCAGAGGCTCATGCCTTCCTCTGCTCCTACTCCCTCACGAAGAGAAAGTATACCTGCAATCAAATACTTAGAGATCAAAACATGAAAATCGTTACCTTCAAAGTCTCGACGCTCGAACCGCAACTCCTTTCTCGGAAAGCAATTCCCCGGAAAAGATCACTCCATAGAAAATCCTCTCTTCCAGTCCTACACACAAAAGAGGTGTGTTCCGGGTTCCTTCTCGTAAATCAGCCCCGTCTACGACGTTCATGGGCTGAAAACAGAGAAAAACAGCAACTTGTTGCGATGGAAACACGCTTCGTGGGCACTTCTTCGCGAGGGAACTCGCGCACTGGGTCTTGGCGACATCTGGTACACTTGGGGCAGCCATGGGCATCACTGGCAACATCTTCTTTACGGTTGAAATCTGCACAACAACATCTCCTCCTTGCAAAGATTGGTCCTCCCCTTTGAGTGAGGGCATGTGATGCTTTTATAGCTCCTAGCCACGGGCACGAATAGCTGCTCGCGTAGAGATCGCGGTCGTTTTTTTTTTTTTAATTCAATTTTTTTTTTTTGTTCTGCTAGAAAGAGAGAGAGAGAAACGCTGGCTGATCTGTTGCCTTATTTATGAGATGGCTGCCCACTTATTAAGTGGGCGGTCGGCGTATTTTAAAAATAGTATGAACCTGCCCAAAAACTCAATAAAACCTTATAAGTTAAAAACAATGCTTTCACAGCACTTCCCAGGCGTCCCTGGATGCAATCACATGCACAGTTGCAATGCAGACATAGACTTCCTCGCGGGAAAGCATCTGCTTTCCTGAAAAGCAATCCCGCTTTCTCAAAAAGCATCTGTTTTTCCTCAAAGTTTCCTCTGAACCCATCTTCATTCAAGTGCTTGCTTTTTCCTTGTGCACAATTCTAACACAGTTCGGAATTTCCTCCCGACTATGGATATTCCCTTTCCGATGCACCCGTCACCCACCTTGTGATGCATCAGGAATACCCATCACCTAGCCCTTTCCTACCGAACTTACGGTACAATCTCCTTCGCGATGCTCTATGTTACCCATCCTATGACGCATCAGAGATGTCCGTTCCCGGATGGTCGGATACTTCTTCCCGATGCTCCCTTTCACCCATCCGATGTGACGCATCAGAAGTACCCGTTCCTGGTGGCCTTACAGATATTCCCGTTCTCAATGTTCCCGTCATTACTTTGAATGACGCACTAGGAATACTCTGTACTCGGATGTCTCTTGTGAGAAAAACCCTCACTTAAAATTCCAATAATTCATTTAGAATTATTTTTCTGTAAGATAAAGCCAATTTAGCAACAATAAGTGTGGGCATGGCTCCCACTCTGCAGAGCATCTAGACGGAGAGTCTAAGAGTGAGAACCCTCCCACTCCCTTGTACTTTGACTCAGATTAATACAAAAAGAAATCCCGAAAGGGGCGCCAGTCTTTGGGGCCAACATCTCTAGACACGAAACTCCGTCGGGCCGTGTCGAATCAATTGTAAATTGTGAACTGTTTTGAAGTGAATCTCTGTTGTGTTGCAGTAGAATCTTGACTTGGAGTGTCCAAGTTTAATACAGTGGTATTAGAGCGCGACTGATTTCTCTTCTACCGGGAAATCTGATCCTTTTTATCGCGACACTAATGGATTCAAACAGAGATCGGTCGACTACCTCTGCATCTGGGGTTGCTGGAAAAGATCACGAAGAAGATTTTCATGAGGAGTACGGCCCGTCTCGGCCTACTCAGGCAAAGATTAGGTGTCGACAATTGGTTGACGATGCGACAAAGATGATGATCAACATTGCGAAGGATCCCAAATTTGCAAAATTTTTGACGCAGACATCCTTCGACGAAGTGCACTCTCAGTGGCGGAAGGCAAGAGAACCACCCCTCAAATCGGCACTCAAGAAAACTCCTACACCGAGGATGTTTACAGAGCAAGAATTAGAAGAGGTGGTTGATACATGGATTACTCAGCTTTTTAACGCAACCAACAAAAAGCCAAAAAGTAGAAGAAAGGAGCCGACTTCCCGGGTTATTTGGGTCGTCAATCTGCTTTTGCCTCGACAAGAAAACAAAAGAAGCGTGTCAGATTTGAAGGAGTATATAGTTCTTATTCTTTTTCTGACAGTTTTGCTAGCTCTTTTGATTCGAGCAAAGAAGACAGGAAAGGGAAAAAGTGAAGCAAAAAGCAAAGCTTCGGAAAGGGCAAGAAAAAGGCAAAGAAGCCTAAGTTTCGTCCGGTTTCTGACAGTCCTACAAAGGACTCGTCCTCAGGTAGTCGGGACTCCGATGATCACAGATTTTATGCAAAGAAGGAGAATTTCTATAAAGCCAACCAATATGACTTTCTGGAGGATAAAAGCAAGAAAGTTCGAGAATTCAAAGAAGGTGGACAATCAATCAAATTTGACACTTTTTCTGATTCCAAGATGCTTCGAGGGCTTTGGCCTTCATACAACAGTTTGATATAGCTTTCTCTGGAGGACATTACTCAGAGCACTCCAAGATTCGGAGGGCTACCTCTTACTTCAAGGGAAATGCTCGAACATGGTGGTCCACTCTTCTATTGAATAAGAAAGCTCGAGTTAAATGGTTGAAATGTAAAAGGCTACTTATTTCGTCTTGGTTGACTTGGGAGTACGAACGCGACATACTAACTGCTTGGAACCATCTCCGGATGACCAAGAAAGATACCTTGGACCCATATTGCGAGAGATTTTGGAGCTCTTTCTGCCCGTTTCTTTATTTAAGAAGATCTCGTATAAAGAACAGTTTGAGCGGTTTACCTTGGGACTTCCTACGTAGATCCGAGATCACTGCGTAGAGCAAAAGTCAGATTCTATTCAAGAACGGATGAGTCATGCGAAACGGGGCTTTGCCATACACTCAGGCAGATTGACTTACCGCAGAGATGAGAACATGACATGGAAAACAGAACAGACTTCTAAAAATGAAAGTAGAAAGAAGAAGAGCCCCCAAGATCAGAAAGATAAGGATGCACGACCCCGGCTCACTCCGCGGGAGAGAGCCAATTACATTAAAGAGGGGAAGTGTTTTGGATGTGAGGAACAAGGACACATCTCCGCGAAGTGCCCTAAAAAGGCATAGAAAGATCATGATGAAGACATGCCAGAAAGTCAAGATGAAAGCAGGACTGGTTCAAGATTGCGTGGGTATTGACCCAAGCACGATTAATGAGAGTACAAAACTTTGCCGAGCTTGGGGCAAAGTGAAAGATCAAGAAGCCCTGATTTTCTTTGATGGAGGAGCCAAGGTGAACTTCATTTCACCTGATCAAGAAAGATCAAGAAGATCAAGAAGCCCTGATTTTCTTTGATGGAGGAGCCAAGGCGAACTTCATTTCACCTGAATTGGCAGCGTGGCCCGAGATTACACCCGATCGGATGGGACCACTAGCATAGGTAGTTCTAGCGGCCCACGGCATGGACGTAGCCATTACACCTGTCATTGGCAAACTTCGGTTGCATTGTCAGGGGTATTTGGGGCGCGAGGACTCCTACATAATGCTCTTGGAAGGTTGTGATGTCTTCCTGGGAATTCCTTGGTATCATAAGAACAACGCCGTGGTCGACTATCGGGCGAGAAAAGCGACTTTGACTACAGAAAAGGGCCGAATCATTGTACTTGATGTGAAACTTAAGAGCGAGTCTGTTCCTATTGTATCGGCTTCGACCGTTTCAAAATTACTGAAATCTAGTTTGTTTGTTTACTCCATCTTTTTGAAAGAGTTGAATGATGATCATAGGACAAATATGTCTGATCTAGAAAAAGAACGCCAAGATTTTCTCCACACTCATGCTGATTGCTTTATTAAGGGCCTGCCAGGCGAGTTGTCACCAGCTCATCCCTGAAAATCCTACCACTGATTTGATACCTGGAAGCACACCACCGAACCGGCCACCTTACCGTGTGAGTCGAGCTCGGAATGAAGAAATTATGAACCAAGTGAAAGATCTCTTGGAAAAGGGTCTTATCCAGTCGAGTACTTCACCTTACTACTCTCCAGTGTAGTTGGTTTTGAAGAAAGACGGATCTTGGAGAATGTGCATTGACTATAGAGCTCTCAACAAAATCACCATCAAGAACAGATTTCGGATTCCTAGGATCGATGATATTTCAGACCGTCTACAGGGATCCTCTTGTTTCAATAGGATCGATTTGAAGAGCGGATATCATCAGATCCGAATTGCGTCGAGAGATGTCTACAAAACAGCTTTCCAGACGACTTTTGGTTTATTTGAGTTTTTGATGATGCCTTTTGGCCTAACCAATGCTCCAGCAACATTTAACTGAATGATGGACAGGATTTTTCGAGAGTACAGACTATTTGTTGGCACTTTCTTTGACAACATCATTGTTTTCTCCAAGGATGAGGCAGAACATAGATAACATCTGCTACAGGTCTTTCAGGTATATTACGAGATCACAAGTTAGCAATTAATGCAAAGAAAAGTGAATTTTCCCTCTCCGAGATACACTTTTTGGGACACATTGTCTCAGCAGTAGGAGTGCAAGTGAACCCGGCCAAGATAGAGACTATCGTTGATTGGCCCGATTTGAAGAATGTCCATGAAGTTAGAAGCTTCTTGGGCTTATATTTGTACTACCGGCGGTTCATTAGAAAGTTTGCAGAGGTTGCTTCCCCTTTGCATATCTTGACACAGAAAGTAGTCCCTTTCTCGTGGTGACCCACAAAGGTGATTGCCTTTCAGACATTGAAAGAAAAATTGGCTACAGGACCAATTTTGACTTTGTCGGGTTTGCAAAAGTCATTTGAAGTATATTGTGATGCTTGTGGTCGTAGTAATTGCCTACGAGAGCCGCTTGTTCTCAAGGCCGGAATTGACAACACGGATATATGAGAAAGAGCTTTTGGAGGTTATCCATGCTCTTACTCGGTGGCGACGTTACGTACTCGGAGCGGATTTTACGATCTTCACAAATCATCAGAGTTTACGCTACATCTTGTCATAGAAGCAGTTATCGGAAAAGCAGATGCGATGGGCGAACATCTTGTCACAGTTTCACTTTCAGATTGTCCATGTGCAAGGACTGAAGAATTTGGTGGCAGATGCTTTGTCCTGGAAGACGTTGGTTCTGGCTATTTCCGCAATACATCATAGGAGCTTCGAGGATATGGTCGATCAGTATGCCTCAGATACAGACTTTGCATCGGGATGGCTACTTGATGAAGAAAATGATGATGTGCGTTACACAGCCGTTGAGGGAAAAGGTTCTACCGAATGCCATGTCCACCATTTATGGGTCACCGCAGCATTGCCTACCACCTTCAAAGGTGTGGAGAAATACTTCTTTTGGCCTAGACTCTATAAGGACATGGACGATTTTGTATGTAGTTGCTTGGTATGCCAGAAGGTCAAGTTTGACAGGCATAAACCATGGGGATTGTTACAGCCTTTACCCATAACCAACCGCCCCTAGGAAAGTATTGCAATGGATTTCATTTTTGATTTTCCGAGACACAGAGTGGGCACGATGGTATCTGGATTGTTATTGACAGATTTAGCAAGCAAGCTCATTTCATTCTAGTGAAGAAAACAGTCAAGCCGGATCACTAAGCGAGATTGTTTGTGGCCGAGATCTTCAGATTACATGGCATACTTGAGATGATTATCTCCGACAGAGACCCCAAATTCACGAGTTTGTTTTGGAAGGCTATTTGGGAGAACATTGGCACGCGGTTGCAGTTCTCGTCATCGTTCCACCCACAGACTAACGGACAATCAGAGATTTCTAATTCAGTGCTACTAGATTTATTGAAGTCTTTCATCTCGGATCAAAAGAATCAATGGGAAAAGTATTTACCTTTGGTGGAATTTGCCTACAATAACACTATTCACTCTTCGACGGGGAAGGGGCCATTTGAGATTATTGAAGGTGCTACGAAGGTTCCATCCTTCCTAAGTACGAAAGATAAATTTTTTGATTCCGACGAGTACTCGGCTTATGCCAAGGTTCGGGAGGCTTTGCAGAAATCTCAAGAAAGACACAAAAAGGCAGAAGATCGACATCGTCGCGAGTTGAAATTAAAGGAGAACGATTGGGTGCTTATACGTTTTGAGAGCAGCTTGAGAAAGAAAAAGGGAAAGGAGCGGCTCTTTCCAAAGCTTAGCATGAGATACTATGGACCTTTCCAGATTTTTGAAAAGATAAATGATGTCTCCTTTAGATTGAAGCTGCCTGATACTTGGAGGATTCACAATACTTTTCATGTGAGTCTCCTGAAGCCTTTTAAAGGCGATGTGCTCGATGAGCAACCCGAAGTGGAAGAAACTCGTTCCAGAACAGATTTTGGCACATAAAGAAAGAAAGGTAAAAGGTAAAATGATAAGGCGGTTCTTGGTTAAATTTGAGAATTATCCCGCAGTGAATGCGAAGTGGATGGAGCAGGAGCACCTAGCAGATACTCCTCAGATTGTGAACCTTTACCTTGAAGCATTTGGCTTAGCATAGTCTCTAAATTGAACCCCGAACTCAGTTGGGTGGAATTTGGTGCAGTGGATATGCACAGGAGGGGGGTTGCTCCACTCCGTTGTGAACAGATTGCTCTGATTTTTGATACTAAAGTCACTAATGTCTCTTTTGAGTTTCAGGGATATTGTGAGCTGACAGTACTCTGCTGTATGACTTTATGAATTGGAATTCTCGATAATATTATATTGGTTTGTTATGGACTTGTATAAGTGCAAGAACTGATAGACGAAATGACTGCAGGATTTCAGTTTGAAAGATCTCGATAGACGTGATTGCAATAAGGATTAGTTAATCGGACATGGATGTAGATGCGATTGCTAAATACGTTGCCGATTAATCATGGTTTGAGATCCGAATGCATTTTTGAATGTGATTTGTCATGTGATGTCCTGTGATGTGACTGTCAATTGGTACATGTGCTAGATGTGTGTTCCTAGTGCGATGGTACTAACAGTCAGTGTCTACTAAGACAGTTTATGGCCTCTGTCTATTTTTGCAGGCGTAATCGAGGACGATTACAATGCTTTCAAGAGGGGGGTATGTCACAAACCAGTGACGTGGCAGCCAGCAGTACACACACACCCTGGCAGTCCCGGAAAGAAAAGCACGTTGAAATGCTGACGTGGCAGGCGGCCAATTTGCGACGGAAAACGACCCGAATGCTGACGTGGCATGCTTGTATGGAATTCCGAGTTTTACGGCAGCAGTACGGATGCTTTTTCTTCTACGCAGGGCTGGCTGAAAATCTACTCAAGTTGCTTTATTTTACTAAGCAAGCTTGTGAGATGAATTGCTTTTATTTGATTGCTTTTAATTGGCAGCTTTTGGGGCTCTGCTTTTAGCATCCCTTGTAAACCTTTATAAGTGTGGGTAGGGCTCCCAGTTTGTAGAGCATCTGGACGCAGAGGCTGAGAGTGAGAACCCTCCCACTCCCTTGTACTTTGACTCAGATTAATACAAAAAGAAATACCGAAAGGGGCGCTAGTCTTTGGGGCCAATATCTCTAGCCATGGAACTCCGCCGGGCCGTGTCGAATCAGTTGTGAATTGTGAACTGTTTTGAAGTGAATCTCTGTTGTGTCTCGGTAGAATCTTGACTTGGGAGTGTCCAAGTTTGTTACATTTAGGTCCCTCGGCCGGTGGCTTCGTTCTTCAGTGACTTGACACGTCAGCAATTTGTGACCATGTATTTCTTCATAAGATCAGATCGGAATAGTCTAAATTTATGAATTATAAGAGAGGATAAAACACTAGCAAAAGTTAAAAAGCAGGGGACACAACAAAACTGAAAAAGGAAAAACTAAATCACTTTGTTTGTTACTAAACAAAACCAGATAAAAACAAATCATTCTTCACTTCTAAATGCTTTTGGGAAAGGCAGAAGTAAAATAAAATAAAGAAGCTTTTTTTCGAGAATAAAGTCAAGAAGCTTACTTGACTAAAACTTGAAACAAGTACTCAACTCTAAACTAAAAAGGACACGACATCAAAAAGACTTAATCCTAGAAATCAGAGTCCACATGACTAACATCTAAAAGAACAATTTCAAGGATCGATTACTACCATGAACCTACCCAGAAGAGGCAAAAACATAAGAAACCTTTCTGTTCTATTTTTTTATGACAAAATTATGCATTTTCTCCCCACAAGTTCTTGTATTAAAGGTGTATTTTGGTGTTTCTTTGACCAATGAATGGTTTTACATGTGCAGAGACACCTCAAGATGAAACAGATTCTTTCTAGATCATCCCTATGGCATATTTCATGCAGAGCTCCACTTTATGTGAGGTATGGTAGAACTATGGGTTCTCAAGCTGTTGGTGTACAGGAGGTGGAAGCCGATGACACTAAATACCGGCGATGGCAGGCAGATGAGACTAAGATACTCATTGAGGCAAAAAAACAGTATTGTCTGGGGAAATTGGAACAAAGAGAGACATTTTGGGCTCAACTGAAGAAGGCTAGAAGCGATTGGAAGGAGATGGAGACTAAGATACTCGTTGCGGCAAAAGCCCAGGATTATCTGGAGAAATTGGAAAGCAGAGAAACATTTGGGGCTGAACTGAAGAAGTTTAATATCAATTGGAAGAAGATAGAGACCATTTGTAAACAGAGAGGAGTCGAGCGGTCTGCTGAGCAATGCAGGACCAGGTGGAGGAGGCTAAGGTTGACATATTTGCAGATCAAATTCTGGGAACAAGAAAAGACACCTGAGATGTCGAGTTATTGGTCCATGAGTGTGGATGAAAGGAAGGCCACGGGGGTTTTGCTATTCCACCTGGATCAATCTATCTACAATTTATTGGATGCGCTTTACAATAATAGTGCAGATGCTCTAAAGGAAGGTTTTATTGAAGATGCTGGTGTGTATTTCCATTTTGTCAATATGTTTACAAATTATCACTATGTTTCAAATAGAATGGTTTATATGAAGATGTTTATTTTCCAGTTGTCAACATGGCTATGTTTTAAAAACCATTTTTCTGATGATACAGGTGAGGTCACTGAATTCAAAAAGATGCTACCTGGCCAGGGCATGCAATCCCCCCTGAAAGAAAAATCACAGGTCCGAGGGATCACCGATGCAAGTCACCTCTCTGCTTCTGAAGATGATTCTCATGAATGTCATAGAAAAAGCAGCCAATTTTCCTCCACAGAGGTAAAAGCCAATCAAAAGCAAGTTGAATGGATTGCTGGTGCTACAGCTTCTGTAGGCGAATCGGCCAGAGAAAATGGCTGTTCTTCATCCTCAGGACTGGAAGTCTCTTATGAAATGCAAAGTGCGAAGCTTGCTGGTGCTGCATCATCTGTGGAAAATGTGCTACAAGATCAAAGGCACAATAGCCAGGTTGCTGGCATTACAGCTCCTGCAACACAAATACATGAAGTCCTCAGGGCAAGTGTTGCATCTGAAGAAGGCAATGTGAGCGAAGAACAGCCAGGCGAGCAAGTTTCTGGCTCTGCAGCTTTCGCTCCTATTACAGAGGAGTATGGCAGCATTGACAAAAATGTCACTCTGAAAATCAACCTGGAGGCGGGAGACACTACTAATGAAAGTGTCTTGTCTGTATCTTCAGAAGAGACACATGAAAAGCAGAGAGGGCGAGTTGCTGGTACCGTAGCTTCCTTGCAAGAAACACATCAATGCAAGAATGCACAGACTCATCAAATTGATACTGAATTATCAACCTCCAAAGAAAAAATTTGCGAAGGCCACAGAGCAACTAGCCAACCTGTTTTCACAGCAGTGGAGATTTTTAATGAAACGCAAAACGAACAAGCTGCTGGTGAAGAAATTTTGAAGAGTACTAATGTGGCAAGCAATATCGTGGGTGGTGTTAAAGAGAAAACTTTCAAAGACATTCACGCGTCGCCTTCCTTAGAAGTCCAGGGAATGGATACAGTGCTCAATCATAGTATTGGGCAGAGCTCTGAACCGGTATTAGGTGGGCATTTGTGCCGTGAAAATGATAAAGGATTACCTAACAAAGAGATTGCCTCCACAAGAGCAGAAGTCTTCAGCACAACGCAGATAGAGCAAATTACTGGTAGTGAAGTTTCTAATATCCTTCCTGTGGCAATCAACACAACTGCCATTGCTGAAGAAAGGAGGTCCAAGGATAGCTGCTCCCTCCCTTCCAATTGCCAAGGAATGGTTATTGCGCTGGAGGGCAATACTATGCACAGCTCAAGAGCCAACTTAGCTGAGCTCACTCATAGTAGCAACGGTGAGGGATTACTTAATCAAGAGACTAACTATACAGGATCAGAGGTCTTCAGAATAGCGGAGAGTGAACAGGTTTCTGGTAGTGAGGAATCTAAGAACAACCCTGTGACAGACAACACAATTAATGGTGGTCAAGAAAAGATGTTGGAGGGCAGTCACTCTCTATCGTATCATGAATTCCAGGCAGTGGATATGCCACACGAGGAGAATCCTAGGAATAGATTGAAAGAGACAGTAATTGGGCAATCGCCTTCTGGGAATGATGTAGGATCACTTAATGAAGAGCCAGAATATAATGGAGCAGAACGGTGTGGTTTGTCCCAACCAGCGCAGGGCACAAATGACGGGTTAAGCTCTATCAAGGAGGATGATGGCTGCGCAGACATGGTAGTGAAAAGAACTTCAGCTACTGAGGAAAGAACAGCAGGTATGGGATTTGGTGAGTCAGGTGAAGCAAAGGGAGCTGAAACCCTTGAAAGACCTGCAACGGACAGCCCTGAGACAGAAGAGAAAGGGAGTGTGAAGGAAAAAGGCTTGCAGTTATATGATGGCTGGAAGCATAATGATGATTTTCTAATGTATGTTCCAGCTGCTATTGGCAATGTCATAAGGTCTGTTTCACAAACTTTTAAAAAGTTCTTCAAGGTTTAGTTCTTTTGTTTCAACCTTTGTGAATGAGATGCCTTGTGTGGTTGTTGTATGGTCGACCGGTCCTGTTGGATAGGGCATTTTGGGCCTCCCATCATTGCTGCCCTTCCCTGCCAATTTGTCATCGTGTGGGAGCCTTACATTGGTTTATAGATTATGTGACATTAGTGAGGTGAATGGAGGAGCATGTCGATCAAAAGGAGTGTTATGTATATATCCAGGCCATTTCAGTCAAAGTCTGTCCAAGTTATTAAGGCTTTGAAAGCTGAAATGGCCTCCTCGCACATGCTTTGCTAGCATTCTTCAAATGGCTATGAAGGATTCTCTGGGAGCCTTTGCATTTGGCCCTCTTTGACAATGCAGAGTAAGGCTTTCTCCTCTTACACAAGGGGTCTCCTTCTCTGCCTAGGTATGCTTAGGCTTTGTACGCTTGGACAGCTTGGCATGATGGATTAGTGTCATATCATCAGTCAGTGAACTTGTATGAGCGGACTGTTTGCAATTTTTTAATCACTCTCGTTAACTATCATTTGCAGAGGACTGCAGGAGACGGTAAAATGAAGTTAATTCTAGACTCATTAAAAGAGTTTCCACCTCGTAAACTGAGAATATTAAGGGTATCCGGTTCGAGTAGCTATCTCTTTCCATTCAAGTAGCAATATGAAGAAAGATGTGAAAAAATTCAGATGGCCCTGTTTTGGACGATATTTTGTACGCAAGCAACTTATTCTAGTGCTGCTAAAGTGTGTTTCCAAGGGACCTTGTATGTGGCTCCGAGGCATGTAGGTCGGTGTTAATCCTCGGTTTGGCTGAGCTTGTCTCAATATTGTGTGTTATTCAGTTTACTGAAAATGTGTCTTGGTGACTGTTCGTGATGCATGTTGAAGGTTATATTGGTTTTAGAGTGTCTGTTCATGGATGCTCGATTAGTGTGATCTTCAATATTGCATGATAAAATTTGGATTTTTTCTGCATCATTTGGATTGCTTTCCAAGATGAAGGATACATTTGTTGAAGTGGATGGATCATGGCTACCTCATAGCTCATTAATGCAGTTGTAGACTACACAAAAAAAAATTGGATAGCTGAAGCTGAGCTGAAACTTATGTTTGTGTCTTAAGTATTGTGGCTGAGGCTCTTATTGTAAGTCAAATTCTTGCTCACTCCATGCATTGGTGGTGTGCAAGATGAACTCGATGGTCATTTCAGCTTTGAGGGACGGTGGTCTAAAAGCTACCAACATGGGTGCCCAGAGCTTCCATGCATACTTTTGGACTGTGTATTAAATGTTGAGGCGTTTGTTTGGGTGGCAGAATACTTCATTTAAATTGTATTGGATGTTGAGAGCCTGTGTTACTTGGATCATATTTCAATGCTCGTAAGTTTGTGTGGGATACAAAAGAGGTGTGAATCAACTCCTTGCTTGCATCTTCCCCCTTCCCAGAGTCGCTATTGGCATTCATTGGGGGTGAGCTGCTTCATGTGTCATGTCTTGCTTGGAGGTTGAGATAATTAGGAGTGGGTGTACTAGATGGAGTATTAAGGCCAGCTTAATTAAGTGGACTTGCCAAAATCCTCTACTATTCAAAATTTGAAGTTTCAACACTAGTTTGGGTTCGGAAAGGACATAGAAGTGGCCGCTTAAAAAAAATAATCCAACACTCCTAGTCGACACGTTATTTTTAGGGAATCATTACTTGAAACTAAAAGACCTGTCCTTGTGGTCAAAATGATTTAACCTTCAAAATTTCTCACTATTTGGTCATAGTATGTTTCAAAAATTGATCTATTGTGCTGTTTAATGGAGAGCAACAATTCTCTAGGTTTTAAGGAATTTTCTACACCACCAACCTATTTCTTTTGCAAACTTCAAAAGTTGATAATTAGAATTTATGGAGGTTGTAATCCATACTTTTTTCTAACATAGAAATTGGTACAAAAAATCACATTTTGTTCATTTTGTTGACATATCATCAATTTTGTTGTTGCATTCAAACAATATTTCCTCTATTAGCCCTTTGCATTCATATGTATCCGTAGAAAGTGAAAAATGCTTCAAAACATTTCTACTTAAGATAATTTTGACATGATCATGATGGTTTCAGATTGCATGTATGAAAAAACTAGCTTCCTTGATGAGGCCTTCATAATTCTTTGGAAAGCTGCCAACACTGTCGATCTGAAAATTTTGATGAAACTTTTATGTAAGCTACACAGTTACTTTTTTTTTTCATCTATCATATAGAAAATCTTGAATTAAATATAATTGTTTCTAAGCACGAACTTGATTCTATAAAACCAACAATGTTGTCTAGTTTTGTCTATGCAGAACTCAAAATGTTTATATGATATGGAATCGATTGCACAATCCTCCCTTTGTTTATATTGCATTTAAGGTGCTAAAAAAAAATAAAAAATCAAAGTTTGTTAATAAATCATCACATGCAAATTTTCATGAATAGGCCATAAATTGAAAACAAACATATTCTATTCCTTCAAAGCATCCAAACATGATAGAGATTACTAGTGCTCTAAATTGAATATGACTTTGAGAATGGTCATTTGCTAATATTATAAAAAGTGGATAAAAACTTGACACATTTTTTTGTACACTTCAGGTTGAAAACTCTTTTGCAAGCACAAGGTTAAAGGTGGAATCTATAGCCCAAAAAAATGCCAAGTATTTGTTTCAAATCATAAGCTAACTTTGTGCATACAAAAACACTTCAAAAATTCAATTGAAATAAATTTGAATAGTTCTAAAATGTTACTTGTTTAATACGAGTTTACTTTGTCCTCCTAGTCCACACTATTTTGATTGTCAATGATGAATGCTCAATGAGCAAGCATGCAAATGGCATGAAGCTCCAAATGAAAATTCCTAATTGTAATTCCATTAGACCTTGGTCAATATTTTGGTGCTTTACTTATAAATCCTAACAAATACTATAGATGTTGGCATAAGTCGCGATTGTTTGACTACTTTGCCCTTAACAACATGCCAAGAAAATGGTTTCTTTCGAGGAGTGTTTCACACTAGGGAAGGTCTTATATCAATCAAATATGGCTCTAAAAGCTTATGAATTATCTCGTTCTACAGATGGAACCCTCTTGAAAACTACCTAGAACATGATCATGTGGTGTTTATTTTAAACCTTGCAGTCTTGACGTTTGAAAAAGTGGTGGCAAATTTGCATTACTAGTGTAAACCTTATTGATTTTGACTTCAAATTTCAAAGTATGTAAGGCTTGTGCTAAAATAGGATTGCTTAAAGAACTAATGGGCACATCTAGCTTTGTCCCTATCATGGTAGGGTCCTTACAACCTTTCATGATGTGTTGGTCAAGGACAAAACAAGCTAGGTTTGTAGTGCACCGATATGTACCAAATGTGGTAGTAGCTTAGCATTAGAGTTGCACACTTGCAAAAGGTGCTTTTGCAAGAAAAAAGTGCTAATTGTATGTAAATGTGTGGTGCCTTGGAAACGATTGGGAAAACTGAGTTATTCCTACATCACACATAGTCAAAGGCATTCTTTGACAATAGTCTAGATCACCTTTTTTTTTTTGGTTTTGGTTTTTTTTTTTTTTTGGGGGGGGGGGGGGGAGGTAGCACATTGAGAATTCCTTATTGTTGTGGTGGTAGTCAATGCATGCCTTGCATCCACCAAGGTCTTGACTTTAGAAAATAATTCAATCGAAGTCTGAAGCAATCAATGCTCATATGGCATAGTCAAAGACACAAACAAGTAAGCAAATGAAATGCCTTAGGACTAAATACCACATTGCATTAAATGAAGGGGGTGAAGGGATCCACACGACATCAAAGTCCACGTACGAAAAATAAAACAATCTAGATGTGTTAAAAACTAAACCCAGACAGCCCAAAAATGGAGCAACACATGTTTACTCACACAATATAAGATTACAAATGTGGGTGAAGTGATTAACTCAAGTGTATTGAAATCTTGATCGTGAGGTCCTAGGTTCAAGCCCCGGCTCGCCGGGGGTGGGAGGGTATAACCTCATTTTTATCACTGCACAGGTTTACCCGGCCTCAAGATTTCACCCTCATTTATGTTATGTGTTAGTGTCGAGGAATGAAACAGGTGCAAAAACCGTAATACCTTGGAAAGGAGGTGCGCATGTCAAGGATTGAGGCCTATTCATGTTAAAATTTCAAAAGTGATGTCCCATCATTTGTGAAATTAAAGAAAGCAAGTGGTCAATAATCTTCCAAAACCATTGCGTTGCTTTTTGGACTACAAAAGGGGATTCTTGGAACCTTTGGGAGCAATGAGGAACATTGGTTTAAGCTTGTTGATTAGTGCTATATGGTGGAATTTATAGAGGTATTTTTTCCCATTTAGATGCAATTCGTAAAAGGGGCTTTAACCGTAAGGGTTAGTGTAAGGGATTCTTGCCGATGACTATGTTGGTGCGGAGGGAGGGGCTCTAGTGGTTGGGGGTTGCTAGGAGGCGGCGGGTTGTGTGGCAGCAGGGCTTTGAGGAAGGATTTTGTGCTTGTAAAAGTGGCTTCAGTGGGTGCCTCTGAAGGAATTTGGAGATACGTTAGAAATGCTTGGCGGGCACGTCTCTTGGTGCTTGGTAGTGAGGTGTCGGGGGAGCGGGGAGTAATAGCACGCTTATTTTCTTTTCTTTTCACAACCGTCTAGATGGCAAGGGGTTGTCTAATCCCGATGGGTGGGGGGCAGATTTCGTTTTCCTAGCGGAGGGGAGGAAAAGTATGAGTGATGCAAAGACAAATACCGCCAATCCGGAGAAGATGTTGAAGCCTTTTGTCTCAACACTGTTAGAAGAAATTGCACGAAGCGATCGGGCAAAGTCATAAAATAAAGTGGAAGATGGTTATGTGATACAGAAGGATTTTAGTCTTGAAGCGCGATTCAAAGCTTAGAGATATGCTCAACTCACTTAGTAGTGCTATATTTTATGGGCCGGCGAATGACAACCCAAGGCTTATGAGAGTGGGTGGCGGCGACTACAACATAAATGCGGTCTGCCATTTCATAGTAGTCCGAAAAGGCTTCTATTGACAGGATGTGCTTCAGAGCAAATTGTTCAAGGTCTGGCTATGAGAGGAAGCATATGGGGAGGTTCGCATTTTGCTTACGCTATGCCTTGGACACCCGAGTCTTTTCCGAACAAAGAGTTTATGGACTACTGCCCGGTGTGGGTAACGCTCAACAGCTTTCCTCTTTGATTGCAGGATTATGTTGACTCTATACTTGCTTTGCTGTGCAAGAAGCTGTTTATTCCGAAATTGCATCGAGTAAGGCCGAGCCTAGACATTAAGGCGTGCACACTGTGGAATATGAGCAAACATATCCCTGAATATATGGATATGAACATGGGTAGTGTTGGCGCATACCTTTGTTCTCGAATGCTACTACAAGTGTTGTAGAATTGGGTACTATGCTAGGGACTGTCCTGAGGCAAAAATTGTCCCTATTCCGAGGGTTAGGACAAGTTAGAGGCAACTCACTAGGGAGGTCAAGCCTTCAACGGATGCCACTATAATGAAATTAAATACTAGTGGACAGGGTGGGGCAAGCGAGGAGGTGGCTAAAGAGATGAATGGATTGCCCTGCAGTGGAGGTGCAAGAGGAACCATTTGTGCCGGTCGAACGTGTTGGTAAGGAAAGCAAAGAGAATGAGAGCCCGACTGAGGAGATGCAGGATAGACCTGAGCCGATTGATAACTTTGCCATTGAGACATCGGCGTCCAATGAATCTTGCAAGCTTGAGCTGACTGCAAGTGGTGCTCAGGATGAAAAAATAGAACTCGTCAACCATATTGTTAAGGTTAAGGGAGAAAAGATTAGCATTAGCAATGTTAGCTTACTTAAAAGAAGAAGAGACGATGACTCTTTTTTCAACAGTTAGTTTCAAGTGCTCTAGCTTGGGGTCAAGGGGTTTGTTGTGACAAGCCCTTCTCCTTGGTGGCAACCTCAAGACAGTCATGGCTCCGCGGTTTACGGTCTTAGGATGGCTCCCTCTTTCACCTGATGTATGTGATGGTCTTATGGTTAGGATAGTTGGTTGTCGGTAGATGCCATGGCTCGATCCAAGCATGGCTTTCATTGTAACATTTTTGTTTCATATACATATACACTCACTATTATGAGTTGGAAAAAAAAAAAGATTTGAAATGTCTCATCCAAAGGAACTAGCTTGGTCGGTTGAGCACTCGGCTCTCGTGATCCGGGTAATTGGTTCAAGTGCAACCAAGTGACCTTGTAGCGCTCACCAACATTTGTATCACCTCGCACGGGATATTCATGATTTGCTACAAAAAAGATTGAAATGTTGATCAGTAACAAACATTATAGTTGCATGATATTTTAGTGCTTTTGTTCTGTCTTTACTATTGTCAATGACTAAAGCTTTTAGGTAAGAATTTACTACACTTTAACCCTTAAAGACATGGTATTAATCTTTTTAGTGCAAAAGACTTGCCATTTTCTTGTGGTTCACGTTTGCAAGTCATGAGGGACTGTAGATTAAGTCCGGGCCTCTCAATGAAGTTTGGCTAATCAGATATAGATTAATCATCAATGGTCTCTCGTAGCAGTCTAAAAAAGTGACTCATGCCAAGATTTTAGTAATATCAACATAACTTTTGTATATGATAACAAAAAACTATAACAAACTTCCATCTTTGCATTCAAAAGTCCGTTAGCAAATTCACGTTTTTAATAAATAGCAAAATTTGCCTAGAAATTGCAAGCTTTTTTATTCTCTTTAATAATTTAATGTTCGGGAAAAGTGTGCCTCAGCTTAACCTTGAGCCGGCTGAAATATCAAAACAACCTGTTGAAGGGGGAAAACCTGCTTGGAAAATTCAAGAAAATAGACTTAATTTGTGAAAAAATTCCTCTTTGAATCTACTCTTAAGGGAATTTTGTATGTTTGTGAATTGAATTTTCCTGTACACCCGACTCCAATAGTGTGGGGCATGTTTTTTGAAAGGGCTTTATTGAAAGCTCTTGGATCTTTATTGGAGTAGTAAACAAGCCATTGTCTCTTTACAAGGTTAAGGGGACCACAGCTCACCTTGCAACATCTTACAGTAATAAATAATTGATCATCTGTTTGAATTTGAAATTTAGAAACAAGAAAGATGAACATTTTGCTGTTATGTTCAATAAGCATGTGCTTCAACTTGAAAATCATCAAAAAGTAGCTACTTCTTAGTTACCAAAATCAATTAGAATGTACATCGGGCCAAAATAGATTCCCACCTAGTTGCTAGTATCTCTTGCCTCATGTGAATATGCAAGGAGGTACAACATACCCTCTCCTTATCTTGAATTAATTCCCTTGAACGGAAATCCTAAAAGAATTATTAATGTACAGGCATTCATTGTGGTCAAACTTGATTTCTTAAACGTTAAATCAAACATGTCTTTGTGGCAAACAATCGATAAAAGTACTTGCATACTCAATATGTTGGAACTCAAGATCACGCTCTCCAAGAGGGGGTGCATGATACCCATGTGTGTGGCAAGAGAGAGAGAGAGAGGTCGAGCAGTGGGCAGGAAAAATCAATTTCACAAACATACAAAATTCCCTATAGGATAGATTCTAAGAGGAAATTTTTCACAAATAATTGGTATTTTTTACCATTCACCTCTATTTCCTTGAATTTTCCAAGCGGAGTTTTGATTTTTCAACCAGCTCAAGGCTAAGCTGAGGCACACTTTTCCAGATGGTGAATGTGCTTTTGTACCTTGACAGACAGTAACAACCACCCAATTCAGATTTCCTTATATGAGCAATGACACAGTCCCTCATCCAATGCCTAAAGAAGTAATAATGATGCAAGCTCGAAGTAAAGAAATGATTTGTTTGCTCACTTTGTAAAACAAACAAAACCGAAGTTCGAAGTAGCAACATTAACCAAAATATAGAGATGATGATGACTAAGGAAAAGCAATCTCCAGGAAGCTTCATGTTCCTAAAACTATTGTGAACAGAAGTGGTTAAGCCAACCGTGCCACAATCTAGCGGTTATGGTGGACGTCTGTCCATAAAAACCCAGGTTCGATAACAGGCGGCATCTTTCAATTTTCAGCTGTACCTCAAAAAAAAAATCAAAAAAAAAAAAGCACGAGTGTGCAAAATCCTTCCCCTAAAATGAACAGAGAAAGAAAATTCCAATAACCAAGTTCCAAGAATCACTGCCACCACTAACAAAACTTTAATAGAAATAAACCTTCCTTGCTCTGATGACAACTCTCAAAAAACTCCAATATCAAAGCACTCACTAACCAATAGCCATGGTTACAAAAAGTAAACAGCTTTAATAACTTTTACATAAGTAGCATGAGTGGGATTCATTATATCACAAGACAATGTCTTCGTAAGTTTCCATAAATGATCTAGATTGATATTACCGTGCTCGGACACTAACAGAATTGTAAAATACACACTTGTATGGATCAAGCAACTTCGCTTGATGCAACCACCACCTGCTTGCCACAATGAGGCAAGTGAATACTAAAATTGCTTGGGCGAAAATGTGTTCCACAGATGCTTAATCAACATAATGTGAGACCTTGCTGCCTGCCTTGATGCAACTGCCCCTCCGGGAAATTGAAGCCAAGCGGGAAGCCAATGTACTGTACAGACACCGGCTCATGCCCATCTCCCTCTAAACAAATCAAGCACCATGCACCCCTCACAAAAAAAAGAACTCAAAACACATACAAGTCCTCCGTTGTACAAAAATTATGACGTGAAGAGCGCACGCGCTTTCAATGGACCGGTTTTTCACTTTTGCAAATGAGTAACTCTTCCGTCTTCCAGTGGAACCGGATGCTCGACTATTTTCCCAACATTGGGATAACTTTGAGATGAGTTGGATGTGGGCTGTTGATGAGGAGGAAACAGTTTTTCTAGCTTTCTGCAAATGAGCTCGTAACTGGTGAATGTAATCACTGCCGCGGGTGTTGTCCTCATAAGATTAGTTGCACAGCCACTATAAAATCCTCGGACACCTTCTTTCATATACACTTTTTTTATACAATCGAGAACTCCTCTGTAACGAATTTCTGCATTTTTGGAGTGGCTTTGCTCCTGTAATCTAGATCGCACAACCTGCATAAGGATTGGCATGAATAAACGACAATTCTCAAAAGCAACTTAAATAAAAGTTTCCCTAATATACCTCATGTGGATACGTCAGTGTTGATGCCATGATTTTGGAAATTGATGAGGCCAGGGCAACATCCCCACTACTTAAGTGATCTGTGCTAACCCCCTCTTTTGGGGATTCAAAGAGACAATTTTAGTGATCAAAAAATAAAACAGGAGAAACACCCCAAATGTTACAAATTAAAGAAACTCTCTGTTCCAAACAGCTGGAAATATAACAAACAGACTAGATCAATGGCTCCATAGACAAGTAACTAAACTATAAAGAGAAATTTGCAAAAAATTAAGAGCCAAAAAGACGACCAAAGGTTCTTTGGTGTTTACATACAAGGAAAATCAAGGTAAAGAATGAGAGTCTCCCCCCTTATAAGTGATAGGAAAGCTGCCAAATGCAAATAAACCTGAAGACCACTCCAAGAGACCGGGAAAGAACCGTGTATCTCACACGTTACTCCATGCATTTAAAAATCTGCAGTCCTTCCATACCTTAGGGTCGCAGTCTCTAATTCCAGAACAACTCCAGCTATGGGCATACATATTAAACAATTCACTAACTAGAGTAGAGATTTTAAAAATTTCAATCACAACTACTCCGTGCGATGAAACAGTTAAAAGCACCCTTCACAAAACAAGTACCAAAAAAACATGAAAAAACTAGAGGAACAGCATTAAAATTTTTGAAATAAAACTCACTCTTTTCAGCAATACGTTCCTTCAATGTTTCATAAACTGGAAACTGCACTGCAACATGGCTGATTCCTGCCAAAGCTGGTACAATTCCACTGCCAGATCACAAGGTGGAAATACAGTCAAAGCATTCCTTGCTTAGAAGTAGAATATAAGGAAGAGACACATTATAATCACCTGTAAAGACCACGAATACCCTCCTCAGTATATATCCTTTGAAGGGCATTGACAGTACTAGTATAGGGAACATGACCTGGCCTCAGTTGCTGTGTCTGTGTAGAAGACCAAAATTCTCAACAGCTAATTCCATCAACAGATTACTACACAAATACGACTAGTAATAGGCTCCTATGTACGATGAGAGCTGAATGTGAAAAGAAAAATGACTCTATAGATCAGTGTCCCATCACTCTTGACACAGTAATCCTATGCGCCTCCCCAAACTAGCTTAAGCTCCCCAACATCCCATATGAATGAAAGTGTTCCACAGGAACACATAAGTACTAATAGTCTTGAGGCGAGCCCATGGTAGACACAGGCTTTGATCCTCAAATCATCCTGACCTCTGCAAATATCATCAAGTAAGCAAGCGACTAGCATTCCACCCTGTCGTATTGATAGGAGGACATCGAGACAAACTCTTCAAGGTTGGGAGCCTGTACACCAAATCATCCTAAAGCTAAATGTGCCAATCTGCGTGCTTTCCCATTCCTGAGCGTTCAGGCCATACTTGACAGGTCTAAGTGTTCGGTCCTAGTATCGCCTGCTAATAGAATGGTACAGAATGGACTAAGTCAAAGCTGGCACATCACGTACAATGAAAAAAAGCATTAATTATTCTTTTAGGTCTAGTCTTTTGGCATGACAAAAAAAAAAGTCAACATTAGCTTAGCACCTCATAAGCATTGAGACTTTGCTTCAAAATTGAAACATGAAGAGTCAACAAATTGGCTAGAAGCCTTGGCAGCATAGGAAAAGAGTTGTGGAGGTCCACTAACTAATTCTATCCGATGCACCTTACTAATCATACTAGAAGTCTTGTACATAGGACGCATGTCACAAAGCGATGATGTGGCGTGCCAACTAGAAGAGAAATGGTCAAGTGGACAAGAGGGACTCTAACTTGAAGAATTGAACTGAGAAAGTGTGGCCGAGGGGCCTAAACAGAAGGGATTAGGGTTTTTAATTAAAAAAACCTAACCCTACCCAACTTATGGAGCACCGGCAGAGGGGCCTAATCCAAAATTATCAAAAGCTTGACATCTGGGGCAGCGTTGGACCCTCGAGAGTTGTACTTTGCGAAGAGCGAAACACCAAAAGAGGCACCAGTCTTTGGGGCCAGTGCGTCTTGGCTCGAAACTCCATCGTGCCGTGTCGACTCTCCTCTCTCTCCCTCTCTCTAGTCAACTTCAGTGATTCTGCACTTTCTGTTCGTGTGTTGCTATTGATTTCTCGCTTGGAGTAAGCTTGTAACAGTGGTATCAATCAAACCAATTTTTCTTCTATGGAGGGTCCGATCCTTTCTACAACACATGGATTCTCGCAGAGAATCTAACAGAGACGACACCCTTATGACTTTTGGTCGCCACGGAGGTGAAGAAAAGAGTAACCCAGTGTGGGAGCTGGAGAACCAACAGAGATTCCAACGGGAGTAGGCCTTTTCCTAGGGAGTCCGAAGATGTTGGCCAATCATTAGGAACGTCAACTGCAGGTTGAGACGTCTATGAAAAGATTGATCAGGTATTCCAAAGACCGAAATATGTGCACTTGAAGAATTACCCGCTTAATAAGATGCATTCGAGATGGCGCAAGGCCACACAAGCTCCTCTCAAGTCGGTAAGGAAGCAAAAATAAAAATTGGGTGCAAAAAAGCAGAAGTTGTACTCATAGAAAGAGTTTGACGAAGCTGTAGAGCCACGAGTCAACACATTGATCGAGACCGAGAAGCACTCTCGAAAGAAGAGGAAGTCAACAAATTTCCCCAATTATTTGGGCCGAAAGTCGACTTTCAAAGTGGTAAGTAGATCCAAGAAGTGTGTTCGTTTCAAGGATGATCTAGATTTTTCTTCACCATACAAGCTCCTCTCTAGTTTGAGGTGGTAAGAAGATCCCAGAAGTGTGTTCGTTTCAAAGATGACCCAGATTTTCTTCGCCAGAGATTTTGGGATACCTATTTGCCAGTGTCCTCGTTTCGGAGGTTCAATGTGAGGGACTAGATTGAGCGGTTTTGTTGTGGTTTGCCAAAAAAGATTCGACGGTATTGTCTGCAACAAATGTCTAATTCTACTTACGGAGGTATGCATGCCGGCTCATTGACTTATCCTACGGACAAGCAAGTGTCCACCTTAAAAGGGCAAGAGTCTTCTAGTGAAGAGAAAAAACAACGAGAGCTGGATGAAAGCTCATCAGAGGATTCTGGATGAGTAAGGAAATCAGATGATAGTGCGTCGGAAGGTTTCGACGAACCAAGGGAACCATATGAAAGTTCATCAGAGGATTCCATAGAAGTAAGGAATCAGATGATAGTCCATCTGAGGGTTCCAATGAAGCAAGGGACTCAGTTGATGGTTCATCAAAGAATTCAAACCATTTAGATTGAGGTACCAATGAATCGGGGAAGCCAACGGGGCTACCAACAGGTCGCAGGGCACAAAAAAGAACATAAAGGTAAGCTAGCCTCTAGGTCCAACGGATAATTTAGTCAAGAATACTTTTCGACCTTTGATGCAAAGTCACAAACCGTTGACGTGTCAAGCCACTCAATAACGGAGCCAACTTGCAAATTCCGGCCGAGGGGCCTAAAGCCTACGAAGAAGAAACAACAAAAGAAGGAGAAGTCCTACCAACATATGGGACCCCGTCCGATGGGCCAAGGGGACCTAAAGACATTAAAATAAAATAGAGCCCACACACACACACACACACACACACACACACACACACACACACTCAATTAAGTCGGTGACGACGGCGATGACAACGACACGACGACGATGCACTGAAAACGCAGATGCTGAAATCTGTGAATAGCGGGCTGAATCTGCAAACGCTGGCTAATCTGACCGTGCCACGAGGATCTGCTGCTGCAGGAAGGTGAGAGCTGCAAGGTTTGGGGGCTGCGGTGCCGAGTCTGACTGCTGAAAACTGAAAACGCTACTGCTAGGGATGGTTTTGTCGTCGGGAATATACAAAACACTGATGTAGATCTGCAATTGCAAAAACGCTAGGCTGATCTGTGGTCTGCAAAAACGCCAGGGCTGATCTGATGAAAAACGCTAGGTTGGTCCTGAGCCAAAACGCTGGTCTTGTTGAGAAGGTGCAATGTGAGTGGTTGGACTCCTCCTACCTCTT
The DNA here is from genome assembly GCF_014529385.1 of Adiantum capillus-veneris. Lineage (NCBI taxonomy): Eukaryota > Viridiplantae > Streptophyta > Polypodiopsida > Polypodiales > Pteridaceae > Adiantum > Adiantum capillus-veneris. The sequence goes on along the minus strand of NC_140942.1, from coordinate 60,533,447 downwards.
TTGCTAGAAAGTGCTAGCACTAGCTTTCTTATATATTAACTTGCCAAAGTTGCCCTACCCAGTTTCCCAACAAAGTCACTTAATAATAATAAGTGAAAAATGGCTAAAATAGGGGAAATAGGTTCTATGCGCTGTAAAATGCTCCTGATGGGTAGTGACTGTAATATGATGATCATGTTGTGTGCAACTAGAGGAAATGCAACTACTCTAAGTACCCGAACATGCACTGCCTACGAACAGACTCACAAAGGTGTCAAAACACTTCCTAAGTTGAACTGAACCCTAGACATGACGTAGCTTGTCCACATGCACATAGGGTTAGATGTACCCGTGACATCCCCTCCTTTTTAAAGTGAAGTACTGGTACCGAACTGTATGGCATCGAGGGAGATCGCCAACAGTGTCCGGAATCTTGTGAAGGACTGTCACCAGCGTGTGACTACTATCTATCCTTTTTGTTGATTTCTTTCTTATTATCTATTTACTTTCACTTTTTGGAAACACCCCTCGGGAAATCTAACTGCCGTGCATTGCATAGCTAGTGTGGAACTGTCCAGAGGGAGTCTAGGCCTCTGAGGGCAAGAGAGCACTAAAGTTGGACAAGGACTATGGTTAGCCAAGTGGGGTCATTGACTAGCCAAACTGGAATCCTTTGTTACAGAGGCTACATTTCAGTGCTGGGTGTGGCTGCAGTGTACAAAGAGGGTCAGATGACCTAGAAAGATACAATGGCAACATCTCCTAAAATTTAGGGAGCTGCTATTTTGGGACTTGAAAATGTGTTTGCGTCATTACCTCCGGAATGACAAGGGGAACATTTTCTTACTCTGCCGTGAAGTCAACTGGGCAACCGGTTGGGAGATTTTTAGGCGGCAACCCCGAAACGGGAAAATGCTTATAAATGTGCCAAGTGGCACCTTCTGGTGCACTTTCCTCATGCAACAAGAAGTGACGCTGATTTTTAAGCTGGGAGAGGCTCATTTTCAGCTTCTGTCACAGGTTAAGAGCTATGGAGTGCTTGCTTTCCCTCCTATGTACGGTGCGGTGGCAGGAATGATGCCCTACACGCTACGCACTGCCCTCTCTCTCCCCTATGGCAGTATGTTATGCCCCACTAGTGGGCTTTTCATTTGACCAATGTACAGTTGTGTGGGTTCATGCGCGATCGCCGAGGCAAGAGCCTCTTGCACAGGTACTGGATTAGCTAGCGGCTAATCCCCCGCAGGTACAGGTGAATTCGGAGAGGTTTCCTGCCAGAAATCTCGTCCGATTCGAAGGGCAAGTAGCCCTACAGGTGCGGGAGCTCGAGGACTTGCTACGGATGCGACCGGCACGCGAAACGGAGCCCGAAACAGTAAATTACAGCCTGCTGTGTATTTTTGCAGGTTTAGGGTTTTGGCCCTAAATGGTCCCTAATGCCCCAAGAAGGTTCGGGGATGCGAGGGGACCGCTGTACATGTAATCTGGCGCATTTTCGGGGCTGAAGACAGAGAATTCAGCGTGCTGCAGATTCTCACCAGGTTTTGCAAAGTGCCCGTATGCGTCGGGAAAGTCAGTCAATGCGTGGGAATACTGACTGTGAAGGGTCCTAGTACAATTATGCTGCCGAAATCGGGCCGGAACAGTTGAAATTCAGCCCAGTTTGTGCGGGGCAGCTTGTAGGGAACCACAGCGTTTATTCCCTCTTTTAAACAATAAAGAAATACCGAAAGGGGCCCCTAAGTTAGGGGCCAATCTGGTGTCGGTCTACTCATACAGGTGCAATCTAGCAGCCTGTATCCCTCTCCCCTTTGTTGTGTCTTGAAAGTACAGGTAAAGTGGACGACAAATTAAATGGGTGAAAGCGAATAAGGTTTAAGTTTAAAGTCTACCGCCCTTTTTGGATTGAACAGGCCGGTTTCATGGTTCCATCGACGGGATTAAATCACTTTTTCCCATAGAAGTGAGCCTTGGTCAGTTTGGGCTTGAAGACACAGGGGATCATAGACCAGACACAGGGAATTGCAATTATGGCTGACAGACCAGATGATGTGACTGAAGAGGTTTCCTCTTCACAGGGTCAACAGACACATGAAGTGGGTGAGTCCTCAAGATCACCACAGACGGATGATGATATATTCAGGACCCAGTTGGCTACTGTTGTGGCTATGTTGACACAAGTAATGCAGAACCCGAGGTTTTTAGCCTTTCTGCAACCTCCTGTTGCGTCTCAGCAAGTTGAGTCACTGGATCATATTCAAAAGCCTGTTAAGGCTCAAGCACAGGTGATTCATACTGCGCAGTAAATGGAAACACCTGTACACTTGACAGAGAACATGCAGTCTCCACAACCTGTGCCTAAGGTGCAAGAACAGGTGGCTGAGATGCCAGTCTTTCAAGTTGTACCAGTTCAGCCCGCCACCTTTCAGCAGCCTATAGCTGGTTCTAATGGGCAGGGAAGCAACCTACAGGCTATGCAACAGGTCTTCCCACCACCTTCAATACACCCTGGCTATTTTGGAGGTGGATCGATATTCCAGAGCATGGCTGGTCATCCACCTGGAAATCAGTTTTACACGCCAGGAACAGTGTTCAGGGGGTGCTCAAACGATGATGCCTAACCCCGTGTATGGTGTCACGGGCATGCTACCAGGGTTTCAGAGCACTCAGGGCCAATTTGGGATGCCACAAGCAAATTTTGGTATGGCTGGAATTACAAATCAGCAACCAAATATGGCATTTCCAAGTCAACTTAATTGCGGTCAGGGAACACAAATAAACCCTAACAGTGTTCCCATGTTTCAGTCACTTCCATATGACAATTTAACGCCGCTGGAAAAGCCAACTCCGTACAAAGAAGGTGGCAAAGGTGTAACTTTCATGACCTTTACAGGGTTTGATGACAGGAAGAAGGCTCTCTAGACTCTCATTCCTCCAGCAGTTTGACAAGGCCTATGCAGGGGGAAACTTTACAGAGGCTTCAAAGGTCCGCAAGGCAGCCACTTTCTTGACAAGGAATGCGTGACAATGGTGGACAACTTTATTGCTTCAAGGCCAAGCTCCGTCCACATGGATTTACTTCAAGCAGATTTTTGCAGCAGCATGGTTATCTGATGACTTTGAAGCAGATGTCATGATAGAATGGCACCAACTTAATGCTGCTACTTGCAAGAATCTCGATGACTACAATCGGAAGTTTTGGAAAGCTCTACTTCCAGTAACGTCCTATAGGTTTGTGCCATTGACAGAACAGATTGAAAAGTATTGTTGTGGCCTACCCAAAGGATTGAGAAAATACTGCACGAAGACCAAAGTCACTACTTTGACGCAGCTCATCGAGGTAGCAAACACTGGCAATGGTTTGCTCAAGGGAGAAGACTGTGAATTCAATACTGGCGTCAAGGAAGGATCAACCAAGAAAAATTCAACGAAGAAGTATGTTCCCAAGGAGGCTCCGAAAGGGACTCGGGAGCCAGCCAACACAGGGAAAGATAAAGCCACGGCTGAATCACAAAAGGGACAAACGAAGAAATGGAAAAGACGTTTTCCTCACAAGTCGGAAGAGCAAAAGAAGGTCCTGAGGTCAGAGAACAAATGCTTTATCTGTGAGCAGCCTGGCCACATTGCTTACAACTGTCCTACAAAGAAAAGGTCAGCTGATTCTGAAGACAAGGAGGACAGGAAAAGGAAAGAAGCCCATGGCTGGTCTAGTGCCAGATATGGTGGGCGATAAGCCAAATTCAGATGCAAGTGAGCTTTGCAGAGCATTGGGAAAGGTCAGGGATCACACGGTGCTTATCTTCTTTAATCCAGGTGCCAAAGCCAACTTCATTTCCCCAGAATTGGCTTCAAAGTTAGGAATCAGACCTGAAGAGATGGTGTATACAGCAGAGGCAGGTTTGGCATGTCTTAGCCATACAGAGGCTGTGACACCCATCATTGGAAAGTTGCGTCTACATATCCAGTCCTATGTAGATGCTGAAGAATTTTACATCATGCCACTGGACGGATGTGATGTGTTGTTAGGTATTCCTTGGTTGTTTCGTGTACAGGGAGGGAATCATCGATGCCTACAACAAAAAGATCACTGTACAAAGCAGGCGAAAGACTCAAATTCTGGATGTAAAGCTTAAAGGGGAGTCTATTCCCACTGTATCAGCTTCTGCTATTACTTCTGTAATGAAAAAGCATCTTTCTGCGTACTTGGTTTTTGCACGTGAAGTGTCAGATTGTGATGAATCAAATTTATCTGTGCTAGATAAAGAAAGGTCAATGTTTTTACAACAGTATAGTGACTGTTTTTCTGATTCATTACGGTCTCAATTACCACCAGAGAGACCCGAGGACCATGCGATAGATTTGGTGCCAAGCAGTGGCCCACCAAATAAGCCTCCGTACAGGGTTAGTGCGGCTCAGCAGAAAGAGATAATGGGCCAAGTACAAGAGCTGTTAGAAAAGGGACTGATTCAGCCCAGTTCATCCCCATTCTATTCTTCAGTGTTGTTCGTGCACAAAAAGGATGGCTCATGGCGTATGTGCATCGACTACCGTGCACTGAACAAGAATCCCATCAAGAATAGGTTCCCTATACCTAGAATTGATGATATTATGGACAAATTAGAAGGAGCAGCTATGTTTAGCAGGATAGATCTAAAGAGTGGGTACCATCAGATCCGCATTAGGTCAGAGGATGTGCACAAGACTGCTTTTAGAACAACGTTTTGCCTTTACGAATTTTTAGTGATGCCCTTTGGTCTCACAAATGCTCCTGCTGCGTTCAATAGGATGATGGACAAAATTTTCCGTCCACACTAGCAGTTTGTTGGTACATTCTTTGATGACATGATAGTCTACTCAAAGAATGAAGAGGAGCATAGGCATCACTTGGCCATTGTGTTTGAAGAGCTACGCAGTCATAGGTTGCTCATCAATGCAAAGAAAAGTGAATTTTTTCTGGAAGAGATACACTTTCTGGGACACATTGTCTCAAAGGATGGTGTCAGAATGGATCCTGCAAAAGTTGAAGCGATCAAGTCATGGCCAGATTTGAAGACGGTGCATGATGTCCGAAGCTTCTTGGGACTATGCTCCTATTATAGAAGGTTTATCCGAAATTTCGTTGAGATTGCTTCACCTTTACATGCTCTTGAAAAGAAGGCAGTCACCTTTAGATGGACACAGAAAGAGATTTCAGCTTTTAATCTCTTAAAGGAAAAGATGACTTCGGATCCAGTCATTGTGTTGCCAGATCTTAGGAAGTCATTTGTGGTCAAGTGTGACGCCTGTGGTAGTAGCATTGGTGCAGTGCTAATGCAAGATGGCAGGGTAGTAGCCTATGAGAGCAGAATTTTGAAAGGGCCAGAGATGACCATGCAAGTCTATGAGAAAGAGTTACTGGCTGTGATTCATGCGCTCTTAAGTTGGAAACACTACCTACTAGGTGCAGATTTCGTTGTTCAAACAGACCATCAGACATTGCGATACTTCTTGACACACACAAAGTTATCTGAGAAGCATATGCGATGGGCAAATATCTTGTCCATGTTCCATTTTCAGATTGTGCATGTGGAAGGCAAGAAGAACGTTGTGGCTGATGCCTTGTCGGAAGCCACAAATTTCAGCTGTGTCAATTCCTTATCATGAACTTGATGATATGAGAGAACAGTATGCAAATGATGAAGATTTTGCAAGGGTCTTCGAGCAGCTAATGAATGGACAACGTCATGAACACTATCTTCTCAAAGATGGGTTCATGATGATGCATGGCAGATTGGGTGTCACAAAGCCATTGTGACGCAAAGTTATGGAAGAGAGTCATATCCCACCGTATGCAGGGCATCGTGATATCGATGCTACAGTTAAAGCGGTTGAGACATTCTTCTACTGGCCTACATTGAGAAGAGATGTGGATGCCTTTGTGCGAGAATGCCTAATTTGCCAGAAGGTCAAGTTTGACAGGCAAAAGGCACCAAGGTTATTGCAACCACTACCTATTCCAGATAAACCATGGGAAAGTATTGCTATGGATTTTATCTTTGATCTTCCGAGAACGTAGACAAGAAACGATGGTATTTGGACCATTATTTGTAGATTCAACAAACAGGCTCATTTTATTCCTGTCAGGAAGAAGATAAAGCCAGATCAGATGGCACGCTTGTTTATGAGCAATATTTTCAAGTATCATGGCATGCCACAGTCAATTGTTAGTGACCGTGATCCACGCATGACAAGTTTGTTCTGGAGAGGCTTGTTTGAGAATATGGGCACAACGCTCAAATTATCCTCGTCGTTTCATCCTCAAACAAATGGGCAGTCAGAAGAGGCAAATTCTATTGTCCTAGATCTGCTGAAGTGTTATGTGTCAGAGCATAAAGGTAAGTGGGAGCAGTATTTGCCATTGGTGGAGTATGCATACAATAATACAGTGCATTCATCAACTGGCAAGGCACCTTTTGAGATAGTTGAAGGTGGCAAGAAAGTTCCTCCCATACTGCATACAAAGGACAAGATATTTGAAGCAGATAAGTATGTTCATGACATGGATGAAATGTACAAGAAGGTCAAAGTGGCCTTAGAAAAGACTCAAGCAAAGCAACAGAAAGCAGTTGATCGTCACCGTCGTGAAGTGGTATATTCACTTGGTGATTGGGTCCTTTTGCGCTTTGAAAAGGCAAGGTTAAAGAAGATGAAGGGCAAGAAAAGACTGTTTCAAAGCTCAGCATGCGTTACTATGGGCCTTTTCAAGTGTGCGACATAATCAGTGATGTTGCATATAGGCTGAAATTGCCTGACAGTTGGAAGATTCACAATGCGTTTCATGTTAGTCTTCTCAGACCCTATGTGGGTGATGTGCCAGAGGATATGCCAACTGAAGATCAGCCGGAAGTCGAGGAACTTGACGAGATCTTGGTCCGTAACAAATTTTGGCACATAAGGAAAGAAAAGTGAAAGGCAAGGTTGCTAGGCGTTACTTGGTAAAGTTCAGAAACTATCCACCAATGGATGCTAAGTGGATGGAAGAAGGTGAACTTGCAGAGTCACCAACTGTGTTATCACTTTACTGGAAGCCTTCGATTTGCAACCTACCTTGACCCCTTGAGTTTCAGAGCTACATGGATTGTCAGTGTGACAATGGCTTTTGAAACAAATGATGTACATGGTATTTAAAGTGAGCTCAAATGAAATACCTGTTACATGAATGTTAGAGCTGTACAGATTGTCAGTTTGGCAATTGCTCTTATGGAATGTCAAAAGTTTGGTTAGTGCTATAGAAGTGAGTATCTCTTGTCAGTTTGTCAAGGATACAGTAATTGCTTCTATTAAAGAGTACATGTGTAACTGCATTCTTAAACTGTCGGTTTGGATATGCTCGAAGTCTTACGGGATCCAAGGTGTACTATAAGACAGTGGCAAAATGTGCAGCTACCATTTTGTCATTGGAAAGTTAGCGACTCAAAGCAATGGCAGAGTGCGAAGTTACCACTATGTCACTGGGACAGGGTTCACACGCAGGCAATACATGAGTCGACGAGGTGTTGACTACACCAGGGTTGACAATGAGCATGTATGTGTCGTACATGTGTCGACAGGTGTTGAATACATCAGTGTTGACCGTGAGCATGTACGACATAGATGCAAACGAGGACGTTTGAGATTTCAAGAGCGGGGTATGTCACCAACGTGTGACTACTATCTATCCTTTTTGTTGATTTCTTTCTTATTATCTATTTACTTTCACTTTTTGGAAACACCCCTCGGGAAATCTAACAGCCCTGCATTGCATAGCTAGTGTGGAACTGTCCAGAGGGAGTCCAGGCCTGAGGGGAAGAGAGCACTAGAGTTGGACAAGGACTATGGTTAGCCAAGTGGGGTCATTGACTAGCCAAACTGGAATCCTTTGTTACAGAGGCTACATTTCAGTTCTGGGTGTGGCTGCAGTGTACAAAGAGGGTCAGATGACCTAGAAAGATACAATGGCAGCATCTCCTAAAATTTAGGGAACTGCTATTTTGGGACTTGAAAATGTGTTTGCGTCATTACCTCCGGAATGACAAGGGGAACATTTTCTTACTCTGTCGTGAAGTCAACTGGGCAACCGATTGGGAGATTTTTAGGCGGCAACCCCGAAACGGGAAAATGCTTATAAATGTGCTAAGTGGCACCTTCTGGTGCACTTTCCTCATGCAACAAGAAGTGGCGCTGATTTTTAAGCTGGGAGAGGCTCATTTTCAGCTTCTGTCACATGTTAAGAGCTATGGAGTGCTTGCTTTCCCTCCTATGTACAGTGCGGTGCCAGGAGTGATGCCCTACACGCTACGCACTGCCCTCTCTCTCCCCTATGGCAGTATGTTATGCCCCACTAGTGGGCTTTTCATTTGACCAATGTACAGTTGTGTGGGTTCATGCGCGATCGCCGAGGCAAGAGCCTCTTGCACAGGTACTAGATTAGCTAGCGGCTAATCCCCCGCAGGTACAGGTGAATTCGGAGAGGTTTCACGCCAAAAATCTCATCCAATTCAAAGGGCAAGTAGCCCTGCAGGTGTGGGAGCTCGAGGACTTGCTACGGATGCGACCGGCACGCGAAACGGAGCCCGAAACAGTAAATTACAGCCTGCTGTGTATTTTTGCAGGTTTAGGGTTTTGGCCCTAAACGGTCCCTAATACCCCCACAAGGTTCGAGGACGCAAGGGGACCGCTGTACAGGTGATCTGGCGCATTTTCGGGGCTGAAAACAGAGAATTCAGCGTGCTGCAGATTCTCGCCAGGTTTTGCAAAGTACCCGTATGGGTCGGGAAAGTCAGTCAATGCGTGGGAATACTGACTGTGAAGGGTCCTAGTACAGTTATGCTGCCGAAATCAGGCCGGAACAGTTGAAATTCAGCCAGTTTGTGCGGGGCAGCTTGTAGGGAACCACAGCGTTTATTCCCTCTTTTAAACAATAAAGAAATACCGAAAGGGGCGCCTAAGTTAGGGGCCAATCTGGTGTCGGTCTACTCATACAAGTGCAATCTAGCAGCCTGTATCCCTCTCCCCTTTGTTGTGTCTTGAAAGTACAGGTAAAGTGGACAACAAATTAAATGGGCGAAAGGAAATAAGGTTTATGTTTAAAGTCTACCGCCCTTTTTGGATTGAACAGGCCGGTTTCAAGGACTCTTCGCCGGCCCACTCTGATGCGTGGATCATGAAATACTAGAACTTCATAAAGGTGTGCAGTCCTTGCTTCTTTGGGCCGCGCCGAAAGCAACACAAAGGGGTCTGTGGCTGCTTCAATGATCCAACAGCGTCTATGGACGTAGGTCCACCTTCATCAAGAATCTCCCAAGGAGAAAATTTCCTGAAACCACTTCCAACACAAAAACATGAACATACCCATTCTATGTAGAGTGACTTGAAAAAGATTGTGCATGCAATGTAGATGAACAAAGAGACGGAGTGCCAAACCGTTCATCAAACATACGCAAAAATTGGAATCGAAACTTGTCTTTTTGATCTAAATCTATCAACTGTGGCAAATCACAATGGAAATGCCGATGTTTGATGGTCAATCTTTTGTGCCCTTTCGGTGATTGTGTCATGCCAAGGAAGAGACATGGAATGTGAATTCCTTGAATGCAAACTTTTCTTCTTTTCAAGTGAGTTCCGCATACATCCGTGCTCATCAATGAGTGAATCATGTGCATCGTACAATATGGCATGCTTGTGGAAAGGGAACACATAAAGACGGTGACGAAAATACAAGAAATCGTCACGAATGAAACACTCGAACAATGCGTGCTGGCTAATCATGTGAGAACTACGAGGTTGGGGGGCTGCGGTGTGCGGAGTTTAACTGCTGAAAACTGAAAACGCTATTGCTAGGGATGGTTCTGTCGCCGGGAATTTGCAAAACGCTAATGTAGATCTGCAATTGCAAAAACGCTAGGCTGATCTGTGATCTGCAAAAACGCTAGGGCTGACCTACTGTCTGCAAAACGTCAGGGCTGATCTAATGAAAAACGCTAGGCCGGTCCTGAGCCAAAACGTTGGTCTTGCTGAGAAGGTGCACTGTGAGTGGTTGGACTCCTGCAGCCTCTTCTGCCAGAAAGTGCTAGCGCTAGCTTTCTTATATATTAACTTGCCAAAGTTGCCCTACCCAGTTTCTCAACAAAGTCACTTAATAATAATAAGTGAAAAATGGCTAAAATAGGAAAATGGGTTCTCTGCACTGTAAATGCTCCTGATGGGTACAGCTTGTAATCTGATGATCATGATGTGTGCAACCAGAGGAAACGCAACTACTCCAAGTGTCTGGACATGCACAACCTACGAACATTCTCACAAAGGTGCCAGAATACTTTCTAAGCTGAACTGAACCCTAGTCATGAAGTAGCTTGTCCACATGCACATAGCGTCAGATGTGCACGTGACACACAAAGATGCAACTCCCCAAGGGTCGAGTTCTCTCTAAGGCTCTATGTTCAGATGCTCTCCAAAGACTGGCCCTCTAATCGCTCCGTTGGCACCCTTGTGAGCCTGTATGTTGGACCTGCATGCCGAGACACTTTAGAGTAGTTGCATACCTTCTAATTGCACATGACCATAGCCAGTGTGTGCTAGATGTAGGCATTGGGGATTATTCCCATACGATTGCATTAGTACCCAACCTAGATATTTATCTGCATGTGAAGCACCTCTTATAAGTGAGTTTATTAGCTTATTAATAAGTGAAATTTTAGTGGCATTGCCAGACCCGCCTTTATTTCCATGTATTATAAGTGACTACAATACCCCATTAGCCCCAACGCTTTAAGTTTTCAGCCATAACCTCGCCGTTTCGTCCCAAATCCAGCCATCTATACCAACGTTTTCAGTTTTCAGCCCTAGCCTCGTCGTCAAATCGCAGCCCCAACCCAAATCAGCCCTTGCATTTTTAGTTTTTTGCCTTTAGCCTCTGAGATCCAAGCACCAGTAGCAAGATCCCATCGGCATCTAAGCATCTAGGACCATTGTGTCAACACTTGTGCAATCTAAAGCAAATACCTCTCTAGCGATAGAAAGGGGAGGGGTTTGGGACCCCACTAGTGTTAGTCTTCTTTCTCTCTCTCTTTCACTCACAAAAACTTCCCTCACAATACCATACTCTTCTCCCTCTAGTCTTTGTACATCTCTTATGAAGTAGAAGGAACTCTCTCATTCAGTAAATTGGAACCTTGAGCATGCACTGAGCACTCATCCTGAGCATTCACCATCAATCACTTCCGCTACACATTACAATTTTGAAACATAGTGCAAAAACCCTAATTTGCTTCTGAAAACCCTTCTTATATTTTAAATTGTCGGAATCAAAATCCGTTCACGTAAATACACAGGGGCTCGTTGAGAGGCACGACTTTGTCTTCTTACCTCGTATCAAAATTCTCATTAGTTGAAGAGATTTTTAGAGACCTCTACCACACACAAAAGTGCCAAAAAGCATGTTTTTCAGAGCTTTCAAGGGCAAAAACGAATTCATGTTTCTTTGTCTCCTCCTTTTGTTGTCATTTGTTCTTCATCCGCCTCCACAACTTGCCGTTGTAAGTTCACGGAGGACCGGTTTGCTTGTCAGAACAGCAAACAATTGATTCTCTGATACCATTGTAACCGACATGGGGCAGCACGTGCCAACTGAAAGAACAAAAAGTTCCACTCCGAGATGCCTTGGCCCCAAAACCCTGGCACCCCTTCCGGTGTTTCTTTTATACTGCTTGACAAAAGATGTAACCGCAAAGAGCTCTAACTTTGCTTCTTCACACGCAAGAATGCCAGAGAGAGCCCCCAAGGCTTGTATTTAAAGGCCCTTGGCCCCAAAAGCAACAAATATGAAAAGCTAGATCCCCAAAAGCATCACTTCTTGAAAGTTGACACCCATGAGGCTGTTTCCTTGTTTTTCGAGTCGTCCGTATAGTTCGTGTTTAACGCGACATCCATACAGTTGCACGTCAGCATCTTTTTATGGTTCACTTTTGGTCCAACCACTTCAGGAACTTTAGAACAGGCCTCCTTCAATGAAGTTGCCACGTCAACACTTTTGTCTCACTCAATCTCCACATAAGTGCCACCATGTGTTATCCATCAATACAGCTCTCCTTAATAGATCTAAGACGGCTTGAAAGCGTGAAGTAGATTACGTAGCCATACATTGGCATCAATGACTGCTTTGGAAACAAGATTAACATGGGCACAACCACGCACATAGCATAGGAAGAGAAGTTGTCCACAAATTCCAAAACTGGACCATCCATTACAATACTGAGAGCACATTTAACTAGTCACAAATGAAGTTGTTCAACCTGCAATCTCGTTTTCACAACCCAAAGGGCATTAGTGGCAATGTTGGTGGCACCTCCAGCTCCAGCTGCAGCCAAAATGTTGGCACCTAGCGACACCTTCTTCATTTTCACCTGATTACCATGTTCTGTACACCAAAAAGATGTTTTGAAGTCATGAACAGCAGTTAGTTAAAGAACAGATTTCTAGCAGCTCTCCCTCTTTTCTATAAGGAGAGAGACATCAGTAATAAGGAGTCACAGCATCAGTAATAAGGAATCAAAGCTAATATACTTCTTTCTATATTAGCAAAAAATTTCCTGAAATAACTTAGCGGGATAGGAGTCAATCTCTCTAGCTCTTTGCAAAAAGAAGCAACTAAACTATCTTTAGAGTACATGGACACTTTATAAACTGAAATCCACACCAAACTGAAAGTTTCTAGTCAGCACAATATCACCTCATTACAACAGCTCTAAAATGACTGCTAACGAGTACTTTTAAGAGCAACTATAGACACAAAATGTAGTTGTTTATCCAAGAAGACACAAGTATTTCATCCGTAAAGGCATGTACATAGCTACTTACGATCAATAAAAACATGCTCCGTCTCCAACCGACTTTTTAAGTGGCCGTATACTGTGAAATAGACCTGCAATAAAGTGAAAAATAGATCTAATTAGAATTCCAATTTGCAACAAAATCAAGAGAAACAGCCTCCCAAAACTGGAATAACAAAGAACGAAGCATAACTCCAGCTTAAATATGCCTATCACCAAGTTGGCAGCTCACTACATATGTATCAAAGAATAAAGACACTGCAATGAAAGGCATTTTGAACCAAACATAGGAAGTCCTTGGATAGTCATTTTTTTTCATTCCACTAAAGGAAGTGGTAAGTTTCTTCCTGCAAAAAGTACAATCGTAACAAACCGCAGCCCGTCCAGAGAGACATGATTGTAAATTTCTGGGCAGGATCAAAAATCACTAATAACTGTCTATTCACATTCTTAAAACATCAAAATCTGCTGTTTTTACCAGATTCAGCATGTGTAGCTGTTGCCAGTCATAAAAATGCACTGGTGCTGATCCCAAAATGTTTTTCAAAAATTCCGTATATGTAAGCTATCTTCCAGTCATGCCTGGAACACTTGGGATAATGAAGTTCCACACATATACACCATGCACTCGCACACGCACACGCACACAAAAGAATACAGCAGTCTGTGTACCAAATCTCTGTCATGGCTCCAGATATGCGAGGACTCAACCTCAGTGAACCCTAGAACTAAAAAAGTATTAAATAGAAAGAAACTACAGAAAAACAATTTTTGGAGCATATGTAGAATGTAAGCATACACATACACTACTTTTTGCATGAAGATTGAAGATGCGCGATGGGCATTGCATGTGTTGTGTCATGGGGACATATAGTACAAACTTAAAGCCCGTGAGAGTCTAAGATAGCTTAGGGGATCTTTATTTGGCATTATTGTGAGCCTGTTTGTAAGATTTGCACACCCAAATGAAACAGGCCACCAACATCCAACAACGAAACCAGAACTTGGGAGCTTGACACCTCTCTTGCCAGTCCTTGCCAAACTGCTACTGTATCTCCCAGGGACTGATCACTAGCAATAAGGGCTTTTTGGAGATATTTTTCTCATTTGCCGTCTGTTTTCGTCATTGTTTTGCCCACCTGTACTGCTGGCAGTGTCATAGTGCATGCCTCTTGGTGGCCCCAAGAGGCGACCAAACTGTAAGAGAGGCAAGGGAGAACCGCTCTGTGTGTGTGTGTGTGTGTGTGTGTGAAGGGGCTGTATTCTGTGTGTGTGTGTGTGTGAAGGGGCTGTATTCTGTGTACATAAGAAACCTCTAGAGATGCTCAATGCCTATTGCCTAGAGGAAGTACAAAAGTGTGGTAACAATGTGCATGCTATGTAAACCTCAAGGTGGTTTGTGCGATGAATGCCACGTGATGTGGGCATGATCCCAACTGAAAAAAACTGACGACCTCTGTGCTAATTTTCACCTGCACGAGTGCTTACAAGAAGAAAAACAAACAATTTCAACAATTAGTCATTAAAAATTAGACTACATCAAGGTAATCCGACTTGAACAAATCCATAGGTGTGCACGTGGTCCTTCTTGCAGCCAAGCCGGCTCAGATACCATAAAACAAAGACGCGGAGAGGATTTCTCGATTATACGGGCCACCTATAGACACGCGTCAACAAACGAACCACCCAACCGTAGCCACCATTCAGTAGCACCCCCGTGTTGGGGCAGCGTCCAAGGACGTAGGCGTGCACCTGTAAGACCGAGCGTCCCATACCACCCGGCCTCACCTCCTCGAGGTGACCTCGCACACCCCTAGCCTCACAAGCTGATCACTGACACTTTGCCAGTGATTAGCACACTCCTAGCCTCACGAGCTGATCACTGGCACTCTGCCAGTGGGGGTCAATAACTACAAATGAGGCCTTGGCCTCCCTTTTATGATAGTGGCCGGCCACACTGGCCGGGTTCACACTACATCCGCCCAGACACCAGACGCCCATACTGACAATGTCTTAGCCAGGTCCCCTCTCCTGTAAGCGAGACATAGCTCTCTCTCTCTCTCTCTCTCTCTCTCTCTCTCTCTCTCTCTCTCTCTCTCTCTCTCTCTCTCTCTCTCTCTCTCTCTCTCTCTCTCTCTCAAATAAAGGACTATATTCTGTGTACATGAGACCTCGAGAGATACTCAATGGTCTATCACCCAAAAGAAGTACAAAAGAAGAGTGACAATGCGTAGGCTTTGTAAACATCAAGGTGGTTTGTACGATGAATGTAAAATAAACCACCCTTAGGGTGCATAATTCCATGTGATGTGAACCTGATCCCGACGGAGGAGAACTGTCAACCGCGCCCATGTGTGAAGGAGGACGCATCAACCCTCCCTATAGGAGCCGGCTAAAGAATCCCACTGACTGCGAAAAGTATGCAGCAGCTCTCTCCAAATGGCTGTTAAAATGGTGGATGTAGGGGAGGATTGTGAGCCCAGAGTATGGGCACATCTTTCACTTGGTCCAAAGGGTGATGCTAGATATTGTGGTCAAAATTGTCTCGCTGGCAAAAACCCAACTGGTGACCTACATCTAAGATCATTTGTAGAGTGCCCCGTCTATAACCTAAGGGAGTAAGCAAGAAGACTGGATTTGTAGGCAATCCCTGAAAAAAGGTGTGACCCCGGAAATTGCAAAGGCCATGCAACTGCTCCCCACGTCACCAATCCAGGCAAGTGACATCATCTAATAAATTACTAAACGGTGCATTGTTATTGACACAAATTGCTGACGTGTCAAAGCCTTGAAGAATGGAGCCAACTTGCAGATCCTGGCCGAGGGGCCTAAACCCTAAGAAGAACAAGTAACAGAAGAAGAAGTCCTACCAACTTATGGGTACCCCGTCCGATGGGGCCCCAAGTGACATAAAGGATTAACATAAAGCAGGACCCACGCACACACAAAAAGAACTACGTAGTAGCTCATAACGTGGCAGCTGTACAAAAATTCCGAAAATTGCGCTGACGTGACGACGTGGCAAGCTGTACGGATTTCCACGTTTTGCGCTGACTGCTATACGGAATTCCGTGATTTACGCTGGCAACTTTTTGGCATTGCTTTTAAACCAGAAGCTTTTGAGTTTGAAGGCTTTTCATGTAAAAATGCTTTTGGGGCCTAGGGCCTTTAAATATGAGGCTAGGACTCATTCTTTAGCATGCTCCCTGGAGAAGGTGCAGAGACTGGAGTACTGGCTTGTGCTGTGTTGATACAATATAAAGAAACACCGAAAGGGGCGCCAAGGTTTGGGGCCAATACTCTCTGGGGTAGAATTCCGCCACTCCGTGTCGCCTCTCTCAATTCGGTTGTTATTGAAGTGCTAAAAGTTTGTTCAGCCTATTCTTTCTATTGGCACGTGGTGCCCGCCTTGTGATAGTGGTATCAGAGCATCAAGCGTGTGCTTTTCTGAAAGCACACCGGTCCTACAAAAGAGCAGACAGAGCTCTTGGAATTTTTACTTGAAGAATCTTCGTGCTCCGGACCCGGACCTATTAGCGACTCCCACCCTTACTTCATCGCGCATCGAGCGCGCTCCCGTCTTCACCGCTCATGTTTTACAAGGCATAAGCCATAAAGATCACTTGCAAAAGAAGGATCCAAGATTTGTTTCGAGTCACTGTTTTTTTCAAAAGCAGTGCCATGCAAATGTTGATGTCTATAGCTACCAAGCAACACACTCCAAGGACTTGGCAAGCTTTCAAGAAAATCTTTGCCCGAAGTTATATGGTTTGTGACAAAGTGGGGTATCCTGAAATGCTTGCCATGGAAACTGTCACCAGCGTGTGACTACTATCTATCCTTTTTGTTGATTTCTTTCTTATTATCTATTTACTTTTTTGGAAACACCCCTCGGGAAATCTAACTGCCCTGCATTGCATAGCTTGTGTCGAACTGTCCAGAGGGAGTCCAGGCCTGAGGGCAAGAGAGCACTAAGGTTGGACAAAGACTATGGTTAGCCAAAGTGGGGTCATTGACTAGCCAAAGTGGAATCCTTCGCTACAGAGGCTACATTTCAGTTCTGGATGTGGCCGCAGTGTACAAAGAGGGTCGGATGACCTAGAAAGATACAATGGCAGCATCTCCTAAAATTTAGGGAACTGCTACTTTGGGACTTGAAAATGTCTTCGCGTCATTACGTGCAGTTTGACATGGGGATCATTTTGTTACTCTGTGGCCAAGTCAACAGAGGCTGCAGGTGAGATATTTTTAGACCCAAGGGTCTAAAGCGGGAAAATGCACAAATGAGTGACACTTGGCACTCTGAGGCCAGTTTACTACTTATAGAGAAGGCAAAAACGTGATTTATAGCTGGGAAGCTCATTTTGCAAGTCTCTGTCACAGGTTAAGAGCTATGGAGTGCTTGCTTTCCCTCTTATGCACAGTGCAGTGCCAGGAGTGATGCCCTGCACGCTACGCACTACCCTCTCTCTCCTCTATGGCAGTATGTTATGCCCCACTAGTGGGCTCTTCGTTTGACCAATGTACAGTTGTGTGGGTTCATGCGCGACTGCCGAGGCAAGAGCCTCTTGCACAGGTACTGGATTAGCTAGCGGCTAATCCCCCCACAGGTACAGGTGAATTCGGAGAGGTTTTACGCCTGAAATCTCGTCCAATTCAAAGGGCAAGTAGCCCTAGAGGTGCGGGAGCTCGAGGACTTGCTATGGATGCGACCAGCACGCGAAACGGAGCCCGAAACAGTAAATTACAGCCTGCTGTGTATTTTTGCAGGTTTAGGGTTTTGGCCCTAAACGGACCCTAATACCCCCAGGATGTTCGGGGACACAAGGGGACCGCTGTACAGGCAATCTGGTGCATTTTCGGGGCTGAAAACAGAGAATTCAGTGTGCTGCAGATTCTCGCCAGGTTTTGCAAAGTGCCTGTATGCATCGGGAAAGTCAGTCAATGCGTGGGAATACTGACTGTGAGGGGTCCTAGTACAGTTATGCTGCCGAAATCGGGCCGAAACAGTTGAAATTCAGCCGAGTTTGTGCGGGGCAGCTTGTAGGGATCCACAGCGTTTATTCCCTCTTTTGAACAATAAAGAAATACCGAAAGGGGCGCCTAAGTTAGGGGCCAATCTGGTGTCGGTCTACTCATACAGGTGCAATCTAGCAGCCTGTATCCCTCTCCCCTTTTGTTGTGTCTTGAAAGTATAGGTACAATAGACGACTAATAATGGGTGAAAGCTAAATCAAAGGTTTGAAGTAAAGTCTACCACCCTTTTTGGATTGAACAGGCCGGTTTCAGAAACCCTACCAGATTATAACTTGAAATTTCTCGACATCTCCCAGTAGATGTCTCTTCACGAGCACATGACCTTGGAGGTTTAGTGCAATTGCTATCTTGGGACTACCATCGCCGCCAAAGAAACACTGTTTGTCCAAGAGCTGATAGACCATACAGTGCTCGGCTACGACCCTATGGAATGAACCTAACCCTAATTTTTTGGTGTAGGTTTCAGGATGGAAAGTCAGTCGACCTTTCGAGCTCGACTGATGTCGAGATTGCTTTTTAAGTTTGAAATCTGTTTGAGAACTTGTTTGGTGATCCTGATTGGAATTTGTTTGAAATGGATGGTATCTGTTTTGAGCCTGTCTTGGTGCCGATTTGAAATGTTTGACTCTGGTTTTAATACTCCTTTCAATGATTGGTGATTTTACTCCAGGGTGGAGTAGTGAGAAATAATGTTTGAAAATGCTATTCATACTCGTGGCCCGGATCCTTGTGGTTATTTGCAGGGGGAATATTGAATGATTGAAAAGTGTTGTTTTTACTCATGGCCCGGACCCTTGTGGTTATTTACGGGGGGGGGGGGGGGGGGGGGGGGGTATTGTTGTTGTGACTCCCGGCCCGGACCTGGATGGTCATGCGGGAGGAGTATTAGGAAGTCTGAGCAGTGGTTACTCTCATCACCTCCAAAAGACGCAGGCTGCGGTCTAGGGGGCGTTTGGTTGTATAAGGCCTCTATATCTCATGGCCCGGACCTTTTTAGGTAATTTGCGGGAGGAGTGATGAGGGAGTTGTTGAACAGCTCATGGCCCAGACCTAGATGGTTATTTGCGGGGGGGTGTTCATCAGCGGCTTTATGTTTCTATGTCTTGTAGCATGCACATGTGAGCATTTGTGTTGCATTGTGATGTGCCAACCACTGAATATTCCTAATTGGATGAGATTGCCTGGGTATGTAATTTTAGTGCATCAAGACACCCATGGAAGATCAATGCGGTCTGGGTGTGATGGCTAATTTTTCTACGCCGGAATATCAGGACTTCCGATCTGGACGAAAGGAGAAGCCAACTCCTTGATCAAAAGAGCCGAAAGGAGAAGCTAACTCCTTAACAAAAAGAGCAAACTGATTGTCCCTCGGAAAATTTTTGAGCTAACTTGAGTTGTTTTGCAGATATGCTGTAATCGCGGATGATTACTTTCTTTCAAGAAGGGGGGATGTCACAAACTACTGACGTGTCAAAAAGCCCTGAATAATGGAGCCAACTTGCAGATCCTGGCCGAGGGGCCTAAACCCTAAGAAGAACAAGTAACAGAAGAAGAAGTCTACCAACTTATGGGTACCCCGTTCGATGGGGCCCCAAGTGACATAAAGAATTAAAATAAAGCAGGACACACACACACACACACAGAGAATTACGTAGCAACTGGTGGCATGGCAACTATACAAAAATTCCCGAAATTGCGTTGACGTGATGACGTGGCAGGCTGTACGGATTTCCACGTTTTGCGCTGACTGCTGTACGGAATTCCGCGATTTACGCTGGCAGCTTTTTGGCATTGCTTTTGGACCAGAAGCTTTTGAGTTTGAAGGCTTTTCATGTAAAACTGCTTTTGGGGCCTAGGGCCTTTTAATATGAGGCTAGGGCTCATTCTTTAGCATGCTTCCCGAAGAAAATGCAAAGATTGGAGTACTGGCTTGTACTATGGTGATGCAATATAAAGAAATACCGAAAGGGGCGCCAAGGTTTGGGTCAACACTCCGTTTCGCGTGTCGTCTCTCTCTCTCTCTCTCTCTCTCTCTCTCTCTCTCTCTCTCTCTCTCTCTCTCTCTCTCTCTCTCTCTCTCTCTCTCTCTCTCTCTCTCTCAGTTCAGTTGTTATTGAAGTACTAAAAGTCTGTTCAGTCTATTCTTTTCTATTGGCACGTGGTGCCCGCCTTGTGACAGATATATCTACTAGTACTTCTCAGAGAGCTTGAATGCCCACTCTAATCAACAAACAACAAGCTGCCATCCACACTGGCTACACATAAGGACAACCCAAAAGCAGTGCCTCAAAGACTCACGCTCTAAAGTACATCTCCAACAAGTCAGGTCATGATCGGTGATTGCCTATTGAGTACCAACAAGCAACCTTGCATGTGCTATCATCCACATGAAAAAAAATATCATGCAATTGATCCAGATGGTCCAGATGCATGACCAAAATATCTCTCTCTCTCTCTCTCTCTCTCTCTCTCTCTCTCTCTCTCTCTCTCTCTCTCTCTCTCTCTCTCTCTATATATATATATATATATATATATATATATATATATATATATATATATATATATATATATATATATATATATATATATATATATATAAAGAACAGTTACTATATACTGAGTACAAAGAGACTTCTAGAGATGCTCAAGAGAGCCTGTCTTCTACAAACTGTGGATGATCACTGACAAGGTTGTATGTACATCAAGGTGGGAAGAATGATGAATAAACCACCATGGAGGGACGTAATGCCACGTGATCGTGCCTCAATCAATACTAAAAATAATTGTAGTACACGCCCATAGTCGAAGAAACTGATGTCGTCTCCTCTCTGTTGCCTTAGAGAGGCCAGCTGATGAAGAATCCCATTGGCTGCGCAAGGTATGCAAAAGCTCAGACCAAACTGCATCCAAAGTAGTGGTCACATGGGAAGGACGACCACTTAGAACCTGAGCTCAGCGAGCCTTCCATATAATCCACAATACTATGCTGCATATCGTAGCAAATAGAATATCACGAGGCTGTATGTCAAACTCATGTACTAAAGAAGGCACCATGTTCAGTGTGCCCCATCTATATCCCAAGGCTGTTAGCAAAAATACTCTCTCTCTTGTTGGGTTAAAGGCCTAAATAACCCCCTTTTTGTACATTTTTTAAAGGTCACTTATAATAAAAGTGGGAAAACCCAAAACTCACTTATTGAGTTTAGTGAGTTTTCCCCAAAAACGTGAGCCCTCTCTCTCTCCCTCTTCTTCTGCTAGCGCTTCCTCTCCTGCTACTCTTCGCCTCCCCTCTCTGCACACACACTGCACTTCCTCGCGTGCTCTTTCACTTGCATACACCGCCGCGCGCTCATCAACTGGTATCAGAGCCCGATTAGGGTTTGTCCCCAAACCTGCAAACGCTGAATTTCAACCAAGAAGGTCAACTTTATCGCGAGATTTTGCAATTTCGTCGCCAAAGGACTCATCCCCGGACACTAGAGAGCTCCCGGCAACCCAAATTGACCTAAAACAGGCTGAAATTAGGTCAAAAACAGGAAATTACAGGTTATGACAACGAAAATACAAGTTTTGCAAATGATGTATTAAGGTGTGGGAATACTTTTGCTAAGTCTCCGCTACCCGAAAACCCTGAAGCCGAAAAACAAGCCCTAGGACAGATGTTTTAAGCAAATTTCAGATTTACGCAGGTTTTTGCAAGTGTTTTTATGGTGCGATTACATTCGGGAAAGTGCAAATTGATGCAATCTACACACATTTGACAAATTTTGTCGATGTATGACCATTTGTGGCTCAATTTCATGCAATTTTGATGCTACAAATTGGGGCTTTTGCGCTTACATGCTTCTAAAGGCTGTGTATTAGCCTTATGTATGTCTTCTGAGGCTAAAAACAACTAAATTCGTTGTTTTCGAGCACAAATTCGCTCGCTGAAATTTCCAGCGCATAAATTTCAAAAATTAAATTTTGTACCCAAATCGTCCTATTTTGCCCCAAATTGCTCCTGTGACCATTTGGAGCTCTAGTGCACATGTCTGTGAGGCTATACTCCGATTTTTGCGCATTTTGCCCAAAAATTCAGCGTATTATCCCTCTTATTTCGTGCAACTATGGCCTCATCTTCTTCGGATGTGAAGAACCTCTTCGAGATTAGGAGGGTTTGATGGTACAGGTTTTGATCTTTGGAAAGACAGGATTCAGGGAATCCTATTTCTTAAGGATTGCGAAGGGGCACTTGAACAGGTGAAGCCACAAAATATGACAGATGAAGCATGGGTTAGCATGAACAGGAAAGCCGTTACATACATTAAAATGGCCATGACAGATGAGACCGTCATTGATGTGAAAGGTCTCACGACTGCTTTTGATGTGTGGGAGAAGTTAAAGAGAATGTATGAAAATACAACACCTGTCAACCAGGTGCACTTGATGTGAAAACTTGTTGGCATGCAACTAGATGAGTCCAAGAGCGCGGCAGAGCACTTGTCATTGTTCGCAAGTACTTTGTCGCAGTTACACGATTCTGGCTTGCCCCCTTTTGATGATAAGCTGAAAGCT
Source organism: Adiantum capillus-veneris (assembly GCF_014529385.1). NCBI lineage: Eukaryota > Viridiplantae > Streptophyta > Polypodiopsida > Polypodiales > Pteridaceae > Adiantum > Adiantum capillus-veneris. Next base: position 60,511,029 of record NC_140942.1, on the reverse strand, counting down.
ATCTTCTTGCTTATGACCTTACCTGAGTCATGGGAAACTTTGGTGGTTTCATTGTCCAATAACCCCAATTTGACTTTTGATGGTGTTAGAGGTTCTATCTTGAATGAAGAAATCAGGAGGAAAGCAAGTGGTGAGGGAGGCAGCTCTGCCAACATGGTTAGAGGCAGGACAGAAAAGAAGAATGCTTATGCACAAAGGAGTAAGAGTAAGAGTAAAGAAAGGAGAAATGCAAGCAAAGGCAAGGGTGATGTGACTTGCTATCAATGTGGAAGGAAAGGTCACAAGAAACCCGATTGCAGGTACTATAAAGCTGAGTTAGAAAGAAAAAAGAAAGGCGGAGACAAAAAGAAAGAGAAGAAGGAAGTCAAGGCAGACGCACAGGATAGCTCAAAGGACAAAGAGAAGGCCAATGTGGCTTCTAGTGTCGTGATTGAGGAGCTGTCAGATGTAGAGAACATCTTGTGTGCCACTTTGTCAGATGATGATGCTTATGACTTTGATGCCTCTCTAAATGTTCATTCACAGGACATGCAGATCACCAAGAGTGATCTTATTGATGCTTTGTTGACTGTCAATGATGCATTGTCCCAGACTTGGATTGTTGATTCCGGTGCTTCATTTCATGTGACTCCTTTTTCTCTACTTTTGATGCAGGCAAGCGTGGCCATGTATACCTTGGAAACAATCATGCATGTTCCATTGAGGGTATTGGCACTGTGCATCTCTCCATAGATGGCACAAATGAGCTTGTCTTGCGTGATGTTCGATATGTGCCGGGAATCAAGAAGAGTCTGCTTTCTGTTGGTCAGATGGATATGCATGGTTACAGCATCTTGTTTGAGAGAGGGTCATGGAAAATGACCAAAGGCTCAAGGCTGATTGTAAAGGGCACAAAGAAAGGGACACTTTACTACATGCATGGAAAGGCCATGTTGGGCAAGTTTACTGCATTGGCTGAAATTAACTCTCACATGGAGTTGTGGCACAAGAGGCTTGGCCATATGAGCCAAAAGGGCCTTTCTAAGCTTCGAACTTTGAACAAGCTTGATGCTAAAGGCACAAAGCTTGATTTTTGTAATGAATGTCAATATGGCAAGCAAGTAAAGTGTTCTTATTACTCTGGTGTCTCTCGTAAATCTTGTGTGCTTGATCTTGTACATTCTAATGTATGTAGCATGCCTACTAAGTCTATGGGTGGTGCATGTTATTTTGTCTCCTTTGTTGATGATCATTCTAGGAAAATTTGGGTTTATTTGCTTAAGTCTAAGGATGAAGCCTTTGCTGCGTTTAAGAGATTTCATGCATTTGTGACCACCCAAACAGGTAGAAAGCTAAAATGCTTGCGTACAGACAATGGGGGGGAGTACACAAGTTCTGAATTTTAACAAGTTTTATGAAAATTTGGGCATTAAGAGGGAGCTTATTGTGCCATACAGCCCCTCTTCTAATGGTGTGGCTGAAAGATTTAATAGGACACTTTGTGAGAGGGTGAGATGCATGCTATCCACAGCTAATCTCTCTCATGGATTTTGGGGAGAAGCTTTGAAAACTGCAGTGCATATATGCAATCGATCCCCTCACATGTCTTTGAAAGGTGACATCCCTGAAGAGGTTTGGTCTGGCAAGCCTGCTTCATATGATCACTTACGCATTTTTGGTTGTGAAGCTTTTGTGCATGTAGACTTGAGTTGAGGAGTAAACTAGATGCGAAGTCCATTAAAGGCCTCTTCATGGGATATGGTGAAGAAGGCTTTCCATTACATTGGTATCAAAGCTATTGGTTTCTCTTTTCTTACTTAAGAATAGAGGTCATTAAGTTTTCCATGAAAGTTTGAACCTATTCATTGCAAGAGGGTAAGTGGGACAGGGATCTATTATCTTGGTTGAAAAGGACTTAGTTCAAGGTACACCGTTGGGAACTATAGACTTAATAATTGAGTCTTTCGGGGTTTGCCTTTGGCTTAACCATTATTGAGCTACTAGCAAGCTCAACAGGAACCATAATCAACCGGGCAATGTTAGACTCTCTCCACTACTCTTTGCAACCACTGCTGTGGCTACTTGAGAGCTAATTTTCAAAGGTAAAGAAGAGTAGAAACTAAGGTTTTTGAGGGTACCAAAGCGCAAAGTAGCATACAAATAAGTTTAATTATCATGGCCGATAATAATCAAGATAATATAATGAATATTGGCAACTTTGATTTTGCACATGAAGGTGCTATCGATGATGCCCCAATGTTTGTGAACTATCTTGTTACTAGGCTGCAACAAGCTATGGGAAACCCTGCCATGCAAGCCAAAGTGTGGTGTTTGAGCCAGATAATGTTGGACAGCAAATTGAGGCTCCTAAAGGGCATTTGCAGCCAAGAAACAATGCTGAAAATGGTGCTGAAAATGATGTACAGCAGCCCATTGTTGATGATTTTGTAGTGCCACCTGATGTAAACCCATTGCCGGATAATGTGGATCATTGGGTGAGGCGCTCTACTCGTCAAAGACGGCATGTGAGTCGATATGACCCCTCTTTGCATTACATTATGTTGACAGATGAGGGAGAGCCTCTTACGTATAAAGAGGCAAAGACATGTGAGCACAGCGACAAGTGGGAGCTTGCTATGCAGGAAGAGATTAAAGCTTTGCATGCTAATCATACTTGGGATTTGGTTGAATTGCCCAAAGGAAGGAAGGCTATTCCTAACAAATGGGTGTATAAAATCAAAACTGTTGATGCAAAACCCAAGTATAAGGCAAGGCTTGTGGCAAAGGGATATGTTCAAACCAAGGGCATAGACTTTCAGGAAGTGTTCTCTCCTGTTGTGAAGATGACCACTTTGCGTGTATTGTTTGCCATTGTGGCTGCTCTTGATTTGGAAATGGACCAAATGGATGTACATACCGCTTTCTTGCATGGTGATGTGGAAGAAGAGCTTTACATGAAGCAACCCGAGGGTTTTGTCATCCTTGGCAAGGAACATTTGGTATGTATGCTCGATAGAAGCTCGTATGGGCTGAAACAATCATGTAGACAGTGGTACAAGAAGTTTGATCCCTTCATGCTTAAACATGGTTACAAAAGAAGCCATGCAGACCATTGTTTGTATACCAAACGTGATGAGGATGGCAACCCTATCATTCTTGTGCTCTATGTAGACGATATGTTGATAGCTGCAAAGAAAAGAAGCACTGTTGATGCTCTTAAAGGGCAGCTGAAATCTGCGTTTTTTATGAAAGACCTTGGGGTAGCTGAACATATACTTGGAGTGCGTATTGCACAGCAAAGAGACAAACACAGCAAAGAGACAAGCGCCTATTGTATTTGTCGCAAGAAAAGTACATTGAAAAGGTGCTGGACAGATTTAACATGGCTGAAGCAAAGCCTCTTGGTGTGCCATTACAACCATATGTTAAAATTTCCAAGGATGGTTGTCCCAAGTCAAAGGAAGAAGCCAATGACATGCAAAGTGCCTTATGCTTCAGCTTGTGGTTCACTTATGTATGCTATGGTTGCTACTAGGCCTGACATAGCCCATGCAGTGGGAGTTGTTAGCCGGTTTATGGCTAATCTAGCCAGGTTACATTGGGATGCAGTGAAGTCCATTATGAGGTACTTGAAAGGGACTAAAAACAAATGCCTCTGCTATGGTAAAGGACCAATGGAGTTGAAGGGATTTTGTGACTCTGACATGGCTGGTGATGTGGATACACGAAAATCCACAAGTGGCTATGTATTTACTCTCTCTCTCTCTCTCTCTCTCTCTCTCTCTCTCTCTCTCTCTCTCTCTCTCTCTCTCTCTCTCTCTCTATGTATGTATGTATGTATGTCACGTGACACATCCAACCCTATGTGTCCGTGAACAAGCTACTTGATAACAAGGGTTCCGTCAGTCCAGTCAATCTAGATTAGAAATGTTCTGACACTTTGTGAGTCTGTTTGCAGACCGTGCATGACCAAGCACTTAGTGTAGATGCATATCCTCTAGTTGCACACAGCATGATCATTAGAATCCATCAGAATCCTTCAGGGGAATTTTTCAACGCATTTAGCCTATTTTACCTATTTTTAACATTTTTCACTTATTACTTTAAGTGACTTTTGTTGGAAAGTAGGTAGGGCAAATGGGGTAAGATAATATATAAGCAAACCAAGCTCAGCACTATTTGGCAGATGAGCAAGGAGAACGCAGGCTTTGGCAACAGGTTTCCCTCTCTCTTAGCAAGACTCCCACTTGGGCGATTTTCCCCTCAAGCAAGTCCTAGTGTTTTTTATCATCATCGCCTAGCCTCCCTCAACTTGGCGTTTTCAACAGATCATCACCGCAGAGCCATCACAAGACCTAGCGTTTTCAGCAAAACGCCCATCGCCAAGCCTCATCCAACCTAGCGTTTTTCATCCATGCATTGCCCGTTGTAGATTTCAGCATTTGGCGATTTTCAGCAGGTTGTTTTCAGCCCCTTTCCATAGCCATTTCAGCCCCACAGTAGCAGCAGATTTTCAGCCATAAAGACCAGCAAAATCAGCGTTTTCCACAACGTTTTCAACAATCGCAGAATTCAACCAGCAACGTTTTTTGGACAGCAGATAAAGATCATCAGATTTCAGCCACAACGTCGGTCTCGTCACCCCCATCGTCGACATCGACCTAGTCTAGACTTGCATCAGTTTCATGCACACTTTGTACCAGTTTGTGCAATCAATCGTAGACCACTCTCGCCAACGAGAGTGGGGCCTTCGGAGGAGGGTTTTACAACGTCTTTGGTGTCGTATTTCTCTTCTCTCTCTATCTCTCAGTCTCATACACTTGCACGCACAGTGTCCACTCACTTTGTTCGTGATCATTGCACTCTCTCATTAAAGACGGAAGGCTCTCTCTTCAATAAGAACAAAAAGGAACCTTGAGCACATTATGGAGCACTCATCTTGAGAAAGAACAACATTCATTCCGCTGCACCTTACAATGGTATCATAGCTTTGGCACTGTTCTGTATCACTCAAGGAAAGAACCACAAGAATCACAAGAATTTTTTTGCTTGTTGCGGTCGCACGAACCCAAGTTCGCTTGGGCGTGTCGATTCCTAATCGTGTTTTTGAAGAGTGATAGGAATCCCAAGAAAGAAGGGCTTGTCCAGCCTCCCCTTGTGCCTCTTTTCACTCATTGAGAGCGGACCGTGCACTTAGCGGCCAATCGACGTGAGGTGGGAAAAAGCAACCTTGGTGTGAGCGCAAGGCCGCCAAGGGGTGGGCCCGCGGAAAAGAATAGAACTCGAGTGAAGAGAAGATCCTTCTCAAACACAAATTGCAAGCGAAAGAAAAACCTCAAGACCCTCAAGAACCCAAGTTCCTCGTAAACTTAAGAACCAAAGATCAAAGTGCATGGTCATCACCAGAAGCGGAATGGATACTTCGCATACAAGTGATGAGCATGAGAGAGGCGACGAAGAATTTTCCCCACTAAGAGATTTTTCCGACCCTCCCCCTTCGCCATCTACACCACAAATTGTACCAAATCCTATGGAGGCGATGGTCAAGACGATGATGGACATGATGGCCAAACAAGAAGCGACTCGCATTGCCTTGGAACGCGAGCGCGATGAATGAAAAGAAAGAAAAGCACAAAGAAAGGAGGAAGCTGAAGCAAGACGAGCGGCTTGGGAGGCCGATCAGGAGGCTCAAAGAGCAACCTTGGAGGCCGAGCGTGAGGCTCAAAGAGAACTCCGCACTCAAGAATTGGCTCGACAAGTTCTTGCCTCGAAGTCTGAACCAGTCAAAGAAGTTGGTAGTTCCTCAAGTGGCGCAAGCCATGATGCAGACTCCAACAATCTAGTCACAGAGAAGCCGACTTTCAGTAGGTATGATGGTAAGATGGATGCTATGGTTATTCATTCTTGATTGCATCAATTTAATGCTTATTTTGCGACAACTAAGAAGACAGGGAATAGCAAGGTTTTGACGGCAGCTATGTACCTTGCCAGTGATGCCATCAATTGGTACCACGCATGTCAAGAGGCACAGTTAGCCGCGCACCTAGAGGAAGCCGACGAACTCACGCCCCATTCCTTCAATTGGGCTAATTTCCAAGACAAGCTCAAGGAGCGGTTTATGCCACCTCAGTACCTCGCACGATTGAAGGACGATATACGCGCTCTCAAGCAAAATGGTATGCTGGTTATGTCTTTCTCTAATCGTGTTTTGCAGCTCGACACTCAATTACGCAAATCGGATGTGGAGCACAAGGAGGCATTCCTTTATGGATTGGACGAGTATATCAAGTATGATGTCGAGGTACTTGATCCAATCAATCTCAACAAGGCAGTAGCGATTGCTCTCGCACACGAGATAAAGCACAAGGGAAAGCCTAAGGAAAACAAGACTTCTCAAGGATTCTGTCACAAAGTGATGACGTGGCGGACAGCAGAAATCCTAATTTCTGCCAGAAACCCTAAAATTCCTGCAAACCCTAATTTTTGGAAATCGCGAAGGCGGAATATTAAAATTTATAAAAAAAAAGAAGACAGGAAAAGCAAAAAGTTGACTCCCTCTGCATCTGGAGATGCGGGCTGGGATCACAACAAAGATTCAGGCAGAGAGTATGGCTCGCCTTGGCCTACTTAGGCAGAGCGGCGAGAGATAGAGCGTCGCCAGTTGATCGGCGATGCAACAAAGATGATGCTCAATTTTGCCAAGGACCCGAAGATGGCAAAATATATGAACCAGACCTCTTTGGAAGAGGTACAGACAGAGTGGCAGAGAACCACAACACCACTCCCGAAACCCGCTCTCAAGAAATCTTCTGCCTCCAAGAAATATACGGAGAAGGAACTAGAGAATGTGGTTGATGCACGGATTGCTCAGCTTTTCGACGTGCAAAAGAAGGACAAAAAGCACGGAAAAAAGCAGAAGAAAGGCACTGACTTCCCGGGATATTTGGGTCGTCGGTCGACATTCGACAAGGCAAAGAAACTGAAGAAGCGCGTCAAGTTTGAAGGCCTACCCAGTTCTTCTTCTTCTTCTTCTTCTTCTGACAGTTCTTCTAGCTCTTCAGACTCGAGCGAAGAAGACAGGAAAAGCAAAAAGCGAAGCAAGAAACAAAGCTTTGGAAAGGGCAAGAAAAAGGCAAAGAAGGCTACATCTCGCCCAGAGACTAACAGTTCTACTGAGGACTCGTCTACAGACAGCTCAGATTCCGATGACGGAAAGTTTTATGCGAACAAGAAGAATTTTTACAAAGCCAACCAGTATGACTTTCTCGAAGATGAAAGCAAGAAAGTCCGAGAGTTTAAGGAAGGTGGCCACTCGCTCAAGTTTGATACTTTTTCAGGATACTCAGATGCTTCGAAGGCTTTGTCTTTTATACAGCAATTGGACATCGCTTTCGCGGGAGGACGCTATTCAGAGCACTCCAAGATCTGGAACCATCTTCGGATGACCAAGAAAGATACAATCAATGCTTATTGTGAAAGATTCTGGAGCTCTTTTCTACCCGCCTCTTCATTCAAGAAGATCTCGTTCAGAGAACAGATTGAGCGGTTTACCTTGGGTCTACCTACAGAGATCCGAGATCACTGCTTGGAACAGAAGTCAGCTTCTATTCAGGAGTTGATGAGTCATGCGAAGAGGGGCTTTGCCATTCACTCTGGCAGTCTGACCTACCCCAGAGATGAGGCCATGACACAACGAGCCGAACAAACTTTTCGGAATGAAAGTAGAAAGAAAAAGAGCAACCCAGAGAAAAAAGGATGCACGACCCAAGCTTACTCCTGAGGAGAGAGCTCACTTCATCAGAGAGGGGAAGTGCTTTGGATGCGGGGAACAGGGACATATCTCCGCGAAGTGCCTAAAAAGGCACAGAAAGAACAGCATGATAAAGACGACGACAGGCCTGAGAGTTCGAGAGCAGCTGAGGAACGTGGCAGAAAAGGCAGATAGAAAAACAGAACTAGTACCACATGGCGTGGGACCTGCATCGAATCTAATGAATGAAAGTACAAACTTTGCCGCTTTTGGGGCAAAGTGAAGGATCAGGAAGCTCTTTTGAAGGAGCCAAGGCCAACTTCTTTTCACTTTGAATTGGCGGCTCGATTTGGAATTACGCCCAATAGACTGATGCCATAGGCGGAGGTAGTTCGACTGGCACCCGGATGGGATGTTGCCATTACACCGAGCATTGGCAAACTTCGTTTGCAATGACAGGGGTGTTCAGGGCACGCGAGTGACGTTCTACTCAGGATCCCTTGGTACCACAAGAACTACGCCGTGGTTGACTACCGGGCCGAGAAAGCGACTTTGATAAATGAAGGGCTTAGAGATTGTACTTGATGAACTTCAGTTTCTTACTCATTCTTTTGGAAGAGAACTGAACGATGGATAAAGGTTGAATATGTTTTGACCTGATCGAAAGAACGCCAAGATTTTTCTCCACACTCATGCCGATTGCTTTTCAGAGGGCCTGAAGATCAAACCATTGATCTGATACCTGGAAGCACGCCACCGAATCGGCCACCTTATCGTGTGAGCCGAGTACAGAATGAAAAGATTATGAACCAAGTGAAAGACCTCTTGGAAAAGGGTCTTGTCCAACCTAGTACTTCACCGTATTGCTCTCCAGTGTTGTTGGTTTTGAAGAAAGACGGATCTTGGAGAATGTGCATCGATTATAGCACTCTCAACGAAATCACCATCAAGAACAGATTTCCGATTCCTAGGATCGATGATATACTTGACAGGTTACAGGGATCCTCGTGCTTTAGCAGGATTGACTTGAAGAGTGGATATCATCAGATCAAGATAGCGCCAAGAGATGTCTACAAGACAGCTTTTCGGACGACTTTTGGGTTATTTGAGTTTTTGGTGATACCTTTTGGCTTAACCAATGCTCTTGCGACATTTAACCGGATGATGGATAGGATTTTTCGAGAGTACAGGCTATTTGTTGGCACTTTCTTTGACGACATCATTGTTTTCTCCAAGAATGAGGCAAAACACAGAGATCATCTGCTTCAAGTCTTTCAGGCATTACGAGATCACACGTTAGTGATTAATGCAAAGAAAAGTGAATTTTTCCTACCAGAGATACACTTTTTGGGACACATTGTGTCAACAGCAGGAGTGCAAATGGACCCGGCCAAGATAGAGACTATCCGTGATTGGCCAGATTTGAGGAATGTCCATGAAGTTAGAAGCTTCTTGGGATTGTGTTCGTACTACAGGCGGTTCATACAAAAGTTTGCAGAGGTTGCTTCCCCTTTGCATACCTTGACACAAAAAGGAGTACCTTTTTCGTGGGGACCCACAGAGGTGACTGCCTTTCAGATACTGAAAGAGAAATTGACTACGGGACCTATTTTGACTTTGTTGGACTTGCAGAAGTCATTTGAAGTATATTGTGATGCTTGTGGTTGTAGTCTGGGTGCGGTCTTGATGCAAGAAGGCCATGTCATAGCTTACGAGAGCCGTTTGTTCTCTAGGCCGGAGATGAAAGCACAGATTTATGAGAAAGAGCTTTTGGCGGTTATCCATGCTCTTACTCAGTGGCGGCATTACCTACTCGGAGCAGATTTTACTGTCTTTACAGACCATCAGAGTTTGCGCTACTTCTTGTCACACAAGCAGCTTTCAGAAAAGCAGATGCGATGGACGAACATCTTGTCATAGTTCCACTTCCAGATTGTCCATGTGCAAGGACAGAAGAATGTGGTGGCAGATGCTTTGTCTCGAAAACCGTTGGTTCTGGCTATTTCCGCGATACATCATAAGAGCTTCGAGGATATGGTCGATCAGTATGCCACAGATACAGATTTTGCAGATATTTTCACACGGATACGAGATGGGGAGACAGTAGCGGGATACTCCCTTCGGGAAGGCTACTTGATGAAAAAGACTATGTTGTGCGTTACACAGCCGTTGAGGGATAAGGTTATGATTGAATGCCACTATCCACCTTTTACGGGTCACCGCGGCATTGCTACCACCATGAAGGGGGTAGAGAGATACTTCTTTGGGCCGAGACTCAAAAAGGATGTGGAAGAGTTTGTGCGCAGTTGCTTGGTATGCCAGAAGGTCAAGTTTGACAGGCAAAAGGCACAGGGATTGTTACAGCCTTTACCCGTACCCACCCACCCCTAGGAAAGTATTGCAATGGATTTCATTTTTGGTCTCCCGAGAACACAGAAAGATCACGATGATTTCTCGATTACATGGCACGTCTAAGAAGATTGTCTCCGACAGAGACCCCAGATTTATGAGTTTGTTTTGGAAGGCAATTTGGGAGAACATTGGCACGCAGTTGCAGTTCTCGTCATCGTTCCACTTGCAGACTGATGGGCAATTTGAGATTGCCAATTCAGTGATTTTAGATTTATTGAAGTCTTGTATCTCGGATCAGAAGACTCAATGGAAAAAGAACTTACCTTTGGTGGAATTTGCCTACAATAACACGATACACTCTTTGACGGGGACGACGCCATGTGAGATTGTTGAAAGTGCTGCGAAGGTTCCATCCTTCTTGAGCACGAAAGATTAGATATTGGAAGCGGATGAATATTCGCGAGATCTGGATACGGCTTTTGCCAAGGTTCGCGAGACTTTACAAGAGTCTCAAGAACGACAGAAAAAGGCAGCAGATCGCCATTGTCGCGACTTGAAATTGAAGGAGGATGATTGGGTGCTCTTACTTTTGAGAAGGCACGCCTGCGAAAGAAAAAGGGAAAGGAGAGGCTTTTTCCAAAGCTTAGTATGTGATACTACGGACCTTTCCAGAGCACTGACAAGATAAATGATGTCTCCTTCCGATTGGAACTGCCAGATACTTGGAGGATTCATAATGCATTGCATGTGAGTCTCTTGAACCCTGTTAAGGGTGATGTGCCTAATGATGGGGAGCCCGATGAGCAACCCGCAGTGGAAGAAAACGAGGAGATCCTTGTTCCTGAATAGATTTTGGCACATAATGATACGAAGAAAGGTAAAGTCTGAAGGCGGTTCCTGGTTTAGTTCAAGAACTTTCCTGCATTTGATGCGAAGTGGATGGAGGAGGAGGACCTAGCAGATACTCCTCGGATTGTGAAACTTTACCTCAATGCTTTGGTTTAGCATAGTCTACTCCAAACGGAACCCAGAATTCAGCTTGGCCGGAGATCTGGTGCAATGGGATGCACAAGAGGGGAGTTACTCCACTCCTTTGTCAACAGATGCCTCGATTTTGATACTAAAGTCACTGATGTCTCTTTGAGGTTCGGGGATACTGAGAGCTGACAGTATTCTGCTGGATGACTTTATGAAATGGAATTCCTGATTATGATACTGATTTGTTCTTGACTTCTTGTGAGTGCAGGAACTGATAACCGAAATGACTGCAGCATTTTGGTCTGATTGATCTCGAATAGACATGGTTGCAATAGGGGTTAGACAATCGGACATCGTTGAGGTCCCGATTGGACCTAGATGTGATTGCTAGCTACATTGCCGATAAATCATGGTCTAAGATCCGAATGAATGTTGAATGTCATGTGATGTCCTGTGATGTCTGGTGATGTCCTGTGATGTCGTGTGATGTGACTATCGATTTTGTACATGTGCTAGATGTGTGTTCCTAGTACGTAGATACTAACAGTCAGTGTCTGCTAAGACGGTTTATGGCTTTTGTCGGTTTTGCAGGCGTAATCACGGTCGATTACAATGCTTTCAAGAGGGGGGTATGTCACATAGTGATGACGTGGCGGACAACAGAAACCCTAATTTCTGGCAAAACCCTAAAATTCCTGCGAACCCTAGTTTTTGCCAGAAACCCTAATTTCCAGAAATCGCGGAGGCAAAATATTAAAATTTAAAAAAAAATGGGAGAAAGAAAGAGAAAAAGAGAACTTGCTTTTTACTGACTCTCATTGAGAGAGAGAGAATCTGCTTTTGCTTTCAAGCTTTTGGGGCTCTGCTTTTGGGCATCCCTTGTAACCTTTAAATTAGTGGTGAGGGCCTCACTTCTCAGAGCATCTGGACGCAGAGTCTGAGAGTGAAACCCTAACCGCTCTCTTGTACTTTGATGATTGATTAATACAAAAAGAAATACCGAAAGGGGCGCCAGTCTTTGGGGCCAATATCTCTAGGAACGGAACTCCGCCGGGCCAGTGCAAATCTATTGTGATCTGTGAATTGTTTTGAAGTGGTTATTTGGTGTTGTCGCGGTTGATTCTTGACTTGGAGTGTCCAAGTCTGTTATACAGAACCCCTCAGAATTCTCAGAACACGCAGAATGGTAAGAATGGTAACTCTTCTAGCTCTTCTTCCTCTAATTCCTCGGAAAAGAACTCTTAGCAATGAATCTAAGGGTAAAACTAAAGCACCTGCAAAACCTAAGCTAACCCCATATGAAAAAGCTGCACAAGGAATTGTAGGAGGATACATCACGGCTGAAGAACAAGTGATTTATGCTAAGGAAGGTAGATGTTATCAATGTCACGTCAAGGGTCACATTAAGAAGGCTTGTCCTAAGACGGCCCCACCTAAAGAACCAAAGGCACCCACAACAACCACAAGTACTATAGTGAACCAAGCTGAATCTTCTCATGACTCTGACACACACATTGATGAGTCTCTCATGAAGTGTTATGGTCGTGTAAAGGATTAGCGTCTTATTATATTGTTTGATCCAGGTAGTATGCATGATGTGATCAGTCCCTCTCTTGTTGAGAGAGCCCGCCTAGAGGTTAGTCAAAAATCTCCTCTCGAGGTTTCTAGCTTTGCTCCTGGTATGGACTCTCTCATCACGAAAGAGTGCCTCGATGTGATGTTTACCGTTCAACAAGCTGCTTTCCGTCGGAAATTTCTTGTGTCTCCTCTCTTAGGATGTGATATGATTTTGGGCATTAAATGGTTTCGTGAGCTTAACCCTCTCATTGATTGGGAGGCTAACACTCTCACTTTGCATGCCAAAACTGACTCCCACCTCATCATTCGTGCTGAGGAGGGCTTGTATTCTTTGCCTCTCATCTCTCATGTACAGGTAAAGCGCGAATTACAACAAGGAGCACAAGCAACATTCATCTATGCTGCTCCAATTTCCCAGAGCATTCAGGCTCCAGCTAAGTATTCAGATTTGTTTACGAAGTTTAAACATCTCTTTTTGCAGGATGATCTTCCACCTCGTCTCCCACCTGAGCGGCCGGAGGACCATCGCATCCAGCTTATGGAGGGGGCACAGCCTGTCCGTAAGGCTCCCTATCGTTTGAACAAGACACAGCAGGAAGAGTTAGAGCGACAACTCACGGAGTTGGTGGCTAGAGGATTCATACGTCCTAGTGTAAGTCCTTTTGCTGCTCCTATTTTATTTGTTCGCAAGAAGGATGGTTCGTCTCGTTTGTGTGTTGATTATAGGGCATTAAACAAGATGACCGTCAAGAACAAGTTTTCGATGCCACACATTGAGTATATCCTCGATAGGCTCAATGGGCAAAGGTTTTCAGCAAGGTCGATCTCAAAAGTGGATACCATCATGTACGGGTATTCAAAGGCGACATTTTCAAGACAGCTTTTCGCACCGAGCGAGGGCAATGAGAGTATATTGTTATGCCTTTTGGATTGACAGGTGCCATGGGTACATTTAATCGTCTCATGGTAGGTCGTTTCGGTGATATGGTCGGTGTATGTGTGTTCATCTTTTTGGATGATATTCTCATTTTTTCTGCATCGTGGGAGCAACATGAAAGAGATGTCGAAAGGGTACTAACCCGTTTGGATGAGTGTCAGTTGTACATTGCAGCTAAGAAGTCTGAATTTTTTCTTACTGAAGTCACTTATCTGGGTTATATCATTTCTGCAGAAGGCGTCAAGCTAGATCCCTCGAAGGTGGAACAGGTTCGTAATTGGGATTTGGCCAAAACTGCATATGATGTGCGTTCTTTTCTTGGTTTATGTCAAGCATATAGTTCGCACATAGAGAATTTTGCACACATTGTTACACCTATGACTGATGTTTTGAAAGGGGTAAATACTCGCCGTCAGTGCGTAGACTTGCCCGAAGCAACCATTGAGGCTTTCGCAGCTCTCAAGGTTGCGGTGACAGAAGCATCGTGTCTTATCCTTGCCTCTTGGGATGATCCCTTTGAGGTATGGACGGATGCGAGCAATGTCGCCATACGTGTTGTGCTTCAACAGCATGGTCGTCCTGTAGCTTTCCTTAGCCGGAAGCTCAATAGTGCGGAAAAGAATTATTCAATTTATGATAAAGAACTCTTGTTTGTCATTCACTCTCTTAAGCATTGGAAGCATTTTCTTTGTGGTAGAGAGTTTACAGTTCGCACACATCATCAAGCCCTCAAGTGGCTCCATTCTATGCCTAGTGTACATTGGAGTGATCGCAAAGCACGGTGGTCACAATTTTTTGAGCAATTTAGAGGTTTGATTGAGTATGTGCCTGGAAAAGCTAACCCTGTTGCAGATGCGTTGAGTCGCAAAGGACAGATATTGGCTCTTGAGTCAAGATCCACATTTTCTATTTAGGGTGAGTCTTTCGACAGCATGAAGAATCAGTATGCGGATTCCGAGTTTGGTAAGCATTGGTTGCAGGCTCTTGCTTCCCAAGGGCGAAGCAACTATCTCATTCATGATGTTTTGTTGTATTTTCGTCAACGTTTATGTGTGTTGCCCTCTCTTAGGCCAACCATATTGCATGATGCACATGATTCTCTCACGGGTGAGCACAGGAAATGAACCCCACTTTGGAAAAAATTAAAAGATTCTTTTATTGGCCTAAAATGCGAAAAAATGTGTATCGTTATGTCACACAGTGCACTATATGTCAAAAAGTAAAAGCTCATCGAGGTACGCAGCAAAGCCTCTTGCTTCCGCTGCCTATTCCCGATAAACCTTTTCAAGATGTTTCCATGGATTTTGTGACTAACCGACCACCAAGTTTGCATTCAAGGAACACTCAATGTTTGACAATTGTTGATCGTTTCAGCAAGTTTTGCATGTTGATTCCTTGTAAAGCCACAGTTACTGCACAAGATGTAGCACGGTTGTTCATTAAGCATTGGTACCCCCTCTGTGGTTTGCCAAAATCAATTGTTTCAGATAGGGATGATAAGTTCACGTCCAATTTTTGGCGCGCACTCTTTGAAAATTTTGGCACTAAGTTGAATTTTTCATCGACTTTTCATCCACAGTCAGATGGTCAAACAGAAATTCACAATCAATTGGCTTTTGATGTTTTAAAGTCAAATATGCATGATCAGCAGTCTCAGTGGCAGCTCTATCTCCCATTGGTTCAGGCTATTTTGAATGACTCTTTTTCTTCTGCCATTGGTCGAACTCCGTATGAGTCAGCTTTTGGCCGTCCGCTCCAGTCACTTTTGACTCGCTCGGTCAGTCAAATGCATGATGCCAATGCTGAAAGTCAGTCGTTGGATGAGATTTCTGAGTGTGAAGCTTCGGCTAAGCAAGGCTCAAGAATCTTATTCACAGCAAATGCTTGATGCCAATGTTGAAAGTCAGTCATTGGATGAGATTTCTGAGAGTGTGAAGCTTCGGCTAAGCAAGGCTCAAGAATCTTATTCACGGCAAATGCGTGATGCCAATGTTGAAAGTCAGTCATTGGATGAGATTTCTGAGAGTGTGAAGCTTCGGCTAAGCAAGGCTCAAGAATCTTATTCACGGCAAGCTAACAAGCATCGTTAGGAGGTTTCAATCAAGGAAGGAGATTGGGTGTATTTAAGAATCATGAAGCAACGTCTTCAACAAGTTGGAAAGAAGTGTCCAAAGTTGTCTTTTCGTATGTATGGTCCATTTCCAGTCATTAAAAAGATAAATGAGGTTTCAATGAAATTGCAGTTGCCTAACTCATGGTCAATGCACAACGTTTTCCATGTGTCTTGGTTGAAAGTGTTTCAGGGAACACCTCCAAAGGACATTTCGGAAGAAGAAGAGCCGGAGATCATCGATGAAGCTGAAGTCAGGGAGCCGGAGCAAGTGTTGTTGCATCGGTTTCGACATGGTTCGAAGAAGCAAGTGAGACAATACTTTTTGAAGTTCAAGGATCGAGGAACCCGCGAAGCGGTGTTGGTCGACGAAGAGTTTTTCAAGGATTATCCAGAGTTGTTGGCAGACTACAAGGAAGCCATGCAGCTCGGTACCAATACCTCACTTTAAAAAAGAGGGGATGTCACGTGACACATCTATGTGTCCGTGGACAAGCTACTTGATAACAAGGGTTCCGTCAGTCCAATAAGTCTAGATTAGAATTGTTCTGGCACTTTTGTGAGTCTGTTTGCAGACCGTGCATGACCAGGCACTTAGTGTAGATGCATATCCTCTGGTTGCACACAGCATGATCATAAGCATTCCATCAGAATCCTTCAGGGGAATTTTCCAACGCATTTAGCCTATTTTACCTATTTTTGACATTTTTCACTTATTAATTTAAGTGACTTTTGTTGGAAAGTAGGTAGGGCAAATGGGGTAAGATAATATATAAGCAAACCAAGCTCAGCACTATTTGGCAGATGAGCAAGGAGAATGCAGGCCTTTGGCAACAGGTTTCCCTCTCTCTCAGCAAGACTCCCACTTGGGCGATTTTCCCCTCAAGCAAGTCCTAGCGTTTTTTATCATCATCGCCTAGCCTCCCTCAACCTGGCGATTTCATCAGATCATCACCGCAGAGCCATCACAAGACCTAGCGTTTTCAGCAAAACACCCATCGCCAAGCGTCATCCAACCTAGCGTTTTTCATCCATGCATTGCCCGTTGTAGATTTCAGCATTTGGCGATTTTCAGCAGGTTGTTTTCAGTCCCTTTCCATAGCCATTTCAGCCCCACAGTACCAGCAGATTTTCAGCCATAAGACCAGAAAAATCAGCGTTTTCAGCAGTCACAGAATTCAGCCAGCAGCGTTTTTTGGACAGCAGATAAAGACCATCAGATTTCAGCCACAACGTCTGTCTCGTCACCCCCGTCGTCGACATCGACCTAGTCTAGACTTGCATCAGTTTCATGCATACACTTTGTACCAGTTTGTGCAATCAATCGTAGACCACTCTCGCCAACGAGTGGGGCCTTCGGAGGAGGGTTTTACGTCTCTAGTGTCGTATTTCTTCTCTCTATCTCTCAGTCTCACACATTTGCACGCACAGTGTCCACTCACTTTGTTCGTGATCATTGCACTCTCTCATTAAAGACGGAAGGCTCTCCCTTCCATAAGAACAAAAAGGAACCTTGAGCACATTATGGAGCACTCATCTTGAGAAAGAACAACATTCATTCCGCTGCACCTTACAATAGATAATGACATGTCAGTGTCCAAACCATCAGAGGATAAGGTCTTGCTTGTTGGAACTACTAGAATGCTTTTGGTGCTTTCTAGACTTCTTCTCTTACCTTTTTGAGTCTCTCTGAAGACGAAGACGACGAACTAGGATCATCCTCAAAGCGAACACACTTCTTGGATTTGCTTGCTTCCTTGAAAGAAGCTTTTCACCCTAAGTAGCCGAGATAATCAATTGAACAACTCTTCTTTTGAGAATGCTTTGTAGTATTCATTAGTTTATTCACCTTCTGCTCAAGAGAATCATCGAACTCTTCTTGTGAGTACAGTTTTTTCTTTTTTGCACTTTTCTTTCTTCTTCATAGCTAAGTGAGAGGGTGGCATCACGCCATCGTGAATGGACCTCATTAAGCGGGTGGTTCTGTAGCAGACTTGGACACCCCAAGTTGCAAATCCGGCACGACACACGATAAATCACTTGAATTTACTTCACAAACTTTATCACACTTCCATAGATACGACACGGCCCGATGTAGTTCCGTGCCTAGAGGTATTGGCCCCAAAGTCTACCGCCCCTTTCAGTATTTATTTTTATATTAATGCTTGAGCAAAATACAAAGTGAGGGTCCTCTTTGCTCAGTGCTCTCAGGCAAAACTGAGAAACAAAGAGACCCTTGATACAATTTAATAGGCCCCATGGCCTCCCAAAAGCAATACATGAAAAGCTTCAATCTCAAAAGCATCAGGTCCCTAGCGCTCTCACCCGCAAAGTTTCGCTTCCATATGCACTGGCCCCAAAGACTAGCGGCCTTCCACTATTTCTTTATTATTGATGCTTCACAAGGCACATTGTCCAAGGGTCCTCTCTTTGCGATTGCTCCCAAGTTAATTTGTCAAGAGAAGAGGGCTTGGCACACTTATAAAGGTTAAAAGAGGGCCCAAAAGCACAGCACCCCAAAAAGCTCTTACTTCTAAAAGCTATGCCTCCAAAAGCTAACACAAATTGACGTAGAGCCACGTCATCACTCGGTGTGATTTGCAACCACAATTTGCGGAGGGTTAGCCACAATTACGCTTTTGCATTGTTTTTAGGTTTTAAGGCCCCTCCACTGTTCTCTGATAAGTTGGGAAGGGCTAGATTATTGAATCATAACCCTTCTAGTCCCCTCGAACAATCTAAAGTTGGGGAGGCCTCCGGTCATGCAACGTCACAAACTTGCGACAAAAACTCCGTGCCACTTTGCCTCGTTTGAAGTTTAATTCCCTTTCAAGCAAGGCGGTGTTGTTTGTCTTACTGTTTTGTTCGGGAACTTGCTAGATAAACTTTGTCTATGAGACTTTTTATGTTGTGTGAAGCATGTACGTGTAAATTCTATTGCAGGAGTGTAAAACCTCAAAATTTGAGAAAATCATGAGGGCAATACTAGTAGGATGTATGAGTTTGAGAGATGAGTGACTAGAACATTTTATCTATAATCGGCTTGTCCATGCCCCAACCGATTTTTTATGGAACCAAGGTCCGTGGAAGGGATGGGTAGACGTATGCATCTTGTCAAAGTGGAGCAAAAGCAAGGAGGAGAAGGTAGAGAAAGAGAGGGATAGAGAGATTGCAAAAGAAACGGGGCATCAGCCCATGGTGACCAAGAAGATGCAACCCCCAAGGGATGACCCTCATCAATTAAGACCTTCAAGCTGCCTCCAATTGAGTGACTCCTCCCTCTCCTCCCCTTACACACGGATGCGTGCATACGTACACTATTTGGCATGAGATTTACCGGGGATCTTTCATTCCAATTTGACTTCCATGGTTGTGACTCAACAGGGGGTATGACATATGGTTTGATCGGTACATACCATACAGGTGAATTTACGAGAGAGATGGTTGTTCTCATGGCATATGGGAACTTTTACATCCCAAAGAAGACAACACCATCCACATGCAAACAGAGATTTCTATTGGACCTTGGTACGACATGTACATCACCTTGGAGGAGCATTTCTCGACCTTAATCTACAGGCTAGAGTAGAGCTTCGATACTTTGGACTTCCTTCTAGAGTTTATTAGTGAGATGCAAGGGATCATACACGTTTTGACTACTTGCTCCGCTGTATAGTTGCTCTCCTTCTCTCTCGATCCTTGGATTCTCCCCTTTAGAGTTCACCTTCGGTAACCTTGCAACATACACATTCCTCGACCTGTACAGATGTCATCTCCCAGCCTGATGGAAGGATAGTCAATCTGACTTGCGGTCTTGTAGCTTCTCGGTGTGGATCGTGCTTTGGTTGAAACCAGAGAATTGAAGGCAAGAGATAGGCATTTTGGCTCAGACAGGTTGATCTGGAAACCCTCTTCTAAGAGGATCTTGACAGCGGAGACTTCTTAGTCTGGCTTATCCACAAACACCCTTGTCTGGTTGACGGATTTCTTTGCGGATGGAGTTCCCAAGACTGTTGCTTCGCAATAGACATCTTCATTCGAGGCCTCGTATCTTCGGCTCCTAAAAATTTATTTAGCAACAGATGCTGGGGTGGGGGGGGTGGGGGGAGACTTACGCCACTCTGTTGCTTCATGATGGTCTAAGCATGCTTGTACGCCACTCTGTTGCTTCATGATGGTCTAAGCATGCTTGTACGCCACTCTGTTGCTTCATGATGGTCTAAGCATGCTTGTACGGCTAGCGTCTCTAGGTCGCACAGTTTTTGGCCTGCATCCATTTATCCTATCTTCATAGGTTTTCCCATATTATGGGTTGAGTTTATTCCCAGCCCTCATTTGCTAGGCAGGGGCCGAGGGCACTTGTCTAGTGATAGTGTATCTGTGGTGCACAACACCATATAAACAAACTAAAAGCAAAGATGTAATGTAATTAGAGTTCAATATCATGCTAGCTGATGAGAGCAACGTACAAAATTACCATCGAAACCAGGTAAGAAAAATGTGGGACAACTATATGAGAGATCCTGGCAAGCACCCTAAGCTTCAAATTAAAACACCAACGGTATAGAGCAGATGACTATACAAGAACAATGCACAACCATCTTTCAAAGGCTTGCCAACACAATTCATGATTCATGGATGGTTCGCATGCTTGTGTGAACAAAAAAGACCTGAATTTGAATCCCTCCGCCATCCAAACAAAAAGACCTACAATATGAAGCAAAGATACTTACTGCCCAATTTGGAAGCAATGCAAACATTGTTGGTGACAAACCACGATACAAGCCCCTAAATCCCTCATCTCTCAATATTTGTCGCAAAGTTCCTATTATTATGCCTCCTGCATTCCACGACAAATTTGTCAACAAATGACTACTTAAGAATTTTGAAAATTGCATCTCTATGTGAAACATCAAACTGAAACTATTTGTCTACATTATAAGAAAGCATAAAGGAAAGAAAGGAAGACAGATGTATTAACATCTCTTAAAGGCGCCCATAAGACCAAACCAAGGTACAATTGATGATGAAATCTCTCCTCACAAAGTGTAGTCCCAACTAAATCCCTAGCTAAAATAGAAAAGAAAAAACTCATGAAAGACTCTGAAGTTGTAGATCCAGCTTGCAAGTTGTAGAAGTAGTCTCTCCTTAACCTAGAATCTCAATGAATGGTTGCCTCAAGAAGAAGAGTCCATCAAGTCACCTTACAGTATTCTTACAATGGCAAACAATCATGGCTAGAATCTGCTGGTGATGAGGAAGCTGTAAGCAATGTCCTCGTGGACGTCTCACTCTACATATGGCGATGGCCCTAGGGCATCCATCTGACTGTGACGCCAAAGTTCCTCATGTAGAGACGCGTCTATGACAGTGATGGATGGAGGTGTCGAGCCTGTTGGACTTGCCCTGAAAAATACTCTCTGCATTGGCACCACAAAGAAAGCTGTCGAAGTTGTACAGGCACAAATGCCTTCCATTCTTCAACACCTTGCCTTACATACAAGAGACACGGTGGGATGAAAAGTGACAAAACGTAGTTGAGAACGGAGACCATTAACGAGCAAGAGACTTTTCTTAAAAAAGCAAACAAAAGAACTGATGTTGAAGAACTCTTTGCAAAAGAGCTCGAAAGCACTCCATGCTATAAAAGAAGCATGATTGAGAAACTTTATAGGCATAATACGTATAAGACAGCTGGATACACAACCCAGATACATCGTACAGTTATTCTTTCCTGAAGGATAACTCCTGCTACAAAGCCAGTACCAAAGAAACCAAGATATATACACTCAGTGAATCCATTGACAACTAGGAAAAATGAAGAAATATATATCTTAGTTCAGTTATCGAATTGCACCACAGATTTGCAATACAAATGTGGTATAATAACTATCATAACACTTATCAAATCAACAGCCAAAGAGGTAAAAAATGTGGTCATTTTGACTTACCTTGACCCCTTGAAAAAGCTCGATCAGAATTTCCATACACCTGCAATCGCGTCTTGACCACGTCTAGGGGGCAGACAAAAGTGGCAGCAATAGCACCTGCGCAAAAAGATAGGCCCAGTTGTTAGTTCAAGTAATGATACGATTTCAGCTGAGCATGATTCACATTTATGGTCATGCATTGCCATGCAGTTTGCAGATTTCAAAACCTCTGTCACTGAGCACTCTGTAAATATCGATAAATTCACTGATAAGGTGTTATGTTTCACAAGCGTGCTACGTGCGAGCTGCAAGTTGAGCAAAATACAAGCATGTACCTGCCCCAGCTCCTGCCACTGCATGGAAAATCTGGGAGCGATGTGTCTCCACCATGCCTTCGATCCACTTCCGCATGAGTTTCTTTGTCAGAAACATCAAAAGCAGCAACCCCAAATATTGCAGAGACTGAAAGACAAAAAACACGAAAAAGAACCCAAACGATGACCATACTTACTGGAATGTACAAGCTCTCAGGGGCATGTAGCCATTAGAGAGGGGAACAAATCCCAAAGGGGCAGGACCATCCACAAACAAAGAGATCAGGAGTGTGTCTCAAATAAAAAGCGCAGCTTTGTAAAGAGTATTCTGTTTGAGCCCGATGTTTGGTATGCAAAGACGCGCGGTACGTATTTGCTGTGCAGCGTAGGAGGGGCCTGCGCTACTCTCTCTTGCCGTCCGGGCTGGGCGTGTGTGTGTGTGTGCGCGCGTGTGCCCCCGGAGACTCGTGCGCAGGTTCACAACAATTAAAAGAGCTTCTTCACAGGGCAAAAATTTTGAAGAGGAAAGGGCTTAAAGGAACGTTTAGTAAGGCCAATGTCAATGGTAGCACGTCCACGTGGCAGCCAATTATATGCTCGCTAATAAGGCTGGGGTTCAGATGGCGGCGGCGGAAACTCTTGCTACTGCTCTTTCTGTGCTCTACCATGTTCACAAAAAGCGATAGACGATGACATGAGGATCAACTCCATTGGCATGGGAAAAAGGGTCCCGTTGCTCCAGCCAGTCAACTTCGAAGCGAAGGTAGCACAGAAGTGTTCCGAGGGGGGGCTCGAAATATGGAAGGTGGGTCGGGAAGCTGTTGAGCCTTTTTTGCATCCAATCCGATTTGGCCTGCTCAGCTCACGTTCCTTTTCTCTCCTCTGCCTCCATCTCGTCTGAACCCAACCTAAGAGGACTCTCCCATACCTAGTGCTACAGACGGAAACATGGCTGCCCTGCAAAATACCCAAGATAACACAATGTCTAGCATAAACGGACAAATCTGCATACCTGGCGATTCCCATAGCACATAACCACGACGTATGCAAACAGAGAGAGATAGAGAGCGAGAGAGAGCAAGATAGCACGTGCAGACACACCTCCTAGAGTGGAGTGCTACGCCGGCACGGCGAGAGAGAAGGGAGAAGAGAGGAGAATAACACAAACACTGGGTGCAATCTCCCCCCGTGCAAGAGTGACCATTTCCCTCTTGCACGTATTTGTTTTATAGATTTTTTGAATGCTCAAATGTGACTACAAATTGGCCGGCCGGTCATAAATGGCCAAAGCTCATAAAAGAGCACTTGAATAATAGGATGTACAATATATATATTTCCATTCGCATAGACCTAGCTTGGTCCAGTCTGTTCCACCTGCCAGCTGCAATAAGTAATAAAATGTTAATTCTAAAACATACCTCTCCGTTGGAAAGCAACTGTCCTCGGTTGTAAGGATAAAAATTTGCAAACAATACTTGTCAAAAACAAGGATTAGGTATCTGTATCAAATAGTAAAATAAAAATCCATAAAATGAAACAACATTGCTTATGCCTGCCGTCATCCACAGACTACCTATTCTAGTGTCCCATACCACTAGAATAAGCAGTATGTGTCATATCCTTATGAATCAAGATATCATTGGTCACACTCATCGTTCAATAATCAATTCTCATCAATCTCAAGTCCAATCCATAAATACTATCGCGACAAAAAAGCATCATATACCAATTCCAAATCCAATTCCAATTCCAAATCCAAAAAAAATTCTATACCCGGGTAACAAAATCATACCAGTTACAGTGGTGGCCAGCCACTGTAGCATGCTTTTGTGATTGGTATTGCCTAAATCGGCGAATCTACACCAATAAGACGTGCTGCTTAAATCGGCGAATCTACACTAATGCTGCCTAAATCGGCGTATTTGCATTTGATATTGCTTAAAAATCATGAATTTGAGATTTATCAATGTGCTGCCTAAATCGGCGGATTTGCACCAAGATGAGTATCTACACACTGCTTAAATCGGCGAATCTGTGTGTCCGTGACCAATGGACTAGGCTAGGCAGAGAAATCTAACATTTATCACAGTTGTAAGACCAATTTGGAGCATGCTGGAGTAGGAGGGTACTTACAAATTGTTGTTCAACATCCTAGAGCACCTTAACTCAGATAAGTAGCTGCATAGCGTAATGACAAATCATCTCAGAGAAAACTCCTTTCCATACAATTGGAAGGCATGACCTTAACAATGTTTGAGTATTCATCTTAGAAGACAAGACATAGAAATGTACATCAAATATTTTGATGTACATACCTGGAGGATATTCTGTATCTCAAAATGTACATACCTGTGTGTGCGCGTGCATAGAGAGTTATAATTGAAAGAATGACAATTCGGAGTAGAGAGGATTGTAACTGTGTGTGTTCGAGGATGCTTCCCACTCTCTTTGAAAATGTTCTCATTGTTCACACGACTTTCCTATGACCTACTTACTTAATAGTCTATCTCCACTCGCTGTCGCTCAAACAACCTCTATTTTTTTCCCGAGTTTGTCGAACATCCTAAGTATGTATATTTCATTAAAGATACAATAAGAACTTCAATTCTATAACATGGAATACAAGTACAAAGTGCAAAGTGCAAAGTCCATAAGAGGACATTACTGAAAAGAGATAATTATAGAAATGTTGTTGCTTGTTGTCGGTAGGGAATTGTTTGTATAGATAAATGAGAATTCGAATAAAAATGGCAAGATTGTTAAGGTAAACTTGTATTAAAATGTGGTTATCACGGGGTGTTCAGTATGTGTTGTGTGTTACTACATAAAAATAATTATGTTTATTGGTTGTAAGTGGGTGTCATATGAAATGCGTCGGCTTCTACTTGTGTGGGCTAAGTACATTGGGTGCTACAACATGATAATCCTGAGTGGGAATTTTTTGACAAAGAGGAGCCAGATCCTCGTAGTGCAGCTTGCTGAAGTCAAACAATTATAAGTATGTGTGTATTTAAAGTGTGATGTGATTGCGTATATGGCGTGGGCATGATAGCAAACTACAAGCATACTAATTTGAGACAAACAAAATAACGGAATGCGACATACGTGTAAAATGGGGGGTCCTTGGCGCCTACACCTTCATTAATGGTGAAAGGAAATGTGAGCTAAAGAGTGCAAAGGAGGAGAGAGTTCGGTAAAGATAGAAGAAGGTGATTTAACCAGTTTTGACAATACTTGATGCTTAGGACGATAAGTCGTAGAAAAGTTCAATTGTGCCTTGAGCCTTGCCAAACCCCACTAGTGCCCCCCACATTGATTGTTGCTAGCTATGAAGCGTAGCATCATAGCAAACTATCCCAAGAGACCTTAAAGATTTATCACCTGACGGGAAGAGAGAGAAATGGAATGAAATGTTATATTAACAGTCAACAAAAGACAAAATTACCTACGATAACAAAATGACACGATCTTGGTGGATTTAATACAATGTCGGGGTACAAAATGAAATGAAGTAAAGTGAAATACTTAAAAAATAAGACTAAAATTAAATGCCTAAAATCGTCTATTAAAATCAGCAGCATCATCGTCAAGTCGGTTGTCCGAGAAAGTATTGTTGCCGTCAGTGCAGAGTATGAGTGTGGCATGGTGAACATTGACGAATTCCTTGGAAGGTTGAGCTCGAGTAGTAGGCGGCGATCGTAAACCTTTGGCGGTTTCTTCAAAGTGTTGTTGTTGCAGCTTTCGTATGCTGCTTCAAACTCCTTATGCTCTCTGACCATTCATGCCATCACTTTGGACATGGTAGTGTGGTGTCCTATCTTCATCTAGCATGCATATGAGCAAGAAGCTGTTCATGTCTCAAGGCATATGCATATTGTGGCACTATCTAATAAACACCATGGTGTCCCCGACTTTTGTGTAAATGAATACATGCATATAATCCATCCCCTTTAGCAAAGTGCATGTTTACATGGTGGGGCTAAACTCAGGTTGGTGTGTCATCGAGCACTGCAAAGTGTACTCCATAGTGACAAAAATCTTGCCGTGATGATACGAGTATGGTCACTGTTGGCAAGCAAGTCTCTGACAGTGCGATCGAGCCACCATGAGATGGTGTGATAGGATTTGCCTGATGGGTGTGAGTAGCCAGCCTGCAATAATTGAAGCCGAGCACAGGTCGAGTGGTTGAGAGCCACCTGCAAGTGTAGGTGATGACTAGTAGGGGATCAGAGAGAAAGGCAGTTGAACTACAGAGAGAAACAGTGTGTGTGGTTGTTGGGTGTGTTAACTTGGCAATGCCAATTTCGCATGGCGGTTTTAGAGAGGTTGGATTTGAGGGACCATGAGTTGAGAGTCGGTGTGTGCGCAACTTTTCTGCAACAATGAGGGGCAGAGAGAGAAAGCGAGAAAGAGAGATGACGGCACAGTTAGTTGCAGTGGGTTGGTGGGTGGTATACCACCAAAAGGGTGGCTGCCAACTAAAGGGAGAGGGAGAGAGAGAGCGGCGTCCATTGCAGACGGGTAGGGGGGGGAGAGAGAGAGAGATCGGTTATTGGCTATCTGCATGCCCTTTGTGGGTGTGTGTGTGTGTGTGTGTGTGTGTGTGTGTGTGTGTGTGTGTGTGTGTGTGTGTGTGTGTGTTTGGGGGTTGGCCAAGCAAAAAGGGTGGCTGCTAGACAGGCAAGGATAGAGTGTGAGAGAGTTATCGGAAGCTACAGGCTGCCATGCACTAACGAAGAAAATCTCTCGTTCTTTGGCCAAAAGAGCGAGTTGTGAGCATAGGAGGTTGCGCATGCAGCAGTTGCACGTTGTGTGTGTACCTAAAAAAAAAAAAGAAAGCGATATATTGCATGCGCAATCTGTGGTAATAGTTGACTGACAGAGAGAGAGAGAGTCGACAATTGATCAGAGAGAGAGAGAGAGAGAGAGAGAGAGAAAGATGAATAGATGGCAGCTGAGGCTAGAGAGATAGAATCTACCATTCGTGAGCATAGGTGCATGTACCAAATGGTGGGTGTATAGTGTGCATCCTCACTGTAGCCATGGCAATGAGCAGGGTGTTTGACGATGGTGATGTTGATGACTAGTGCAATGGCGTTGTAGACATGCATGAGGTAGAGAGACAAAGATGCACGCACATAACCTCTGTGTGTGCGCATTGAAAGATGCCCATCCTTCTAGAGGAGGTGGGTAGAAGGATGGCAGGGGGAGGGGGCTGTGGGCAAGGCTGCAGAGCTTTGCCCTGCACCATGAGGAGGCAATAGGGACAAAAAAATCCATGATGAGCTCGCATCATGCGTCTTTCTATGTGGGCATGGAGCAATGATTAAGCCTCTGGTGATGCATCGTTCTATCTTTGCTTTTGGTGATGTGTTAGTAGAAGTGCGTTGTGCATCTTTGAGCGAGGAGGGTGATGTAACGCAGCAAGAGAGAGGGCAATGCGATTATGCATTACATTAAAAAATTATCTTCTTCTTGCGAGGTGGTTCCCACTACATGGTCATAAAGGCTCTATCTACTTTGCTAACAACCATGCAAGAGGATACCTAGGATAGTAAAGAAAAAGCTTCTATAATTCTTCTTCTTTCATGATACCTTCGTCTAGAACTCATTTTAGTTCTATTGCTTCACATTAAAGCATACTATCTAATCGAGTATATTAATCACAAATTAATGAGAGATTAATGTGAAAGTCTTCAAAGATTTTGTCAGAATCGAAGAGAGATCAAACAACAAAATTTAATAGAGTAGAAAGAATTTAAAAAAAACTTATCTGTAGTGCAAAATTCACAGGGATCTATGTTGCTGGGAAGCAAATAATGGAACTTTTCTCGGATGTCCAGTTGTGGATTCCTTTTGATTTGTTTGTTACCCAGAGCGTAGCCTTGTGCTCTGATACCTTCGCTACAGATGGAAACATGGTTGCCCTGCAAAATACCCAAGATAACACAATATCTAGCATAAACGGACAAACGTGCATACCTGGCGATTCCCATAGCACATAACCACGATGTATGCAACAAAAAGAGATAGAGAGCGGGAGAGAGCGAGATAGCACGTGCAGACGCACCTCCTAGAGTGGAGTGCTACGCCAGCACGACGAGAGAGAAGGGAGAGGAGAGGAGAATAACACAGACACTGGGTGCAATCTCCCCCCGTGCAAGAGTGACCATTTCCCTCTTGCACGTATTCGTTTTGTAGATTTCTTGAATGGTCAAATGTGAGTACAAACTGGTCTGCCGGTCATAAATGGCCAAAGCTCATAAAAGAGCACTTGAATAAAAGGAGGTACAATATATATATTTCCATTCGCATAGACCTAGCTTGGTCCAGTCTTTTCCACCTGTCAGCTGCAATAAATAATAAAATGTCAATTCTATAACACCTAGGCCCTTCAAAGGTGCCTTTCAGGGCCCAGGGGTTGTCATAAAATATAATATCTAACTTTACCAAAAGATTTTCTCATATTAAACTGATCATTTAATGTGGGAGAATAAACGGGAACGAGAGTTAGAATAGAGACATGTGCTTCTAGACCTATCTCGACACGGGACCAAAAGGAGAGATGGTTGCATCTCAATAGGGGTCCAAAAGGAGATGGTCTATCAAAGAGCAATGTGCAATAAGTGCTTCTAGACTTACCTTAGCAGGGGACCAAGAGGAGAGATGGTTACATCTCAATAGGGGTCCAAGGAGATAGTCTATGAAAGAGCAACGTACATCTAATGGAGCTTAAAAGACCTTAGGGTTAGCTTCATTAAATACTTCCAATGGTTAGTGTTAAAATTCCTTTGACCTTTGGCAAGCTAGGGTTGAGCTTGAGGTGGGAACTCGACCTAGGCTTGAGGTGCTTGTCGTGCTTGATGACTAAGGTGCTTGAGATGCTTGTCGTGCTTGAGGTGCTTGTCATTCTTGATGACTGAGGTACTTGAGGTGCTTGTCATACTTAATGAGGAAGGTGCTTGAGAAGCTTTCCATGCATAGGGGGTAAGGTGCTTGAGTCAAAAAGAGACCCTACAAACTTAATGAGGAAGGTGCTTGAGAAGCTTCCCATGCATGGGGGTAAGGTGCTTGAGTCAAAAAGAGACCCTACAAACTTAATGAGGAAGGTGCTTGAGAAGCTTCCCATGCATGAGGGGTAAGGTAATTGAGTCAAAAAGAGACCCTACAAAGGAGGGGAAAGTCCCAAAGTTAGCGGAATCTTTGACTTAACCTCCCACTCACCCAAAGGGCACCCCTTTTCTCAAGGGGCACATGGGACACATGTCAGACTCTCCCTATGCTTAGCCACATGGTGTGCTTGAATGCTATTGTTTGGGCTAAAGAGGGGTCCAATGAGCTTCTAGTTCCATCCAACAAATATCTAGATATTTTCAAACTCTCTCTCTCTCTCTAAGGGGTAACGAGGACACTTGTCCAAAGACTACCCATGTACTTGAATGCATGGTGCATGTGATCGGCTAGGGGGGAGAGGGGTCCAATGACCTTGAAACATGTGTAAAAGCTACAACTCACCCCAAGCAAGCAAGGGGGGTGCTGGGGGGATATATACCACACACACACACTCATTTTGTGGATTCATTCTCACTTGGTGAAAGTTGAGGAACTCCGCCTCCTTCTCCAAGTTTGTGAGAAGTGAGAGCCTACACCAACACTCTTGGCTATGGAATACAAATCCAACAAAGAGCCATGCTTCAATGCTTAAGCTTGTCATCTTCTCCATCTTCATTACTATGATATTATGTATGCTAGCAAGAAGAGTGATGATAAGTGAGGAACTATTTCTTTATCCTATGGAATGTTTCTTCTTCCTCTTCCCTACCCTCATTCCCCGCTAGCTCTCTCCACCTTCGAAGGTGTTTGAGGCCTTGGGACTGAGGCTTGGGATAGTTAATGCTTTCTACAAAGTTTATGTTATGCTTGTGATGCATGAAGCTTTCCATATTCATTGCATCACCTAGGTCACAAGGAACACAAAGATTGTAGTGTACCAAGTCTCTCTTGATGGGAGAAACTATAATATAAATGCCTATTGAAGGAGGGACTGGCTCCGTATAAATTCGATCCTCAACTATTGTCATGTTCTTTAAACTCTCTCTCTTGCAAAAGTATTGTTCATGCCAAGTTAACTAAGTACCATGTTTATGTTGCTACCATCAAGCAAGTTCACCCACTATGCTCACAAAGTAATCTCACAAAAGTGCTTCACTAATTTCCTAATTCCGCTACTCTCAAAGTTCATAGGCCATTTCCATTACATTGATATCATAGCATTTGGTTTATCTTTTCTTGCTTAAGAAGATAGGTCCTTAAGTAGCCTATTAATGGTTGATTTTGTTAATTGTATTAGGGTAAGTGGGACTGGGATCTATTATCGATTTTGTTGACCCCACTATGTGGGATATGGTGCACACCTCGGGAGCTTTGTTCCTAACAATGGAGTCTTTTTGAACTTGCCTACAGCTTTACCATTATTGAGCCATAAGAAGTCCGAAAGGAGCTATCCCTTGGCAACTTCACTATGTTAGACTCACTCCACTACTCTCTATAATTAACCAATTCAAGCCGTGTGTGTAGATACTTAAGTGCCTATTTTCAAAGGTAAGAGGAGTAGCAACTAAGGTTTTGAATTGCTAAAGCATACACATAAGTTTAATTAACATGGCTGAAAATAACCAAGAGAGTTTAGAATGAACAAACTTTGATTTTGCACATGAAGGTGCTAATGATGATGCCCCCATGTTTGTTAATTATCTTGTTACTAGGTTGCAACAAGCTATGGGCAACCCCTCTTTGCAAGCCGAAGCTACTCAACAACTTCGTGCTTATGGGATTTCCTTTCCTCTCCAAGAGGAGAGAGAGCTTAGGAGGCCTCTTGATGAGACCCCCAAAAGAAGACTCTCTCCCATACGAGAGGAGAAATCCACAGATCAAGAAATTAATGAATCCCTAAATTCCTCCGAAGATGTGGCTCCAGAAGAAGGCGGACTAAACAATCACCAACTCCCCCCAAGAGGAAACGGTTAACCCATAGTCCTTCTCCTCATCACTCCAAAAGGGAAGAGGGGAAACCAAGGAAGAAAAGGGCAAGAAAGAGGTCACCCTCTTCTCCTTCTTCTTCACCTTCCTTCTCTATCGATGAAAGCTATGGCTATTCTCCTAGAGAATACAAGAGGCGAGGACATCGCAAATCTTACCCTGCATGGCGAAGGTCATAAAAGCTAAAGAGGGAGGAAAGAGTATCTCTTTTCTCACCTATGATGCACCTTTGGTGCTACCGACAAAGTATTGGCGTTCATCCAACAATTTGATGTTGCCTTTGAAGACAAGGGCTTCATGGAGTCCTCCAAGCTACGCCATGTAGCTATGCACTTCCAAAAATCGACTTGTCAATAGTGGGCTAGCCTTTGTGGCAATGGCGAAGCCCCAAAGACATGGAAAACTCTACGAGTTTCCATCATGAAGCAATTCCTTGCAAGCGATGCAAAGGACAAAGCACTCACTGAATGGTGGAGTTTGAGGCTTCTCTCTCATGAGTCTATCCACAAATATGTGGACAAGTTTTGGGATTTATATCTCAAGGCTATTGCCTTTCAAAAGATAGACTTCGCCGAGCAAAAGCAACAATTTTGTGCAGGATTACCCAAAGAGATGGCCGAGTATGTCAACTCTCAACCGCTTGGTTCTATCACCGAAGTAATCCACCACATCATGGTTGCTTTGCGCATCAATTTCCAACAAGGGGCTAGACGGAATGTCAAGCCCGTGGAAAATAAAGACAAAAGTGATGCCAAGAGGAAAACCAATGCTCAAAATTCTTACCAAGGCTATTCCAACAACAACAACAATCGGTCCAAGGAGAAGGGAGTTTACAAAGGTAAATATAAACTCTCTCCTAAAGAGCTAGAAGCTTTTCGTATGGACCACACATGTTATAAGTGTGGGAAGCAAGGCCATGGTTATCGTCCTTGCCCCAAGAGAATTGCCCACAATGAGACTCCTAGAGCCTCTATGTTTGAAGCTCCAAAAGAGGATGCTCATTGCCATGGATTTCTCCTTTCCTATGCTTGGGAAAAGATGGAAGAGCATGATGCCTTTATTTTGTTTGACCCTGGTTCAACTCACAACTTCATATCCACGGAGTTGACCACTAAGCTAGGCATACAAGCCCACGAGATGAGAGATGCATTGAAAGCCAATGGAGCTATCAAGGGACAAGACGTCTCTGTTACTTCCTTAATTGGAAAATTGAAGGCTTCATGTCCGAAGCTATGTGGACAAAGAGGATTTATTCATCTCCCCTCTCAAATATGAGAATGTTATCATTGGGGCACCATGGTTTAACTGCATGGCTTCCAACATGAAGCTCCTTGAAAGGAGAATCTACTTCACCTACAGGGAAAAGAGCATGTACATAGATGCTAATGAGTTGGGGAACACCATATCCATGCAATAAAGGGAATCAAGAGGAATTAGAGTTGTCTAATTTCCTAAATGAATTCCAAGAGGTTTTCATTGATGACATCCCTAGTGAGATACCTCTAAAATGAGGGAAAATGAATGTACAATTGAGCTCCTACCAAGAAGCTCGCCGCCTAACAAGCCTCCTTATCGAGTTTCACAAGCTCAACAAGAGGAGATCATGAGGCAAGTGCATGAATTGGTGAAAAAAGGGATGGTGAGGTCTAGCTCCTCTCCGTTTTGTTCACCATTGCTTTTAGTGCAAAAAAACGACGACACATATCACATGTGTGTCGACTATAGAGCGCTAAATAAGAGCACTATCAAAAGAGATTTCCCGTGCCACGGGTAGAAGATCTATTTGATAAGTTACGAGTTTTAGCCTGACAAATGCTCGGAGCGCATTCAAACTCATGATGGACAAAAATCTTCAGGCCATTCAAATTCTCTTGAGGAGTATAAGGGACACCTCCATGTAATTTTCAAGCTGTGAGAGAGAATAAGCTTTTTATTAATTTTTTAAAAAAGAGAATTTTTCCTACAAGATATTCAATATTTAGGTCACATTATCTCTAAAGATGGCACCCGTTTGGATCCAACAAAGTTAGAGATAATAAAAGGATGGCCTAATCCAAGGAATCTATAGGAGGTATGAAGCTGCATAGGTATGTGTGCATACTATAGATGCTTAATAGAAAAAGTTCTTGCTAATAGGCAGGCCCATTACATGACTTTTTTAAAAAAAGAACGTTAAGTATTCATGGATTTCAAAAGTGTAAGAAGCTTATCTCTCAACGTGTGCTCACACTATTACATCTCTCAAAGACATTTGAGGTCCAATGTGATGCTTGTGGTGATTGCCTTGGAGCTATTTTGCTTCAAGAAGGGCATGCCATAGCATAGGAGAGTCAAAGACTCAACTCTGATAAGTGAGTATTGGGCAAATACGAAAAAGAGCTACAAGCTATTCTATATGTCCTAAACACATGGAAACACTATCTCTTGGGGACTCCATTCATCCTATGAATAGATCACAAAGCCTCAAGAACTTCATGACGCAAACACCCAAGCTCTCCGACAAACAAATGAGGTGGGCAAATTTTCTTTTGCAATTTAAATTTCATATTGCTCACATTGTTGGCAAGCACAATCAAGTGGTCGATGCACTTTCACAACGACCAAGGGTAAATGCGGTGTCTATAGCAACTCACAATGATCTATCTTTTATGATAGATGAGTATGCTACTGACCAAGAACTTAAGTATGTAATGATAGCCTTTGCATTAGGGAATAACAAAAGAACCATTCACCTTGAAGGATGGTTATCTTCCAAACAGCAATAGGCTATGTGTTACTCACCCATACAATTAGAAAGTCATGTATGAATCCCATACTTCTCCTTATGTGGGGCAAAGAGGGAATCCATAATCTACTCTTCAAGGAGTAGAAGTGTATTTCTCTTGGTCTACCATGAAAAGTAAACATATAAGTGTATGTTTCAAAATGCATGGTATACCAAAAGTTGAAATTTGATCGGGGGAAGCAACTTGAATTGTTTTAGTCGACAGGCTTAACGAGAAAAAACACTCTATGCCTGTCAAAAAGACTATTAAGGCACATCAAATGGCAACCCTCTTTAGATCTCAAATTTTCAAGCATCATTTGCTTTCCAACACCCATAGTGTCGGACAAAGATTCTACAATGACCAGTAAGTTCTAGAAGGGTCTCTTTGAGAATGTAGGAAGTAGATTAAATTTCTCTTACGGCATATCATCCACAAATGGATGACCAAAGTGAAATAACTAATTTAACAATTCTTGATATACTAAAAGCCTATGTCATGGAAGTAGATCAATGTTCTCAATGATAAAAGTACCTACCTCTTATAGAGTATGCATACAATGATATTGTACATACTTCTATGGGGAAAGTACCTTTTGAGGTTGAACAAGGAAGATCCCAAAGTCCCTTACTACTTAAAGTACATGGGAAGATCTTCGCTACTAATGAATATAGCCGAGACCTACAAGAATCTTTTCCAAAGATTAAAGGGGTTATATCCATCCCATAGGAAAGGGAAAAAGGGCTGTTGCTAATAAGCACAGAAGAGCCTTAGCCTTTAAGGAAAATGATTGGGTCTTGCTAAAGTTTCTTAAGGCTCATCTGAGGCACACTACGGGCAAGAGTCCTCTGGACCACCAAGAGTATGATGCCAAACTAGCAAAAAGATACTATGGTCCTTAAAATTCTTAAGCCAGTCAATGAGATGGCTTGTCAATTGAAGTTGCCCAACCATTGGCTCATGCACAATGTTTTCCATGAGAACCTACATAAGCCTTACAAGGGAGTGCCATCAAAAGAAGCAATAGTTGCAGACCCTCCAAAAATCGAAGATCAAGAAGAAGTACTTCAATCTAAGTCCATCCTATGACATGAAGACAAGGTATTAAGAAATGGTAAGATTATCTGACGATATCTTATTAATTTAAAGAATTATCCTTTTAAAGATGCTAAATGGATGCAAGGAACCTTGCTTAAGGATAATATGAACCTTGTCAATGCTTACAATGCTGCACTAGAGTAAGCATATGAAAATGCATTTTAAATGAAAATTGTTTTTGTCTTAAAAGACTAATTTTCTTTTTATTGTGCACAAATTTAAATAGTATGCTGAAAGGACAGGGGAACTGACATGCTAATCTCCACCCAGCCATGCCTTGTATAGGCCCTTGGCTTTCTAAATATAGGGACCCCCTTGACTGCATGTCCGTCCTGGCCCTTGGCCCGGACTGGTCCTACCCTTGTCCTGACATTACTCCCCCCTTGGAGAAGCATTTTCGTCCTCGAAAACAAGTAGAAATATCTTCTTAAGAATACTGATATTATCTTTATTGACGTCCCATAAGTGAGCTAGTTGTCTGTATGACCGATAATTGGTGCAGTGAGGAGGTTCAATGAAACCAAGAGAAATATCTTGATTTTCAACATTGTTGTCCGTTTGCAACCACTTGGGTCTGAATGGTAACTCCATTTATAACTCACTTAAGGACTGTAAGGAGTAACCACAACTAAGAGTTGTCCAAAGGCATAACCAGTTTTCAGATCTTCTGAAGGTACTGGAATAATGCAAGGAAACCTTGGCGTAACTTTCCATGCAGTTGTGAGCCAGATTTCCTACTCACCTGAGTATCTTAAAAAGGTCTTAGATAGGGAGTGTCCTCTTGTTAGAATTCTGAATAGTTTGGAACACAAAGAACTACACGTTCATCCCGAATGAAGGTTACTTGCCAACATACTTTGTCAGCACACCTGGTAAGTCCTTGACGTATGAAACTATTGAAACAATCTCCAACCCCACCACCACAGGTGTTCAAAGTCGAAAACCGTACTTAAGCAAATTCTAGAGTAGGGAGAAAATCATCTACTCAGAAATGCGTTGTGCTAACGTATGCTCTTAGCAGATCCTTTAGCACAAGATTACTCTTTGGAATATGCCTATCCCCTTGGATGTCTGACAGTACTGAGGTGTGTTTTCCTCACGGTTTACAGACAGTCGTCCCAGATGACTAGTAAACGGGGAATCACAGTAGTGTATAACCATCGTGGTTAACTTGAAAAAATCTACAAACACCCAAACCGAGCCATGACCTCTATTGGTGATTAGTAGACCCAAAAGTTATCTCATAGAGATAGTGCACATAGAGTGCACAATGCTTCATAAGCAACAACCTGAGGAATATGCATGCAGTTCCAAATCAGCCTTTGCTAAACACTAGGGGCCATAACACCTAGTGTGCATGCATTTAGCAAAAACTAACTCGAACCTATTTATCCATAATGATCCGTGCCAATACTTATTGACAAATGTGATGCGCCGAGCACGCATTAAAAGGAATGTAAATAGTTCTGAAAAGAAACTAAATACTTTTAGTTGCAATCTTTTGCAAACCTTGCTTAAATGTCTGAATCACAATAGAAGGTGAAACATTGATCACTTCTAGGTGCAGACAATGAAACTTTTTCATTAACAATTTATAGCCTTGCTATATGTATAAACAACCATCTGTTATGTTGTTTAGCAGTACTTGTACCTTAACAAGTCATTCTAAGTATTCGACAATTTTTGGCCACGAAATTGCTCCTGATACGTCGTGCTAAAAATGGTCTAGAAAACAGATGTGACCAGCACCTACGGACTTTGTCATGACACATAATTGAAATAATGGCGCCAATGTCAGTCCAGAGACTCATATTCTCCACTTGTGGAATATGTCTCGAATAAGGATGGCTGAAAAAGCGACATCCATCAAGTACAAGATGTACTTGTGTGTGGAGGAATTGCAAAACACTCCGTGACTAGAGTGAGAGGGACCCTCATTATCTTGCTCCACACTGGTTGAACCGAACTCCTTGAGTACCTAGATCATGTTGTATTCCATGTGACAACATGTGCCAAATCGAACCCTACAACTAGGTTCGTAACAGCATAATGTATAGTGGACACTACGGTCCAAAAAACTCTGTTCCAACATGCCCTCGGCCTGGCTTTGAAACATTCAAGCGTATTTGTACGACGTGAAAAGACCAAGCAACATTGCACTGTAAAACCGTGGGTGTTGCCTGCGCAATCCAACCCCTTTGGTTAACGTCTACGTAGTCAAACCCCTTGGTAAGACCCTTTGTAGAAACTGCTCAACTAGCAAGTAACAGTAACTAATATAGTTAACCGTGTACATAATGATTGGAATCAACTTGAAAAGTTGAGTTTGTTTGCTAACGCGTGGTAGATGGAAAAATTCTTTCCTTGAAAGGCTAACTGGGAAATATCAAACTGTGATCCTCAATGCAGATCAACTGTGATCCTCAATGCCTATGGGGTGATGTAGCAGTCACCCGCCGGGTCATACCCAAAAACAATATGTCCGTAGACACTCTGTAGTGCTATAGAGAGAGCAGGACATCCACACAAGTGAACTGCCTAGCTCTTGTGGACAGCCATGCTGTCTCAACTAATTGCTGCATCTATACTTCCTTGCAGAGATCAGCTACTGTGAGTTGAAGATTTATCAAAAACTCAACTTGAGTGTCGCACTGAAAACATGTAGTGCAAACTGTAAACATCCGTAATAACAAGACTCTTGCTTGTCCATTAACATCGATGTATACTTCCCTGGATAGATCTGTTCAATCTTGAAAACAATCACCCAAAGAATGCCAATAGTTGGGTCTTACCCTAGGCCGGACAATGGCTCTTAGCCTGTGTGGCTCATAGCCCTTATGCAAAGTAGTGTTCAATGGACGAACCAATGAAGATTAATTTGAGTAGCATCTTAGCCACGTGTTAGCTGAGAGTTAGAGCACCTTGGCTCAGGCTGACTCACGAGCAAAACATGTATCAAAAGCTTCTTAGAAGATTTTCATTTTTCCCTTAAAGAGAGAGAGAGAGAGAAGAAGAGCATGCTGGGCTGAGGAACTTTCCTTAAGTTTTAGAGTCTGCACCCAAGCTGTGTGCTCTTACGCATCTTATGCCTGACTTGCAGCTTATCGTATAAGCATTCCACAAGTGTTCGGTATGACTCGCTCATTGAGAGAGGTATCACATCTTGATCTATCTTCCTTGTAGGGGTGGTGATTGTATGAAAATGACTTAGCATTGGCACGTTGCCTGTGAAATAAGTGTTGTTGTATGTTGACAGCAACCCCAAAAACAATCCAGAACGTATCTTATCCTTCACGGTGTGAGAGCGGAAGCATTTTTCCGGCGGCGGTAGAATGGAATCCACCTAGCTAGCATGCTGTGCATACATAATTTTAAGCTCTTGGAAAAAGTGATGGCCTGAAATGTGAGAGCCACAACCATAAGGGCCTTGCACAGTTTAAACTGGTAGGGATTGTGTGAGCGAATATTCCCTAATTTGCTAGTTTCCCAAACTTGTGTGCCAATGCCCTTGACTCCAAGTCATTGGGCAGTACCTTGGCACAAGGGAGAAGCCTTGCTTCATGTAAATTGCCAAAGCACTTTGCTTTGCACAATGACACTCATTGCCAAGCAAAGTGTAAACATGGAAAAAATAAGAAGAACTTAAACTTGGCTAACCTGGTAGTTGTTGCTGCAACCAGTTGTCATGAGATTCCAAAGGGAAAGCTCGCGTAAAGATGGCTCATAGCCAAATCTGTCGTGCGAGAGAAACTTGTCGCATATGGATATACGCCCTCTTGTATCATATACATCCGTCGTATACGAAATGAAATAACATGTAAATAGTTTGGTAAAGCCTTCCCAAGTTTGTATGCTCATAGCATATGCCAAACGTGGTGAGTCACTATGCAAGATGCATAAATAGAAGCCTTGCTTCACCTAAATTGGGTAGTGCTAATAGCCAACTGATGTGGCTATCAATAGCATGAAAAAATAATCGACTTTGTCGAGCAATTTCAAGTGAAATTAACTAGTATTGTGTGGCAAGCATCCTATGTCGGCTTGTAGAAACAGTGACAAGGAGTCGGCCATGCCGAGCAACTTGCTGCCCTCAACAAATCTAGTAATAGGCCATGCGTGTCACCTTGAGATACTGAAAAACTAGCCCTTGACCCTACCTTTGAAGCAAAAAGTAACTTGTGATGAGCGTGCTCCATTAAGGTACTTAGGAGAAGCCATGCTTCATATAAGTATGTCTGGCCTCATTGCCAATAAATGCTATTAGCAATCGATGACATAGCAAAAAGAGTCGACCTTGTCGAGCATGCATAAAAAATTGACCGTGTCGAATTATAAACGTAATGGAAAAGCAGTAAAACACGTGCAGGTGATGCATCTCGTACCTGCTTGGCATTATGAATGATAGCAGTGATCATTCATTCCATTGCATACAAGAGTTACGAAGCACATGCGCAATAAGTACTCCACTTCATGCTGTCAAGGGCCTTGCCCATTTCACAACCAATGTGGTATCATGTGAGAACTGTAATGCTCTTACCTGGCAGGGTTGATTGCCATTGTTCATGACAATCACCACCCCTAGCATTAGTGTTTGCATCAACACATAGCGTGGTTAAATGTTGTATAGGTTGAGAAGCCTTGCTTCTTTGCAAGCCCAAACTCAGGGTTCTTGCCAGTCGCCTTTAAATCGGCCATGCCGATCAGCGATCCAACCATGCAAAACAACGTTGCATGCATGAGCCGAATTAGCCATCGGCCTTGCCGTTGCATCAAAGATGAAGCTTGGAAATTCGATATGTATAGGTCTGCAAAATATCATCAAAAATCCTTGGAAGTACGAAAAGACCAACCTGATGAGCATGGCGTTTGACCGTGTACCCAGCAAACATATCCGCCACTCAAGCAACAATATCGTCTTTGCCTAGGAGCTTTGCCCCTTCGCCAAGCCGAACAACAGGCCTTGCCTGACGAGCATGTTCCGTCAAGTTACTCTGTCGAATGCCCCTCATAGGGAGAAGCCATGCTTCTAATGTAGATTGTCGTGTCCAAGCCGTTAACGTTATGGCCTTGCCAAAACCGTGCATGAGCATGCATACCTTGGAAAAGCCGTCTTTGCCTCCCTTCGAGGCTTGCATGCAGCCTGGCAGCACTGCGACTGCAGCAATCAGCTTCACCTCCCAAAATTGATGCGCTTCGTGCTGCTCGTCTAAGCCGGAATGGAATAAGGGGTGTGTCCGATGGGGACCCTCCCTTAACTGGTTAAAACCCTAAGGCCCTTGGCCTTGGGGTGCCGATCATGTGAAGAGGGGGGGGGGGGGGGAACAAAGTACCTAATTGCAGCAGCCATGGTGGCAGAATAGCGCAGCGAGACAGAGAAATAGAAACCGAGCACCGCAAGGCCTGCCTCCCGGGCTTTGACACTGTGTCGACTTCGCATCTTGGGCCTAGGGTGAACCCGATGAGAGTCTGCATGCCTAATTTGGTGCAGGTTCGGGTCTGCGCGGGCCTCTCTTGGGGTGCTTTCCCACGGTGAAGGTTCCATCGATACCGCCAAGCAAGAGGCTGATTCCATTGCCTGCCTGTCGGCTTGCTTGCCTCCTTCGCCATGCGAATAATCCCGAACGAGAGAGAGAGAGAGAGAGAGAGAGAGAGAGAGAGAGAGAGAGAGAGAGAGAGAGAGAGAGAGAGAGAGAGAGAGAGAGAGAGAGAGAGAGAGAGAGAGAGAGAGAGAGAGAGAGAGAGAGAGAGAGAGAAGGTTCAGGTTCGGTGCCTAATTTGGTGCAGGTTCGGGTCTGCAAGGGCCTCTCTTGGGGTGCTTTCCCATGGTGAAGGTTCCATCGATACCTGCCAAGCAAGAGGTTGATTGCACTGCCTGCCTGTTGGTTCCTCTTGTCGGCTTGCTTGCCTCCTTCGCCATGCGAATAATCCCGAATGAGAGAGAGAGAGAGAGAGAGAGAGAGAGAGAGAGAGAGAGAGAGAGAGAGAGAGAGAGAGAGAGAGAGAGAGAGAGAGAGAGAGAGAGAGAGAGAGAGAGAGAGAGAGAGAGAGAGAGAGCATGCTAACTCCATGCGAGACCTCCATCTCCCCTCTTCCATAGCTCCTTCTTCCTCCTCCCACCTTGCTCTGATACCAGTGAAAGGACAGGGGAACTGACATGTTAATCTCCACCCAGCCATGCCCTATATAGGCCCTTGGCCTTCTAAATATAGGGACCCCCTTGACTGCATGTCCATCCTGACCCTTGGCCCGAACTGATCCTACCCTTGTCCTGACATATGCATGCTTAGAATCATGTTTCTGGTGACGACGTCTCCCAAACACCAAGTAGAACTTGTCACTCTACTTTGGAAGTATGATATGGACTAAAGAGCAGACATGCTTGCGACAGCTACGTCTCCCAAGCACCAAATGGTCGAGGACGACTATGATTTCAAGAGAGAGGTAATGTCATAAAATATAATATCTAACTTTACCAAATAATTTTCTCATATTAAACTGATCATTTAATGTGGGAGAATAAACAGGAACAAGAGTTAGAATAGAGACATGTGCTTCTAGACCTATCTCAACACACGGGACCAAAAGGAGAGATGGTTGCATCTCAATAGGGGTCCAAAAGGAGATGGTCTATCAAAGAGCAATGTGCAATAAGTGCTTCTACGCTCACCTTAGCAGGGGACCAAGCGAAGAGATGGTTACATCTCAATAGGGGTCCAAAAGGAGGTAGTCTATCAAAGAGCAATGTGCATCTAATGGAGCTTAAAAGACCTTAGGGTTAGCTTCATTAAAGACCTCCAATGGTTAATGTTAAAAGTTTTAAACTTACGCAAGCTAGGACTGAGCTTGAGGTGGGAACCCAACCTAAGCTTGAGGTGCTTGTCGTGCTTGATGACTAAGGTGCGTGCTTGATGACTAAGGTGCATGCTTGATGACTAAGGTGCTTG
This sequence comes from Adiantum capillus-veneris, assembly GCF_014529385.1. Taxonomy (NCBI): domain Eukaryota; kingdom Viridiplantae; phylum Streptophyta; class Polypodiopsida; order Polypodiales; family Pteridaceae; genus Adiantum; species Adiantum capillus-veneris. Next base: position 60,469,255 of record NC_140942.1, on the reverse strand, counting down.
AGGTGCTTGTCATGCTTGATGACTAAGGTACTTGAGGTGCTTGTCATACTTAATGAGGAAGGTGCTTGAGAAGCTTTCCATGCATGGGGGGTAAGGTGCTTGAGTCAAAAAGAGACCCTACAAACTTAATGAGGAAGGTGTTCGAGAAGCTTCCCATGCATGGGGGGTAAGGTGCTTGAGTCAAAAAGAGACCCTACAAACTTAATGAGGAAGGTGCTTGAGAATCTTCCCATGCATGGGGTGTAAGGTACTTGAGTAAAAAAGAGACCCTACAAAGGAGGGGGAAAGTCCTAAAGTTAGCGGAATCTTTGACTTAACCTCCCACTCACCCAAAGGGCACCCCTTTTCTCAAGGGGCACATGGCACACATGTCAGACTCTCCCTATGCTTAGCCACATGGCGTGCTTGAGTGCTATTGATTGGGCTAAAGAGGGGTCCAATGAGCTTCTAGTTCCATCCAACAAATATCTAGATATTTTCAAGCTCTCTCTCTCTCTAAGGGGTAATGAGGACACTTGTCCAAAGACTACCCATGTACTTGAATGCTTGCTGCATGTGATTGGCTAGGGGGGAGAGGGGTCCAATGACCTTGAAACATGTGTAAAAGCTACAACTCACCCCAAGCAAGCAAGGGGGGTGCTGGGGGGATATACACCACATACACACACACACACACACACACACACTCATTTTGTGGATTCATTCTCACTTGGTGAAAGTTGAGGAACTCCACCTTCTTCTCCAAGCTTGTGAGAAGTGAGAGCCTATACCAACACTCTTGGCTATGGAATGCAAATCCAACCAAGATCCATGCTTCAATGCTTAAGCTTGCCATCTTCTCCATCTTTATTACTATGCTATTATGTATGCTAGCAAGAAGAGTGATGATAAGTGAGGAACTATTTCTTTCTCCTATGGAATGTTTCTTCTTCCTCTTCCCTACCCTCATTCCCCACTAGCTCTCTCCACCTTCGAAGGTGCTTGAGGCCTTGGGACTGAGGCTTGTGATAGTTAATGCTTTCTACAAAGTTTATGTTATGCTTGTGATGCATGAAGCTTTCCATCTTCATTGCATCACCTAGGTCACAAGGAACACAAAGATTGTATTGTACCAAGTCTCTCTTGATGGGAGAAACTATAATACAATGCCTATTGGAGGGGGGACCGGCTCCGTATGAATCCGGTCCTCAACTATTGTCATGTTCTTTAAACTCTCTCTCTTGCAAAAGTATTGTTCATGCCAAGTTAACTAAGTACCATGTTTATATTGCTACGATCAATCAAGTTCACCCACTATGCTCACAAAGTAATCTCACAAAAGTGCTTCACTAATTTCCTAATTCCGCTACTCTCAAAGTTCATAGCCCATTTCCATTACAGGGGCCCTACTAATGGTAGTGCCCCATAAACCTGTAATGCGTTGAAGACACTCTTAACCAAGAAAAAAGTGTTGACTGCTTAGAAAGCGGAGCTAACCCTACTTTCTAGCTCGGGGGTGCAAGCCCCACCCTAGAAACACCATTATCACCACCTCCAAGGAGTCATTGGCTCCCTTCATAAAATCTTCATCGAAACAGTGGACGCAGAGGCTCAGATTCGAAGGTGGAACGGACTGTATGGGGCTCCATCTGCGTAGCAAATGGGCCCCTTAATTTTTTGAGGGCCCTCTTTAAAAAAGGCCATTAAAGCGGCCCTATGGGGGGGCTTTTAAGTTGTTTAGTAAGGCAAATGTCAATAGTAGCATGTCTACTTGGCAACCAATTATATGCTCACTAAGCGAGAGAGGAGGAACCTGTCATACTCTCTCTTATCATTCACATATGATGGGACGGACATGTGTGTGTGACGCCCCCCAAGACTCGTGTGCAAGTTTAACAAAAATGGAAAGAGCTTTTTCACAAGCAACAGTTTTGAACGCTCACAAGGAAAGGGCTCCAATTATACCGCAAGAGAAGCACAATGTCGCAAAGAGCTTTCACCTATGAGTGTAATGAAGCGGACGACACTTCGAACAGACACTTCACGAGGGAGTTATAATCTTGAGTACACAGTGCTGTACAAAACGTCGTAATGCTTATTATCCAAAAGAACTCCTTTAGCTTTCGCAAAAAATTGGCTTTTATATCTTAATCAAAGGTTTTGGGTAAAAAATGGAAGGAGTCTTTAACTCTATTACAGCCTGGGATTTCACTGAGACAATCTAGAAGCATGTACCTCCACTTTGTTGGCTCATAGTCACATAATTCTTCACAATTTAAATCCATAAATCAAAGAATTACAAAGTCTTTAAGGCTATACATGTCCAGGTTGCTCAAAAAAGATCTCAAATTGCATCTCAAATGTGTATATACTTTGATGTTAGCTAGAGGGCTAACATTTCCCCCCCTCCTAGCCTAGGTCGTCCTTGACACAACTTCATGGGATTGGGTAATGCTCTGGTTTTTGTGTTGCTCATTGATTCTTTAGGGCTTCAAGAGCTTCATAATACTTTATTTTGAGCTTCTTATCTGCTTTGGCCAAGAACTATACGTCAATCGGAGTGTTGAGTGCTATAGTTGTGTATACCACAAACTTGGCACGAAGGTTTTCTACCACGGGGCCAAAGATTCTGGATCTGAAAGTGAAGAACCCCGTGTAGAAAGCCTCTTTAAAGGTCTACATAAAATATGAGGGCAAGAACATTACCCTGGCATATATTCTATAAAGTACTTCATTGGGCGGTTGGTTTGATAGGTCTTAACAAAGCCCTTGATTGCCCTCCAGAAAAGCCATCCATGGGGCATCTGTCTGCTCTACCTGGTGGGAAGGTCTGGATGCATGTAAGGAGCATATTTTCTATCTTGATGAACATGAAACATGGTATATATGGAATCCTCTCAAAGATATCTATAGCCTTTGATAGTGTCTTGAGCATGTAATTTATGTTGCCCTTTGGAGGAGTTAGTCTCGGGTAGTTAAGCCATGTAGGATGTTTCTTGAGATTAAGCTAATGACTTCCCCAACTCCATACTCTAGATACTAGCCAGAAGGTAGGATCCTTTCGAATCTTCGGTGGATCTTGAGTATGCATGAGCTTTTTCATCTTCAGTTGTGAAGTTGTCTATAGGACCTTGCTCCACTTCTAGTTTTATTTTGATGATTCTGAAGGTACGACGATGGTGTCAATTTCTTCTTCAAGCTGTGAGAATTGAAGTGCCTCTGTCTTCGGTGACACTGATTTGGGTAAATCGTCTTGTGTTCTTTTGCTTGCCCTTCAATTGTTCTTGAGCTCCTACTAGGGCCACTTGCAATTTGACTAACTGCTTCTGATAAGCTTCCTCCTTTGACATGAAAGAGAGTGAGAGCTCCCTTCTTTGCATCTGGTCCAGTTTGAGCTCCATCTCTAAATCCTTGTTCCTTTTCTGTATTGCTTGATATGCCAGGTTAGATCCTTGTAATGTGAGGATCGTTGGGTTTGAGTCTTGCTTCATCTTGTGCTACTTGGAGATTCGAGACTTCCAGCTGAGTCTATAGCCACTGTGCATGTGCATTAGTGTCCAGTAAAGTGGCATTGACTTCTTTCAGCTTCTTTTGATGTCCTTCACTAGCTGTTGTCAGTTGTCCACCAAATTGGTTATCTTTTGCAATTATGTTAGTTGTTTAGTACCAACTTCCTTCAGGCTAGCAATCTTTTCGTGTATAGATTGATATACTCTTCCACAAATGCATATGCCATGTCTATTCTCCCGGTTAAGTGTAAGTTTGTAGCCTCGACTTGCTTGATCTTGTCCTCCTTGGCATAGATTACAGTCTTCATCCTTTCCACAATGTGGTGTGCAAATTGTGCATATTCTTCTATTTCTTGTATGTGGCAGCCTAGGAGGTACTAGCCTCCTTTTAGTACTCTTCTTGTTGTGTATCTTGTTGAAAGCGGAAGATGAATCACACACACACACACACACACACTCACACACACACACACACCACCATAGCCACACACACAGGTTGGAGGGGGAGAGTCAACACGTACTATGTGCCTCCTTTCTTTATTCTCTATCTTATGCACTAAGATACAATACACATTGTACTTAGTGTTAGTGGCTCACACAAGTGTATAGTTGTACACTTAGGGTTAGTAGCAGTTAGTGATGGGATGTCGGCCACATGGCCATTAAACCTAACATTCTCCCACTTGATGACCAATGTGTGAGACTACAAGAATGGAAGAGAACCACTCTTCACCCAATGCCCATCAACTCACGACAGTGCTAAAAGTGATGGCTGGAGAGATTTTTAGTGAGTGCATCCGCTGTGTTCTCGGACGTAGGAATCTTCACTAAATCCAGGCGCTTGTTTGCCAGGCATTCACGACTGAAGTGATAATGCACATCAATGTGTTTTGTTCTGGAATGAAACATTGGATTTTTAGCCAAGGCAATAGCATCCAAGATCTTTCACTAGGTGAGCAAGCCAAATAGCTTCTTTGCATGCCTCACTCAATGTAACATACTCTGCCTCTGTGGTAGAAATGGATGTACAGTCTTGAAGAATGGATCTCCAAGAAATAGCAAAACCAGTAAATGTGTAAATCCAACTTGTTGTTGATTTACGATTGTCAACACAACGTGCATAATCATTGTCTACAAATCCCTGAATGGATGACTCTCCACGACCGTAGCATAGCTGTCTATCTGCAGTGCCAATCAAGTATTTGAGAATCGACTTGACATCATCCCAATGCTTTTTACCAGGGTTAGACATAAATCTGCTGACAACTCCCACTGCATGTGCAATGTCAGGTCTTGTAGCCACCATGGCATACATGAGACTACCACAAGTTGAAGCATAAGGAACCTTAGCCATCGCAGTTTTCCTCAATAGATTTGGGACAGTCTTTCTTGCTAAGTTTCAAATATGCAGGCAATGGAGTCTCAAAGCCTTCCCCTTCTACATGTTGAAACAATCAAGAACCTTGTGCACATACTCTTTTTGAAAAAGGTACAACAACCTTTTATTACGGTCACGAGTAATGCGCATACCCAAAATGTGATTGGCTTCACCCATATCTTTCATGTCAAATTGACTTTTTAGCTTGGTTTTCAAGTCAACAATGTCCTTCTTGGAATGACGAGCAACAATAAGCATGTCATCTACATAAAATATAAGCATAATAAGTGGTCCATTGGTTATCTTTTTATGTTAAGACATGGATCCTCATTACTGCGCTTATAGCTTAGGGAACACATAAATGCATCAAACTTTTGATACCATTGTCTCGATGATTTGCTTCAAGCCATAGAGACTTTTCAGAAGCTTACATACCAAATGTTCCTTGCCCTTTAACACAAACCCTTCAGGTTGTTGCATATAAATCTTTTCCTCGAGATCACATATAAGAAAGTTGTAATGGCATTCATTTGATCAAGCTCCATATCTTTAGTGGCAACCAAAGCAAGCAACATTCCCAATGTGGTCATCTTGATCACTGGAGAAAAGATTTCCTGGAAATTGACACCATATTCTTGCTTGAAACCTTTGGCGCTTTGTAATTGTCACTCTTCTTTTTTTTAACCCATTTACAAGGCAATGCTTTTTTATCTTTTGGCAATGGAACGAGTTCCCATGTTTTGTTCTTTGCAATACTGGACATCTCCCTCTTCATAGAATGTTCCCACTAAACCTTATCATTGGCGAGCACAGCCTCTTTGTAACAAGAAGGCTCACCACTATCTGTCAACAAAACAAAATCCACGTCTACAACAAAATGTTCTGGTAGATGTGAGACTCTTTGAGATCTCCGCGGCTGATCAGAACTCGTATTAGCCTATGTAGTAATTGGCTCGAGAGCTGTCTGGACAGAAAGCGATACATCGAAAAATGTCACTTTTCGAAATTCAACCTCTTTCACTGGCTGTCTATGCATCTTAGTCTCATTAAAGACAACACACTGCTACGGATCATTGATCGACTTTTCGGATCCCATAAATGATAGACAAATTGACCATCTACACCATAGCTAATGAAGATGCATTTCCTGGACTTAGGATCTAGCTTAGCACGCAACTCCTTGGGTACATGTGCATAAGCTTCACAACCAAATGTGCGGAGTTTTTCATAAAACAATTTATGTCCTGACCATAACTCCAAAGGTACACGAAACTGTAATGAAGCATGTGTGATCTATTGATCAAGTACACGATTGTGTATAATGCTTCAACCCAAAACTCTTGCGATAAATTAGCCTGTGATAGCATAGACATAATCCGCTCTTGGATGGTCCTATTCATTCGTTTCACAACACCATTTTGTGCAGGGTTATAAGGAGCTCTAAAATTGCGCTTAATTCTCCTGCTTGAATAGAAGTTGTAAACTCTTTGGAGACATATTCTCCATCATTGTTTGAGCACAAAGCTTTCAACTTATGTTCAGATTGAGTTTCAACACTAGATAAGAACTTCATGAAGCAAGAAAAGGTCTCATCTTTAGACTTCATGGCATAGACCCAAACGTGCTGTGTTGCATCGTCAATGAATGTAACATAATAGGATGCACCACCATGGGAATTAGAAGGCATAGGCCCGCATAAATAATTGTGCAACAAGCTCTAAGGGTTTTCTTTCTTTGTCAAAGAATATGTATGAGGTGTCCGTGTTTGCTTTCCATATTGACAGTGCTCACAAAAGGGAAAATCAAAAAATGACAAAGATGATAAGTAGCCCAAATGAGAGAGTGTCTCCATTCCCTTCTTTGACATATGTCCTAACCGGCTATGCCACAAAGCAACGGTTGGAAGCTCGATTACAGAAAGAACACTGTTTTTATCAGATACATAAAGAAGATAAAGTGAACCAACTTTAGAACCATGGGCTATAATAAGATGACCCTTCGCAATACGCCAAGATTGCTGATGAAAAGTGACTTTGTAACCCAAGTCATCAAGACGTCCAACCGAAATCAGATTGCATGTCAAGGCTGGAACATGACGCACATTATGGATGATAAACTTCACCCCATTTTCCATAACCATGGCAATATCACCCACGCCAACAATTCACAAGGGTAACTGTCACCAAGTGTAACAGAGCCAATGGTTTCCTCGTATGTAGTAAACCAATGCCTATGAGGTGTGACATGCAACGAAGCACCCGAATCAAGAATCCATGTATGGGATACTTCACCACTAACAAGGAGTTCAGCTGGCATAGAACTCTGCAAAGATAGAGTTTCTTGTGCATCATAAAAGACATCATTATTTTCAGCCAACATATTAATGTCTTGTGCATCATTGTCATCCTGAACTATGTTCAGTTCTTCAATCTTAACCGAACTCTTTGGTTTCTCCTCTTTATCATCATGATCTTTGCCTTTACCTTTGTCCTTCTCTTTGTCACACTTCCAAGCATAACAATCCTTCTTTATGTGACCAAACTTATCACAATAATGGCATTGAACATTGTGCGACCACGAGACTTTCATCTACCATGTGATGTATCTCTATTGCCCTCTTTCTTGGACTCACATTGCGAAGAACGGCCCTTACGTTGCTTATCATCCCTTTGCACATAATGAGCTTTGCCATGATGCGAGCTAGTCATGGTCTTTCGATGCATCTCCTCTGACAAAAGTGCACTAGTAACATCATCGTACTTTAGCGTACCATTAGGAGAAGAGTTACTAACAACTATGCAAAAGATATCCCATGAGGGTGGCAACAAACAAAGCAAAAAGATTGCTTTCATCTCATCATCAACGGTCATGCGTTGTGCACGAATCTGGGCAAAAAGAGAATCAAAATCATCGATATGGCTAGCAACGCTAGTTAACTCCTTCATACAAAGGTTGAAAAGTTTTCGCATCAGGAAAACCTTAGTGCTAGCTGTATCCTTTTCGTAAGTGTCACATAATTTTTGCCATAAAGCATGAGCAGTCTCGCATTCTAACATTGAAAAGTACGCGGACTCACCAAGTTGCAGTCTAATCGTAGGCCTGCATAGCTCATCAAGCTCCTCCCATTGAAACTGAGTCATATGCATATCTTCAGTTCTAGCCGCATAGGCAATATGCAACTTTTGCTTCTTTTGGACAAGCACATCATGCATTTGGTTCTTCCAAAGCTTAAAATTAGTGCTATCAAACTTCTTTATGTCATAAATGTCACGGTCTTTGCTAGTAGACATGGTGACAAAACTACCAAAAGATTATGGAAAAATATCGGCAGAGTCTCCTTTGTATTTGGGACTATGAAACCAAAATACGAAACAAAATGACCAAGTATGTCACTCACAATTCAGAACAGAGGGCAATGCCTCTCAAAAGAACATTGTATAAAGACCAACTGAGGCGCATAAATTGTCAAACTGACCATAGACCGCCAACTCGGTGTCAAAAGCCCCTATACCACTCTATACGTGTCATATGGCGAGGCCTTGTAAGGGATGCTCTAGCTACCTGTATCACCGAAGGTATCTCCACATTTGAGAATACCCCAGCTCAATGAAAACCTCATGCTATCGACCCTCAACAACGTAGGTTATGCAGCAAAACGTATAGCCAAGTCTCAGAAATGGCTATCTTCCAGACCAAGTCTCAGAATTGGCCGGGACTGTCGTACTAGCCAAAAGATGGCTCCACAAAAGCGTACAATGGCAGTATCCACAAAGACGTACAAGTCTGTCAGGACGCTCAAACAGGCATCAAAAGCATGTGCATGCAAATAAACACCCCTATGGGGAGTCAAACCGCTCTCAAAAGAGATCAAACATTGTCAAAAGTGTTAACATATGCATGTATGCATAAACAACTGCTCCCACTGGAACCAGAGTATCGTAAACATAAACAACTGCTCCCACTGGAACCAGAGTATCGCAAGCACTGAAACCTGTAGCCTGTAAGTTGATGTCGATGCCGTAGCCAAAGCCGAGATTGAGGCCGAGAAGCATAGAGAAAGCTAACCAATCCGCTCTATGTACCTGTACCTGTAGTAGTCGAAGAAGACAATGCCGTCAAACTCCCACTCTATGTATGTGTATGAGGTCACTCTGAAAGAGGCTACACACTCCCGAATGAGCCGTGGGCTCTCGTAGATGAAAGAGACTGCAACAATGGTACCTGTAATAACTGGCTATGAAGGCTCTACAGCACAAACTACCAAAAGATGGTTGGAAATTTCAGCTCCTGAATCGCAGCTCGAATGAGGTTTTTGATGGCTTGAATGGCTCCGAAAGGGGGGTAAAACTCCAAGACACCTACTGGAAATGCTCTCGGAAAGCTGAATTTGTCGATGCTGAAATTGAAATCCTATTTGCACTCTTGAAAGTGCGTGCACGTGCCAAAACAATTTCAGGAATGAAACCGCTTTGATACCAGCTGAAGGGGAGGAGCCGGGAGCACAGCGAAAGCGGAAGATGAATCGCACACACACACTCACACACGCACCACCATAGCCACACACACAGGTTGGAGGGGGAGAACCAACACGTACTGTGTGCCCCTTTCTTTCTTCTCTATCTTATGCACTAAGACACAATACACATTGTACTTAGTGTTAATGGCTCACACAAGTGTATAGCTGTACACTTAGGGTTAGTAGCAGTTAGTGATGGGCGGTCGGCCACATGGACATTAAACCTAACTAGTGTCTTGTGGGGTGGAAATATTCTTTTCTTCTTGAAGCTTTGTTTGTGGGGTAAACTCTTGATGGCCTTCAAATTGTTTAGCATATTTCTCAGTCTCTTTCTTATCCTCTTCTAGTATTGCTTTAGCAGTGCCTGGCTCTATAGGCACTGGCCTTTCTCAGTGATGGGAGAGGGTGGTAGATCAACTGACTGAGTCTCTAACATCTCAAAAGTTTCCACTACTTCTTCGTCTTCTTCTTCTTCTTCTTCTCTCTCTCTCTCTCTCTCTCTCTCTCTCTCTCTCTCTTTCCATAGATCCACTCAAGTTCTGCTAGAGGGTCCATTCCTTCTTCATATATGGGTTCTCTCTTCTTAGCTTCCGAGGGTTGGGTTGCCAAATCCCCTTATAGCTCCCTTTCTCCGTCAAAGGCCTCCTTCTCTTGTTGAAGGCTAGCTGCCCGCTGTGCTGGTTCTTCAATTATAACATGTGGTGGCACTCGGACTCTCTTTGTCGGTTGCTCTTCTACATTCTTCTTACCTTTGGTAGCTCTTTTCTTCTCTCTTCTATCTCAGGGTCTAGACCAGTTTCTTTTGAGGGTTGGTCTTTGGTTCCTCCATTGGAACCTCATCGTTCTTCTTCATCACTCTCAACAAGAACTTGCTGCACTAACTTCCTCTTTGATCTTTGAACGAGTGCTTCTAGCTCATCTTCATCACTCTCAATGTAAACTTGTTGCACTAACTTCGTCTTTGATCTTCGGATGAGTGGTGATGGCTCATCTTTATCCTCTCCTTCTTCTTCATTCTTCAAGCCGCCTACTAGCCAGGTATTGTGATTTGGAGTAGGTGGAAAATTATATATCATGCCCATTGCATGGTAGGCAATCCTTGTTTCTAGCTCATTAGCAAGTTAAGAACTTACCCCTCATGTTTCATGCGAGATTGTGTATTGTGGTCCTGGTAGAAGTCACAGAATGTGGGCACAAGGTAAGTTTTGAGTGCTCTCTCCCAAGAAGACAAAGTACAAATGAGACTATTTTTGGCCTACCTAGACTATACATACCAGGGCCTCTTGACTCATTTTCCCCAAACTCCCTAGTTAGTCCTTCTAGACTATAAAATATACTGATTGCCTTGTTTTTGAGAACTTCACCAAATCACGATTCGCGGGCCTAAGTTAGGCTTTCTATCACCGTTGTCAGAATTGAACAAGTTTTGACATGATCATTGGTCTCTTCTTCTTGATCACTAGGATATCTTCCATTTCTCCATATGAGCCTGTTCACTAATCATTTTCCATTTTGACCTTTTTTATTAAAAAAATTAAGAGAAATATGAAATTGATCTAAAAATAAAAAACCAATCCAAAATTTACATAAACACTATATTTGGCCATATTTTTGTGGATTTCTCCATTTTTATCACTAATTTGGCCGAAAAACACGCAGAAAGAGTGAAAATTATAATATTTTTGGCTTTTAGATCATATTTACCCTATTTACACACACCTAGGGGTTATGATATTACATTATCCCCATTCATTTTACCTATAAGGGAATTTCTCATGGATTTGCAAAAAATCACACGTTAACATACAACTACTTCAACATTGCCCTTTTTCTAGTCGATATCAGTTTTTTGGGTCTCCATTCTGAATGCCTCCCCCCCTCCTAATTAGAGTCCTCCAAGACAACAGGGTGTAGCCCAGAAGTGCAATACATGGGTGTTAAAGTCATATCTATGCACATCCATGATTGGCCCTACCATGTGAGTGATGTCAATGCAATTCAAAACACAATGTGGTGCAAGAGGAGGGTCTTGAGAAAATTGCTCAAGGGTTTGTGATGTCGAAGCATCCTGGTTAACTCTCTTAGAGAGTAGATCTTAATGCAATTGTGCTTGCTCCTTGATATTCCTCGATGAACAACCATTTGTTTTTGTTGTGTCAGTCTATAGAGAGTTTGGTTCTTGTTGGGGTGGTTGTTCAAGTTTTGGCACCGACTTATAGACCACTTTACCTAGTGTTTTTGACTTTGGTATAGCTTTGGGTAACCACTTGTATACTGACTTAGTTGGTTGCACTTGTGCAAATTGCATCTCTGGCACCCACACCCACTTAGTCTGTTGCGACTACTTGAACCTGTTTGGTTGAGGTTGTGGAGGTGGTCGTGGCGATTTTTTGTGGTGGAATCTACTATTGCTTGGGCACCCAAATTTGCTTAGGGTTGTTTCTTAGCTGAGATTTTGATACCTAAAATTGCCTGGTTCTTTGCATGCCTGGTGTATGAGGTTGGATACTATATTGAGTGACTAACAGACTTTTCCATTTATCAACTTTGAAGCCCGTAGATCGCCTTTCCACCCTTCTTTACTGTAAGCAAATGGTACTCACAATTGTCCTTTCTTGAGTGTCAACTCAAGAACTTAGTAATCTTAATCCTGGACAGCTTTGTATGCTACCCATGGAACTCCTAGCACTATACCTTCATTCATATGCTTCTCAGAAATGCAGACAAACGTGTGTGGGTCTAGAAATTTGTGCGCAAAGATATTCAAATTGATCAATCCCAATGTTGGAGTAAACTCTTTATGGTAGGCTTTGATTTGAGCTTTGCAATACTCCAATGGTTGGGTAGTCGCCTCCTTGTTGGTTGAATGAATTAATCAAAGATATTCAAATTGATCAATCCCAATGTTGGAGTAAACTCTTTATGGTAGGCTTTGATTTGAGCTTTGCAATACTCCAATGGTTGGGTAGTCGCCTCCTTGTTGGTTTATCTCAACACTTGTGTTTGCTAGTGTGTTGATTTTAAATCCACCTTTGAGTGTTACTATCATTCTCATATTTAATACATTTAGCCATTCATCATCGGTCTCTACTTCATCTTCTCCTAAGAATTGAGTAAAAGCAGAGGATAAATATGAAACATATTGGCTGGCAAAACATCATTGGCTCATTGCATTGCGGCTTTTTGTTTCAAGACTCGAATGTGCACTTCCTCTTGACTTTCTTTGATAACCTATTGTCGTTTGAGATTGTGTTCCTTAACTCTGTGCATTCTTTGCAAGAGATCATTAGTCAATGACATACGGTACTTTCTTAAGTGACACACACTAATTCAATTTTTCATTATTTTCCCATCTAAGGTGGCTAGTTTAACGGCCCCACTTGGTGAAACACTCTTGATTACAAAAGGACCATGCCCTCTTTTAATGAATTTAGGGATATGTGGCTTCAGCAAGTAGACTAATCTCCTTGCTTGAAGATTTTTGTCAATAAATGTGAGTCAATTTTTTATTTTTTTTGGGAGCATAGATGTGTGCGATATCAGCTAGTCTTTGCTCATTTAATTTTTGTAGATTTTTGAGTATTTCCAACAATTCATGACCTTTCCACTCTAAATCATGTACAACTCTAAGGGTTGGTAGCAAAAACTCTATTGGCAATATAGCATCGAGTCCATAGACCAAGTTGAATGGAGTGATATTCAAAGCTGCTTTGAATGAAACCTTGTAAGCCCATAGAGCTGAGTGGAGATTCATCATCTGCCAGTACAATCTTCTTGAGCTTACAATCTTAATCAGTATTGAACTTAGAATTTTATTTGTATGTTCTACTTGGCCATTTGTCTGAGGATAATAGGGTGCAGATTTGTTATGGATGACCATAAACTTACTAAGCAAATTCTCTATCACCTCGTTGAGGAAGTGTGTCCCTTGGTCACTCACAAGCTCAATAGGAAGCTTGTCTCACATGAATATACATTCATACAAGAATGCAAAAGTGGTACGTGCCTCATTCTTCCTAGTAGCTCTAGCTTTCGCCCACTTAGTCAAATAATATGTGGCCACAATGATGTATTGCGCCTAAGTTTTGAAAGCAGGCGATTGTATTAGACCTACAAAGTCTTTACCCCACTTAGCAAATGCTCTTGCTCCCATCATTGATCGCAATAGCATGCTGTCAATTCTAATTGGCATTTTTTCTCTCTAACATGAGTCACATCGTCTAACAAATTCTTTCGCATCGGCAAACAAAGTTGGTCACCATATACCCCTTGTTTCAAAATAGGAATGTATTCATTTTCATTAGCACATAGCCTAAGTTGTTGGTCCTTCCCTCGTCTATAGAGCTGCTTGTTGATCATGGTATAATTGGTTGCTTCAATTTTGATTGCTCTTTGTCTTTGTTTGCTCATATCTTCCAAAAAATTTCTATTTGTGAGATACTCCACCAGATATCTACTCCACTTGGGTGTGACGGATATCTGTAACAAATTTGCGTGTGGAATGGATACTTTTTTTCTTGCATCGGGAACAATTGTTCACATAGGCATGAACATCTCTTTTCATAGTAGGCTAGTAAACTCCTAACCATGTTAATCATCATAAAGTTTGGTCTTCTATAAAATGGATTCCCACATCAATTGTATGAGCTTGATCTAAATAGTTAGCTTGTTCTTTGGGGCTTATTCACAAAAGTAGAATCCCATCCTTGTTTTTTCGATACAACTTTTGAGCCAACAACTGATAGTCGATTGCTCAAATAGTTGTGGTGTGTTTGGAAGTGGGATCTATGAAGCTACTTGAGCTATGGTCATCAAAGAGACAAGATCTTCTGACCGAGTCTTGGAATCATTTGAACAAAGAACAGAAAAGCATGTGGCAAATCATCATCAACTCCTTTGGGAGGTTCTCCTGAAGTGATCCTCGAAAGGTGATCTCCTCATTGATGTGTAGTGCCCTTCTTGACTACTACTATAAAATCAAACTCGAGTAGGATGATAAACAATCTCACAATCCTACCAGTATTGCATGGCTTGTTGACCAGATATAGTAGGGATTGGTCATCGCCAAAGAAGACAAACTTATTAACCAATAAGTAATGCCTCAACTTCTTAACCGTATTGACCATCCCTAGTCCTTCTCTTTCAATTGTGATGTAATTCTTTTCCGTTGTGTTCAATTGCTTGCTAGCATATGAGATCAGATAATCCATTGTTCTCTCTCTTGGTTGTGGTAATGTGCTACCAATTCTTTTTCGTTGTGTTCAATTGCTTGCTAGCATATGAGATTGGAAAATCCTTTGTTCCTTCTCTTGGTTGTGGTAATATGCTACCAATAGCAAGGTTTGATGCATCCACATGCACATGAAAAGTTTATTCTAGTCAGGCGTCTTCAATATTGGTGCTAAAGAAAAAGCTTGCTTAAGCTTCTAAAATGACTCTTCGTACTCTTTAGTCCTTTCAAAGTAAGTGATAAAGCTATAAATGGGTTTAGCAACAATGGCATACATGTAGATAAATATACAATAATATCAACAATGTTCCATGAATGCTTGAACTCCCATAACTTTTGTTGGTTTAGGCATCTTAACAATTACTGTTTTTGGTGCATTGGTCATACCAAAAGGCATGACTCGGTAGGCAAATATCCCCCATTTCGTGTCAAAAGCCTTTTTATGCTGATCTTTTGGATCAATGGCCAATTGATTGTAACTAAAATATCCATCCAAGAAGCTGCAATCTTCTTTTCTAGCTACTCGCTCTAAAACATGATCGATGATGGGAAGAGGATAGTTATCTCATATGGTTGTAGCCTTTTGGAATATAGGGTTGCAAGGAATCACACATAGCTTGGAGAAGATGAAGAAGCTCAAGGCACACAACAAAGAGTGTATCGCTTAGTGCACAATGGAAAGATAAGTAGCCCTAGAATGATACAATGCACGGGGGGAAAAACCTCCTAGTGAGGGAAAAAATGCCCCGATGGTGGTAAGTATGTTCACACACATCACTACCACAAATGTATGGTAACAAATCACCCCGGGGAGTGATGCCATGAAGGAGAGATAGCATCCAGCGTAAAGGAAAGTGCCATGTCCTAAGGACATGATCAATCCACAACGGGAAGTAAGCCCAAATATTTTTGGAAAGCTTCAAACTTCTCACATGGCAATGCCTTTGTGAATAGATCTACAAGGTTAACCTATGTTGGCACACAAGCCGTGCTCTGATTGTCAGTGTAGATGATGTTGGTAGTGTCATGTCCAACACCCAAATCGACCATAAGGCATTTGAACCACACACACTCAACCGTAGTTGTGACTGCCCTGTACTCAGCCTCACAATTGGAAGTGGCCACAATAGGTTGCTTCTTGCTCAACCATGATATGCATGAACTATTTAGCATGAAACAAAAAGCCCTTGTGAACACTCGTGTGACATAACAACCAGCCCAATCTGAGTTCGAAAAAACATGTAAATTTGGTGGCAATGAATCTCCCTTGGGATAAAATGGCCCAAGATATAAAGTGCCACTCAAGTAGCAAAAGATCCTTTTGACAGCCTGCCAATGCTTAGACCCTGGGCTACGCATGAATTTGTTGACTTGTGAGATTGCAAAATGAATATCGGGCTTTGTATTGCATACATAAATAAGGAATCCAACAACGGTCTGATAAAAAGTGACGTTAGTAGGATCATCAGCATCATGAAGTCTCATTTAAAACTCGTTTCCATGCGAGTAGCAATAGGTTTGCAGTCTTCAAGTACAAACTTACATAGTAATGCCTCTACATAGCTTGTTTGACACGAGGCAATACCATCATCACATTGCTTAAACTGTATGCCCAAGTAATGATGCAACAGACCCAAGCCTTTCAAACTCAAAAGTAGCACTCAAATCAGCCTTAAATTCAACAATATGTGTCTCATTTGGTCCAGTGATCAACAAATCATCCACATAGAGAACAATGATTGTTGGATTGTTATGAAAGCCTCGTTTAGGCAAATGAGTGTTAGCTTTCTCATACCAAGCACAAGGATACTACTTCAATCCAAAAGTCCCAAAGTTGCAAGTTTTTGCAACTCAGATTTGGGTTTCAAAGAGCTGAAGCAAAGACTACTGAAGACTCACACAAAGACAAGGTGGATCCCAAATAAGTCTCTTCAAACACAAAGGAAGCAAGGACAAGTATGGGTGGTTCCCAAACGATCATCATCAATGAAACAACCAGTCATCCCAAAGAAGTGGGTCCCAAAGGAAACCAATAAAACTATTGTCAGTGCACCGTCGCTTGAAATTTTTCAATTCCTCCTACGATTATAGTACAGTTAGAAGAGAGAAAGTCTCTCACTTCAAGCCAGAACCCACTACTATAGAACAATGCCAAATACAAAGACAAACCACATGGCTAAAGTGGATTCCAAAGAAGCATCAAATAGATAAGTAAGCCTTCAAAAAATATATACAACCTTCAATCAAGCAAACGACACAGGAGCTTCAAAAAACATCATATTGCTTAGAGTAGGAAGCCTCCAACAAATGCCAATAAGTAGCTTATACCCACATCTTGCACATCATAAATTTTTCCATGAACTGATTGTGTATGCATAATAGGGCTACATTACAAGGTCTGCATAGGCACAATTTTTTATTGCCTGAGCGCAACAAATACCTTGGTGATACCCTATCGTCAAGGAGGACTCCAAATAGGAAGGGGGGGGGGGGGGGAGGCATTCTAAATGCGGACCTAATATTATGAATATTAGAGGGCAATGTTTTGTGAATTGCATTGAATTTTTGCGTTTGATTGTGATAATTTTATATGACAAAATTCAGAGTATATGCCCTCATAATAGCGTTACAAGAGGAGTACGGGGACAAAAGCCATATATGAGCCCCTAGGGTCATGTGTATAGTGTACATAGCATTTAGAATTCTATTAACTTAATTTTGCTTTTTGAGTTTAGTTGATTTTTGGTTTTACTTTGTTATTTTTGAGATTTAAAAATAAAATAAAATCCATAATCTGAATGAAGAAAAGATTGAAGAGATGCCGAGCAGTACAAAGAGAAGAAGGTCCAAGAAAATAATGACACTTCACAAAGCATGTCTTAAAATCCATATGCACTAGAGGTAAGAAAAGAATATTGATCAGTCTTCAAGAACAACATTAGGCCAAAAATGACCAAGAATGGTCATAACACTCCGGGATGGACTACAAGGACAAAGGAAGTTGGCGATGCGACTAAACGAAAGCACCCATTAAGTGTAAAGTTGCCTATCAGACACTTCATGCGACTACAAGGCCATATACAGGAAGTAGATTTTTATACAGTAAATCTTCTATCTTGTATGTGAATTAATGAAGCCTAACAAACAAAAGGAACTAACAATACTGACAAGGACAAAAGGGGAAGAAATGACAATTCAGTCATCTATCGTGATAGATGTCTGCAGGAGCACCAGGGATCAAGCCCAATTCTCATCATCATCATTGGTTCTACATGTGTTTGGTAGCCAAAAGGTGCCAGCGATGCTCATTAGTCATTTTCAAAACTGAAATCCAAAAAGTGCCAATTACAAGTCCAAATCAGGAGGCTACAAATAGAGAGTACAAGCTAAGGGTTTTTTTCTTAAAAAAAGAATCTAACCCCTAGCCAAAGCTGCAACTTTTCAAATCTAAAGCCATGATAGCCATCTACATACCCTCTACATCCTGTATATGAGTTTTGGAGGCAAATGGACAATGATAGCTCATCGATGATGCATGATGTTGGATAAAGCCCTTTTGAAGCAAGTTACTAACTTGGGGAATTAACTGGGGTTTGTCGGGCTTTAATTAAGTCATGTATCAAGTTGAAGCAGTATAATGATTTACACATCACACAAAAGCTAACAATGGCAAATGCAACTTTGATCACCTTGATGCAGGAACAGAGGAGTCACCAACAAAGAAGAGCAAACACAAATGGTAGACAAACCAACCTTTACAAGGCTACACATCCTGTCCTTGATACAACAAATTGAATGCTAGTGGACATGGGTTTTGAACCTCAAATTAGAAAAATTATCTCCAAGATTCATCCTCACAGATAGAACTTGTATTTGAGTGCAACTTGGCCTAAAGAAGTTGAAGGTTTAGCCAAAAAAATCCTTACAAAGCTGTCATTGGTTCACAAGATCTAAAAGCCAATCATTCAATTCTACAGATTGTAGAAGTTGTTTCTAAAAATGAGAAAGACACAAAATTGGTAAATATTCATCATCAATTATGATTTTTCTGAATCATTTGAAGACTATGTACATCGGATTGGATGAACAGGACAAGCTTGTGCAAAGGCTACAACCTACACTTTCTTTACATCAACAAAATGACAATAAAGAGCGCACTGACAACGACAACCAAGTCATGTCAGGGAGGACATGAATTTGGAGGGGAGAACTGTTGACCCATGGGTCAACAACACTACATAACTCAACAAAGCCTTATTTTCTGAGATTTATGAAATGCTACGGATTATGGTTAAAAACATCATTTGTAATGAGTAGCTAGTCTGGTTGCAAAAGCCGGGGTGCAATGGCACTTCCAGATTGTAAATACAAAGCCAGTTGACCCCTTGAACTCTATTTTAGGTTTAACCTATGGTAGCCTTAGTATATAAGGTACCTAGGTCATTTTGTAAAGGGAACTTTTTATAATAATCATAAGTTTTAAGTTTTCGTCGACTGTGTGTGAGAGAGGAAGAGAGAGAGAGAGAGCGTGAGCTTCATCCTGGCGCTACTCCCCACTCGTTCATCACATTGGAGATCCAGCTGCACCAATGTGCTAGGCTCGGTGAGAGCTACACGACAACACCAAGCATTCCATGCGAGATGAAGCGCACACGTCGATGCATCTACAAGCTATATGTGGCCGTAAGTATATCTAACAATATTTGTTTTTTGCGTGCAAGTAGTCATTAGGATCGGGCCAACATAAGCTACACATAGGTACTCATAGATTTTAGTTTTGTGCACTTCCAGAATTCTGTTCATCTTCATACGCACTTTTTGCAGATGGGTCTAGAATGATGCAACAAGGTGAGTGTGAGGAGGTGAGAGTGAAGCAGGGCGGGAGCTCCATTAAGGGTATAATCCCTTTGTAAACTACTTCTTGTTTTGAAGTACTAAAGCCATTGAGTGGCTGCTTTCCCGTGGACGTAGCCCACATTGGGTGAACCACGTATATCGTGTGTACTCTCTCTCTCTACTCTATAATCTCGTGTATATAAATCTGTCTCTCTCCATTAAGTAATCTACTCAATTATCTATTTAGCTACGTTTTATTTCCTAACAACTGGTATCAGAGCAAGGTTTGCTCGTAGCTAAATTATCTCAAGGAAAGGATTCCTTGAATTGAGTGGGAGTTATGGCGGAGAAAGGGAAGCTCAAGATTGAGAAGTTCAACGGCAAAAACTACCAACATTGGAAGATGCATATTGAAGACTATCTCTACTAGAAGGACCTCTATTTGCCACTAGGCGGTCTTGCGAAGAAGCCCGCAACAATGGCAGATGAAGCATGGATTGTCCTTGATCGAAAGGCACTGGGAACAATCCGGTTAAGCTTGGTGTCAACGGTGGCCTTCAATGTTTCGGAGATGAAAACCACGGAGGACTTGATGAAGTCACTTGACGACTTCTACGAGAAACCATCGGCATCCAATAAGGTATTTCTTATGAAGCGCTTCTTCAATCTAAAGATGGCAGAGAATGGTTCAGTTGTAGAACACCTAAATGACTTTAACACAAACATAAGTCAACTTCGATAAGTGAAAATCAATTTCGATGACGAAGTGCGAGCTCTCCTTATACTATCATCTCTACCGGATAGTTGGGACAGCCTTGTGATGGCTGTAAGTAATTCTATCTCTGGCACAAATACTCTTAAGTTTGATGATGTTGTGGGTGTTCTCCTAAGCGAGGAAATGCGAAGGAGAAGCACAGGAGAATCATCAAGTGCTGCACTATCAGTGGAAACAAGAGGAAGGCTTAAGGAGAGGTTCAAAAACCAAAAGGGTCGTGATCGCTCAAGGCGGAGCAAGTCACACACAAAGTCAGTTCTTGAATGTTGGAACTGCGGCAAGAAGGGCCATGTCAAGAAGGATTTCTGGTCCAAGAAGAAGGAGACAGAGTCTCAAGACAACAAGTCAACATCGGAGGCCAATGTGGCAGGTAAAGTAGAGCAAGATGCTCTAATTCTCTCATTAGACAATGTGTCTAATTCCTGGATAGTAGATTCTGGGGCTTCATTCCATGCGAAACCACACAAGCAACATTTCCAAGACTACACCAAAGGTAATTTTGGGTATGTATACTTGGGAGATGATGAAGCTTGTGAGATTGTCGGCAAAGGTACAGTTTCTGTCAAAACTGCTAACGGAAATGAATGGAAGCTTAAAGATGTTAAGCATGTTCCTTCTCTTCGCAAAAATTTGATCTCTACAGGACAATTGGACGATGAAGGTCACAACATTGCATTCGGAAACAAACGGTGGAAGATCTCAAAGGGATCTTTGGTGGTTGCCAAGGGTGAAAAAGTCGGTACACTTTACTTGTGTACTGTTAGCACGCAACCTTCAGCTTGTGCAGTAACTATAGAAGTTGACAGTGCGGTGTGGCACTACCGACTTGGGCATATGAGTGCCAAAGGAATGCAAATCCTTCAAACAAAGAAGCTTCTACCAGGTTTGAAAGAAGTGGACTTAGAGTTCTGTGAAGATTGTGTTTATGGTAAACAAAAGAGGGTAAAATTTCAAAAATCAGGAAATGAAAGAAAAAATAAAAAACTTGAGTTGGTTCATTCTGATGTTTGGGGTCCTGCAAGTACACCATCACTTGGTGGCTCATTGTACTATGTAACATTCATAGACGATGCGACTAGAAAAACATGGGTTTATGTCATGAAGAATAAATCCGATGTATTTTCCATATTTCAAAGGTGGAAAGCCTTTGTGGAGAATGAAACAGGTACCAAGGTTAAATGCCTCAGATCCGACAATGGAGGCGAATATTGCAGCCAAGCTTTTGAAAGCTTTTGTGCTAGCAATGGCATTCGGAGGCAAAGGACAACCCCAAGGACACCTCAACAAAATGGGATTTCGGAAAGGATGAACAGGACAATCATGGAATGAGCACGAAGCATGCGGCTACATGCAAGCCTACCGCTTGAGCTTTGGGCGGAAGCTGTAAGTACGTCTGTGTTCTTAATCAATCGGTCACCCTCAACGTCATTGGATGGGGGAGTTCCAGAAGAGGCATGGACAGGTAAACCGGTGAATTATGCATTTCTCAAAGTGTTTGGGTGTGAGGCTTTCATTCACATAGATAGAAGCCTAAGATCAAAGTTAGATGCAAAGTCCAAAAAGTGTTTCTTCATTGGCTATGGAGAAGGAGACTTTGGGTATCGCCTATGGAATCCTGAAGATGGTAAAATCTTAAGGAGTAGGGATGTAATTTTTAACGAACAAAATATGTACAAAGATTACTTGGAAAGAAAACAAACAAAAGAAACAGGTGATGAGTACATGGAGCTTGAGGACGGTGAAGACTCAAGGACTGCAAACGGTGACAATGTGCAACAACGTCAACCAAATGAGGAGCCTCAACCTATTCCCCGAAGATCTACAAGAGCAAGTAGACCTTCAGAAAGGTTTGTTCCTTCCTTCAACCATCTCTTGATCTCAGATTCTGGAGAGCCGGAATCATATGAAGAAGCTATGCAACATGAATCCAAAGAAGAATGGACGAAGAGCATGCAAGTGGAGATGGACTCACTACATCACAACCAAACATGGGAGTTGGTTGAGTTGCCTAAAGGTAAGCGGGCACTTCAAAACAAATGGGTGTACAAGCTAAAGGAAGAAGAAGGTGGGAAGAAAAGGTACAAGTCCAGGCTTGTGGTAAAAGGTTTTTCTCAAAAGAAAGGTATTGACTTCAATGAAATATTTTCTCCTGTTGTAAAAATGAACTCAATTAGGCTTGTCTTAAGCCTTGTGGCTGCTCATGATCTAAATCTCGAGCAAATGGATGTAAATACGGCATTCCCTCACGGTGACTTAGAGGAGGAAATCTACATGCTTCAACCAAAGGGGTATGAAGTAAAAGGTAAGGAGAAAATGGTTTGCAGATTAAAGAAGAGCTTGTATGGTTTAAAGCAAGCATCAAGACAATGGTACTTGAAGTTTGATCGATGGATGTTGGATCATGGATTCACAAGATGCAACTCGGATCACTGCGTCTACACGGAGAATTTGGGAGATGGGAAATTCATCATCCTAATGTTATATGTTGATGACATGTTGATTGCAAGTGCTAACATGCAGGACATCAAAGACCTAAAAGAGGAGCTGTCCAAATCTTTTTCAATGAAAGATTTAGGTGCTGCAAAGAGGATACTTGGTATGAAAATATCAAGGGACAGAACTAAGAAGACAATAAAGCTATCTCAAGAAGATTACATCAAGAAGGTACTAGAAAGGTTTGCAATACAAAATGCAAAACCAGTTTCTACACCTTTGGCTGGTCATTTTAAACTAACGAAGGATATGAGTCCGAAGACACAAGAGGAGATAGCCTATATGTCTAAAGTTCCATATGCTGCAGCGGTAGGTTCTCTAATGTATGCTATGGTCTGGACAAGGCTAGACATTGCACATGCAGTGGGAGTTGTGAGTAGGTTCATGGACAACCCAGGTAAAGAGCATTGGCAAGCTGTGAAGTGGATACTTAGGTATCTAAAAGGGACAACAACAAATGCTTTGTATTTTGGAGGAACTGATATTTTTCTAGAAGGGTATGCTGATGCAGATATGGCAGGTGACAAAGATACTCGAAGGAGCACTACTGGCTATGTGTTCACGGTTGGAGGCACAACAGTAAGCTGGGTTTCAAAGCTGCAGAAAGTGGTTTCACTTTCTACCACGGAAGCAGAGTATGTAGCAATGACGGAGGCAAGCAAAGAAATTCTGTGGCTTCACAGATTCTTAGAAGAGCTTGGATTCAAACAAGACAATTGTGTCTTGTACAGTGATAGCCAAAGCGCTATCCATCTTGCGAAGAACTCAGCCTTTCATTCAAGGACAAAGCACATTGAGGTGAGATATCACTTCATACGCACGCTTTTGGAAGAGGGACAACTAAAGCTAGGAAAGGTGCATACAAGTGAAAATCTTGCAGACATGTTTACAAAGGTGGTCAACAAGGAGAAGTTGAGCTTTTGCTCATCTTCAATCGGCATTCAAGGATAAGAAGCCATAATGGAAAGCAGTCACAGGTTTGGTTTGGAGATCAGTCTCCAAGTGGGAGATTGTTAAGTATGGAGCTTGATTTACCCTTGTAATTTTCTGTGGTAAAAGCGCACATTTGTAAGGCCCCCATTATGAGGAGAAGCCATCGTGCGTGAAGGAAAATCACTCACCGGAAACCAAAATTTTCACGGACAAGAATCATGGGCAACTTTAAAGGCCTCGGGGGCAGAGGCCCCCGAGACTTTTTTTTCGTCGGAATATTCTTTTTCGCCGAAATATTATGGCCGGACGGCGACCGAAAAGTGGTCGGAAAACAACCGGTCGGTTGGCCGGTGGCCGGTAGTCAATGGCCGATGGCCGGTGGTCCGAAGTCAATGGCCCGTGGCCGGTGGCCGAATTCAAAAGCGGACTTGTCTTCTCAAGGGCGGCCACACATGGGCGGATTGGAGGGTCCGATTTGGACTTATTCGCACAAGGGCGGCTACACATGGTTGTCTCTCATAAGAGAGGGCAGCCCTTTTGGCCTATAAAAGGAGGCTATTTTTACACACATTTCATAGTGTGAAGTTGATGCAACAAGGTGAATGTGAGGTGGTGAGAGTGAAGCAAGGCGGGAGCTCCATTAAGGGTATAATCCCTTTGTAAACTACTTCTTGTTTTGAAGTACTAAAGCCATTGAGTGGCTGCTTTCCCGTGGACGTAGCCCACATTGGGTGAACCACGTATATCGTGTGTACTCTCTCTCTCTACTCTATAATCTCGTGTATATAAATCTGTCTCTCTCCATTAAGTAATCTACTCAATTATCTATTTAGCTACGTCTTATTTCCTAACACCGTGCACCTATCGTGTCACCTGTGTCTTTGTCCTTGATTGACATTATGTTGATCTAGGTAGTGCTGCATGCACTTTATGGGTGGTGTGATTCTGTCTCGCAATAGTCTCTCATCCTAAAGTAGCTCTACTTGAATCAAAGCGAGGCTTCCTTCATCTTTTCTTTCTCCTTTTGTCTAAATGCATAGATTTGGGAGACCGTATTATGCTTGATTCCTCTCTTCGAGAACTCCTCTGCAAATTCTTGTAGAAGTAGTTCTATATTGGGAAAATTCCGGCTATTTAATAATTGGAACTAGGTCAAGGCTGTTCCTTTTAGGGTCAATCCAAATCCTTCGTACTGAGTATGAAAATCCATTACCTACTTTTTCCTCACTGTTTGAAGATTGAAACATGTGCATATGGATCCCATAACCCACTATACTTTTTGGGTACACACTTGGCCACTTCAGATGGTCGCATGCGTCTAGTTTTGGAAACTATTCTAACCATCCTTGGTCCTCCTGATAGGATCTCTCTAGCTTTGTATTCTCCCCTTAGCACTACAATTGGTGTCCTCTCCGCTACTATGATCTGTTCAATCTCGTGTAAAAGTCGGAGGGGTCCTTGCTGCGTAAGTCAAATCAGGTGCTTCACTATCTCTGTGTGTGTTTAAACAAACTATAGACCTCAAAGATCCCATGGGACCTACATTAGAAAATTGTTGATGACCAACTGAATATTCCACTCTCGTTCTTACTGGACTTACATATCCAATTTCTTGTCTTGTTTGGGTTGTCGTGGGTCTAACTTGCTTGGGGGTTACATAATATTGATGGAGTGGTCCGCCATCATATGTATACCATTTTAATTCCTTATGGTCTATAGGAGAGTATTTACGACCATGCTTATCCATCATGACCACTTGGATATTCCTCCCCTTTGTGTATGTGAATACATACAGTCTCTTGTGGTTGGTTAGCTCCTCAATGCGGGGATCATCACATCTATAATAGAGTGCTTCTTCTCCATTATTGAATTTATATAGTCCCACGTAAGTGTTGTCTATATTGATCCACTCTGTCTCATTAACGCACTTGAGCACAGTGTTTTGCTTGTCCAACTTGGGTGGTTCATCTAGTAATTCCTCATCCACTTTGTCCTTGGTGCCAGTCAATCCCTATTTGTCCACAATGAAGGGGTTATGCACGACTAGAGACATCATTCCTTCCCAATCAAAGTATCTATCTGCATTATAGTCCACATCTACAAGGTCCTTGAACTCCCTTGGTTTGTTCTCCAATTTAACACAGTAGCTATCCATAGCATCCTTATAGATTTCAGCTTTTAGCTTGTTCTCTGTTGGGCAGCCAAATTGCCTTTTCTTGGTACCATTAGGATCAACATATTAACTAGATGCTATGGTATCAAAAGTTT
The DNA here is from genome assembly GCF_014529385.1 of Adiantum capillus-veneris. Lineage (NCBI taxonomy): Eukaryota > Viridiplantae > Streptophyta > Polypodiopsida > Polypodiales > Pteridaceae > Adiantum > Adiantum capillus-veneris. The sequence goes on along the minus strand of NC_140942.1, from coordinate 60,443,338 downwards.
TGGATTTCATGTAGTTTTTGTCAGCCAAAAGTGAATTCTCAAGTTTGTTCTGGTAGTTTTTCACTATCTGCTATTTTTGGCCTTTTTCACCTCTTTTATAATTTTTATTGCCAATGGTTCTTTTGGGAAATGTGTTTCAAATTGTATCAGGTCAATTTTCAGCCCAAGATCATGATGAGGTACATGGATCGTCGATCCATGTTGGGATTCATTTTGACATGAAACTTGGTCAACTTATAGCTCTTGTTATGGTGACACTCGTTCCCAAATATTTTTGAATTTGAATCACTTTTGCCCAACCAAAAGCAAAATTTGTGTTTGCTTTGCAGTATTTGGCTATTTGGTAGAATTTTGGTGTTTTGATCAATTTTTTGCACTTTTTTTTTTAACTGTGGTCCCTTTTGGCAAAGTTGTTCCACTAGTTATCAAGAATGTACTAGTCAAATACCATTGCCAAATGTCAATAGGTACATGGATCGCGATCCATGTTTGGAAGCACTCTGTCATGAATTTTTTCTTGTCGGTTCTCTATTTCCTGTAGAAGCCAAATCTCACCCCTTTTTGAATTTGGAACACTAAAAGTTCAATTCCCCCAAATTTTACTAGATCAAGGTTTTTTGTAGATTTGTCCAATTCCATGATTTTGGATGTACTTTAGCAATCTATTTACGGTCACACTCAAGATTCTAGTATCCGAGAGCAAGCTTTAGCAATGGGTGACAATTTCTAGTCTATTGGTCACAGAGGTACATGGATCGCGATCCATGTTCCTCAACAAAACTAGAAAGAAATTGCTTAGTTTGTTTCCTACAAGCTTGTTATCCCTTTTTGTAACGTATTTTTGAGTTTAAATAAGCTTGATGCTCTTACCATCAAATTTGTAATTTTTTAGAGTTATGGTCTTTTGTACCAAAATATGGTTCCAAAATTTTTAAACCCTAATTCCTTTTAGCCCCATTTGATGGTTGAAGTTGTTATTTAACCTACTCCTATGAGCTGAAATGAATCTATGAACGGAAATGAAAAAAACAGTGCAAAAAATAACAATGAAATGGATAGTGAAACAGTCCTTTTCAAGCATAGAGAAAACCGAAGAATGAAATGCCTTTTGTATCTCACTCACAACAACTCTCCTTGCTCATAAAGAGTAAAATTGGCCAGTCCTTGACTCCAGTGTCTACCAAGCACTAAACCCTTGTCTAGCTGCTTTATTGCTTAAGTGTAAATGGGATGGGTGTCAAAATCTCTAGAAAAAAGGCTTTTGTATCTTACTCACAACTCTCCTTGCTCATAAAGAGTAGAACTGGCCAGTCCCCCGACTCCAGTCTCTACCAAGCACTAAACCCTCGTCTAACTACTTTACTGCATACGTGTGAATGGAATGGGTGTCAAAATCTTTAGAAAGGAGGCTTTTCCATACAACTAGGTCACTCACCATACCTAAGGATCAAATCCCCAGTAATGGCGTCAATGTTAGCGGGTCACCGCAATAGATGTTTGTAACATAGCTATATGGCACTAACATAATATCAATACTCAAGGAAGCGATTCGGAATTGGGCACGAAGAATCTTTGAGGTTGTCAATCTCAAGAAATCGACCTACAAAACCACACAATTGACTACTATAGAAAATCTATTACTCTCTAGTGCAAAAATTTTCCTATGTTCAATTTCATTGCTCTAGGTTAGTACGCTTTTTCGGCATCCAAACAGGATCGAAATGCAACGAAAATTAAGGAGGAGTATTACAACACCAAACGGCACACTCCTACCAAGTTTTTTGATCGTATGAGGGGGTACCAAAATCATAATCCATCCCAAAAAGTGTGCAAAAAACTGCAACATAACTATTCAGATAGTTAGCTCTATGGCTTAGAAAGACTCTTTCAAGGTCAAAACATCAAAAAGTAACCATTTTAACACTCAAATCCATGTATTTACCTCACAAACAAGTTGTCATGAACCACAACAAATGTAATGGAAATGGTCTATGAACTTTGAGAATAGAGGAATTAAGAGAACTAGAGTGAGCATTTTTATGACACTACTTTGAGAACACAGAGGGTGAACTTAATTAGCGATAGAAACATAACCATTAGACTTAATTAACTTGGCATGAACAATACTTTTGCAAGAGAGAAAATTGGAGAATATGACAACAGTTGAGGACCGGATTTATGTGGAGCCAGTCCCCCCTCCAATAGGCTTTTGTTTTATAGATTCTCCCATAAAGAGAGACTTGGTACAATACAATCTTTGTGTTTTTTGTGACCTAGGTGACACAATGAAGATGGAAAGCTTCATGCATCACTGGTATAACATAAACTTTGTAAAAGCATCTACCATCCCCGGCCTCAGTCCCAAGGCCTCAAACACCTTCAAAGGTGGAGAGAGCTAGCGGGGAATGAGGGTAGGGAAGAAGAAGAAGAAGTAACATACAAGGAAGAGATGGTTTCTCACTTATCATCACTCTTCTTGCATAGCATAGCATAATAGCATAATAATGATGATGAAGAGGATGGCAAGCTTAAGCATTGAAGCATGGCTCTTGGTTGGATTTGCATTCCATAGCCAAGAGTGTTGGTGTAGGCTCTCAACTTCTCAACAAGCTTGGAGAAGGAGATGGAGCTCTTGCACTTTGCACGTTACACAATGAGTGTGTGTGTGGAAGAGTATACCTGCAAGCAAGCCCGTAGCTTCCTTGGTAGACCCCTCATTATAGCTCAAGCTTCAAATTGATTGGACCTCTACAAGCTTAGCCAATCACATACAGAGTTCATATCAAGAAATCATGCTAGCCTTAGGACACGTGTCCCCCTTTCCCCTTTGAGAGAGAGGACTTGATAAATGCATAAATAATTAATTTAATTAGCTAAAAGATTATTGGACCCCTTTAGAGGCCAACCACTAGGCTTTAGGCACCTTATGAGGGCAACATGGAGAGGAGCTTCACATGTGTCCTTGTTGCCTCTTTAGACTAGGCTTGCCTTGTGTGAGAGTGTGTGTGTTCTCTCTCATGCTCCTACAAGTAGGGCTCACCCCCCCATGACTAGGGATCCTTGTTGACATTTTGGAACACCTTAAGCCCCTCAAGCACCTTAGTCATGCAACACCTTAGCACCTTAGTCATTAAGCATCTCAAGCACCTTAGTCAGCAAGCACGATAAGCACCTCAAACACCTTAGTTAGCAAACATCTTAGCCAGCAAGCACGACAAGCACCTCAAGCTTGGGACGGGTTTCCACCTCAAGCTCAGCCCTAGCTTGCCTAAGGTCTAAGGACTTTTAACACTAACCTTTGGAGGTCTTTAATGAAGCTAACCCTAAGGTCTTCAAGCTCCATTCTAGCATTGCTCTTTGACATATTATCTCTCATAGTGACCCTTTGACTTTGGCCTCGTGTTGATGAGATAGATCTATAAGCACATGTCTATATTTTAACCCTTATTTCTGTTTATTCTCCCACATTAAATGATTAGTTTAATATGAGAAAATCATTTGGATTGGTTAGATGTTAGCTTTTATAGAATTACCTCTCTCTTGAAATCATAGTCATCCTTGACTATGAGGTAGAAGAGATAAAGCCTTAGTCATTAGTCGATGTTTCTTAGAGGGTAGAGGATCCCTTTTTACCCTACAACATTATTCCAAGATGGATGAATAATCCATTTGGAGCTTGGGAGACTTAGCTACCGCAAGCATGTAAGCTCTTGAGTCCATTTCATTCTCCCAAAGTAGAGTGACAAAGTCTACTTGGTGTTTGAGAGACGTCGTCATCATAAACATGATTCTAAGCATGCATACTACTTAAATTTTTGCACAATAAGAATAGAATTAGTCTTTTAAGACAAAAACATTGATCATTTGAAAGAAACATGTACATTTGCTTACTCTAACATAGCATTGTAAGCATTGACAAGGTTCAAACTATCCTTAAGATGATGTATTCCTTGCATCCATCTAGCATCTTCAAAAGGATAATTTTTGAACTTAATAAGATACCGTTGGATAATCTTATCATGTCGTAGTATCTTGTCCTCATGCTGAAGAATAGCTTCGGGTTGTAGCACCTCTTCTTGGTCTTTGATTTCTGGGGGGTCTTCAATAATTTGTTCACTTTGGTGGCTCTCCTTTGTAGGGCTTAAGTAGGCTCACATGAAAAGCATTGTGTATGAGCCAATGGTTGGGCAACTTGAGTTGATAAGTCATGTCGTTGATTGGCTTCAAGATTTGAAAAGGACCGTAGTATCTTTTTGCTAGTTTAGTATAATACTTTTGATGGCCAAAGGATTTTTGCCCGTTGTTTGTCTTAATCGATCCTTGGGAAATTTGAGTAAGACCCAATCATTTTATTTGAATGTAAAGGCCCTTATGTGCTTATCAGGAGTAGCTCTTTGCCTTTGTGTCGAGATGGATATCGAATCCTTAACCTTTTGGAAAGATTCTTGTAGGTTAAGTAGCAAGGGACTTTTAGGTCTTCCCTCTATGATCTCAAAAGGTGCATTTCCCGTACTGTTATGGATAGTATTATTGTATGCATACTCTACAAGGGTAAGTACTTGTCCCGTTGTGAGCGTTGATCTACTTATGTAACATAAGTCTTTAGTAGATCAAGAATTGTAAGATTGGCTATCTCACTTTGTCCATCCGTTTGTGGGTGATAGGCTGAAGATAAATTCAATCTTGTACCTAGATTTTCAAAGAGACCTTTCTAGAAATTACTGGTTATTCTAGGATCTCTATCTAACATGATGGATGTTGGCAATCCATGGTGTTTGAAAATCTGAGATATGAAGATAGTTGCCATTTAATGTGCCTTAATAGTCTTTTTGACAAGAACAAAGTGTGCTTGCTTGCTAAACCTATCGACTATTGTCTATGTTCCCGTATTCCCATGGATAGAATTAGGTAATCCAAAGATAAAATCCATGGATATACTCTCCCATGGTGAATTAGTGATTGGCAATGGCTGGAGTAATCCAAGTTGCTTCCCTATATCATACTTGGTGTTTTGGCATACCGCACATTTTGAAACATACTCTTGTATGTCTACTTTCATGGTAGGCCAATAGAAGTATGTCTCTACTCCTCAAAGAGTAGGTTGAATGCCTTTATGCTCTGTATAGGGAGGAGCATGGGATTCATATATGAATTTCTCACGAAGGGAGTGGGGAACACATAGCCTATTGCCATGGAGAAGATAAGCATCTTGGAAGGTGAATGGTTCTTCTTTCTTCCCCAATGCAAGGAATGACATTATGTCTTTAAATTTAGGGTTAATAGCATACTCATCTATCATAGAAGATAATATGAGAGACACCGCATTGACTCTTGGTCGTCATGAAAGTGCATCGGCCACTTGATTATGCGTACCAGCAACGTGAGCAATATGAAAATAAAATTGCGAAAGAAAATCTACCCACCTCATTTGTTTGTCGGAAAGCTTGGTTGCGTCATGAAGTACTTAAGACTTTGGTAGTACATTCACAAAATAAATGGAGTCCCCAATAGATAATGCTTCCATGTGTCTAGGGCATGTAAAACGGCTAAAAGCTCTTTTTCATATATGCCCAAGACTCGTTCATTGGCATTGAGCCTTCGGCTCTCATATGCTATGGCATGCCCTTCTTGAAGCAAGGTTGCTCCAAGGCAATTGCCAAAAGCATCACATTGGACCTCAAATGGCTTTGAGTGATTCAGAAGCATAGGCACTAGTTGAGAGGTAAGCTTCTCCTTGAGCTGGTCAAAATCATTTTTCTCTTTAGCAATCTATGAGTACTTAACGTTCTTCTTTGTTAAGTCATGTAATGGTCCTGCTATTTGAGAGAATTTTGCTATGAAGAGTCTATAGTATGCACACATCCAATAAAGCTTCTTAGTTCATTTAGATTCCTTGGATTAGGCCGTGTATTTATTACCTCTAACCTAGATGGATCCATATGGATACCATCCTGAGAGATAATATGACCTAAGTATTGAATATTTTGAAGGAAAAGTTCACTTTTCTTTTGATTGATAAAAAGCTTCTTTTCCCTCAAAGCTTGAAAAATCACCATGGAGATGTTGCTTGTGTTCCTCCAAGGACTTGGAGTAGATGATGATATCATCAAAGAACACTCTTGTGAATGTGCGGTAGGGTCTAAAGATTTTCTCCATTAAACGATTGAACGTGGATGAAGTATTTGTCAAACCAAGAGGCATGACAAGATATTCATAAAGACCAAATGTTGTACGGAACGCGGTCTTTATAATATCTTCATTCACTATCTTTATTTGATGATAGCCACTTTTAAGGTCAATCTTACTGAAGTAGGTCGAATCTTGTAGCTTATCAAATAGATCTTCTACCCGCTGTACGGGAAATCTTTTTTTGATAGTGATATGATTTAGTGCTTGATAATCCACACAAATGCAATATGTACCATCTTTCTTTTGCACTAAAAGGATTGGAGAACAAAAGGGAGAGGAACTAAGCCTCACCATCCCTTTTTTTCTACCAATTCTTGTACTTGCCTCATGATCTCCTCTTGTTGAGTTGGGGAAACTCAATAAGGAGGTTTTTTAGGTTGTGAGCTTCCTAGTAGGAGCTCAATTCGATGGTCATCATCCCCTCGTTCTGGAGGTAAGTCCATAAGGATATCATCGATAAACACATCTTGGAATCCATTTAGAAAATTAGACAAGTCTAATTCTTCTTGATTCCTAACACTTTGCTTCGTTAAAACATTAGCATGATTTCAAGACTCTTTGACAAAAATCATGTACGGGAAATTGAGATTTTCAATGACTTATCAAAAGCAGGTGAATTTACAAGTGGTATAGTATGACCAAACTCATTAACATCTATATACATGCTCTTTTCACTGTAGGTGAAGTAGATTCTCCTTTCAGGGAACTTTATGTTGGCAACCATGTGGTTGAACCATGGTGCCCCTAGGATAACATCCTCATGTTGGAGAGGAGAGATGAAAAAGTCTTCTTTGTCGATGTAGCTTTTGACATGAAGCCACAACTTCCCAATCAAGGGAGTAACAGAGGCTTGTTGTAAAATAGTGAAAATAGAATAAGTGTGGTTTGCAACAAAAAAAGGTCTATTTTAAGTGCAATAGAGTGGCCAAAAGACAAGTTCTTTTTAATATGTATAACCCAGTGGAACATGGGCAACCATATATAGAAGATTTTGGAGCCAAAAGTGGGCCCAGGGGATGGTCTCGTGCCAACAAAGGCATAGTGTACAGATAATGAACCAAAAAAGGCATTTAAGGTGAGGCATATGCAACCCATCGTGCACAACATAGGTGTGCGGCTTTAAAAAGAATATGATTGCAAGTGAAAAACACTTACACTCAACCATGCATTAAGTCCAACCCCATCACACACATTCACACACATTGAGAGGAGGACTGCAAGCGGCTACAACATAGGGTCAATCTAAAGTTGTACACCAACATGCGCACGTGCACGCACACACACACACACACACACACACACACACACACACACACACACACACACACACACACACACACACACGAGCGCTTAAAAGTCCACTGCAAGTCGACACACATGACAATTGGAACTACTGGCGCAACTGCTAGATTCCCTCAAGGGTTAGTATTGGAATCAAAACATTGAGCAAATTGATGGCTATTGCAACCAATTATGCATTCTTTTATTGAAGCTAGAAATAATTATTGGCTTGTTCAAGGTAGAGTTTGAAAATGAAGAGATCAACCTTTGAATGATAGTTTAAGTATTGTGAAACTCATTTTGAAGTGGTAACATTATGCAACTATGAACTATGATGGGTATCTTGTAGGGTAGATAAATCTATGAGAGGCCTCTTGGTCTACCCCATAATGGGGAATGCAATTAATTTAGTTATCCTCATATGGGTTTTTTTAAACAAAGGTTGCTCTTTTATATTTTTTTAAAATAAAAAAAGGCGAGAATTCTTTGGAAAAAAAGGGCTCATAATATGGTCTAATTGTTGCCTGAATAGTTGGGAATTATATTAAATTTGTGGGAAAAATGACATTATACTAAATTTAAAAAAAGGGGGGATTAGCTATAAAAGCTTGATTTTTGGTTCTTTGCATACAATAGAACGCTATTGGCTCTTTGCATACGGGAAATATACCATTAGTGCTTACAAATCAATATGGGTGTTAAATTATAACAAATAGATCTATGTAAGGCTTCTTGATCGAACATATAATGAAAAGTGTGGTTGTAGTGGTTTAGAATTAATTAGTTATATGCAAATCCTATTGTGAGTTAGCCAAACGGGGTTTGTAACAAATCTTTTTTGATAAATTGTTCATAATTTAATCAACAATATGTTGTTAAAATGTTTTTGAATATGATGTCAAACTTGGTCAAAACGTAAATAAAACTATGATGACCTTAGCCATAAGAGCTCAACTCTAAGAAAAAATGAATTTGATAACAACCAATCTAGGCACGAAAACAACTAAGATATCTCTCTTATAACAGGAACATCGAGAGCCTGCTCGGATGAGCATCATCCAGGACCCGTATAAGTTGCAATTGATTCGGAAAAAGCTTAATGCTGCACAAAATGGCCTAAACAAAATCAAACCAATGCGGATTTGGGATCTTATTATTAAACCCCATAAACCAATATAGATTTCTAAAGATGGTAGCAGACCATACCTACATAGAGTAGTGAAAGAGAATGTTGAGTATTACAGATTGGGAGGATTAGTGGGGTTTCTGGGATGTAACAAAAATAACAAGCAGTGGGGACTGCTTGGATACCTATCACCCATTGTGCACAAATTAGTTCCAATTAAATTGTATTGATGGTTGGTTAGCAGATAAAGGTCTCCTCTTCCATCTGTAAAGAGTCTTTGCTTATCCTCCTCATCCAAGCTTTTTATGTAGCTAGTGTATCAATGTTGATGTACAACCATTATCTCTTGCAATAATTGATTGACATTCCATAAGAAAATTATTTGTTGTAGTGCATATGGTATATTGAATTTATTAATCTTCAACAATGTCTAAGGGTCTCAGTATATGATTCAAATTGATGGCATTCTCAAGTTTAAACGGGGTTTAAACACACACAATTTTTCCGAAGTTATGCTTAGTCGGGTAACTATCATATATGGAGACTTCTTAGAATTATCGAGTTAGTTAAGGTTTAATGAAGTTTTTTGACATCAACAGGCTTGTTGGATCCCATCTTTAAACAAGGTTGAATTTCGTAAGAAATTCTGATAGTATATACACTATTTACGTTCAACGGGAAGATATTATCAGGGAATTTTCTCTTGATGATGAATTATAAGGGCATTATTAGGTAATTTTGCAAAAAATCACACGTTAACATCGAACTTTTTGCTCCCTCTTCAAACATTTCCCTTAATTATTTAGTACTTAGGACTTAGTACTTAGTGCCCTTCCACCCCTCCTAGATCGCGTACTCCGAAACGACTGTGTGCATGGGTTGAAAAATCGTGTCTAATCATAGCTATGATTGGCTCTACCATGATATGAAGATCAATGCAATTCAAACCAATATACTGTGCAAGAGCTAGGTCTTAGTAATTAACTCAAGGGTTTCCGATGTGGAGGTTTGTTGCTGATGTCTTCCAAAGAGCAAGTCTTGTAGCTTGTGTGCTCTCTGTTTGATTGTACCATCAGGATGCTTTAGCACACTGATTGCTTGAGCTGTTGGTAGCACTTTTGAATGTTGTTGAGCTTTTTCTCTCCATTGGTAGCTTGGTCGGTTTGGTGTTGCATGGTGTGGTGGAGTCTGTTGAGACTTAACTCGCCATTGCTTGATTGGTTTCGCGATTTGTGGAGAAGATAAGTGCTCCTTTTTCTTTCCAACCATTTCCATGTTAGGTTCCTTGCTCGGAGATGTTCGTCTTTGTGTTTTAACCCTTGGAACCTTCTTTTGTTTTGTTGGTGAAGTTTTAGGCACCCAGATTTGAATCGGGTTATCCTTAAGCTATGCTTTTGGTACCCAAATTTTCCTGACTCCTTGCATGCTACTTGTAGCATTTGATTGTCGAGGGGATGGAGAAGATTGACTACTTCATGGTTTGGTCTGCTGATTGCTTCTTTTCCATTCCTCCTTGCTTGGTGCAATTGGAACAATGAGTTGCCCTCCTTTAGGTGATAGCTTTAGCTGATTCGTATCCCAATCTGGTACTGCTTTGTATGTACGCATCCGGGGAATTCCAAGAATCATCGTTTCATTCATGTGTTCATCTGGTAAGCATACAAACTGATGAGGACATGAACATCCATGTAATATCACATTCAAGTTGACTATTCTCAATGTTGGAGTTGGGTTCTTATTGCATCCTTTGATTGTCGCTATTTCTGCCGTTAATGCTTGACTTGTGGCCTGCTTGTATGTGGAATAACTAAATGCATTTACTCTAGCTCCTGTGTCGACCAAAGCATTGGTGCTATGATTGTTGAGTTGTACTTTGATGCGTAGGTCCATTCCGTCTAATCAGTCATCATTTGTTGAAATTGCATCTTTAGGTAATTCCCATTGTCGATAATCTATTTCCAAAGTGCTGATGGGAATCGTTATTTGTTGATTCTTAAGAGCAGCTTTCCACTCGATTACCCAAAGCCTAGCTTCCTCTTGGGCTTCATCAATAACCTGCTGCCGTTTGATCTTCCTTTGTTTGGCTGCATATACTCTTTCTAGCAATTCATTGGTTAGTGGCAAATTGTATTTTTTTAAATGACATCCACTAATCCAATTAGCCATTGGCTCACCATCTAGGGTGGACAATTTTATTGCTCCACTTGGAGATACATCTTCAATGATAAACGGTTCATGTCCCTTTTTCTTAAACTTGGGAATGTGTTGCTTAAGGGAATAGACTAAAACTAAGTCCCCTTTCTTGAAGATTTTTGTGATTAAGTGGGAATCAAAAAACTATTTTTGTTTCCGCTTTTGTGCATAGATATGAGCTAATGCAGTTAGCCTTTGCTCGTCTAGCTTTTCTAGACCTTCGAGTCTTTCTGACAATTCATGTCCAGTCCACTCAAGATTCTGTGCTACCCTTAATGTCCGTAATAGAAATTCTATCGGAAGTATGGCATCAAGACCATAAACAAGGTTAAAGGGTGTGGCATTTAAAGTTGTTTTGAATGAAACTCGATAAGCCCATAGAGTAGCATGGAGATTCATTTCCCAATCTGTCCTTCCTGAACTAACCACTTTAGTCAGCACCGAGCTAAGAATTTTATTCGTGTGCTCAGCTTGTCCGTTTTCTTGTGGGTGATAGGGAGCTGATTTATTATGGATGGCCATAAAGTCATTAAGAAAATACTCTAGATCACTAACAATCTCTATTGGCAGTCCATATCTCGTGAATACATACTCATATAAGAATGCAGCATTGGTTTTGGAATCATTTTTTTGATTTGCTTTAGCCTCGGCCCACTTGGTCAAATAGTTCGTAGCTACAATGATATATTGAGCTTGGGTTCTATATGCAGGTGGCTGTATCGGTCCAACAAAATCTATACCACATTTTGCGAAAGCTCTAGTCCCCATCATTGGTCTTAAGGGCATGCTATCTACTCGTGTTGGCATTTTTGCTCGTTGACAAGCATCACACCTTCGAACATATTCTTTAGCATCTGCAAAAAGTGTTGGCCACCATATGCCTGCCATCAGTATTACTCTTGCGGTGATCTCACTAGAAAAGTGACCTCTAGTTAATCCAGCATGTGCTTGTTCTATAATCGGAATATATTCGTTTTCATTTGCACAAAGACGCAAATGTTGATCTTTATCTCTCCGATACAATTGGTTCCCAATAAGAGCATAGTCTCTTGCTTCAGTTTCAATTGCTCTCTGATGGAGTTTACTCGTATTCTCAGGAAATGTTCGGCTCGATAAGTAAGTAACCAGATAATTACTCCACTTAGGAACAGGTGACATTTGAAACAATATTACATGAGGAATGGGTGTTTGTTTTTGACATGAGGGAAATCCTTTACAAAAGATCTAACATCTGTCCTCATAGTCGGCCAAAATACTCCAAGTCTCAAGATTTGTTGCATAGTTTGGTCTTCCGCAAAGTGAAGTCCTACTATGGTAACATGTGTTTGACTTAGGTATTGTTCTTTTTCTTCAGGGTTAATGCATAAAAGAAATATCCCGTCTTGATTTCTTTTGTATAGTCTTCCAGCTAGTAATTGATACATAGCCAATTGCTCGATTAATCCGATTGTGATAGGAAGTGGTATTTTGTGAATCCACTTGAGCTATTGTCATTAATGACATAATGTTTTCTGACCATCTAGATATCATTTCCACGGAGAACAAATAGGCATCTGGTAGATCATCGTCTACCCCTTTAGGTGATTCTCCTGAAACAATCCTTGAAAAATGATCTGATCGTTGATGTGAAGTGCCTTTTTTTACAACCACAGTGAAATCAAATTCGAGAAGAATGATGAACCATCTCACTATTCTCCCTGTGCTGCATGGCTTCTTAACCAAATACAACAAAGCTTGGTGGTCCACAAAGAACACAAACTTGTTGGCTAATAGGTAATGTCTATACTTTTTAACGGCATAGATCATTCCTAGTCCTTCTCTTTTGGTGGTGGTGTGATTCTTTTCTGCCATGTTCAATTGCCGGCTAGCATAAGAAATAGGAAAGTCAATTTTCCCGTCTCTTAGTTGAGCTAGTATACAACCGATAGCAAAATTAGAAGCATCTACATGTACGTGGAATACCTTATCCCAATCTGGTGCTTTCAATATTGGAGCTGAGGTGAGAGATTGCTTAAGCTTCATGAAGGATTCTTCACATGCCTCGGTCCATTCAAAGTGCATAATCAAGTTATACATGGGTTTTGCAATTATAGCGTACATGTAGATGAACCGTCGGTAATATCCACAATGCCCCATGAAGGCTTGTACCCCCTTGACTGTTGTTGGTCTAGGCAAATCTGCAATGACATGAATCTTCTCAATATCAGTAGCTATGCCAATTTTAGACACTATATGTCGAAGAATTTTTCCTTATCTTTCCATGAATGTGCACTTTTCAGGATTTAAGCAAATCCTATAAAGTCTACATTTTTCAAATACCTTTTTGAGGTGTTCAAAATGATCAGCCTGGATTAATGAATGTACGCATAGATCATCCATATATACTTCTAAGAATTTTCTAAGATATTCTTTGAAAGCATGGCTCATCAACCTTTGAAATGTGGCTGGAGCATTAGTTAACTCAAATGGCATAACTCGATAGGCAAATATACACCATTCTGTTGCAAAACCAGTTTTATGATGATCTTTTTGGGTTAACCAAAAGTTGATTGTATCCCAAAAAGTCGTCTAAGAAGCTGTAAGCTTCTTTTCCTGCAACTCCTTGCTCAGTTATCGAAAGAGGAAAGTTGTCTCTGATGGTAGCTGCATTCACCTTTTTGAGATTAACACACACTCGTAATTTTTCATTCTTCTTGGGTACTACCATAATTGGAGACACCCACTCGGTGTGTTCAATTTTGTAAATGAATTTGGCTTCCTTTTGTTTTTCAATCTCTTCTTTTATCTTCTTGGAAAATGTTTCATTATAAGTGTATGGTCTCTGTCTACTTGGTTTCATGTCATCTCTCATGGGTATGGTATGTTGACAGATTTCTGGATCAACACCCTTGAGATCCTTATAAGACTAAGCGAAGATATCTCGATATTCTTTTAATAAGCTTAGCAAAAGCTTTTCTTCTTCTTCTGTTAGGTCATACGCGATGTAAGCATGTCTAGGCTCTTATCTTGGTTCAACCAAGTCTATCCTTTTAGCGTTTTTAGGTCCTTCGTAAGACTCGCCTTGTTTCCGTAATTCCCTAACAGGTTGTTCAACTATGATTTTCCAATCTTGGAGAGTATAATTTTGTTAATGGGATGGAACATCCATTTCATCTTTACCATCATCTTCCATGGTTTCCATTTTGGTTGTGTATATCTCCTTTAGAGCTTTTTTCAACTCTTGATATTTCTTTTTCCGCTCGACTCTGGTCATGAGTGGTTTCTTTTCCTGTGATTTTTCTTGAGTACCCTTCCTTGTTTTTCTCAATGTTTGAGACATTTATGAGTTTTTGTTTGAAGGATATCTGCCAGTTATTTTGTCTTTGACACAATCATTAGCATCTATCTGCATCATTAATTGTGTTTTACTGGAGACTGATGGCATAGGTTGTGTTTTCACAATTCTGGTGTCTCTTTTTCGTCTATACCACTTTTTTCTTCTTGATTTCTGGTTTGGAAAGTCAAAAAACTTTTCCTCCCCTCCTTTTAAGAGTAACTTAGCTCTCGTATGCTCTTTTTCTGACCTCAAATCTTCTGAGGTAGCTGAGTGTTCATCTAACTCATCAGTTGCATCGTAGTAGAGGTTTGAAAAGACTTGTTGAGATTTCATTAAGTCCTTGGGTTCCTCATCTTCATTTTCAATGTTGAGGATTGAAATCATTGGGATGGAAATTATGTCGTAGCCATCCTCATTGCAAAATTGAGTAGGCATAGACGTATTCACACATACATCCATTGTCGATAAAATTTGAGTCCACTCGAATGGCTCAAATAAATGCTCTGGAAAGGGTTCAGGTATGTAGGCTTCGTCTATGCAGTCCCTTTCTAGGATACATTCTTCTCGTCTTAAGCTTCTGTTTTCTGAAGCTCCACACATCCAAATAGGAGTGTCTTTGTTTAACCAGGATGGAAATTTAGTTTCAACCGAAGAGACTGAATCAAACTCTTGGATGGGTGTTTTCAAGACATCTCTATAAGTGTGATCTTTTAGATTTACTATTGTTATAGATCCCACTTGCTTCAAGTACAGATAGTTGTTTCTCCAATCTTGGATAAGTTGTACCTGTAGCATGAAAGTTCTTCCCAATGATTTCATAATTGAGTTTTTTTCCAAAGTCTATTCTGGTGTGTTGATATTCAATTCCACAGGAATTGACTATCACTTTTTCAAGCAGCCCTAATGGTCTCTCAATGTGTTCGTCAGCCAACTGCAATTTCATTTGAGTTTGTCTAATGACTGGCTGTCCCCAGGATTCCCATACTGCATCAATGTAAGCCTATGAATCAAATTTCAACAAGTTTGGATAATTTTTTTTCCAATTTATACTCAAGATTTAAAAAGTGAATACAAACTTTAGTTTTTACCCAGTTTTTTGCCAGTTTAGTGATCCAAATCTCTTGGGCCTTTACAAAAATTGTTTGTACACATGCAATGAGTCAATGGTATGAACCTTGGCCAATTTAGAGCAGAAAGTTAATAATCGCGATTATTAACTTTAGGCTTGAAATGAGCACTTTTTTGCAATTTTCTCAAAGACAGTCTTTATATGAGCTATTTTAAGCCTATGAATCAAGTCAAAACTTAATTTGGCCTGAAATGTCAAGAAAAAGTAAATAATCTGCGTTTTGGTCAACTCTTGAAATTTTTACTTCGAAGTGTCTTTGAGCTTACCAACTGTCCAGACAACTCTTAGGCTTACTCTCCAGTCGGAATGAGTGATTCGAGTTTTTTCGAGCTATTTCTAGCGGTAGACTTGGAATTTTGCAACTTCTAATAACAACTCACACTTGATTCTTTCAGAGAGAGCAATGTTCTGAAATCCACCTCGGATCCTACTTACCCTACTCCTAGATTCTCATACAATGGGGTTGTGGAAAGTGTCCACAAACACTCGTTTTCTTGTGTTTTTTAATGTTTTTCAGAGCCTTGATCTTAAGACTTGTCTCGTCTACCAATTAAGACTTGATCAGAGCCTTGATCTTAAGACTTGAATCGTCTACCAATTATTCTCCAAATCCTAATCTAAATCTACAATCCTAAAGGCACTCGATAAGTACGATTACTTCCAAGCTACCTCTACATAGCAAAAGACGACAATCTTAAGCTATGCGGTTTTTAAAAGAAAGTTTTGAACTCCAAGCAAACCTAGAGGAAGTTAAAGGATAACTACACAAAACGCTCGTGTTTTTTCCTAGTTTAGGTCTCTTCGATCCCCGACAACGGTGCCAAATGTGGGACACATGTCTAACCTCACCATCCTATCTTATTGCAGTATTAGTGAGAACCACGATTAATTTGTCAAACCATGGGACGAAGCTGACTCGACTAGTGCATAGAGGCTACAAGAGGTTGTCAATCTCTCGGAAAACAACTAACAACTCGCATCTAACTCAAGCTACACTCAAGTGACTGAAATCACCAAAAGCTAATCGCTCATCATCAAGCAAATCACATCCATTACATCATCAAATGACATCCAAACGTAACAAAACTTCTAGGACAAGTTTATAAAACCTAAGCACACATGCTTATGGTCTCAAACCCCACTTTTGATCAAGTTTCAAAATCGCGATTATTACCAGCAGTGGATTTTTGACCTAGTCGTTTTCGACCCAAAATGCATCTAAATGCTTAGCAATGATGCCCTAATACCCCGCCTATGCTTAGTTTTTGATTTAAAAGTGTAAATTCCTAGTTATGATGAAATTAGGCCGCGGGTCGGCGACGCCAAAAGCTACGAAATATTGTGAATGGCTTACGTCGATGCGTAAAGCTCTTACCTGCGGTTGCAATGCGACAAACGCAATCGCAATGTGACAATCGGAGAGGGAGTAGGAAGCATGAGAAGGAAAGAAGTGAGCGCCGTTAGCTCACGCTGTGTATTTCTTATCCAAAACTTGTAAAAAACTTACAAAAATTGGCTTTTATACCTTAGCCAAGGTTTTTGGGTGGTCAAAACTAATAATCTAGAGTTCTACCAAAGCTGGGAAATGGATGGCTAATACAATCTAGAAGCTTGTAGCCCCGGCTCAGTAATTACAAAGTTTATCCAAGAAAATAGGAGTTACAGTATTCCCGATTTATCAAAATAATAAATGTTTTACAAAGAGAACTCCAAAAAATGGTGTCCGTGTTAGCTTGCTACTAACAATAGTCTTGGTTGTTGCAGATAGTTGTGAGGAGGGATGGGGATGACTTTGAAATAGTCAGTAGCTCACAACAACCTTAAGGTGGGGGTGAGCTCTTAGCATTTCTCAAGCTCCTTCATAAAGAGTATAGAAAGCTAGCTATAGCTAATATGGGGTAAATTCTATAATGGAAATGGAAATATATTTATCTATTATAAATGACATATGGCAAGAGCATAAGCGACCAATGCACTATACAAAAGGATAGCACATTTATGAACATTCGATTACCAAAGATCTCATGATGAGCTATGGTCACTTTTTGTTCGAGCGGATAGTTTGTATTCATTTTGACCATTCTAGAAATCTATAAATAAATCTGTGCAAGAGAAAATTTCTCACTCTTGCACAGAAGGAGATTGCACCCAGTGCATATGTCTTTCTTCTCTTTCCTCACCCCTCCTCTCTCATCGTGCCTGTGTAGCACTCCGCTCTAGGAGATGCACTTGCACTTGCGCTTTCACTCTCTCTCACTACCAGATTGTGTATTGTGTTTGTTATGTGCTTGTGGGATTTTCCATGTATGCAGATCTATCATTTTATGGTGTGTAGCATGTTATTTTCAGTATTTTGTAGGCCCCTTTGCACTCCTGCCTGTTGCAGTGGTATTAGAGTGATAGGCTCTACACTCCAAAGATTAAAGATCTTGACAATCAAAAGGTAAGTACGATCATACAATCCTACTTTGGTTAGTTTAATTTTACTATTTATTTGTGAGCATATTTTTTGTAATCCTTCAAAATATTTGGATGATTAAGGATAATTCCCTCATTAAATAGTGATAAGTTTAAGTAATACAAATAAGGTAGTAGATGTGAGACCTTGGGGTGGACTGGCATACTGATCTCCTCCCAACCTCCCTACTTATATCCCTTGGCTCTTGCAAGTAGGACCCCTTAACCATATGCCCTTGCCTTCGGCTCCTAGCCGTACCCAGCTGTTCCAACCCCTTTGGCCCTTGGCATGACATTACTCCCCCTTGAAGAAGCGTTTTTGTCCTAAAAAACAAAAGTGGTGCTATCCTTAAAAGAACACTAATGTTTCTAGTGGTATCCTTCATTGCTCTAGCTATCCATTCGATTGGAATATGGTTAAGTAGGAGGCTCAATGAAATCAAGACAAGCATCTTGATTTTCCACATTGTTGTCCATTTGCAACCGTCCTATATAATGAGCCAACCTAGCATATAGACTCCATTTAGAACTCACTTGAGTATGCTAAACGAGTTATCACAACAAAGTGTATCTAAAATAATACCTCTTCTCACTTTCCATGAAAGTAATTGGCTGAAATAATTCATCAACAAAGGATAAGTCCTTGACTTGTAAGTTGTTATCATTCTTCATCAGTAGACAACCCCACCATAACCGTGTTCAAGGTTGATGACTTGATTTAAACATGAAGAAGCTAAATTTAGACTCATAACATGCTTTGACTCATGGTAAGAAAACTCCAACTAGAGAGATAATATTTCCAATTGGATTTCTTGGTGCTAACGTACACACTTAGCATATCCTTTAGCATAAGATTAGCACTTGTAAACAATTGAGATGTAGAGAGAAAGAGAGAGTGAGAGTTGAAACAGATTACCTTTTTAAGAAGCAGTGGCTATAGTCTGCCCATCTTTCTCAATGTGGCATTTGGTATGATAAAATCCAACAAAAAGACCAAGATTAACGTGTCTAGAAATCGAAAGACTTTTTGCTAGTACTTGGAGACTTATGACCCAAGGAAATGCTGAAGTTGTAAAGTTTGATGCATTATGCACATTGCTATTGCAAGAGTCACTTTCCAGCAAAAACAGCACTAGACATCGTGCAGTTGAACATGCTTTTATTGCTTCTCAAAGAAAGGGTGGTAATAGCAATGCATCCACTTCTTATGGTTCTGCCTGCGAGTGGAAAAACTTCTATTCCCAATGCTTCTACCGGCAACACTTTGTCTAGCAATTCTGGTGATAAGGGAAAAAAGAAGATGCGTTGCCATTATTGTAAAGCTAATGATCACTTGATGAAGCAGTGTCCTAAGTTGAAGGCCAAAGAGGCTAAGAAGAAAGAGGGTGGTTCCACTACAAATGCAACCATTGTTGAGTCTTCTGTGAAAGGAGAATGTGATGTTGATGTTGATGCAGAATGGGCTTTTAGTGTAGAGTGCACATACAATCCTGCTTTCCAGGATGAATGCATGTCAGTTTACTGCAGATTCACATGTGGTATTTTGATAGTGGTGCTACAAAGCACATTACCTCACATTGTGAATTGTTCACCTCTCTCGAGTCTGTCCCTCATGGGAATTCTGTCACTTGTGCCAACAATGCCTCTTATACAGTTCAAGAAATTGGAAAGATTGGCTTACTACCGCAAATGGCAATTGTTTCACACTTGTTGATGCACTTTATGTACCTGGGATCAAGAATAATCTTAATGCATGCTTAATGCATGTTTATATTGCCATGTGGATACACATGATGTGTGATTTTCAATGGATAATATTCTTCACCTTATAATGGCATATGTGGACTGATTTTCAGCTGTTTTGAGCATCAGTTTGTGCCATATTTTGGTTGGTTTGCACCCAGGTTTATGCTAGTATATGCCTCACTTGTAGAGTGCGGTTAATTCACTTTGTGTTTTGGATTACAAGATTGTTTTCTAGGTTTAGAGAGTTGAGACTTTGGGGAAACTCATGTATGATTGAGTGTGGATTTTGCACATGATTTTCTCATGGTTTTGAGCATGCTTATGGTATGTATGGTTAGATAGCCAAATATTGCTGAAACTTTGCCTAACTTTTCTTGCAAGTTTATTTGTTTATGCTCATGGTTTGCAGTCGTGTTT
The DNA here is from genome assembly GCF_014529385.1 of Adiantum capillus-veneris. Classification (NCBI taxonomy): domain Eukaryota; kingdom Viridiplantae; phylum Streptophyta; class Polypodiopsida; order Polypodiales; family Pteridaceae; genus Adiantum; species Adiantum capillus-veneris. The sequence continues at coordinate 60,423,484 of NC_140942.1, read as the reverse complement.
TGATTGCAATTGGCACTCAGTGGTTGCTTTGCCATAGTGTTTTGCAATCACATTGTGAGAGTGTTTGCTCATCCGAATATGTCATTTGACATATATGTGGCAATCTCTTCAAGAGGGAGATTGTTGATGATAGTATCATCGGTTACCACATAGTGCTCTTGGATTAGAGCAGTTTTTTTTCTTTTGGCATCATTTGAGCCGTTTTGCTCACTTGTTTCGTTACATTGAACACCATATTTGCTGACAGTTCTCTTAGACAACTTATGCTAGCATTTGTTGTATTTTGTCAGTGATTTGTGTATGAGTTAGCCAGGATTTGGATATTGTCAGTTGATTGATTTGTGCTTGATCTTGTCACAGGTTATCGCCATGAATTTTGCATGTACATCATTGTCAGGGTTTGTGCTTTTCCATATGAAGTTTGATGGTTTAAACTTTGAGCATTGGAAAGCAGGTATGCATGATGCATTAGCTCAGTTGAGCCAAGTGTTGCCACTACAGGGCATGGATGCTAGACCAATGTCTATGACTGTGAATGAGTGGGAGGACTTGGATCAGCTTGCATGCTCGATAATCATTTTACACCTTTAATGAGTCTGTCTATTGCATTGTTTTGGATGCATGTAAATCTAGAGATTTATGGCAAAGATTGTGCAATGCTTTTGGCACAAATGAGTCTAGAGAGATGCCTATAGTCAAAGGACAATCTTGCAGACATAGAGATATTGTGTGTTAGCAGAGCGGTCATAGGAGGCATGTAAGTAGGCGTTGTTTTTGGCGGATGAGACAACACAGGAGACAACAAAAGAGGGATGCTATGACTTTGGATGATGTGGGAGAAGATGTAGCGTATGTGGCTACATCTTCGCATGACGGAGATGTCTACTTTGCTTCTGTGTTTATTCTTAATTTTCTTACGTTGGTTTTTGATGACAAATTACCTTTGCATTGGACACTAGATGTAATATTTAATGCACTAGTAACTTGTGTGTAGCGGAAATTGATAACATAGTGAGCATTTCATTAAGGATAAGGCCCTAATGAGCATAGAGAGAGTGCTTAATTTGAGAAAGCATAGCAATTTACACCTAGCTAGTTTAGCATAGACAATACTTGAAAAGAGAGAGAAATAGAACAATGGATAGTAGTTGAGGATCGGATTTACATGGAGCCGGTCCCCCCTCCAAAAAGGCTTTGTATTCTAGCTTCTCCCATCAAAGGAGGCTTTTGTACAATACAATCTTTGTGTTCCTTGACAAAACTCGTTGGTGCAATGAAGATGGAAGCTTCATGCACCAAATTATGCTTGAAAAACACAACCAGTGTCCCTAGCCTCAGTCCCAAGACCTCACACACCTTCAAAAATGGTGAGAGCTAGCAGGAAATGAGGAAAGATTGAGATGAAGAAAATGTATCTTACGAGAAAGAAGTATTCTCCTCACATAATCACTCTAATAGCATAGCTTAGCTTAGTAATTAGCATGGTAGAGGAGATGAGCATGCCATTGAAGCTCCTCTTGGTTGGATCTGCATTCCATAGCCAAGAGTTGTCTGTGTAGGCCTCTACTTCTCAATGCTTGGAGAAGGAGATGGAGTTCTTGCTCAACGAGTTGTGTGTGTGTGTGTGTGTGTGTGTAGCCAAGTGAGTGAGTGAGTGTGTGTGTGTAGCAAAGTGAGTTAGTGTAAAAATGCCAACCTCTCTCTCTCTCTCTCTCTCTCTCTCTCTCTCTCTCTCTCTCTCTCTCTCTCTCTCTCGGTCGACCCCTCTTCCAGAAAGCTCTTGCTAGCTTCCCATTGGTTCCTACAAAGCTTAGCCAATAGGAATTAGGAAGCATAATTGATAGCCTTGTGACATGTGTCCCCCTTTTCCCTTTTGTGAGAGCTTAAGGTATTTTAATAATTTATTTAAACTCTCATTTTTGACCTGTTAGTTTTCTTGCCAATAGGAATCAAGCAAGCCATTGGGCTACTGGATGCTCATTGGACCCCTTGGTAGACTGTCCAATAGTCATCTAGGGAGCTTAATTTCTATGGGTTCTTTTATCAAGAATTTTTTAAATAGATTAGACTAATTTTACTCTAGCCTAATTCTCATTAGTCCACATCTATGCCCATCCAATAGGATTTGAGGGGAGATTGGGGGCAACTGGGCTAGGAGCCTACCATGTGTCCATTCTTCCCTTTGGGGAGAGCTTGGGAGTGTGTGTGTGTGTGTGTGTTTCTCTCTCATCCCCTACCATTTGGGATCGCCCCCTCCTTCCTAGGGATGTGGGAAGACTTTTTAGTCTTCCCATAATCATCCAATTTTTCCTTACCTTTGGCCATTGGACTTTTAATTAGTTTTTGGAACTTTAGCCTATGGAAGTCTTCATGGAGCTGAACCTTAGGCCTTTTAAGCCCCATTGAAGCACATTGCTCTTTTGTAGAATGTCCCCCTTTGGATCCCTATTTCCCTTCTTTGGATCCCTGCTCAGACCGGTCTGGCAGCTTTACCAATATTCTAGCTTTTACTCCCCTAGTAGTTCCCCAATATTAAATGATCAGTTTAACATGAAAAAATTATTTGGGAGAATTAGATATTAGTTTTTATAACATTACCTCTCTCTTGAAATCTTAGTTGTCCTCGACTATGAGGTAGAGAAGATAAAGACTAGTCATTAGTCCATTTGCTAGCGGGTAGAGGATCCTTATTTTACCCTACGACACCGTTCCAAAATGGATGACTAGTCCATTTGGTGCTTGAGAGCCTTAGCTTCCACAACCAGGTCTGCACATTTGTCTGTATCAATATTCCATAGTGGAGTGACAAGCTCTACTTGGTGTTTGGGAGACTTCGTATCCACAAAAATGATCCTAAGCATGTATACTTATGAACATTTGTGCACAATAAAGAAAAAGAGAGTCTTATAAGGCATAAACTTTGTTCATTTATGCATATTTACATTTGCTTACTCTAGGGTATCATTGTAAGCATTGACAAGGTTTAGGTTATCCTTTAATTGTATGCCTTGCATCCATCTAGCATCTTCAAAAGGATAATTTTTAAACTTGATAAGATATCATTAGATAGTATTACCGCCTCTCAATACCTTGTCTTCATGTTGAAGAATGGACTCGGGCTGCAACACCTTTTCTTTGTCCTCGATCTCCGGTGGGTCCTTAATGTTTGCTTCTTGAGGTGGCTCTCCTTTGTAAGGCTTTAATATGCTCATGTGGAAAGCATTGTGCAATGGTTGGGCAACTTGAGTTGATAGGTCATCTCATTGATTGGCCTAATAATATGAAAGGGACCATAGTACCTTTTTGCTAACTTAGCATAGTACTTTTGATGTCCCGTAGGATTCTTGCCCGTTGTGTTCCTTAATTGTGTTGGGGTTGCAGCTATGGCGGGTGATGCCGGAGGGGGTTCATGGCGAGATGATGAGCAACAAACAACGAGAGAGAGAGAGAGAGAGAGAGAGAGAGAGAGAGAGAGAGAGAGAGAGAGAGAGAGAGAGAGAGAGAGAGAGAGAGAGAGAGAGAGAGAGAGAGAGAGATTGAATCAGCTTGAAAAGAAAAAGAACACACTATTCTGATTGATGATTATAATGTTATATTAAGCCAAAAAAGGGGCTTCCATGCAACTGCCATGCAAGACTGAGACTGCAACTGCATGTTGTAGGGAACAATGCCCACAGGCTAAGACACTACTGGGCTTGCATACCCAACAAATCGAGCCTTGGGAAACTTAAGCAAGACCCAATCATTTTATTTAAAGGCTAGAGCTCTTCTATGCTTATCAGCAGTAGCCTTTTGCCTTTGCCGAGAGAACCATATTGTAAGGTAAATGGGTCTTCCTTCTTCCCTAGTGCAAGGGCTGAAATCACATGTTTAAAATCGGGATTGATAGCATACTCATAATCATAGAAGATAGATCATTGTGAGTTGCTATGGATACCGCATTCACTCTTGGTCGTTTTAAGAGTGCATCGGCTACTTGTTTATGCTTGCTAGCAATGTGAGCAATATGAAAATGAAATCGCAAAAGGGAATTTGCCTACCTCATTTGTTTGTTGGAGAGCTTGGTCTACGTCATGAAGTATTTATGGCTTTGGTGATCCGTTTGCAGAATGAAAGGAGTCCCCAATAAATAGTGCTTCCACGAGTCTAGAGCATGTAGAACTGCTAAGAGTTCCTTCTCATATATACATAGAGCTTGCTCAATAGGGTCGAGCCTTCAAATTTCATAGGCTATGGCATGCCCTTCTTGTAGCAATATAGCTCCAAGGCAATCACCACATGCATCACATTGGACCTCAAATGGCTTTAAGAGATTTGAAAGTGTAAGCACATGTTGAGAGATAAGCTTCTCTTTAAGCTTTTTGAAAGCATTGTTCTCCTTGGTGGAGCATATATACCTAACATTTTTCTTTGTTAGGTCATGCAATGGTCCTTCGATTTGTGAGAATTGTTCTACAAAGCATCTATAGTATGCACACATACCTATAAAGCTTCTTAGTTCATGCAGATTTCTTGGATTAGGCCATCCTTTTACTACCTCTAACTTTGATGGATCCATTTGGATGCCATCTTGAGAGATAACGTGACCTAAATACTGAACCTCTTGTAGGAAAAATTCACTTTTCTTTTGATTAATATAAAGTTTATTCTCTTGTAAAACTTAAAAAATAACCTGGAGGTGTTTCTTGTGTTCGTCTAATGAATTAGAGTAGATGATTATATCATCAAAGAACACTCCAGTAAAGGTTCGGTGAGGCCTGAATAACTTCTCCATCACGGGGTTAAATGTGGCTTGTGCATTGGTCAAGCCAAAAGGCATGACAACGTACTTGTAAAGACCAAACGTAGTGCAAAATGTGGTCTTTACAATGTCTTGATCAACTATCCTTATTTGATGGTAGCCACTTTTTAGATTAATCCTACTGAAGTAGGTCAACCCCTGTAGCTTATCAAATAGGTCTTCTACTCGTGGAATGGAAAACCTATTCTTGATAGTGATCCTATTTAGTGCTCTATAGTCAAAACACATATGATATGTGCCATCTTTCTTTTGCACTAATAACACTGACGGAAGCAAAGCGAACCCCGTACCCCGACGGCTTCTAAAACATCGGGGACCGAATGGCGCGCCTCGAGCCTGTCATGGTAAAGCAAACAGGGGCACCACCTAGCTTCAGCGGCTAGGACGCAAACAACACACCACCATAACAAAGTTTTCATTTAAGAGAGATGGATGCTTGGGAGTAATGATGAAAAGGAAAGGGAATGAGATCGAGAGAGAGAGAGAGAGAGAGAGAGAGAGAGAGAGAGAGAGAGAGAGAGAGAGAGAGAGAGAGAGAGGGAGGGGGTATAGCGGCTTAGTACTTAGGCACCACAAAAGGATGGCGAATCCGCGCACCCTTCACACATACACAAGCTCACTCCAAACACAAGACTAGGTGGCGATTCCGCACACCTCACATGGGAAAAACATTGCAAGAAAACATACTCACAAAACCTCAAGCTTTATTTAAAGAATAAGGCGATGAAATGGGAAGCATAGGGTAGGGGAATGAGAAGGGAGAGAGTGGTAGAGCACATGGCGGATAGGTGGGAGTTGATGGCGAAGACTCGCATGAGGGTTATGGCCATCATCCTTCATTTAGTAGCCCTTCATCTTCCATAGCCAAGGGTGTAGAGGTCATGCTCAAGACAAGGATGGTGATTGCGGTGATGGTGATGGTGTGGGTGTGTGTGTGTGCACTAGGCACACACAGTGCATAGTGTGTTCTTTGGTGATGTTGTGTGTGTATCTAGTGTGATGGTGACCCCTCTTTATATAGGGGAGGAGGGGGGAGGAATTCTAGAATTTAGAAATGAAGAAATCATTATCTACATAGGCCATGTGACTGTGGGCCCCACTTGTCTGGCTATGTGTATATTTGCCAGAACAGCAGTCTCATGAGAGAGAGACTAAGAGAGAGAGATGGGTTGATGAAAAAAAGTGAGAGGTGACATGGAGAATAAAGTAATTACAAGAGGGGAGAGAGGGGAGTGTGTTCAGAGGTGAATCTGTGTGCAGATGTGTGTGAACACAAGAAAAATCAGGTAACCACCGGGTGGGGATGGGTCTGTGGGCACCTTTTTCAGTGAAACTGAGTGTGTGTGAGTGTGGGGGAGGTTATTTAGCTACAAGACAAGAGATAGGCGCCCTTTAGAGAGAGGGGGGGGTATTTGGGTCATGGGATATGATAGGAGAGAGAAAGGGGGGGTGGGGTATACTATTTTGGAAGATAGGGTAAGTTGCATGTGAGTTAGGGTGCATTATTGGTGAGTTAGAATGCATTATTGGTGAGAGGTGGGGTAGCTTGAGGGGAGAGAGAAAGGAGAAAGGACAAGGGGAAGAGAGAGGGGGTTGACCTTTTGAGTGGAGGAGAGGAAAAGGGACACACGGCGGGGCAACAGTGAAGAAAAAGGAGGCAAGGTGGGGATGGGCTGCCCCGCAGGCATGAGGTGGCCTATTTTAACTTTCTTATATATTTACATAATCATACTTTATTTTTTTCTTACTTTTTCCAATGTCTTTTATCACTCCCTCCCTAAGAGGGGGTTTTCATGGGGTGGGGACGAGAGAAGAGGGGTATGGGAGCTTGGCTTGTGAAAAGCCCCCATCATTAGCCCTCCCCTTTTGGCTAGAGGCATTCATGTCTCTAGCTCATCCGTTTGATCATTATCGTCGGAGGTGGCGGCTGATGGTGTGTCTTCATCTGGAATGTCAATTGGTGGAGCCTGGTCAAATCGAAGAAAATAAGGTTTAAGTCGCCAACCATTTACCCTGGTTTTATGAAGTTTTCCATTAGCCTCCATAAGCTGGTAGCTTCCATTGGCATACTTTTTCCTGATGATGAAAGGGCCTTCCCATCGGAGCTGGAGTTTCTTATCCTTGCGCGTGTCGAAGCGATTGTCGTAGCGGAGCACCAACATTTCTTTCTTCAATTCTTTTTTCCGGAGATGCTCGTTAAAGCTAAGCCGTCTATGCTCTGCTTGTGCTGCATAATAATTTATTGCTTCTTCTCTGTCCAGCTGCAGTCTTTCCAAGTTGATGATGTGATCTCTCAAATGCATGTTGGGCTATTGAAGCTGGCTTGCCATTACTCTGAGACTTTGTAGTTGCACTGCAATGCGCAAGATTGCTTCCTTACCAAATACTAGATGATACGGTGTGAATCCCAAGGATGTACGAAATGAAGTTCTGTAGGCCCATAAAGCTGGTAGTAGATACTTATCCCAGTCTCCGGGATGATTGTTTACGTGCTTGGTAATAATTTTAGAAACCATTCCATTTACCTTTTCAACTAGGCCATTACATTGAGGGTAATATGGTGAAGAGTGCCTCCTTGTAATGCCTAGTTTCTGCATTAATTCTCCTACCAAGTCTGCTCTGAAACCTGGCCCTCTATCAGAGATGATCTCTAAAGGTGTGCCAAACCTACAGCATATGTGCTCGTAGATAAATTTAGCTACCTCTACCGCTGTGATTCTAGTGGTGGCTATAGCCTCTGCCCATCTAGTCATGTAGTCGACCCCCATGATAATGTAGAATTTTCCTGAGTTGGCCCTAGGTAATGGCCCAATGGCATCGATACCCCATTTTTCAAATGGGCCATATGAGAGAATAGGTGTCTGTGGTTTAGGCATAAGCACCCTAGTGCCGGCCTTTTGACACAACTTACATGTTTTGCACCAGTGGTGTACATCACGGTTGAGGTTAGGCCATATGAAGCCTGCCTGCAAGATTTTCCTACTTGTTATGTCTAGGGCAAAGTGACCACCACAAACCCCGTCGTGACAGCTAGCAATTACTCCCGTGATTTCCTGAGAGAGAGGGACCTTCCTGAGTATTTGGTCCTTACCCTTACAGTACAAACCGTCATTAATGAGTCGATACCTTGTGGCCTTCTACGTCAGCCATTGCTTTTGTCCCTTTGTTAAATCTAATGGGCATTCCCCTGTTTCCAAAAAATGCATGATGTCAGGCAAGGCATCACTTCCTTGAAATAGAGGGAGCTTTAGTTTTATTGCTCCAACCACCACTTCCTGTAGTCTTTCACTTGCTAGGGCATCTACTTCTTGGTTTTGAGCCCTTGGGATATGGTGTATTTGAACTTCTTCAAACTTACCCAACAAGGTTTTTACACCACTTAAGTGAGTCCTTAAACTAGGATTCTTGCATGTCCATGCTCCATTTACTTGCCTTACCAGAAGTAGAGCATCCCCAAATAGATTAAGGCGTTGTACACCTTGCGAGACGCACCATTGTAGACCCTTGGTTAGTGCTGCATACTCAGCTTCATTGTTAGAATGTGAATCTAACAATTGGCCCAACGAAAATACCTTTGTCCCTTTGTCATCAAAGACCACTATGCCTGCAGCTGCTTTGTCGGACGCTCGCTTGTAGGCTCCATCAAAGTAGAGAGAGTATGCTCCTTCTACCATTGGTGGTACTGGAGGTAATCGGACTTCTCCTTCCTTAGATTGCTTCTCCTTCCCTTCAAAGACTTGGTAGGTCATGAGTCCCCCCAAACTTGCCCTTGTCGTGCTTTCTACCTATACCGTGTAGTCAAACTCTTGCAGACGAACTAGCCATTTAGTAATTCTAGCAGACACATCCATGTGTTGTACAACATAGGGAAATATTTCATCCGTGGTTAGAATCACAAATTGCTTAGGCAGCAAATATGACCTAAACTTTGTAGTTGCAAATCTAAGAGCTAGGACTAAGTGTTCCACATGGGTGAAACCTTTCTCTCCTGCTGTCATCATTCGACTAGAGAAGTAGATTGGCCTCATGAAAGATGTCGTCGTATCCTTTTGGAGTAGCACAGCCCCCAATGAGTCATCACCAACACTTGAGGTGACATAGAATTTTTCATCCCACTTAGGTGGTGAGATAGTTGGCAGAGTGGCTAAGACCTCCTTTACCTTGTTGTAGTGATGTTCGCTTTCCTCGTCCCAAGTGAAAGTTGATCTTTGAGTGAGTTGTTGCAGTGGTAGAACAAGTTGTGATAGTAGATGTATGAATCTACTTAAATACCTCACCTTCTGTAGAAAAGAGACCAGTTGACGTGCGGTCGTTGGTGAAGGTAGGGCAATGAGTGCGGACACCTTACTTGGGTCGGCGTTGATACCTCTTGCTGAAATTTCATGGCCTAGTAGAATGACTTTACTCTCCCCAATGTGACATTTATCCACATTTAATTGCCCACCTAGGCTCTACAACCTGGCCAAACCTTCAGTTACCTTTTCTAAATGTGAAATACGGGAGCTATATATACAAAAATCATCAATGAACACTCTTATGGATGTTCCAAAGAACGGTTGAAAAACATATGTGACATATCTTTGGAATGTGGCAGGTGCATTTGTGAGACCAAATGGCATAACCTTGTATGCAAAACAACCCCATGGCGTGATAAAAGTGGTTTTTAGCTAATCTTCCAAGGCTATGCGTATTTGAAAGTATCCTGAATAACCATCACAGACGGTATAGCATTCAAAACCCACTACTTCATTGAGAATTTCATCCAAGAAAGGGAGAGGAAAGTGGTCTCTCTTTGTAGCTGCATTTAGTGGTTTGTAGTCAACACAGACCCTCCACTTACCATTCTTTTTAGGCGTCACCACTACGGGTGACACCCATTCTGAGTTTTCTACAGGATAGATGAATCTCGCCTCCAGCAGTTTCCTTACCTCGGCCAAGAGTGCCTTTTCTTGTATGACCCCCAGTCGTCGTAGCTTTTGCACAACTGGTTTTACCCCTTCCTTCAGCTTAATATGATGTTCCACCACTGTAATGCCTGTGATTCTTTCATAGTTGTCAATGAACAGGTTAGGAAATCCCATCAACATTTTCAAAAAACTATCTTTCTCCTCAAGTGTTAATTCCGTAGACAACATACCCTTCAACCTACTTCCTCCTAGGCCAGGTGATTTGCTCTCCTCTTCATTGGGTTTCCCTTTTGGTGATGGATCACCAGTTGTGCTTACCATTTGTGGATCCTTCATAATGATACCCATCACATCAATGGAACTGTCACTTTTGTCGGTGGATGTGGTCTCCTCCTCAGAACTGGAAGATTCGCTAGTGGTTTCATCTGCCGATGTTTCCAGATTCATTTGCTTCTGCTTGCCAATCCTCATGTCGTAGTAGATTGTCTCCCCTTTCTTACCGGTCATGCGTAGAAGGCCAGTACCCTAGTGTTGTTTTGCCTTCATGGCCATCAACCATGGCCTTCCCAAAATTAGTGGATAGCCCTCCCCCTTAGTAGGCATTACAAAAACATCTACCTCTACCTCAGTGTTGAAAGCTTTGATTTTCACGGCACTTACCACACCCACACACTTTACTTTTGCGTTGTTTGCTATCTTTGCCTTGCATGGAGAAGGCCTATCAACCTCGAGCCCTAATCGAAGCATCATAGCTTCGCTCATTACACAGATTTGTGCGCCTCCATCAATGTAGGTGTTTCCAACCCTCTTTCCTTTTATGTTTACATCGACAATTGGAAGGATGTCATCCATGTTGCATCCCGAAATTGCTCCGGCTACCTTTGTTTTGGAGCATCTTGTACTTACCATTTTAGACCATTGTCGCCTTACTTTAGGTACAAGATGTAGCAGCTGTGGCCATGTAATCTTTGGTTCTTGCTCTGCCACATCCAATGTTAGATCATAGGGCTTAGAACTTTCCCCTAGCTGGAAGTCGGTGATGCCCAAGTTCCGTCGTGGCCTGGATGGCCTCTTGCTAGTTTCTCCTCTCATGCTTCTCTCATCATCTGATTGTGTAGCCTTCTCCCTCCTAGCTCTTTTCACAATCATGGCCTCAAGTGGTTCTAAAAAGGTTACCTTCTCCTTACCCTTGTCCCTCTCCTTTGCTATGGGTGGATCCACTACTACGGCTTTTCCTTTCTCTTCTAGCCTTATGATGTTTACAGGGCGATCAGGTGGTGGGGCTGGTGGAAGAGGTGGGATGGATGCTTGTAGTGGTGTCTGGGGTGGACGTAGAATTTTTGTTGGTGGGGTTGGTGCTCGGGGTGGGGGTGTTCTTTCTCTAGGGGGTGACAATTGGTTCCTCCTACCTCCTCTATTATAGTTTTGTCGTGGTTTGGGACAGTAGTACATACCGTGACCGTCTTCTCCGCAGTTGTAGCAATGATACTCCCTGTTTTGTCGTCGTGCTCTTCCAGGGTCTTGATCTCTTTCTTGACTCCTCCCTTGCTGTATTAAGTGGACAGACAAATTCTGCAGTTGGTCAGTAATATGGGCCAACATATCTTGTTGGTCATCTCTTACCCCAAGAGCCGGTGGTGGTGGTATGGTGGTTGTCGTAGTTGCTGGTCGACGCGATGTTCCTGCTTCTGTTGACTCGGTTTCTTTGGCTTTCATTCGCAGCTTCTTGTCCTTAAGGCGAGCAATCTCAACGGCTAACTCGTACGTAGCCGGGAATCTACCTTTCACCTTCTCCTTGAGAAGCGGCCATAAGCCATGCGTGAACCGATCTTTTTTTAGGAAATCGGGTGCAGCTTCCCCCCTTGCCAGTGACTCAACCCACCGTTCCCACAAATCCACAAATTTGGACTCATAGGTGGCATATTCTAAAAGACCCTCCTGCTTCAAGTCTCTCAACTTGTCCCACAACTTTTCTGAAGTGGTACCTCCCCCAAAGCGCCTCTTAAAAGCGGTTTTTAAGGGTTCCTAGTCATCCTTGGTTGCTTGTGGAAGTGCATTGTACCATGATCTAGCTTCTAGCTTCATGAGATGCTTAAAGATTCTAACCCAGGATTCATCCGTATCTTTGTTGCTCACTACACATGCTACTTCAAAGTCATCTAGGAAGTCTGTTACCAAATCCTCCCCCTTCTTTCCTTTAAATGTTGGAAATGCTACACTTGCCATGATTACTGAGAGAGAGCTAAAAAGACACACTGCTTAACTTGCAAAAGTTTTTTTTCTTCTTTACAAGGAGGCGTGTATACCCTCTTATACTAGGACATAGATTAAAACTTCAAACGGTACATTGCCTTGTACCAAAGGTAAGACAAATGGTTGATCTGATGCCAGAACCTCAAAAAATCGCTCCCCACCCAGCATGGTGTCAATGACGTGCTGGTAGTGAGCCTTCAAATCTAGTATTACCTTGATTGAGCGTACACGTGTTGGTATGTGTGATCTGTCTTGAGGTAGGTTGTACTGATTCATGTGAAGCTTAGAGGTGCTTAGTCACTGTCCAAGCTTGTGGGAAGGGGTGGTGTTCTTTCCTGAAACAAACTCAGTAGATCCCTACTTTCTCTAGTGAGAGTGTGAGCCAATGATTCCATTATCTGTGCTGCAGCATCAGGTGCGACTTGAAAACTGACTGTGATAATTACCTCGGTGACTTGAGTTACCCGATTCTCAAAGTAGAATAGTGTTGATTCTCTATTGTGTAGAGCTCCTTCCATTTTGTTGTTGTGGGTTGGTTGTAGGTTGCGGACATGGTTTCGACCTTCTCCTTCTTCTTCTTGGCACTTGGCCTATGTATATCCACTGGGTTTGGCGTGTTGGTTGACTCTCCCACTGCAAATCGATTACCGCTACGCCTGGCACTCGAGCTTCGATGGAGATGCGGAGTTCGTCTAGTTGTGCTTGGAGCTCTTCTTCTTCTGTCGTCCAATTAGCAAATCCTGCTAGCCATTCATCCATTCACAATAGTTTAGGGGTTTCAGTCTTGTAAACTGAAGGGTTTCATGAAAAGATCCTCAGTTGGGGCACCAAATGACGGGAGCAAAGCGAACCCCGAACCCCGACGGCCTCTAAAACACCGGAGACCGAATGGCGCACCTCGAGCCTGTCATGGTAAAGCAAACAGGGGCACCACCTAGCTTCAGCGGCTAGGACGCAAACAACACACCACCATAACAAAGTTTTCATCCAAGAGAGATGGATGCTTGGGAGTAATGATGAAAAGGAAAGGGAATGAGATCAAGTGAGAGAGAGAGAGAGAGAGAGAGAGAGAGAGAGAGAGAGAGAGAGAGAGAGAGGGAGGGGGTATAGCGGCTTAGTACTTAGGCACCACAAAAGGATGGCGAATCCGCGCACCCTTCACACATACACAAGCTCACTCCAAACACAAGACTAGGTGGCGATTCCGCACACCTCACATGGGCAAAACATTGCAAGAAAACATACTCACAAAACCTCAAGCTTTATTTAAAGAATAAGGCGATGAAATGGGAAGCATAGGGTAGGGAATGAGAAGGGAGAGAGTGGTAGAGCACATGGCGGATAGGTGGGAGTTGATGGCGAAGACTCGCATGAGGGTTATGGCCATCATCCTTCATTTAGTTGCCCTTCATCTTCCATAGCCAAGGGTGTAGAGGTCATGCGCAAGACAAGGATGGTGATTGCGGTGATGGTGATGGTGTGGGTGTGTGTGTGCACTAGGCACACATAGTGCATAGTGTGTTCTTTGGTGATGTTGTGTGTGTATCTAGTGTGATGGTGACCCCTCTTTATATAGGGGAGGAGGGGGGAGGAATTCTAGAATTTAGAAATGAAGAAATCATTATCTACATAGGCCATGTGACTGTGGGCCCCACTTGTCTGGCTGTGTGTATATGTGCCAGAACAGCAGTCTCATGAGAGAGAGACTAAGAGAGAGAGATGGGTTGATGAAAAAAAGTGAGAGGTGACATGGAGAATAAAGTAATTACAAGAGGGGAGAGAGGGGAGTGTGTTCAGAGGTGAATCTGTGTGCAGATGTGTGTGAACACAAGAAAAATCAGGTAACCACCGGGTGGGGATGGGTCTGTGGGCACCTTTTTCAGTGAAACTGAGTGTGTGTGAGTGTGGGGGAGGTTATTTAGCTACAAGACAAGAGACATGGCACCCTTTAGAGAGAGGGGGGGGGGTATTTGGGTCATGGGATATGATAGGAGAGAGAAAGGGGGGTGGGGTATACTATTTTGGAAGATAGGGTAAGTTGCATGTGAGTTAGGGTGCATTATTGGTGAGTTAGAATGCATTATTGGTGAGAGGTGGGGTAGCTTGAGGGGAGAGAGAAAGGAGAAAGGACAAGGGGAAGAGAGAGGGGGTTGACCTTTTGAGTGGAGGAGAGGAAAAGGGACACACGACGGGGCAACAGTGAAGAAAAAGGAGGCAAGGTGGGGATGGGCTGCCCCGCAGGCATGAGGTGGCCTATTTTACCTTTCTTATATATTTACATAATCATACTTTATTTTTTTCTTACTTTTTCCAATGTCTTTTATCACTCCCTCCCTAAGAGGGGGTTTTCATGGAGTGGGGACGAGAGAAGAGGGGTATGGGAGCTTGGCTTGTGAAAAGCCCCCATCAACACTTGTGAACAAAATGGGGATGAGCTAGGCCTAACCATGCCTTTCTCAACCAACTCATGCACTTGCCGCATAATATCCTCTTGTTGAGCTTGAGAAACTCGGTAAGGAGGTTTATTAGGCAGTGAGCTTCCTGGAAGAAGTTCAATAGCATGGTCATCATCCCCTCATTTGGGAGGTTGATCACGATGGATGTCGTCAATAAAAACATCTTACGATTCCTTGAGGAAATTGGATAACTCTCATTGCTTTTAATTTTTTATATCTTCTTTTGCTAAAACGTTAGGTTCATTTTGAGAATCTTTAACAAAAATCATGTACATGGAAATAGAGCTCTTTATTGACTTATTGAAAGCTTGCTTATGTACAATGGGTATGGTACTACCCAACTCCTTAGCATCTATGTACATATCTTTTTCCCTGTACCTAATTTTAGATTTGTCTTTCAGGGAATTCAACATTGGCAGCCATGTGGTCAAACCTTGGTGCCTCTAGGATTACATCCTCATGCTTCAGAGGAGAGATGAAGAAATCCTCCTTGTCCACATAGCTTTGGAGATGGAGCCTCAATTTCCCAATTAAGGGAGTGATTGAGGCTTCTTGCCCCTTGAAAGCACCATCGACAGGTAGGACATCTCCCATCTCATAGGCTTGAATGCCTAGCTTGGTGGCCAACTCTGTGGATATGAAATTGTGAGTAGAACTAGGGTCAAAGAGAATGAAAGCATCATGTTCTCTTACCTTTCCCCAAGAATGACATAGAGGAGATCCTTTGTGATGAGCATCCTCTTCTTGAATTTCGACCAAGGTAGCTCTAGGAGGCTCATTAAGTGTATTCTTGTGGGGGCAAGCACGATAGGCATGCCCTTGCTCTCCGACTTGAAACAATGGTTATCTTTTTTGATAATGCTCTTGCTCTTTTTTTGAAATTAATAGCTTAATATATTTTGTACTAACATACTATTGAAAAATTAGCTATCTACTCTAACCACTATTTATTGTATAGAGTACATGTTTATTTCTACTAAATTTTTTTAACCTTTCTTATTCCTATTTACTATTGGAAATTTAGCCATCTACTATAGGTACTATTTACTAATGGAAATTTAGCCAGCTACTATAGGTACTAATAGTGTATAGAGCACATCAATAGTTTATTTTTTAGGGAACATATGATTAATAATATTTTTTTGAATTAACACATCTCTCTTTCACGTGTGTGCAGGACAAATGGGATGATTGTGGCCCTCCGAACGGCCCTAAACGTGTTTGTTGGCTCAAGAACAAACTCCCTTGCCTTGTGCTAAGTACAAAATGGCAATTCTTTGCTTGCAGCGCATTGCTATGGGGCACGTGGAGAACAAAGGGCTTTGGCATCCTCAAAAAAGCACTTGAGTAGATGAGAGCGTCGTCCACCCCTCGTTGGAGGAGGTTCCCCATTGGTCTGTGTTCGATGGTGGTGCTCTGGCATGCAAGAGGCTGAAAGACAATGACAAGATTTATTGGGCAAAGGCATGGCGCATGGTGACCCTCCCACTAGCTCTACTTCAACATCTCCTCCTCACACGTCTTAGGGACACTTTGAGCTTGAGGATGAGCACACGTTTGACATGGTTGATGAGTTATGTGCTCACGAAGAAAACATGTGCGAGGCAGATTTTTCGGCCATGCACTCCATGGGTAGCAGCAAAACAGAGAACATATTCCTAACAAGTGCCCGAACACCTCTTTACCATGGTGCACAATACTCGGTGCTCTAGGCATCATTGGAAGTCTTCAACTTGCAAGTGAAATGTGGTTGGAGCAATGTAAGTGTAGATGCACTCCTTGGTTAATTTCTTTCCATGCCTTTTTATACATGGAACTCACTTCATGGTGTGGGCTTGCATATGTATTAATAATATTTTTTTGTTGTATTTTAGTGGAAAAAATGCTTCTTAAAGGTCACCAAACTAGAGCCTTGACACTTGAGGCTTGGGTTGGCAAGCGACGATGTCAATCCCTTTGGCACAAAGTCCAATTCATGAAGCACTTGGCCTGTGGTGATCATCAACTACAACATTCCACAATGGGAGATAACCAAGAAGGGAAATATCCCTCTTTCCTTGCTTGTGTCTGGGAAGTACAAGGTGGAAAATATTTATGTCTACCTTGAGCCCTGCATTGAGGAGTTGGAGGAGTTATGAAGAGGCATCCTTATTGTAGATGTCTCACTTCCAAAGGAGAGGAGATATTCCAATGTGAGGGGTGAGGAAGAGGAGTACGAAAACACAGGTGAAGATCAAAGTGAATATGAAGCATTGGAATCTATTAATAAAGATGAAAGCATGGAAGATCTACAAGAGGATTAAACGTGCAAAATTCAAATGTGGCACATACCAAAAGATGTGCAAGTTTAGAGGGGGTGAATGTCATGCCGTGGCACGTACATAGTGGGAGCAAATGCTAGGAGATTTATTTTGTGACTTTTTAGATGCATGAGTATATTTACCATAATGTAGATATGCATGTATAAATATAATATTAAGCTTTCTATTTCATCCTATTATTTATCTTAAAGATAATCTACTTTCACTTTACCATTAGAAAGTATTATGGGTAAAGGTGTCAATAGCTATGCCTCTTTAACTTGGGACAAAAAGCATTGGTTTTTCCTTTCTACTATCCCATTATCACCTCACGACTCTAGCTAAAGAGAGAATAGAATTATCGTTTGTGGATGTGTTGGCTTCATCATCTTTGAGATCATCATCCTTCATCTCATCATCATCATTAACATCATGACAATCATCCTTGCTAATTTTTACGGATGTGGGACTTGAATCATCGATCTCTCTCTCCTTTGTCTCCCCCTCATCCAAAGTAGAAGGTGGGAGAGGGCCGAAGATGGTCTCCACTTTATTAGAGGCCAAAATGAGCCCAAATCAAAATTTTGAGCAAACCTAACCTTTTGAGCCTTCCCAAAGTATCAATTAACCTACTGACACTCACCAAAGCTCGCCCAAATCAGAGAAAGTGAGAAGGTGGGTGCTAGTGATGCTAAAGACATGCTTTAGAGGATGCAACCTGGTTTGATACCAATTGGTGGAATTAGGGTTGTAGGGAAACACACCTAGCTCGGAGAAGATGAGATGCTCAAGGCACACAACAAAGAGTGTATTGCTTAGTTCACAAATGGAAAGATAAGTTAGCCCTAGAATGATGGAAGTATATATATGGTATCACTCTTATCCTTGGGAAATCGTACATCATTTCTACGTTTATGGAAACAAAGGTGATGGATCAGCTTATGATAGGATAAGGAGCAAAGATGGGAAGCATGTGATCCAATTCCTTATTTTTTGTGTAGACCATGAAAGGAATTATGACACTGTTAGAGAGAAACCCTTGCCAGAGACAAACAAAGAATTTTAGGATTGCAAGGTTATGAGGGGTTTTTTCCATGTACCATTGTAGAGCAAGATTGCAGTGGAACAATAAGAGAAAACTTCTTGCATGATGTATATACAAAGGAGATATTTTCCACTAGTTTTGTAGGGCTAACAAACTATGGATCTACCACTTTTACAAAGTGTGAGGACTTGAAGTGGGATGAAAGACAACATGTAAAAAGTGTAAAAAAAGGATTAAGGGACAATGGTTTGCTAGAAGATGAAAAAATTCTCAAGGTGTTGATGTGTGAGTGGAGACCAAGTATAATTTTGTGGCAAAGAAACTGAAACCATTGGTGTTACCTCTACCAAAAGATTGCAAGGATAAGATGGAGAAAGATGCTTTGGAATCTAGTCGTTGTTACCCAAGTAAGATTGGGCATAAGTTTACACAAGATTCTTTGAAGAGTTAAAAGCTGGTTGCAAGGATAGTTTGATTGAGGTTGAAAGGATATGTTTTAAAGAAATGCTTGCCTACCACGGAGAGACTTTCATATGAGCCGCATGAGATAGGGTGTGTTGATCCTTCCATTGTTTCTCCTATGTCAATATTCATTATCCATCATGTACCTTGGAACTTGTGGCCTATTCCATTGCTAAAGGATCATTTTCCAAACTCATCGAGTTTCTTAATGAAAGATCAAGATGGGTATTTTGGAGCCTTTCTTGTGCTCCATATTGAAACAAGTGGTTCATAGTTCCAAAGAAAAATGATTCTCTATGCTTTATCTAGGATATGCAACCTGTGAACAAGGTTACAAATAGAAACGTTGGAGAGAGGGAATGGGGAACACATCCAACACACACGCAACGGTCCCTATA
The DNA here is from genome assembly GCF_014529385.1 of Adiantum capillus-veneris. NCBI lineage: Eukaryota > Viridiplantae > Streptophyta > Polypodiopsida > Polypodiales > Pteridaceae > Adiantum > Adiantum capillus-veneris. Next base: position 60,404,862 of record NC_140942.1, on the reverse strand, counting down.
TAGCTTATGGTATTCACAGCACCCCTGTCCTCTCAAAAACACCTTCAAAGAAAGCAACTCACACTAGCAAGGCCTTGCCTGCATTTTGTCGAACGCACAATCACTCTGCAAAATCCTCAGATAGCAATCACAGCGATCTTGCCCGCTTCTAGTTCTTCCACACTCAACACCTCTCTCTCTTTCTCTCTCTCACACACAGGGGGCCGGGGACGCACACGCTCACACACACCGGTACCACACACCCTAGAGACGAGCAAAGAAGAAAGGGGGGAAGGGGGGAGAGACGATGCCAAAAAACCGGCCATGACAACTTCCCCTTTAACAAAAACACCATGTACAACCTTCATAAATTGTGCTCTAAGCTGCACCATGGCCATCATTGCTTCATATAGAGGGCCACACACATCTCTCAAAACTCAACTCCACCGGCACACACCTCGACAAAAAATCCACCGTTTGCTTCGCTCCAGCCGTAGCTCCTCCATGTGTTAGCCCTTGCTAGCTGCCTCTTTTGCAAGGTGCTCGCTCTTTGGAGCCGCTTCACGGACAACGTGTGCCAGCTTTGACCGTTGAGCCCACCAAGCCTCCCTCTTTTCTCAATTCTCCTCCTCCTTCTCCCCAAGCCAAAAAGAACCTCCCATTCTCAAAACTGCTGCCTCTCCCCCTTTCTTCCCTTTCCTCTCTTTTTCCAAACTTGCTAAACAAACTCCCTAAATAAACTCCCAGCAGTAGCACCCGCGGCCCAACGCCACTACCTCTCTGAGCCTTGTTTTTGAGTTGTTACTCACCTTCCCTCTTTTGCTTTTGAAGCTTACTCCACCAAAGTTAAGGGCCAACCTTTTCCTTTTGAATTTACAATCAAAGAAGGTGGTGTGTTTGTTTCCCACATGGTCGGTGCTTCTCTGTGCACGGATTTTCCAGATAGGTTTCCCAATCATGCTGCATGGGAACTTCATCTTATTGATTCCGAATCGCATCTCTCCTCCACCACTCAATGTCACCATGGCCTCGGATACCACATCCCAAAATGGAGAAAAACCATCGATCCCTTCGTGCCGTGATTGTCTACCAATTTGAATTTGGTGTATCTTGGTGCCTAGGACTCTGATCAACGAGCCGCAAATTTCGGCTGACCCCCCACCTTGCATGAAATTTTCTAGAACCTTGGCAAGCTAAAAAATACTCCTGTCGGCATGCCTACCAATTGGCTCGGTGAGCACATACCTGACCCCCGACAAATATTCCAGAGGCCAGAACTTGCATGTCTGAGCTTCGAATGACAATCCAAAAAGACCAGCATGCTTCCCAGCTCGTGCACTTCACGCCTATCCACTCATATCAGCTCAGGCCACCTGTCCCCACTTGCCCTGTTCGTCGGGGATTTGCAAGGCCTTCCAACTTCAAACTGGGATATCTTTCACACCAGGGCTCTGTTTGATGAGCAATCCAGACCAGCTTGCACAACATCTCGAAGACTATATTCTAGAGCACCAACTCAGTATCTCGAGCACCTTCACCTGTCATCCCAACTGGACCATTCTGGGGCCTTTTTGGCCTAAAAAACTGCATCACGTATACATCTCCATTGCCACTTGCCTGCTAAGGGCCTTCAGACCTGTTTTAGCCCTTTGCCATGCGCCTGCTAGCACCCTTTGCACTGCATAGCACACTTCCTGTCGTGGACCAACTTTGGTTGCACCAACATGGGTACATAGCCAATTGTAGATGATTTTGTAGAGGTATTTGCAAGAAGCGTGATATATTCTATGGGGGATCTATACTTAGGGTATGATCAATTCCAACTAGCAATGAAAAGCATGGACTTGACTACCATGAGGACACCTCTAAGTTTTGGTAAGGATGTGCACCTTACCTCATGGAGTAAATATTTTAGTTGTGAATATGATGAATGGTATGAACAAAGTCTTACGAGACTTCATACCTCAAATAATGATGTCCTTCCTTAGCGATGTGCCAATTCAAGGATGTGATGTGAGTGATATAGATGTGGCTATGGACTCGAGGGGGTGCCACAAGTATGTGGCAAATCATATCAATGATTGTGATAAAATCTTGTCAAGGTTGGAAGAACTGATAAAATTTGTCATGGTTGAAGAACTGAACCCTAGTCCACTTACCCTATTGCAATGAACAAACTCCAACCTTTCATAGATTAAAGGAGTGCATCTCTTCTTAGATAGAGAAAAATGAAACATAAGCTCTAATCACTATCTATCTATCTCTACACTCTCTTTATAGAGACGTAGAGAGGTGTAAAATGAGGGCAAAAGAGTAGAGCAAGAGCAACAAGATATTTTGTACTCCTATTGCTCTCCCCTCTCCTCTCTCTCTCTCTCTCTCTCTCTCTCTCTCTCTCTCTCTACGTCTCCCCCCTCCCCCCCCCTCTCTCTCTCTCTCTCTCTCTCTCTCTCTCTCTCTCTCTCTCCTTCTCTCCTTCCTCCTCTCTTTCCTCTACCTCTCCCTCTCTCGCCCCCCCCCCCCCCCCCCCTCTCTCGTTTGCTCCCTCTTTCTCTCTATCCCTCTCTATCTCTTCCTCTTTCTCTCTCTATCTCTCTTTTACTCCCCCCCCCCTCTCTCTCTCTCTCTCTTTTCTCTCCCCTCTTTTTCTCCCTCTCCCTCTCCCCCCCCCCCCCCTCTCTCTCTCTCTCTCTATCTATCCCTCTTTCATCTCTCTCTCTTCTCTCTCTCTCTACCTACCTATTTCTCCCTCTTCCCTCTCTCTTTATCTTTCTTTCTCTCTCTCTCTCTCTCTATCCCTCTTTCTCTCTCTATCTCTCTTTCTCTCTCTTCCCATCTTTCTCCCTCTATCCCTCTCTATCTCTCCCTCTTTCTTTCTCTATCTCTCCTCCAAGTCATTAATCATTTGTGTATCATGCTCCCAAGTTTAACCACGTAAAATGTACATTCATTGATGTGGTCAAAGAATCTCAAGCGAAAAAGAGGGCAATGAGGGGTAGCAAGTATGGTTAAGAAAGAATTGGAAGATTTTGTATCAATTGTGAAAGATGACAAGTACAAACATTATGTATGGTTGAAAATTATGACACCAGAAAGAGCATCCATTTTTGTAGCCGGTTGCTACATTCCTCATTATAATTCCCCCTTTTATGGTTGCATGGATAGAGATCAATCATTTTTTGATTTAGAAGAGGACATTGCTTATTGCAAAGGCGAAGGTGATGTTATTGTATTTGGGAATATGAATGCTCGCAAAAAAAACATTGCAACATGACACTCAACAATTTGATATGCCATACATTTCAAGGGACTTGGAGGAAGTTCACTTGTATGATCGTACTTCAATGGATGAGAAAGAGCCGTATCGCTATGGAAAGTTACTTTTACACATGTGTAATAGCACATATATGCTCATTGCCAATGGTGTATCTTTTTGGAGTGGAACCAATGGATTTACATGTAGAAAACATAATGGGCATAGTGCTACTCTCCAAAGCCATCATGTATCACATAAAGCATTTTATGTTTGGTCAATGGACCCCAAAATCAGACCATCGGACCTTATATATTGACCTTGCTTGTGGAGAAGCAACTAGGCATGATAATCACAACCAAAGAGAGGAGAAACTATCACTATGTATGGATTTCAAATGGGCACCAATGTACATTGAAATGATTGAGCAAAAGTTATGGATGAGAAAGTTTCAATATGGTGTACCATTGGAAACTAAATGGGAAGCTTTCAAGAAAGTTATCTGTTCTTGTGCCAAAGAATGCTTTGCCATAAAGCATCTTCATGGTATCAACAAAGATAGATCACGCAGAAGGTGGTTTGATAAAGATGTCAAGATTCTCAAAACTCCTTGATAAAGCTTGATGCAACTATGGACAAAGACAACTATTAAATTCATTTGCATACATAGAAGGCATTGATTCAAAAGAAGAGAAGAAGATGGGAAGTAAAGCAACAACTTTTTCAAGTACAAGAAAAGGCATGTGCATGTGGAAGATTTTGGAGAAACTTGAGGGGACAATGGATCAAGAATTTTGGTAACTTGAGTCATGTGGATATGTACACATATTGTAGGTAACTATATGAGCAACCAAATGGTGAAAAAATTCCATTTTATGGTTCACTCCCATGTATACCCTCTTTTTTTTACTATTGAGGACATAGTCTTTACAAAATGACCTAGGTACCTTTTATACTAAGGTCACCTTAGGTTAAACCTAAAATAGAGTTTGAGGGTCAAATGGCTTTGTATTTACAATTTGGAAGTGCCATTGCACCTTGGCTTCTGCAACAAGAATACCTACTTATTACAAATGATGTTATAACCATAATCCTCAGCATTCCATAACTCTCAAAAAATAAGGCTTTGTTGACTTACGTTGTGATGTTGCCCCAGCCGTCAACACTCCCCCCCTCCGCGTTCATGTCATCCCTAACATGACCTGGTTGTTGATGTCGATGTGGTCTTTGTTGTTGTTTTGCTGATGTAAAGAAAGTATAGGCTGTTGCCTTTGCACGAGCTTGTCTTATTCGTCCAATCCGATGTACATAGTCTTCACATGATTCAGGAAAATCATAATTGATGACGAACATCTGTTAATTTTGTGCCTTTCTCATTTTCGAAACAACTTCTACAATTTATAGAGTTGAATGATTGGCTTTCAGATCTTCTGAATCAATGACAACTTTGTAAGGATTCTGTAGAAATTGTATGGCTAAACCTTCAACTTCTTTAGGCCAAGTTGCACTCCAATGCAAAATTTGTCTGTCACGCCGAATTTGGAGATAATTTTTGATTTGAGGTTCAACACCCATGTCCAACATTCGCTTCACCTTATCAAGGACAATCTTTTGAGATCCTCTGATTTCTTTTGTGTCTGTTCTTCTTCATTGGGGACTTCTTTGTTCCTCCATCAAGGTGATCAAAGTTGCATTTGCCACTGTTAGCTTTTGTGTTCTTTGTAAATCATTATACTACTTCTACTTGATACATGAATTAATTAAATCCTGACAAACCCCAGTTAGTTTCCCAAGTTAGTAACTCGTATCAAAAGGGCTTTATCCGACATCATTTGTGATAGACAACCATCAATGAGCTACCATCATCCACTTGTCCCCAAAACTCATAGACATGATGTACAGGGTATGTAGATGGCTATCATGGTTTCAGCTTTGAAAAAATTTCATCTTTGACTAGCTAGGGGTTATACTTTTTTTTGGGGTGAAACTCTTAGCCTTGTACTCTCTATTCATATCCTCCTAACACAGTTTGGATTGATTTGGCTTTGTATTTGGCTGTCCAAGCTAACTTTTTGGATTTCAGTCTCAAGAATGGCTGATGGGCATCTCTAGCACCTTTTGGCTACCAAACACATGTAGAACCAATGATGACGACCATAATTTGGCTTGATTCTTGGTTGCTCCTGCAAACCTCTATCACGATAGATGATTGAACTATCATTTGTTCCCTTTTTTTCTTGTCAGTATTGTTAGTCCCTTTTGTTTGTTAGGCTTCATTAAGTCACATATAAGATAGAAGATTACATGATCTACTCCCTGTATACGGCCTTGTAGTCGCATGAAATGTCTGATTGGCAACTTTGCACTTGATAAGTGCTTTCGTTTAGTCAATCACCAACTTTCTTTTGTCTTTGTAGTCCATCTCAAAGTTTTATGACCATTCTCATGAAGTGTCGTCATTTTCTTGGACCTTCTTCTCTTTGTACGGCTCGACATCTCTTTGTCTTTTCTTCATCTGGATTATGGATTTTTCCTACTTTTTTTTTGAAAGACTCAAAAATAAGAAAATAAAACCAAAAATCAAGTCAACCAAAGGGAAAAATTATTCGAATAGAAATCTAAATGCTATGTACGCTGTACACATGTCCCTAAGGGCTCATATATGGCTTTTGTCCCCGTAATCCTCTTGTAACTCTACTATGAGGGCATATACTCTGAATTTTTTCAAGAAACCATCACAATCAAACACAAAAACTCAATGTAACTCACAAAATATTGCCCTCTAATATTGATATATTAGGTTCGCATTTAGAATGCCTCCCCTCCTCCTATTTGGAGTGCTTGACGATAGGGTATCGCCAAGGGTATATGTTGTGCTTGGGCAATCAAAAATTGTGCCTATGCAGGCCTTGTAATGTAGCCCTATTATGCATACACAGTCAATGCATAGAAAAGATTTATGATGTGCAAGATGTGGGTATAAGAAAATTGCTTATTGGCATTTGCTGACGAGGCTTCCTATTCTAAGCAATGTGATTTTTGTTGAAGCTCCTGTGTCGTTTGCTTGATGGAAGGTTGTAGAGTATTTCAAAGGCTGACTTATTTATTTGATGTTTTTTTGGAAGCCATTTTAGCCTTGTGGTTGGTTTTTGTATTTGACATTGCTCCTCAGAGTGGGTTCTCTTCTAACTGTACTGTAACTGTAGAAGGAATTGAAAGAATTCAAGCGGTGGTGCAGTAACAATAGTTTTATTGATTTCCTTTGGGACCCACTTCTTTGTGATTGCAGGTGGTTTTGTTGATGCTGCTCATTTGGGAACCCATACTTGTCCTTGCTTTGTTTTTGTTTGAAGATCCACCTTGTCTTTGTGTGAGTCTTCAGTGGTCTTTGCTTCAGCTCTTGTACGCTTGGTTGTAAATGAGATTCAGACTTTGGGAGTTGATACTTTGGGAGTTGACAATTTAACCATTTGGGATCCAAATGATTCTTGACCTCTTTGTGCTTGAGTCAACTTATTTGGAAACCAAATCTAATTGGCGGAAGCTTGCGAATTTGTGACTTTTTAATATGTTTTTGCAAGCTTCGACTGTTTTTCTGCTGGCATTGGATCTTGTGATTTGTCATCCGAGATCTTTTTCTTCTTGATCCATACCTGCTTTTGGCCAATCTGGCTCTTTGGTATCCAGATTTGTTGGACTTTTTGGTTCTAACTTGTTGTTCTTTTCTTTTGGACTCCTTTGGTTGTTAAGGAAGCTGCTAGTGATGGTGATGACCTGAGTTTTTGGTAGGGAATGTCATAAGAACCATCACTATCATTGCTATCCTCATCAAGGTTGCATTCTAGCACTTTCCCTTTGTGGTTTGGCTGGTTATGGAAAGTTGCTGTATGTTTGCTCTTGGGTTTTTGTTTCTGGGATGACTTTTGTATCCACATGATTAGAGTGTTGGTAGCTCATTGACATGGCTGTGCTCTTTTTGGTTGAGTCTTCCTTCCTGTTTAGGAGCCACGCATGAGGATGCTTGTTGTAGTTGTGTTTCCATCAAGGATTTTGGAATCCATTTGTGACGCACTTTATTCTTGTAGCGGTGACATTGGTTCTTGGGTCTTTGATCTGGACAATCATAAAACCGTGCATTTGTTAAAGTGTTTTTCATGTCACTTACTGGGATTTTGTTTTGCATCTTCTTGAAGCTCCAAGTGTTCTACAGAGTCGTAGAACTCGTCTTCTTCTTCATCTTCATTTTTCTAGACCACACTCACTGCAAAATAAGGAACGACATCATAGCCATCTTCATCTCAAAATTTTGTTGTTGGATCATCTTTAATAGCGCACACATCAAGAGTAGCCAAGATGTATTCCCATTCAAGTGGCTCTAATTCTTCCTCAGGAAAGGGTTCTGGGATGTAATTTGTATCTTCAATTACTCTTTCTAGGATGCCTTCCTCTCGCTTTAAGCTTTTGCATTGTAAAGCTCCACACATCCACAGCTCTTTAGGCTTACCCAACCATGCTAGATGTTTTGATCCTTCTACAGTAACTAAATCAAACTCCTCCATAGGTGTTCTTGTCACATCCCTATAACTATGGTCCATCAAATTTATCCTTGTCGTGGTTACCATATGTCTCAAGTAGATATGGCTATAACCCCAATCTTGGACCATTTTCACTTGTCTCATGAATGGTCTTCTTAGAATGATATCATAGTTGTTCTTCTTGCCAAAGTCAACAATAGCAAAGGTTTTCTCATATTCAATGCCACAAGAAGTAACAATTGCTTTTTCTAACAGTCCTATGGGCCTTTCTCTATATCCGTCTGCAAGCTGCAATTTCATCCTTGTAGCCCTCACTGTTGGTTTTTCCCATGTTTTCTAGACCTCTTTTGTTGTGATGGAAACGCCAGCTCCGCTGTCAAGGATTGCCATGGTTTTTATACCTTGAAATTCCACAGGAAGAGTGGTGTTCCCATCTTCTACTTCATAGTACTTGCCTACCTTGTTTAAAGGAAATGGCCTAATGTTTAGTTGAGGCATTTCAAGATCTTTGATCCCTTCCTCAATCTGAGTCATTGGTTTCTTAACACCAAATTTCTCTAGGCATTTTCCCACAATAGCCCACGTGTTTGGTCTTATTCTGAGCAATTCGGCTAATGTTATTGTAGAGGTGACCGGGGTAGATAGAACATCTATCAGCCTTTTTGAATCTATGACCTTGTTGGGAGAGAGTCTTTGTGATGGGACTGCAACAACATCTAACTTGGCCTCGTACTCCCTCGTATAGGACGGTAGTGTTCTTAGCGAATGGGGTTGACTGTCCCTAGATTGTACAGATCCTTTGTCTCCCCAATACGATTCCATTTATAGATTCATTTGAGATTCAGCCTCAATTTCCTCTATTGACAAAATAGACACTCCTCTTCCATCACTCGTTCGGTTTACTCGTCTGCTTATCTCACTTGCTTCATTGGACACACTGACTTGTTTCCACAATTTGTCAAGACCATCTATTTCTTTACAACTCTCAGGTATAGCTATGTGAAATCCCCCAAAAGATTTATCCGTGGTATTCAACACTATCCTTGGATCTAATGTGGGGTCCTTGAGCTTTTGTCTGTGCTCGTGAATGGAATCTAGATTTGTTCGTTCTTAGCTTGCTGGGATAACTTGTGTAGGTGGGATAGGGATCACACCCTCAGGTTTTCAATTGATGGTTCTAGTAAAGCTTGGGCTTTTAAAATCATTTTCTTACACATTTCAAGCCTATCCTTTTCTAGTTCCGCATATGGATATGTCATCCACCTTTGTTCTTGGGTGTGGTTGCTTTTGAGCCGTGCATGTTTCATAGGTTTTCAGGAGGGTGTTTAATGGATCATTAACCTTTTTGACCAACACTGATCCCCTTGAGCCAGCACTCCTCAATTTCTCATCCATGGATGGTTCTTCTGGAGGTTGAAACATCTGCGTAAGAGAAGTTGCAACCCTTTACTCATGTTGTCTTATCTTCTCTTTAGCTTGGGTAAGCTTCTCAGCTAGGGATTTTTGATATCGTTCGTTATGTGCTTTCATCCTAGCCTTTCTAGATTTCCAGCTGTTTCACTTGCTCTTGGTCTTTTGACTAGGTGCATTGGTCTTTGGTTCACCCTCTCTAGACTCCCGTCAGTTTTTTGTTTTCTTTGTCTCTAGGTTCTCAGATTCTTTTTGAGCTTCCACTCTCGTAACTACTTGAACTGGTACGATGTTTTCATTTTTTGGGCTACCAGGTAGCTGAACAATTCTTGAGATAGTTGTCGTGATCTTTTTGACTCGGTTTGGGTTTTTTGGATAGTCTGGGATCAAGTGAATGATGCAACAGTCAAGACAGTAGGTGTTTACTTTTGTGATCTCTGTTTGAGGACATTGTTGGACCAAGTGGTTGCCACGGCTTTTGTGACAATTTGTCTATGGTTGATGAGCTTCTTCTTGCAATTCCTCTTGGCTGTAAACATGCTTTGACCTTGCTAAGCCCCTATTAGCAATGAACCGCAATGTCCTTTCGTCCATCTCGTACCTTCTTTCTTCAGGTTGTCAAAAAGCAAGAGGTGGAGGTGTTACCGGCCTCAACATTCCATGTTTTTCTCTCATCTTCTCTCGCTTTGAAGGAGAGTACCCACTTTGGTTGTTATAATACATTGTAGCTAGTACTAGCACTTGTTTGTTAGATGCTTCCATCATCTGCGTATATGTCATGTCTATAGGCATTCTAGCACCTGGCAGTGTTGTCCTAAAACAAGTAGTGGCCTTTCAAGTCCTAATTGTCTTGGCGCATTCCCTGTAGCGTATCTGGGTGGAGTAGGTGCTACTGGAATAGGTTGTACATACCTCTCCCTGGCATATTGAATGCCATAGTAAAACTCTTCTCTTGTATGGTTCGTCCATTTTCTCTCAATTTTGCACCATAGAGGTTCTTGGAGGTCAGATTTGACTAGAGGAGCAAGTCTCTGAGCTAATCCTTCTATAAAATTCATTTGTTCACTAGATACCTCTGGCTTTATTGTGGGTTGGGTTCTTGGTGATTCACTTCTCTGAGAAGATGTGTCACTCTCACTCTTTGTATCATATCTTCTCAAGGTTCTGCTCTGATTTGGATAGAAGTAAGTTATAGGGGGTGGTGATGGTACGTATGGTCCTGTTGTGGCTATAATTACACCTCTATGAAAGTCATATTCTATGGTTGCATCTGGGTACAACCATGGTCCGTTAGGTAGATTCATTTGAGGAGGCATGTCTGCCATGTCTGTGATCATTTCATCTCTTGTTATCGCTCTAGAAGGGAATCTAGGTGGCTCCCTTTTTGAAATTCTCATGTTTGGTGGAGGTATCTGTGGTCCTTCATTGACCAAATATCCACCTCTATAAACTTCATGTTTTATGGTTGCATTTGGGTACAACCATGGTGGCAGTGTAGCTCGGCTTGTGTCAAAATGTGGATTGATTGGCATTTCAACACTTCTAACTTGGCTTGCCCTACCTCTTGTCATACCTACAAAAGGATTGGCAGATTGGCTTTCCATCCTGATGATCTTAAGTTTCTTAATGTCAGGCACCCTCAATACTCTCAAGATAGTCCTTAATAAGCACCTTTGGCCCTTGATCAGGTCTCTATAAAGTCAAGAATTTGTGACTCTCTTGGTCTCTGAAAACTAGTTCTAGGTACCCTAAAAGTTTGGATTTAACAAGCTTTTCTCCTGGCTATACCTGACTCAATTTGGAGTTATCTATCAAAAGTTAGAGCAGTTTTGGTGAACTGCACTTGAAACAACACTCATAACAGTTTAAGACCAAGTATTTTTGCTTGTATCTTTGGTATCTGAGCTCTCCTTGATGTCCTCTACCCGCTGCAAGTTTCAGTTTGTGAATTTAACCTTTATTTTGACATTTGAGACATTATACATGTATAATGTCTTTTGTGGCAGAATGAGGTGAATTTTGTTCCATTGATTCCTTATCACTCAAGCAACTCTCAGAAAGTTTCAAAATTGAATTTTGGCACTTTTTGAGCAAGTTAAGACCAATACAAGCCTGAATATTCAGTTTTCTGTCTTTTTCTCTTTGCAAGCCCAAATGAGCTCCAAATTCTATGAAATTTTGGCTAGGGACTTCTTTTATGCTCTAGGACACTAGGGTATACTCAAATGTCTATTTTGACCCAAATCTGGCCTATGAGACATCATACACGTATGATGTCTACTGGCTTAGAATTCACTTAGATTTCTATCCAAGGTACTCCTTGATGCATACAACAAGAATATGTGATAACATCAAATTTTGGATGTCAAAATTGCTCAAAATCACCTCTTTTTCACCTTTTTAGTCTTGTATCTGCAAAAATCTCTATAATTGCAAATATGTGTCCAAATAAGTTGAAATTTTGCAAGCAAGCTTAACACATCATTTCCCAACCCCTTGTGTGGTCAAAAGTGAAATTGGATCGTCAGATCTGGTGTTGAGTCATCATACGCGTATGATGTCTATGCCCTCAGATTTTGACAAAATTTGGTGAGTAAGCTTGTCTTGTGGTGCTTAACACCCTGGTATCCTCCTATCTCAATTTTGGTCTCTAAAAGTTCCCTTTAGACATCATACAAGTATAAAGTCTAACTAATCAGAATGAAGTGAATTTCACTCCAGAGGTTCCTCACTACAAAGGCAACTCATAGCAAGTTTCAAAATTGAAATTTGACATTTTTTGTGCAAGTTATGGCCAATACAAGCATTCACTTGCCTAGATGCATCTTATGGTCTTTGAAAGCCCAAATGTGATCCAAATTTGATGAAATTTGGCCTATATGCTTCCTTAATGTTGTAGATCACAAGGGTACACTTAGTTGTAACTTTTGACCTCAGATCTGGCCTCTAAGACATCATACACCTATAATGTCTTTTGCTCAGATTTTTGTTCTGTTTCTACTAGAGCTACCCCTTAGTGTGTAGAACAAGAATATGTGCTCACAACAAATTTTGGACGTCAAAATTGCTCAAAATCATCAATTTTACAAGGAAATCCCTTGAAAGATTAAAATCCCATTAACTCTCAATCTATATGTCCAAATGACATGAGATTTGGTGTATGTGCTCAACACAACATGCTGAAGATAGGTATAATGTCAAAACCTCATTTTGGCTGCCAGAATCACCCTTGAGACATCATAAGTGTATGATGTATGCTGATGAATTTTTGGACAGAATTCATTTACAGGCATTCCCAAGTCTCAAACACTATATTTCAAGCAATTCTACCAATTATCATGCGAAAATGTACTCAGAATCTCAAATTTCTCTTTTTCCCGTTTGAGACACTCTGTCTTTTGTCTTTTGGGTGTCCAGAGTTGGTCAAAACTCTAGTTTCAATGTATACTTGGGATTAAACCCCCTTTTGAACACACTGTTGTAGTCAGATTTTTCAAATTCGATCTTCAGATGCCTCTTAAGACATTATACGCGTATAATGTTCGAGTTTACAGTATTTCAATTTTTATACACAGAACTCTTGCGCATGGTCTCTTATATTCTCAACACCATTCAACCATGCAAAAATGTCAACAGAACTCTTTTTATTGCATTTTTACTTCAATATCGAACTTTTTAGTGATTTTAAATGCAAACAAGCACTTTAGCAAATAGATCAATTATGGATAGCTCTAGATCAGAACCAAATCACTTACCTAAAGCTACTCCTACAAATCATATGGGGTTTAGCATCTATGAGTAGAAAAATTCTTCAATGCCACACACTGACTAGCAAACGCTTTAATCACCTCACAACCACTTGACCACCAAAAACTACTCTAAGCTACAAATGCTAACTAAATCTACCTAGTCGCAGAACCTCGACAAAACACACGCTTCTTGGCTATCCACTTGATCTCCGAATAACCTCTTCCGGATCCACTTAAGAAAAATGCTTTCTTTAGCCGAAACTAAAGCAATCAACCATCACACGAGTCTTAGTAGGAATACCTACCTAAGTCTTTGTATCCCCGACAATGACGCCAATGTTGCGAGAGAAAATCACACCACCCATAAAGTGCATGTAACACAACCTAGATCAACATAATGTCAATCGAGGACACAGATGACACGATAGGAACACGGAGGAAATCTCTTTAGCTTGTCAGGTTGAGACCATCCTACACATACAACACTCTAGAAGGCCGGCCAACTACACCACAACCTAGAATCTCACTGCTCTCAACTACAACACCTACCCACATACACACAAACGGAAGGAAACTCACTAAACCATACCAGAATCGTACGAAACTTAAGGAACACCATTTCCTCACTAGGATACACCTGTCCCTAAGCCTTTGCACTCAAAGTCCTAGCTCTAAACCCATATGCAAAAAACACATATAAAGACAGTCGGATTTTGAAAGTGCCCAAAACTGAAATCTATGAGCGCCTATGCATAGCTTATGTCTCCACGATTCTAATGACTACTTGCACGCAAAAAATAGACATTGTTTGATATACTTACAACCACGAGTAGCTTGTAGATGTGTGAGTGCGTATGCTCCATTCCACAAGGAATGCTTGGTGTTGTAGCGTAGCTCTTGCTGAGGCTAGTGCAATGGTGAAGTCGGATCTACAATGTGATGAACGAGCGGGGAGTAGTACCAAGATGAAGCTCACGCTCTCTCTCTTCCTCTCTCACACACAGTAGACGGCAGCTTAAAACTATGATTATGATTAAAGTTGTCTTTACAAAAAGACCTAGGTACTTTATATACTAAGGTTACCTTACGTTAAACCTAAAATAGAATTTGAGGGTCAAATGGCTTGGTATTTACAATCTGGAAGTGCCATTGCACCCCAGCTTTTGCAACTAGACTACCTACTTATTACAAAGCATGTTTATAACCATAATCCTCAGCATTCCATAACTCTTAGAAAATAAGGCTTTTTTGAGTTATGGCATGCTATTGACCCAGTCATCAACAACACTATTGGGATTAAACAAGGATGTCCGTTCTCATGAAATCTCTTTGGTCTATGCATCGATCAATTGGAACAAATGGTACTTGACTTTATGCAAGAAGAAGGCATTGAAGAGGTCGCTATTTGCAATATGGTAATAACACCATAATAGTGTTTGGGAATTTCCCACAATGAGCTTAAGATTTCATCACATGGTCAAATCTTAGCTTAAGTCTTGAGAGCATGGCTCAAAAGAGCGTTTCCAGTACTACCTTGTGGAAGGAGTTGGCCTAAAAAAATAATTTTAGGTTTGTCAATATGGCCAAATCTTTGAGACATTGGTGATTCCCAAATTCGCTTTAAAGTCTCAAGCTCTCTAAAATGTTGTTTTTAAATCATGTTTTTGTTGTATGCGGATAATGTAGTGGTTCTAACACACACTTTAGAAGATGCACAAAAGACTATGGTTGTCCTTGAGAACTTTTGCTTGCATAGTGGACTGATTGTGAATGAATCCAAAACAAAGGTTATGCTTGTGAAAACCAACCATAAGGAGAAGCCATGCATTGTGTACAACAATGAGACACTTCAAGTTTTTGAGAGCTTTAAGTAGAGATTCCACCCAATCACAAGTGGCATGAATGTGCTTTGCGTCATTTGGAAACGGGAAAGAGAGCGTAATATGCAGTTGAGAACATGTGTAATGTGGGAAACATCAAGTGTTGGGTTCTCAAGAAGTACCTTTTTGATGCATTGGTGACACTGGTTCTTCTTTGTGGAGTTGAAGTGTGGGGCGGGAGCATCTCAAAGTCTACTTGGAAAGAGTTTTAGAATGTTCATAAGCGTTCTCGTACAAATTTTGTCCAAGTTAAGAAACAAACACCATATATGCTCCTACTTCTTGAGTCAGGATCTATTCCAATTGAGGCTATGGTTATAGAAAGGGTTGTGGAGTACATGATAAAGATGAGTCAAAACCCCTCACATCAACTTCCTACAATTTCATGGGAAGCAAGCAAAAGAGTTTAAAAGATGCATAAAAGCAAGATCTTGAGCACGGGATGGATGCAAGATATAAAGGAGTGGTTTGGGAGATGGGATGCATTACACTTGCTACATGATGCTTCAACTGACTCCAAAGTGAATGAAGCTTTTCTACAATGCCAATGTATTACGGCTTGGGAGAAATCCGGTGGGTCACTCTTCATACATTACACCACCCATATTGCCCCCAACTACAAAACCACGTTCTTAGTTGAAAGAGGAAACCGTACTCACACTTATATGCTTGAGCCTATCCCCTTGTCGGTTATACGCACTATCACAACCATTTGGCTTAGCTCCCATTCCCTTCGATGCAAGACAAGACGTTGGGATAATGGAGAAGAGTCAAATTGATTGTGCATATTCTGCTCACTGCAAGTTCAAGAGTCTGAGTACCACACAATACTAGAGTGCTCAGCTTTTGGTCACATTCAAACTTGCTTCTCTTACATTTTCAGCCATGACTTAGACCTACACACTTTCCTCTCCCAGCCACAATGTGGGCTCTCCATTGCGACTCTCATCACGACAATTTTGGAGCATTGAGATTCACTCATCAGTCATACACATACTACATCACATGTAACTTTGGTCCCATAGGTCATATTTTACCTCCGAGGACGATAATAAAATCTATATACTATCTATCTCTCTTTCACTTTCCTGTCTATCTCTCCCTCTTTCGATACAATAGGGAAAGAGTGGGGGTGGGGGGTGGGGGGGGTAGGGTTTAGTTTCAGTTGTAGAGATGGTTGACGATTAGGTTGAGCATCCAAAGTAGATTGTGGAAAGCCCCCTTCTCCGAAAACTCCTTTGCAAATGACCCAAAATTGTGTGTGTGTGAAATAGTGCTTGTGTGTTTGCGTATGTGTGTGTTTATGTGTTTGTGTGTGTGTGTGTGTATGCATGTGTAAGAAAGAGGGGAGACATGGGAGAGGTAGAGATTGGGGGAGGTAGAATAGGAAAGGAGAGGGGGGGCTGTAGGTGCGATGGCGGGGGAGATTTTGAGCAGAGTATGGTGCAAATACGCAACATACTCTGCTTCTCCTTTCTTTTTTAGACGCTAGGTACAATCGAGGGTATTATCGTGGACATCACTGATGTTACCGATGGTATTATGACGGATATTACTGTGTCCGATTTTAAAATGAATACAAAGGGATTCAAGGTAGCAGGGGGGGTACAAACCACCACTATAAGAGGAAAATTACAAAACCGCTAGCATTGCCGTGGGCTAACAAAGGAAAATATAAAGAAAAAAGACTGTGTGTGCGGCAATAATAGCGGCAACTGATGTGGTAGTGGTTTAATAGCAATATATGTAGTAATAGACGCGAGAATATACCTGCATCTATTGCCGCCACTATTACCATGGCTTTTACCGCTAAACGCCTATTCAAAAATAAAGGTGCTCATTTGGGCCCCAAAATGAGCACCTTTATTTTTGACCTGCATAAAACATATGAAACATCAACTGTTTTTTGAAAGAGTATACTGAAAAAACAAAAAAATGAAATTGAATATACTTTACCTTGACAATTTAATGTGTAGAAGATCAACTATCAAATTTTGTATGCTGCTCCCAAAACTTGATTATCTCTCTGGTTGGTCGACTAAGAGTGATATTTTCCTAAGTTTGCAATAACAACAACAAATTATTAGCTAAAATATTTATATTCACCGATATAGCTTGTAATTTAACCAATCTTATATATTTGTCCTTCCATGCTGCTTTACCTCCCGAGCCATAGAGCGTGGGAGTTTGTCTAGCCCAAGATTTGCGTTGTTATTTGTAGGATGAGCCTGTTGCAGCTTGATTGCTATTTTCTTGCATCGCCCACTCCCACTCCGCATCTGCCATGTTGCCACCACCATAGCTCTTGTCTAGATCTCTAACTTGGTTGGCCATTGGACGTCATACACTTGACTGCTTGTTTTTCAAAAATGTTTTTATGTAGCCCTCCAGCCATTGTTGTGAAAAACACTTATTGGGGACATTTGGAAATCTGACATGCAACACGTTCTCAATAGCATGCATGATTGAGCAGCCGGTCTCTAAAATTTACAAAACAATTCTTATACGACGAATGTATAAGAATCTAAAGATGGCATCAAAATGCTCTATCCTATGCTGTACCGAAGTCCACCTCCCCGCCATACTTTACCTTGTAGTAGCACCCATGCGTGTTTGGCATGGGTGCATCATTATCGTCGTCCTTTGCATCTGGGGTGAAACCCTTTGAAATAGGGGACTCCTCCCCCCCCCCCCCCCCCCCCCCCCCCCCCCATGAAAACAAGCAAAGCCACAAGATACCTCACCGCTCCGTCTCTCTCACAGCTTGATGCTCTGAGACGAGTGTCGACGCGCGTCACTAGAAGAAGTGCGCCCATGATGCTTGGGCAAAGCAGGAGTGGACGGGCGTGGCATGGGACCTTGCAATTCCATGGGAGTGGGACCTTGTGATGGAAGGGGAGTAGGAAGATAAGAAGGGGCCGTAGACTGAGGTGCCATATGTGCGAGGCTCTGGATGTAAGGAGTCCCTCCTTGACTTCCCCATGGCATAGACTGTGGAGAAAGATCGTAGCTCGCAAGCTGCTACGGAGTGTAGCGGCCAAATAATTCCTTCGTCGAATGGAGGTACTGGTCCCGTAAAGAGAGCGCCCGCTGTAGTTTTGGATCTGCCACCTGTGGAGGAACCTCAATAGAGTAGGTGTAGGATGGCCATGCCTGAAAATAAGAAAGAGAAACCTATAACACTCATGATCACAAAAAACTAGCCACAAATAATCTTAATTTCTTTTCTTGGTCTTACCGCCTCAAGGCTGGGGTCCATTGGAGGCAATGTCCACCTTGGGTGGGAGCCCACCTGGGATGTAAACCAGCCAAAAGAAAAACTAGATGGGTGCTCCCCACAAGATGGTCTCTCATCTGACATCGACATAACAAAGAGCAATATGAGATTTAGCTTTCTCCCTCTACTCACTCATCTATATATATGTACACAAGGGATTACTGTGCACATTGCATGCTTGCCTCCATTTTGAGGTACGGTACCGTTGAAAGCTTTCCAACCTAATGCCGTGTTCGTGGGGAGAAAGAGAGGGAGAAAGCGAGAGGGAGATAGGAAGAGAGAGAGAAAGATAGATAAGGTAAAGAGAAGAGAGTAGAAATTCATCTCTGAATTTCATCATTTTCACGTTAAAAAGGTCTTTTTCAAAACACTATATAGAAGTGAAAGCATACCTACACTACGCACACCACAAAACGATTGCTTTGTCTACAACCATTGCTCTTTATCTCCTTGTAACCTCACATGTGCATACTTGTCTCTCTCTCTCTCTATCTCTACCTCTATCTCTCTCTCACCCTTTTTCTCTACCTCTCTCTCTCTATCCCTCTTTATTTATATCTCTCTCTCTCTCTATCATGTTGGAGCTATATAGAGAGCCCACACTTATGCTATATATAGCTAGGAGTATCCACTATATATGTGTACTCAATGTGTGCTCTCCACACACTTTGGGGATTGCATCTAATGGTGTCGTCTCTCTCTCTCTCTCTCTCTCTCTCTCTCTCTCTCTCTCTCTCTCTCTCTCTCTCTCTCTCTCTCTCGTCTTGTCTCGTCTCCGATTCAACTTGGTATCAAAGCATTTCCATACAAAAACAACAGTTTTCCCAACACTCAACCAAAGATAAGTTGTATTAATTTCCCGTTTCTTATTGACGTATATTGGAGTGGTAGACTCATGAGCATGGCAAGAACAGGCTGTGGTTTTGTAAGCAATTATGAAAATAAGCACACTCTCATAGTTGCATATGACAAGGCTGTAAGATCCCCAATTTTTGGGTCTATTAAAAAAACAAGAAAAATAACGTTCAATATCTATTTCGTCGAATTTTGATTGACAGCATTATAAAGTCATAATTATGTTGGGATGTTACAGTGTGGTGTAGTCTAGCTACGGTTTCCATTAGTTGGTAATATACTACTTGGATGATCAATTTGTTGTAAAAATTGAATGGTAAGAGGGAGACTACCACCAAAAAGCAAAGGCTTGTTTTTAGGAAAGAAAGAGTCTTTTTGGAAAACAGAGGAGGAGCTTAGTTTAGAACTCTTTTCTTGGAAGCCAAGCTTCTTCTTAGAGTCTCTAAATTGTGCATTGAAATCCGTGTCCTTAGGAAAAAAAAGGAATTTTTTTTTTTTGTTGAAAAGCTGCGAACATGCGCGAACTTGTCTCTCCTTGCTCACTCTATTCTTAGCTAGTGGTTTTTGGCCTTGACAGCCTATATAAAGACCTCTTTTCTTTCACTTTGAGGAGATCGATACACTCTCAGACGCGGAAGCTCCCTTGCCTTGACGTTATAATTACGATAATATTATACGGAGTGGTGAAAGATCTTCATCACCATATCCATAAGCTCTCCTCTCTCGTGAAGAAGAAGAAGAAGAAGGATACTCTCTCTCTATTTGCTTATTATCTTCGCTCTCGTTTCACGGTGTACGCGCTCTCCGAAAGTTTTCGTGGCGGATACCTGTACGTAGTTCTCATCACTACTCTCTTGCGGCAAAGCAATAAACCTTTTGACAACCCCTAATCAATTCTAAAGCACGGTGAGAAACCATAAACTCCATAGTCATCATCTCTCTCTCTATGTCGTTTTTCTGTGTAGTCACCCTATCGATGATTGTTTTTTCGTATAAGAGTGCATGAATGGATTAATAAAGTACATAGAAAGTTTCCTTATGATTTTTTCATCATTTTTAACATGTTGATTTATGCACATGATGCGTTTATGATCATGCACGTGCATAAAAAGTGCTTTTCGTTTCACGTCATAGAATCGGTAGGAACACTGTTTTGATCATAAATTACAAACCGTTATGAATCAGCCCGAACCCTTTATACCATAGATAAAACACATCATTTAGAATATTTTCTCTCTTATGTGTCATGTGAAAAACACACACGAGCTAAGAGACATCGTGAGTTAACCGAGCCGTTTTAATATGTTTTATGGTTTGTTTTGGTGAGTTGATTTCAATTATCACATGGCCCTAAACTTACATGGGAGTTTATGATTAAACATTCGAATCGCATAGGCACATATGAATAAAGTGACTTTCTTTTAGGGTTACTGTTTGTTGTGTGAGTACCATATGGTCAAAGTGACATGATGGAGTGATAGTCCATATTATGGAGTTGAACTTGATGCATAGGTTTGAGGTCAAATACTTTCATTTGCATGTTTTTCATGCTCTTGAAAATGTCAAAAAATCATTTTTTTCATATGTATGAAGTTATGGTTTATGGTTGACCTAAAGGTCGGAGTTGTTTTGCATCATGTTTATGGTGTTGGAATGTTATCATATAATGTATGGGAACTCATGGATTGATGTGGATGCCTCATATGCATGGTTATGATTGCTTTCCACCTTTCTATGTGCTAGAGTGGTGAAGTGCAGATGTGATGCATCAACTTTGCATGGTTGGAAGTTGTCAAAATTATATTTTTATATCATGATTAGTCGCTGGTAGGACTCTTTTTATGCATCAAAGAATCACATCTTAAGGGTCACATGTGTGTAGACTCCAATTGATTGAAGGGGGGATGTATCAAACTCCAAGTGTGGGAGTTGGTTTAGTGTGATTATGATTTATGGCTAAGGGCTGAGATTCCGCATGGATTATGGTTGAAATTTTATGGTGAAAGCCGGTGTGGCTTATGGGTTTTTTTCTGGATTGGGTTATGCTGCCAAAATTTTTACAGTCGTAATATGTTCTAAAGTGGTTATTCAGGATTGGTCATGTCTCACCCAAGTGGGTGAAGAGCTCACCCATGTGATATGATTGGATTATGGTTTTATGGTTTATGGTTTTTGGATTGGATCATGAAGTGATCAAGATGGTTATGGTAGACGTGTAAGGATAGAGACCCCAGTAGAGTCTAACTGTTTGGAAAAGGATTGTTTGTGCATCTCGGAAGTGCTATTGTGATTGGACTCGTGTGTTATGTTTCTCATGGCAGAGTTGCTACAAGACTAGGATCACCTATATCGCTTAGCCTTAGACTAAAGGGTCGATGACCTACGCTTTGCTGGATCGGGGATGTTGCCTAGGTCTTCTTCTTTTTGTTAGGCTCATCTACATGGTTAGTGCGTCGGGGGTTGAATGACCTACACGGCTAACACTTCAGGAATCTTTCCTTGGCTTTGCCTAAACAGCCGGTGCTCAGCATCGAAGAGGCGGGGCCGCTAAACTGGTCTGGTTGGTGTTGATACCTCACCACCTGTTGGTATTTGGATCCTTTCAGAGCTCGGGTTTATGGAGAGAGACAAAGCGGCCTCATCCATGTCTGGCTCAGGTAGGCTGGAGGTGTTATGGCTTGATCCCGAGGAAGTGAAATTCTCTCTGTTCATTGTAGAGTGGAAGTGTATGGGTGGACTGATCGATCCCTACACAGGGTCCGGTGCTCTGTTAGTTGTTTTGTCATAAACTATTTGATGTTATGGTATACCCAAATTTTATCATTGCATTAATACATCGTTTCCTATTCCATTTATATGGGAATTTAAAGATTCTCTGTTGTCAATTTCTCATTTCTCTGTGCACTCTATTTCACTGCCCACTATATTCTCTCTCTTTCTCTCTCTCTCTCTCTCTCTCTCTCTCTCTCTCTCTCTCTCTCTCTTCCTGCAACGCGGTGTACACATATATTCACCCTCCACAATGTTATATTTTTCTTAAGTACGCTTTCATTCATAACACCCATTGAGGGGTAGCACTAGTGGCTAGGTACCTTTGGATGCAGTCTAGCTCATGGTCTAAAATCCATGCTTGGTCGGGCACTGAGAACTCCTCCCCTATGCAAATGCTTTCGCAACTCTGATGTATATTGAAAATTGTATAAAAGTGTAAAATTGTATATTTTGTTCATAGACCCGTGGGGAGGGGTATCTCTCAGCTAGTATCAGAGCCAATGCTTAAGGTTATAGAGATAGCCTAAAGCCTGATACTAGTCGGGTTAGTTATGCATCATGCATGCATTCATGCATGCAGTTTGAGAAAAGATACTGTATTCACGATGCATCTATAAGTGACATTGGTTGGTAGCACTTGTTTGACTTGTCTTCTGGAGTGGGAGTGTTTGGTTTGAGTTATGATAAAGTGATGGAGTGTTCAACAACGACGAAGTAATTTTATTTGAAATTTTGTTTTGTAGTAACCAATGGCTCCCAGAGTGATGTCTGAATGCTTTAGCCAAGGGAATGCGGTTTTGGCCATAGTATTCAACAATATGGTGACACGATTGTCCAGGGATGAATGAGAACTCTTTTACTTAGAAATCGGAACCAAAGTCTTTGGCATACCAGGAAGCACAACTTGTTTGGCAGAGTGTTGACTGTACTTACCTTACCCAACACCAAGAATCCTTCCATCAATTCTTTATCTACATTGATGACAGTCCAAGAGATTGGTTCGCCAACCTCAGACTCCTTCAACTTAGAGTATGGTTAGGCTTAGAAGACATGTTCTATTACTTAGAAATGAGCTCTTTGATGTTGAAGATTGCTGAAGTTGCCAAGAAGTTTGAAGCTCTAGCAACTGTCATAGGGAAGGAAAGATTAGAAGATAACTATAGACCATGTTGTCGCGTGGGATGTCTGAGAGAATACCCTATTATGAGAGTTAAAAGAATATTTAGAGAATTAGCTCCAAGACACCCATAATATTGTAATGAAATCATAAAGATCAAATTTTGATGAATGAAAGAAGCATAGACTTAGTTTTGATTCACATGTGTACTAAGTTTTCTCTCTCTCTCTCTCTCTCTCTCTCTCTCTCTCTCTCTCTCTCTCTCTCTCTCTCTCTCTCTCTCTCTCTCTCCCCCCGCCCCTCCCCTCAACCAGCCTCGTCAAACCACTGTAGACTTCACCTATGCACAGTCGAACTACACAGTTTTTGCTCACCTCGGCTGCAGACTTCGACCTCTGCACAGTCGACCTACACAGTTTTTGCTTGCAGACTTTGACTCGGCTGTGCTTGGCCTGCAAATTTTGAACCCGCCACTGTCAAGCCTCTGCAGACTTTTCCTCCTGCTTTGGCCTCGCCTCTGTTCACAGGTCGATCCCTTGATTCAAACCAACTTTCCACAGTAAGGCATTTTTGGTGCACCCCTCGAGTAAAGACATGGCCACACGAGCCTCATCCCGCAATAAACCCACTTTTGCTGGGGTAGTGGCAACACCTCCCAAAACAGACAGCATCAGCCGCCTTCAAGGTGAGGTTGACAAACTTCGCAAAGAGAATGAAGAGTTGCAACGCAAACTCGTCGCCATCGAGAGCCGGCTTACCGCAATGGAGAACCACAAGAAAGAAGAAATGGAAGAAATGGAAACCAAGTTCAACAAAACCAAAGAGGAAGTAGAGACCATGCTCGCAAAGGCAGTCAAAAATCAAATGCAAGAGGACATCCTCCACAAGGTTGAAGACCGGGTGGCGTCTACGCTACGAGAACGGCAACGACAACAGGCTATCGCCCTCAATGTTCGCATTGGCGGGCTTCCAAGTGATTGAAAAGGAGAGGGCGACGTCAAGTTCCATGAATCTTTTGCTCCTAGGAAGGTTAGATCTTCTACTTCAGTGGATAATTTGAATTTTTCTTTGGATGGTCATAATACTTGTGCAAACTTTAGAGTCTTACCCATCGGAATTTACGATGGAATCCTAGGAGTGGATTGGCTTAAAGCCAATGATGCTCACATACATTGGAAAGACGCTTCATTGACTTTTCAAAATGGTCAAAACGCTAGAGTTATAGTTACTGAGAAATGGGAAAAGCCTAAGCTCAAACTAGTGAACTTTACCAAACTTATGAAGAGTCATAGGAAGAATGAGAGGATTTACACAGTAAAGTTTAATCCTAAAGAGAATAAGATAGATTCACATGAACTCGAATGGATAACAAAGTTTGATGATGTATTTCTTGAAGAACTTTATCGTCTACCACTGAGGCGTGATGTTGATCATGCAATAGAGCTCACTCCAGGAGCCCAACCAGTTGCTCGTAGACCTTACAAAATGTAAGTACCCAAATCTGTGGAACTCAAGGAGAAATTAACTTAACTTCTTGAACAAGGCTTCATTCGACCCAGTGTTTCCCCATGGAGTTCTCCTATTCTCTTTAATAGGAAGAAGGATGATACTTTACGTCTCTGTATGGATTATCATGGATTGAACCACGTAACAGTAAAAAATAAGTATGTAATACCAATGATTGATGAATTGCTTGATCGATTACATGGATCTTCTATCTTCACAAAGATTGATCTTAGGTCCGGGTATTACCAAATCTGAATCAAGGAGGAGGACATACCAAAGACTGGTTTTAATACTCGTTTTGGACATTATGAATTTATAGATATGCCTTTTGGACTTACTAACGCTCTTGTAACTTTTAATTGTCTCATGACCGACGTGTTTTGAGAACATCTTGATGATTTTTTTCTTGTCTTCTTTTGATGATATCCTGGTTTACTCAAGAGATAGAGAAGAACACGAAAAACATGTGCGCTGAGTACTTGAACTTCTCCATCAAAATCAACTTTATGCCAAACGTAGCAAATGCACCTTCTTCACTGACAAGGTGGAATATTTGCAATTTATTGTATCCAAAGATGGTGTTTCTACTGACCCATGTAAGATCAAACCTGTCAAAGCTTGGCCTACACCAAAATCATTACGAGAAGTACGTGGCTTTCTTGGTTTGACAGGATGGTATCGCACATTTATTGAAGGTTACGCTAAGTTTGCATCTCCATTGACTAATACGCTTAAGAAAGAAAAAATATTAAACAAAAATATTTACTTGGAATGAATGTGCTCAAGCTAGTTTTGAGAAACTCAAAGAAGCTTTGGTGAATCCTCCAATACTACAACTTCCAGACTTCTCAAAAACATTCACTGTGCTCACTGATGCAAGTGGACAAGACATGGTGGCGTTTTGTCTCAAGAAGGAAGACCAATAGCTTATGAATCTTGTAAGTTATGTATACATGAGTTGAATTATCCTACACATGACTTGGAATTATTGGCCGTTGTGCATTCTCTTAAAGTATGGCGACCAAGAAGATTTGAACTACATACCGACATAGAAGCCTGAAGTGGATCTACACCCAACCTAACCTTAATATGCGACAGCGGAGATGGATGGAGTTGTTATGCGAAGATGATTTTGGAATCGAGTATAAACCTGGGAAGGAAAATCTTGTGGCCGATGCCTTAAGCAGGAAGAGTACGGTAGCGGCTGTCACAACCTCTACTACTTCTCTAATTGACCTTATTCAAGAAGGTATGACTAATGACCCGTATTACGTAAGGATACAATACTCGATGAACCTAAATAATCACACAGAGAAGCAGGAAAGGCAAATCAAAGGCTTTCATGTTGAAGGTGATGACCTTTACTTTGGTAATCGTCTTTGTATTCCAAATCAAGCTGGAATCAAACTTCAAATATTACAGGAAGCTCATGATATTCCTATAGCAGGACATTCAGGATACATTAAGACTTACTCTACTGTAAGAAAGAGTTTCTTTTGGCCAAGACTAAAGCACGATGTGTTAAAATCTGCTACAAGATGTTTAACATGTCAATATATTAAAGCTGAACGAATTCGATATCCCAGTAAGCTTCAACCTATTGATTCTCCACAAATGAAGTGGGAATGCATATCTATGGATTTTATTATAGGAATTCCTACATCTCTGGGATATGACTCTATTTTTGTGGTTGTTAATATGCTTACAAAAATGACCCATTTATTTCCAGTCAAGACAACATTTACGGCTAAGGACATAGCTCAAGTCTTCACGAAAGGAGTTTTCATGTATCATCGTCTACCTCAAAGGATAATATCTGATCGTGATGCGAAGTTCACCTCAAATTTTTGGAAAGCATTATTCTCGGCTACTACAGGAACCCATTTAGCCTTTAGTACCGCTTATCATGCTCACACTGATGTGGGCAGACAGAAAGAACAAATCAAATCATTGAAGACATGTTGAGAGCTTATTGTATGCATGAATAAAGGAAATGGACCAGATATTTGTATTTGGTTGAATTTGCGTATAACTGATCATTCCAACGCTCAATTGGAATGTCTCCTTTTCAAGCATTGTATGGACAAGAGTGTCTTACTCCACTCAAATGGACAGACCCTTTGATACAAGTTCAAGCATCCAAAGAAATGTTGGATAAAATGCAACTACAAACCAATCTTATATGGTAGGATATGAAGACTGCTCAAGATAGACACAAGAGTTATGTTGATCCAAAATGATCTACCAGATTTTTTGAAGAAGGCGATATGGTATTCTTGAGGGTGAAACACAAACGTAGTTTTTTATCAATGGGTAAGTGTAAGAAGCTAAGTGCAAGATATTGTGGACCATTTGTAATCACAGAGCAATTAATGATCAAGCTTACAGACTCTTATTACCACCACACATAAAGGTATATGATGTTTTTCACGTCAGCTTAATCAAGAAGTATGTACCTGATCCACAACATATTCTTGATGATTCTCTATTATCTACATCCACTGACGAAACTTTTGAAGTATATCCCAAAGAAATACTTCATAGCAAAATCAAGCCTCTACGTAATCGGACCATTATTGAACACCTTGTTAAATGGTCAACGTATCCTCAAGAAGATGCCACTTAAGAATGTGACGATGTAATGATGTGTAGATACAATTGAGCTTGGGCCAACACCAATGGGGCAAATAGCTCACACAATATGGGTAAAATAAGCCAGATACAATCACAAACTAGAGCAGAAACTTCGCTCATAGGAGAACTTACACAGAAAAACAGCAGGAAAAGAGCGAGGAATTTGGAAAAATGGACAGCTCCATCGTGTCCGGAACGGCCCAAAACCCCAGTCTACAATGTCAAAGTGCTCAAATCCGACCTCGGATGAGCAGTTTACGGCCAAAACAAGCTCCAAAATGAGCAAAACCACACCTGCGGCTGTTCCTCCTCTCTTTTCCATGTTTTTTCTGGTCTTCTCTCATTTTTTTCAATTCCCACACTTAGCTTTATTAGTTGGGCACCCTTGGCCTTTTAGATGACCTCAAACGGACCCCGAACAGGCCAAAAACTGACCTTGCAGTGCATAGTTGTCACCTTTTTTCATCATCCGCACACCTGGCACTCGACTTTTTTCAATAATGCATCCCTCCACCACGTGAAGTGGCCCCAAAAAGTGGTCCACATGATGAATTTTCTGCATAAGTATCACAAGAAAACACCCACGCCGTGTCCATACTTCTCCGCGTGCAAGTATTGACCCCATTCGCCGTCCTGACACCACTAGATGCCATATGACGCACCTGCTTACCTCATGTTGTCGGCCCGCGGATAGCTTCCTCGAGAATTTTTACGCACTACCAACTCCTCCTTATTGTATAAAAAACACAGTGGTACTGGTAATAGTGAAAATCGATGCACTATGTACACCCTGTCCTACCTGTACACATGTGGGCCCCACGCAACCGCCTGGGTTTGAAAAATGGGCAATTCTTTATTTGATGCACCATGCATGTATATGTACATATGCGAAATCCCTTGCTCCAAAAACTCCTGACATAATTTGCCCATCCCCTAGCGTGCTAGATCATTCATGATCAGCAGCAGCAAAGAGGGATATGAGACTCGCCGCATTACAGGTCTGCTCATCCTTCACCAACATTGCTTGCTCCACAGACAGTTCATCTTGCTCCACCATCATCAATCTAGCATGATACAATTTAAGACGCAATCCATTTACCCTTGACTTATGTAGAACACCATCCAGGTTAGCCAGCTGATATGTGCCATTTGGAAAACACTCCACTACCTTGAAAGGGCCTTCCCACTTAATTTGAAACTTCTTTTGGAAGGTGTTGTCCAGCTTACTATTGTAGTGCAAAACCAAGTCATGCTTCTTGATACCCTTACTTTTGACCTTTTCATTTATCTTTGCCAAAGCCCTATCTTGCATCTGCCCATAATGTTCCAATGCACTCATCCTATCCAGCTGAACCTCTTGTAGCTATAAGAGCCTATCTTCGAATGCATCACTAGGCGGCCCAAGCAACTTCTCTAACATCTTGACCGCAGGCAACTCTACTTCCATAGGCAATAGTGCTTCTTTTCCATACACCAAATGAAATGGAGTAAACCCTGTACTTGTCTTCACCGAAGTACGGTAAGCCCATAATGCACTTGGCAATTCCAAATCCCAATTCTTTCCTTGGTGCTTTGTCACTTTCGAAAGAATCTGTACCAAATCACCATTGAATCTTTCATTTAAGCCATTACACTGTGGGTAATAAGGAGTGGTATGTTGGTGCTTAATCTTCATCTTTGCACATAAAAAATCTAGCAGTTTAGCTCTAAAGCCAGGCCCCTTATATGAAAGTAGCTCCAGTGGCACCCCAAACTTGCAACATATTTCATCATACACAAATTTTGCCACATCCTTTGCAGTGATCTGTTTTACTACTATAGCCTCTGCCCATCTAGAAAGATAGTCCACTGCCGTCAAAATATAGCTTTTGCCCCTGCTTGCGATAGGTAACGGGCCTATTGCATCAATCCCCCACTTTTCAAACACATCAAACGCCATAATGGTTTTTCGTAGCTCTGGCTTCAACACTCTCTTCCCAAATGCTTGACACCTATTGCAAGACCTACACCAATGGTGAACATCCTTGTGCAAACTAGGCCATACATACCCATCTTGCAAAATCTTATGCAAGGTGATCTTTAGAGCAAAATGGCCACCACATGCGCCTTCATGATTCTCTTCCAACACTCTGTAAAGCTCCTCCCGCCAAGGTACACATCTCAACACGAGATCAGCCCCTTTCATGTATAAGATATCACGAATCAATTTGTACCTGTGTGCTCTACGCACAAAACCATACTTCTTAGACTTCTGAATCTCCTTTGGAATAATTCCTGTTAGCAAAAACTCCTCTTCTTGAGCCAAAATTTCCCGGCCATGATAAAGAGGTAAAGTGGTCCTCAACACAAATAGCTCCCCAATCATGCTTTGAGCTGCTTCATGTGCCTCTCCATTTAGAGCACGTTCAATGTGTCGGATGCTCCATGCTTCGAACTTTTTTAACAGGCCTTTAATTCTGAAGCACATTTCCTTCAATGAGGTGTTCTTGCTCTTCCACACACCCAGCACTTGCTTCACCACTAACAAGGCATCACCTTTTATGCTCAACCTTCGAACCCCATGCTTCAAACAAATGTGTAATCCGGCTTCCAGAGTAGCATATTCAGCCTCATTGTTACTATGAGCATCCAATTTGAACCCTCTCTTGCATACTAGCTTCCCCTCTGGGTCATAAAGTGCTATACCCCCTGAAGCTGCATCATGGCTCTTTTTGTATGAACCATCAAAGAACAACACATGTGCATTGCTGATCTGTGGCACTTCTTCAACTACCTTTCTCACCACCTTTTCCTTAACAATAAGGGGATTCTCCTTGTAGGTCAACAAATCAGCTAGGGTAGTGTTAAGGCGGTTACGCCGCTAGCGGAAGCTAAATAGCGAGAACTCAACCAACAACAGAATTTGTCAGACGAGGACGGAGCTTGACCCGTAGGCGCATGGAAACAACTAGGTGGGTGTCAAATCACCTACTCGACCTTCTAATGACAATCACTACTAAGGAAATCAAATCTAAGTTCTAAAATACGCAAGTGACTGAAATCCGTACTACGAACGAATGCTATACGAAACAGGATCTAGAATCATTGAATCGATCTCAAACTCAAGGGGAAGTCTATACACTAGGTAAGAACAACACCGTAAAGACTTGAAGTGCAAACTCAACCTATAACCACTCCGTGCGGTAAACGCGTATGAAGACAGGCCGAAATATACAGGTGACCGAAACTTGACCCCGATGGTACTAATGTGTAGCTCTACTCGTTGTGGTTCTATAGATATGCTGCATGCTCAATTGTGACACACGAGTTGGAAGAAAACTCACACCGAAGCTCGTAGGAACTTACCACACATAGAAGCCGATAGCGCGCACTCTTGGTATCTGTGCGTAGCTCTCGCCGTTGCTAACACAATGGCGGTGTCGCTTCTCCAATGGCGGCTCCGTAGCTCGCATAGCAAGTAGATAACACTCTCTCTCTCTCTCTCTCTCTCTCTCTCTCTCTCTCTCTCTCTCTCTCTCTCTCTCTCTCTCTCTCTCTCAGACACAGTCACGGCACTCAAAAACTCACTTTGATTAATAATCTGCCTCTTTAGGTTACAAAAACTTTGGCTTATATACCTCAGCCTTGGAGGTGAGAACATATCTAACTAATTACATCAGCAAGTGAAATTACTTCGGGATTACAAGCTGGAAACTCAATTGAGTCCCGTTACTTAATGAATGGCTCAAATCAAAATTAATTTCGGAAAGACATTTATTACAATCAATGGTTACAAAATGATGAGTGTGAGCAAAAATGTGGGTGTGATCCTCTGCTGGCTCAACACTCCCCACCCTCCGCGTTCATGTCGTCCCTGACATGACTTTTATGCTTGGTCAATAAAGTCCTGTCGTCTTAAGCATCTGCAAATGTGATTCGTATCGTAGGTTGCCGATGGTCAAGGTTGGGCCGAATATTTTGCTTTCGTGGGTGAAAAAGCCGGTGTAGAAAGCTTCTTCGAATGTTTGCATGTGGAAGCTAGGCAAAAACATAATCCTTTGGTATAGGAGGTGTAACACCTTTGGAGAAGGTTGCAATGAAAGATCGTACATCATATCAGACACCGTGTCGGCTGTCAATAGTAGACTCGAGGTCGTGGCTTTATCTGGCGCGAACACTTCAATGCAAGCTAAGAGAGTCCTGTAGATTTTCTTGAGCATCTGACATGAAAGGTCAGGAGAGCCAGTAAAGAGCTTGATGGTGCCCGTTAGGGTTTTCACCATGTAGGCTTTACCTATTCTCTCTCCTGCCTTTGGTCATGGCATCCTGGGATAATTAAGCCAATTTGGCTTCTTTTCTGCACTCCTGCCATGCTCTTTCCAGCTTCTGACTCTTGGCACCGGGCAGAAGGTTGCATCCTCCCGGATCTCCTTTGGTGCCTCCACCAAGTAGATGAGGTAGGCTGGCTATTTGTTCAGCCAAACTTTCCTCCATCTAGGTTGTGAATCTACTATCTTCTTTGATTGTTCCTCCTTTGTGATGTCGCCTTCGTAAAGAGCGATATACTGCTCTCCTTCTAGTCTCTTTTTCATCTTTAGCACTTCAAATTTCATCAAAGGGAAAGGCAGGCTGGGTTGCATCCACTGTTCATGGAGAACTTTTGTGTCTAGTCCCTGAAGTCTAATGGAGATTAGGAGTCTCCTCTCCCATTCCATTTCCGCCTTGGCACTCTCCTCTGCTGACTTTTCTATTTGGTCATGGAGCCTTTGTTCTTCTTCTTCAGAGATTCTTGAAGTCGAGGCCACCTCTTGAGCTGGGGCTGGATCTTCAATTGTGGTTGCCTCTTTAGTTTCTGGTAGCTCTATGGCTGCTCCACCTGATTCTTCTTGTGGTGTCTCTGTCTCTCTTCTTTGTTGCTCTTGTAGATCTTGGAGCTGTTTGCGGAGGGCCTCATTCTCTGTCCATAGTGTTTGATTTTCTAATGTGAGCCTCTCCTCTACGGCCAATGATCCCTCCACAATGTGCAACCTTTGCACTTGCTCTAATCTTAGCTCTCTTTGTAAGCTTCGGACCTGGTCTTCCAAAACTGGTACGATAGCTCCCTCTTGTTCGGTTCCTGCTCTGCTAGCTCTAGGGGTAGACCTGAGTCTAGTGATTGTTCTTTCTTGGAGCTCGACTCTTTCCCTTAGCTCAATGAGCTCATCCTTAGCCGCCTCCAACTCATCCTCTATCCGCTCCCTTGCTTCCTGTGCACTTGTTACTTCTCTTGAAGCCTTGGCTAGTTGGAGTATCAAGCCGTCTCTCTCGTTTTCTGCGTCATGGAGTGATGCTTTATGACTTTCAGATTCAGTCATAGCATTCTCTAAATTTCTCTGCAACTCTGCTTCCCTTTGTTTGGCTGTCTCAATCTCTACTTCCTTTGCCTTGGACCTTTGTTTTATCTTGCTGAGCAGTTCATGCACCATGTGCATGTCTTTTTCATCATCATCTGTCAACTCTAAAGCTCTTTCCGCCACCACCTCCACTGGCTTTGGCTCTTCTAGTATTTTCGGTTCGTCCACTTTCTCTTCACTTTCTTTTTTGCTCTTTGTCTTTTTCTCCGTCCCTCTCCGTTCATCTTGTTTTTGTAGGGTGATCCCATAAACCGCCTCAAGGGCCTCTTCTTCGGTGTATCCTATCTCTACCAGATCCTCATAATCATTTCTCTTTTGCTGAGCTGGATCTATCTTCTTTTCTTTGGTCTCGGCTTCTGGCTTTTCCAAAACATCTGTGTCCACCTCTACTGTGGTCTCTTCCACAATTTTTTCCGTCTTCTTTGGGCTTGGTACATCAGTCATAGAGGGATGTTTGTCCTCAGCTTCCTTGGCTTTCCCTTTGTCGGCTTGCCCATCTTTCTCTTGAGGCTTAGTAGACCCATCTACTTTCCTTTTCCCCTTGTCGTCTTTTTTCAGCTCAGCTTTTAATTGCTGTACCTCCTCTTCAGTGTATGGCTCGACAGGTTGCTGCTCCAAAATAGCCTATGACTCCTCATAAGCTTTAATATATTGATCGTATTGATCAATATGTGGCCTGGCCGAGCTAGTTCCGATTTTAGTGGGGTCTGGCACCCAGTTTTCTTCAAAGTCACCCTTTAGAGCTCTTTCCGCTCTAAACTGCTCCACTAATCTTTCCATTCTTGCCGCTTTCTGACTTTTGGTTTGCTTGGGAGCAACCTTCTTCTTTACTTTCTTCTTAAGTGGCTCGTCCACATCCTCTTCAGGTTCTGAAACTACTTCTAGTTTCCGGCGTGCGCTTGTGGATGCCCTCTTGGATACTTCGGGCTGTTCTTCCTCCTCGTCGGCTTCTCTAAGCCACTCATCCTGGGAGGGAGCCTTTGGCCACTGATCTCTAGCTCCAATAGCTTCACAAGCTATTCTTGTCAGAATTTCCGCTCCTCCTATGTATTTTGGCTTCTCGTTGTGCATGGCAATTACTTGCTCGTGGATGTGTTGAGCGTAATTCACCTCTTTTGGCATATTTTTCTTTAATGCCCATGTGATGGTGGTCGCAATGGCACGGGGTGGTGTCGTATACTTTTGCGGTCTTTTACTACAAACATGAAGAAATTGGTTGTACAGTCGGCAAAGGGTTGCCGCTCTTGGGTCCTTCATATCTCCATAGGTCGCATTCTATTTCTTGGGCCCATAGACCTCTATGGCCTCCCTTCTTTCCCTGCTCGAGCTCCCTTTGTTGTGCAGCTTCAATGAGTCTACAATTAGCTGTGGAGTGATCTGTACTTCTACCTTCTCTCCATCCATGGCTGTCAATGTGGCTTTTCCATCCTTCTGAATGGATGTTGCCAACTCGTACACTCTTCTTGTATCCACACCTGATGGTCTCGAGGTGAAGAAACTGTGCAAGTATGCCCTTTCCAGGTACCTGCTGATGTCTTCTGACCTGCTATAATCTACCAATTCCTATGGGATCATCGGTACATCCACCACTTGCCCTCGAGGATCTCTAAAAGTCCTCTGGTAGATCTTTATTCCCTCTTTCTCCAATACTGCTTCCTCCACCCAAGTTTTGGTTGGCTTGAGGGTTTCTGCTGGAATGTCAAATAGTTCCGCTTCTGCAATAGCATCTTTGATTGTCGGTCTTTTTCTCTTCGTTGCCGATGACTTGGTGGAATCCATGGATCCTATAACTCCAATTTCAGAAGTTAGCGTCTTTTTAGTACTGAAAGCCGAAATGAAGCTTTTAACTATCCAAATGACTTGAAAATTGAAACATGAGCTATTCAGGGCCTAAGGATGCAAGGTAGGTGAAAAAATATGCAAAATGGGCTCAAAATCATGCTGGAGACATCATACGCGTATGATGTCTTTTGTGTCAAAATGACTTCATATTGGTTGTGCTTGTAGCTGATAGTGTATACATGATTTTCATATGCTTGGATTTGAGTTTGGATCCCATTTGGTCAAGTTTTGGCCAATTTAGTCCAGTTCCGGCTCTTGGAAAAATTTTGAAAGGGAATTGGATTTTATGATCCAAATTGGATAAAACTTGGTGGTTCACTTTCAAATGGCATGTAGATCACTTCTATTTGGTGGTTGAAGCCCTGAGGTGCCAAAATCACATAGTGAGACATCATACGTGTATGATGTCTTTTAGTGTATTTTTGGACCAAATTTCTCTATAAGCTTGGATTTGGCTTTAGATAGGCTTATTCAGTGGATTTATGAAGTTTGGATAGATTTTGGGCTAAAATGGCTCTGGAGACATCATACGCGTATGATGTCTTTTTCATCAATTTTGCATGGGATTGGTTCTGTGGATTCCCAATGTACTAGTGAAGGACTGTTCCTACTAAAATCTTGGTTTGGACTTGAGTATGTTGGATTTGGGCCAAAAATAGGCTTTAGGTGAAGGATTTTTCCTCAATTGGGCTAATGGGGTGATCCTCTTGACCAAATGGTTCCAATTTTCATATGTAGCATGTATTAGATATATATAATGGATGTATGATGACAAATGAGCAGTTTTGGCTCTGTAAGTGCAAATAGACATCATACGCGTATGATGTCTTTTGTGTCAAAATGGTGCTTTTTGGTTCCAGATAGCTTGTAGATGTGTTTAACAACAATCCTACAAAGTTTCAATGAGTTTGGAGTTATTTTGACAAAATTAGGACCAAAAATCAATTTTATGGCCTACTTTGCGTCTTTTTGGTTTTCCTTGGGTTTTCTAACTCCAATTCTCATGATACTTGGTTCATAGGATGTGATTAACATGTGGAATGAGGCTATGCACTCAAATGTTGAAATGGATGTGAAATTCATGCTGTGAGAAATCATACGCGTATGATGTCTTTTCTTGAAATGTTGGTCTTTTTGTGCAAAGAATGCTTTGTGCTAGTGCCCTAAGCCTTGCTAACTAGTTTTCAACTTAAAAAGTCATCAGTTTAGCTAAAAAGCCCCCTTATAGGCATTTCAGTTTCCGAAGTTGTCTTTTTGCCTTGGAGTTGAATTTCTTCAACTTTTCTTCTCGAGAGTTGCGTTTCCAGCTCATTGGATATGTTGTGAAGCCATCTATTTGGTTGAACTTGACTTTGGCTCCCCGTTCTCCATCTTTCTCCCTTTGGTTGCCCGAAAGCGTCTTTTTCACCATCGGTAAGTGAATCCACTTTCTTTTGGGTTTTGCTTGCAAACATAAGTCATCGATAGTTACTTGAAGCTGCTTGTGAAGTTTCATTTCATTCGGTCGTCATTTTCAGCCGTTATGCCAAAATCACGCTTTGTGTGTTCGCAGCCAAATCGGTTGTTCCGACCTACTTTTTGTGATTCAAACTTGGAGATATTCTATGGTTGCATTGTCCTTGATGTGGTTGAACTTCCTGTGAAGTTTCGTATTGTTTCGACAACTTTTTCCTGTTTGCCTCTTGCAGGCTCTGTTGACCTAGGGTTTTTCCAGTCGTTCTTTCTCGAGCTTTCTCGTTCTTTCCAGTCTACCTCTCATGTCTGGTGTCCTCTGAGCTCTCGTGGAAGTCGTAGAAGGTCGTAGAAGATCTGTGCTCCTGTGGCTCTCTGCTCTTCTCCAAGAAGGTAATAGTGTGAATGAGCTTGAAAGTGATGTGAAAAATACTTGACTTCGGACTTCCTGGTTCACTTGCCACCAAATTTGTCATGTGCTCCTATCTCGTTGTGAGATGCGCTTTAGGATCTGAAATTTCCCAAATCGGACTCCGTTTGACCTGTTTTCTTAGAATTCCGTCCACTTGCCAAAATTCTGCCGTTTCGGACTTTCCGCAACTTTTTCAGAATTGTACCCAATTTTTACCATGGGTTGCCCTTGTCATTAGGACCATCACCATCTATTCTATTCTTTTTTCCGATCTCATTTCACCTGCTTTTTTTTATTTTTATTTTACTTTTATTAAGAAAATCATAAAAAATAAAGGAAAATAGCAAATTGAAGCCAAAAAATTCCAAACATACACAATAAATAGCTGGTAACACGGTGTATATGAATATACACTTATTTGTGATTTCTGGACTTGGATTACCATTTTTTTCCACTTTTTAGCTCCAAAAACACTCTTATTTAGTGATATTTACACATCTAGAGACCCAAATTCATCAATTGATCTCTTCTTGTTGCAAAATAAGGTATATAAGGGCATAAATATTATCAATATCCGCAATCAAACATAAAAATTGCAAAATCATGTAAGACACTGCCCTTGTAATATAATTTTTTGTTTTCTTTGTTTTTGTCGCTTGTAGCTGCTTTGTAGCTCCTGTATACCTGTATACCTCCCCCCCTCCTAGTCTGAGTCCTCTCGGACGACTATGAAGTGTCTGTGGGCGAAGCATTGTAGTTGTTTGGGTCATAAGTTCCCAATGCAATTGTAGAGCGATGATACAACAGTCTTTCCAATAAAGCTGCTCTTTGTTTGATTGAAGGATTGGTGGTCGGGTTTTGGGTTGGTTTTGGCACTTCGGTAGTAGAATCAGTAGATGGATTCTTCTTTACCTTGTTGTTCTTTTTCACAATCCAAATCTGCTTCCGCTTCGCTTGTGCTTGCCACAAACTCTTTGCGACCCAAACCTGCTTTGTTCTTTGTGTTGATTTCCTCGCCTTGAAATACCTAGGAGTTTCCGTGGATTGTACTGAAGGGAGTTCCTGTTTACAAATCCTTGGGATCCAAATTTGCTTGCTATAGCTTTGTGCCGTCATGAACTTCTTTGGAATCCAGATCTGTTTCACTGTCCTTGATTGTGTGGAATCACTCTGTTGTCTGGTATTGAAAACTCTGTTTTCCACCTTTGTGTTCTCTGGCACAACCTTTTTTGGTCTCCATACCAACTTTGACTCCGTTTTTTCCCAAGGTTGAGCTGTTATATTATTGCTTGTCTTCCTTATCCAATGTTGAGAGTTCCTCGTCGAAGAGCAATCCAGTTGTATAGAAACTTTTGGTTGCCATTGCTTCTTCTTTTTCTCTGGTTGTTGTTTACCTTTGTTCTTGGATTCTTCCTTTGGAGTTGGCACTGCTCCTTTGGTGAACTTAACTGATTGACTTTCACCTTTGTATTTGATAAGCACTGATTTAGAACTCCAGTCAATCATTGCATTGTATTGCTTTTGCCATGGTTGTCCTAGCAATAATGGATGTTGTGTAGCTTGGTCTTCAACCACGTAAAACATATGAGGATACACATACTGGTTAATCTGTATATGTAAAACTGTGCATCCGACAATTTTGATTGAATTCTCAGAGTAACTCTTTAACTCTTGCTTGGCAGTTTGTAATTTAGTGGCATTTGTCAATTGTCTATACAAACTGAGTGAAAGTAGGCTAGTTTGAGCTCCAGAATCCAATAGTGCTTTGGCTTTGATTTGGTTGGTTCCTACTTTGCATTCAATGATGGGTTGTTCTTTGTCATTATCCATTTCTGTTATACTGACTGCGTTTATTCGTATTGCTCCTTCATTGCGCTGTTTCTGACGCAGTAGTCTTCTTTTCTCCATTCTTTCCTTCGCCTCGGCTTGCGCTTCCTCCACAATTTTTTTCTTTTTCTGGACACACAGCTTTTCTTGATGTATTTTGAGAAGCATGTCTTGGGTTAGCGGCAAAAGATACTTTTTCACTCTGCATCCACTAATCCAATTGGGCATTTCTTCTCCGTCTAATGTAGCAAGCTTGACAGCTCCACTTGGTGATAGATCTTTAATCACCAGAGGTCCCATCCCTCGCTTTTTAAGCTTCTTAGCATGCTGTTTCAGAGTGTAAACTAGGACATAGTCCCCAAACTTAAACTCTTTAGTCCGCACATGCTTATCAAAAAATTCCTTTTGTCGCCTTTTTTCAGCGTAGATAGAAGCTACTGCTTTTAGGCGAAGCTCCTCTAGCTTTTCCAGGTCATCTATTCTATCAGAAAGCTCGTGCCCTGTCCACTCTAGATCCTTAGCCACCCTTAAGGTTGAAATCAAGAATTCTATTGGTAGGATAGCATTTAGCCCAAAAACCATGTTATATGGGGTCGTTCCTATTGATGTTTTATGTGCTACCCTATATGCCCATAATGTTGAATGCAATTTCTTGTCCCAGTCAGTTCTCGACTCAGATACAATCTTCGTAAGGACCGTGCATATGGTTTTGTTTGTTGCTTCAGCTTGTCCGTTTGCTTGTGGATGATACGGGGCTGATTTCCTATGGATTACCATGAATTCATCTAGAAGGATCTCTGTCACTTCATTTATAAAATGTGTGCCTCGATCACTCACAATTTCTATTGGCAATCCATATCGTACAAAGACGTATTCATATAGAAATTGTGCC
Organism: Adiantum capillus-veneris; assembly: GCF_014529385.1. Taxonomy (NCBI): domain Eukaryota; kingdom Viridiplantae; phylum Streptophyta; class Polypodiopsida; order Polypodiales; family Pteridaceae; genus Adiantum; species Adiantum capillus-veneris. The sequence goes on along the minus strand of NC_140942.1, from coordinate 60,366,098 downwards.
GTGGTCCTGGCATCTGATTTTTGAGTTGCCTTTGTTTCGACCCACTTTGTTCGATAGTCTGTAGCCACAACGATGTATTGTGCATGAGTCTTATATGCAGGAGGTGAAATGGGTCCGACATAATCAATCCCCCATTTTGCAAAAGCTCTTGCCCCCATCATTGGTCTAAGCGGCATATCATCTCTTTTAAGTGGTACTTTGGTCCGTTGACAGTCATCACACCGTTTAACGTATTCCTCAGCGTCCATATGTAATGTTGGCCACCATATTCCTGCGGCTAAGACAAGTTTTGCTGCCTTATCACCTGAGAAATGGCCTCCACCTACTCCTCCATGAGCTTCCTCCAGGATTATCACATACTCAGACTCTGATGCGCAAATCCTAAGCTGGTTGTCTTTACCTCTCTTATAGAGTTGATCTCCTATTAAAACGTAATCTCTAGATTCTGTCTCTATAGATTTTTGACGAGCTTTTGACGTTCCTTCTGGGAAAGTTCTATTTGTGAGATATTCAACAATATACTGAATCCATTCCTGAGCAATCATTATCTGATATAATGTCGAATACTCTGCTGGTGGTTTTGATGAACATACAATACATACAATGACATATTCATGTACGATTTCTTTCATTCCTGGCCAATAGACTCCCAATTGTAACAAATTCCTATATGTGTTCCTTCTTGAACAATGAAATGCACATTCCTGAACATGTGCTTCGCGCAGATATATATTATATTCCTCAAGATTGATGCATAGTCGTAAAACATGATCATTTCCCAATTGATACAACCTTCCTGCAACCAATTGAAGATTCTTGGATTGCTGAATAGCAATATGTTTCTGGTTGTATTCTCTTCTATCAAACTCTCCTCCATAGGTTAATAGGCTAACGACATTTTGAGACCACTTCGGTATCATTTCTATGTTGAACAAGTACGCGTCTGGCATGTCGTCATCCACTCCTATAGGGTCTTCTCCATTCGTCAATCGGGAAAGATGATCAGCTCTAAGATGTGTTTTTCCTTTCTTTACTACTACCGTGAAGTCGAATTCCAGTAAGATAATGAACCATCTCACTATTCTCCCGGTATTGCATGGTTTATTCACTAGGTAGAGCAAGGCTTGGTGATCCGTAAAAAACACAAACTTGTTGGCTAGAAGATAATGCTGAAATTTCTTCACAGCATATATCATTCCTAATCCCTCTCACTCTGTTGTGGTGTAATTCTTCTCTGCATTGTTGAGCTGTCGACTGGCGTAACAGATAGGAAAATCCATGTTTCCTTCTTCTGGCTGAGCCAGAATACATCCTATCGCATATGCCGAAGCATATATATGCACATGGAATATCTTCTCCCAATCTGGTGATTTCAAGACTGGAGCAGTAATGAGTGCCTCTTTCAATTTCTTGAATGATTCCTCACACTCCTCTGTCCATTCAAAGTTCACTATTAGCCTGTAAAGTGGTTGGCCTATTATAGCGTACATGTAAATGAATCGTCTATAATATCCGCAATGTCCCATAAAGCTCTGTACTTGTTTCGCATTGGTTGGTCTAGGCATATCCACTATAACTTTTATCTTCTCTAGATCCGTGGATATTCCGTTTTGTGAGACAATATGTCCCAGAATTTTGCCCTGTCGGACCATAAACACACATTTCTCAAGATTGAGACAAATGCGATATGTCCTACATTTCTCAAATACTTTTCTGAGGTGTTCTAGATGCTCATCTCTCAGAAGAGAATGTACACATAAGTCATCCATGTATATTTCTAGAAACAACCTTAAGTATTCTTTGAAAGCATGCATCATCAGCCTCTGGAAGGTTGCGAGAGCATTGGTTAGACCAAAAGGCATAACCCGATAAGCATAAATTCCCCACTCCGTTGAAAAAGCTGTTTTATGTTGATCTTCCGGTGCTATGGCTAGCTGGTTATATCTTGAAAAACCATCAAGAAAGGAGTATGCTGTTTTCCGTGATACACGCTCTAGAACATGATCAGTTATCGACAGGGGATAATTGTCCCTGATTGTTGTAGCATTCACTTTCTTTAAGTTGACACACACTCGGAGTTTTCCGTTCTTCTTGGGTACCACCACAATCAGAGATACCCAATCGGTGTGTTCAATTTCGTATATGAATTCAGCTTCCATTAGCTTATCTATCTCTTCTTTGATTCGCTTAGCAAACGTATCATTATATGTGTATGGTCTCTGTCTGCTAGGCTTTGCGTCTTGTTTTAGTGGGATTGTGTGTTGGCATATTGATGGGTCAACTCCCTTTAAGTCCTTATAAGACCATGCAAACACATCCCTGTACTCTCTGAGAAGACTCAAAAGTCTCTCTTCCTCGCCTGGAGACAAATCTGTGGCTATGTACACCGGTCTAGGTGTCTCACCTGGAGCTGCTAAATCAACTTTTTTTGCATCCTCCGGTCCGTCATAAGATTCGTTCTCCCCTCTCTCTCGAATAGGTTGGGTTAATACCACCTTCCTATCCTCTATTGTGAATTTCCTGTAGTGAGAGGGAACATCCATGTTCTCCTTGCTTTTGGCGTTTTCGTCCTCTCCACTCTCAATTTCTGTCGTCCAAACTTCTTTCAGAGTTTTCTTGAGCTCTCTGTACTTGTTTCTACGTTCTAACTTGGACTCCGTGTGTTCTCTGTTGCGCTTGTTCTTTTCTGATTTTTCTGTTTCAGTTTTCGTTTCATTCCTTTGAACTTGATTTCTTGAGCTTCTTTTGTCTTTTCGTAATCTCTTTTGCTCATTGCCTCTCATTCTTCCAGAAATCTTGTCCTTAACACAATCTTCCGCCTTTACTAGCATTAGGAATTGATTTTTTCCTCTTATTCTAGGCATCGGATTGGTTCTAACCCCCTTTGTTTTTCTCTTTGCTCTATAGCGTTTCTGGCGTTGTTTAGTTTGGTTCGGAAAATCATAAAATCGGAGATCCGTTATAGTTTCTTCGTTTCCGCTTGAATTGTCGGTTGACTCGTTGTCTGCTTCATTTCCCCACTCTGGATGATCGGGAATGTCGTGAAACACCTCTTCTTCATCTTCCTTTTCCAGTGTATCGTTCTTTTCAATTTCCTTTTCGAGTGTAGTTCTCAGCATGAAGTACGGAACCACGTCGTACCCGTCCTTGTCGCAAAATTTCGTTGTGGGACCATCCGGAATTGCACAAACATCTAGGGTTGCTAGAATGTGTGTCCATTCTAATGGTTCAAGCGTGTCCTCTGGAAAGGGTTCTCCTATATAAGTTTCGTCTTCGATAGCCCTTTCTAAAACATATTCTTCTCGCCTCAGACTTCCACATTTCGAGCCTCCACACATCCATAACTCCTTGGGCTTACCTAACCAAGCTGGAAATTCGGATCCCGCCAAAGTAGCTGAATCAAACTCCTCTACCGGTGTTCGGTTCACATCTTTGTAGCTATGGTCTCTCAGGTTCACACGTGTAGTGGTTTCCATATTTCTCAGGTATATGTGATCGTAGTCCCGATCCTGGACCATTTTCAACTGTCTCATGAATGGTCTTCCCAGTATGATATCATAGTTATTCTCCTTGCCAAAATCGACAATAGCAAAAGTATGTTCGTATTCAATGCCGCAAGAAGTTACTACGACTTTCTCTAATAACCCCATAGGTTTCTCCATGTGTCCATCTGCTAATTGGAGTTTCAACCTAGTCTTCCTTATTGCTGGTTTCCCCCATTTTTTCCAGATTTCTTTTGTAGCAATGGCTACCCCAGCTCCGCTGTCTAGTATTGCCATCGTGTTCACTCCTTGGAATTCAACTGGTAAGGTTGTATTCCCCTCTTCACCTTTGCAATACTCTCCGACCTTGTTTAAGGGTACATGCTTAGCGTTCTTTTGTGGTTTGCTCAGCTCTTGTATACCCTCTTGCAGTCTCGATGTTGGGTCTTTTATCCCAAATTTCTCCAAGCATTTTCCTACAGTGGTCCACATATGTGGTCTTAGCCTCAAAATCTCAGCTAGAGTGATAGTGCATGTCACTGGTGTTGACAAGATCTCTATCAATCCTTGCGAGTCCATAACTTTTTCTGATGAGATTCTTCGTAAGGGAAGTGCTCTAATCTCGGATTTTTCTTCATACTCTCCTAAGTATGAAGGTAAGGTATTCAGTGAATGAGGTTTTCTCTCCATTGTTCTAACAGAGTCCCCATCTCCCCAGTAAGATTGCAGATCCAAGTCCACTGGAGATCCTGCCTCAAATTACACTATGGGAGGATTCCTGATGTCCTTTTCCCAATTTGTCTGATTAGCTTGGCAACTTAGCTCGTTTGCAAAGTTTGCCTCTCTCACTTGTTTCCAAAATTCATTGTAATCCTCATCTCTTTTGTAAATCCTCTGTATGACTGGATGAAAACTCTCTATCTCCTGATCGGTTGTGTTCAATACTATGCGGTCATCCTTGTGTGTATTTTCAGGCTTTTGTGCACTGGGAGTCTTTTCAGCTACCCGTGAAATGATAGTCTCTTGCTGAATTGGGTTTTCCGTTCCACAATTCATTGTTTCTCTTGGTGGTTCTAATAAGGCTTGTGCAGTCTCGATCATTCTCTGGCACATTTCAAGTCTCTGCTTTTCCAATTCTGCGTTTGGGTATGTCATCCACCTCTGTTCTTGTGTTTGGTTGTTCTTTAACCTAGCTTCGTAAGCTCTCATCAGTGCGTCCAATGGTTCGTGTACTTTGTCGACTAGCACTGATCCCCCTGAGCTTAAGCTCATTGTTTCTTTGATACTCTTTTGTTTCGTTCTTTCCGGGCTTATCTCTCGTTTCCCGTTTTGACTCTCAAGTTTTTCTAATCTATCTTTAGTTCGCTTTAGTTCCTCAGCTAGAATAGCGTCTTCACGTTCTTTTCTCAACTTCATGCGTGCTTTTCTAGCTTTCCATGTGTTTCTCTGACTCCGCGGTCCTTGACTAACCACTTCAGTCGCTAACTTTCCATTCTCACGTTCTCTAGTGGTTTTCTTAGCTTGAGCTCTAGTAACAACTTGCGTTGGTATCAGAGTTTCATTTTCGAACCCACTGCTGGTAGGAATAGTTTCTAGCATATTCAATGTCGTCTTTTGCACTTTGTTTGGATTCTTTGAACAATCCTCAATGAAGTGAGTAACCCCACACTCAGTGCAACAAGCGTTAATTCTAATGATTTTCGTATGTGGACAAACATTCATCAGATGGTCACCTCCACACTTGTAACAGGGTCCTAGTGCTGGTCTTGGTCCCACTTGATTCGTCCTTTGTGGATAGGATGGTCTTTGTCCTGTTAACCCTCCATGAGCTATGAACATCAATGTTCTTGCGTCCAAATTGTATCTCTCTTCATCAGAAGCACTTGTAACTGTTGGTGTTCCAACATTCCCAATCATGCCCCATGGTTCTGGTTGTTTGGGTTCTTCTGGTGGGTAATACACAGTTGAAGACATGTGTGCACTAGATTCTTCATAATAGGCTTGAACAGGCACTAAGGCTTGTTCTTCTTGATTCTCTGAGGTTGGTGCATATCTAATGCCCATTGGTCTTGCTCTTGGTAAAGGTGGTTGTTGTCCCAATACCGGTTGCGGTCTTTCTATCCACATAGGTCCTGGTACATTTCCCGTTGGGTATCGAGGTACTGGATGTACCTGAGGTGGTGCTAATTGAGAAGGAGGTGCATACTGACACTCCCTTACATACCCTTTGTTGTAATAGCACTCCTCTGTTGGATGGTTTGTCCATTTTTGTTCAATAGCACACCATTTCAGTGGTTTTGGCAATGGTTTTTGGTATGGTGCCATCCTTTTTAGAGCATCTTCTATCATTTGCTCTACATTTGGCATGGTTTTTGTTTGAACATTCTTTTTAGTGGTAGTCTCGCTCGCTACGAAGAAAGAGCTACTGGATGCAAAATCTGTATCCGCTGACACCTCTCCATAAACCGTACAGTTATCCACTACGTACAATGCTTCTCTTGTTACTTGCTCGAAACTTGTACAAGCTTTCAAGTGCAAGTCCTTCTTGAGAGTGTCGTTTCTCAATCCTTCAATAAAGAGAACAGATAGTCTGTCATCTTGTGGTCTTTCACGTACTGGACATCTCTCAATGTATTGTTTGAAGCGAAGTGAAGCTTCCTTCACTTTTTCGTGTTCTCTCTGTTTAAAAGCATATATTTGTGATACCGTATTGTGCTTAATCCCTCGTTTTGAGAATTCCTCAGCAAACTCTCTTAGCAAATGGTCAATGTCATGGAATCCCCCTCTGTTCAGTGGTTGAAACCATGTCAATGCCGTACCTTCTAGAGTAAGACCAAATCCCTCGTATTGTGTATGGAAATCTGTTATCTGCTCAGCTCTTAAGACTTGCTTAAAGAGTGACATATGTGCATACGGATCTCCTGAACCACCATACTTCTTTGGCATACACTTGGCTACTTGAGATGGTCTCATATGTCTATGGTCTGCTACCAATCTCATTGCTCCTGTGTCCCGGCTAAAGCTTTCTCTAGCATCATGGAGTTCATGGGTTACCCTTGTCGGTTCCCCTGCCTTGAGTCTACTACTAGGAGGTAAATGTGATTGTTCCGCTTCGAACCTTGGACCTGGAGTGGTATATGTGGGGATTGGAACTGCACTACCTCGATTCGTATCCATTGACTCTCTGGAATGTAATGATCCCATTGGTCCGGGCTTTGAGTACTGAGGTTGACTGAAAGAGTCAGCAGCCTGAATTCTTTGTCCTCCTGTTGTCATTGGGTTTTGCACTCCATTTGTTGGTGTTGGTCTTTGTGAGCTAGAAGTAACATAATACTGATGTAGTGGTCCCCCAAAGTATGTATATCCTTCTAATTCTTTCTTGCCCATTGTTGAGTATTGCCTCCCATACTTGTCGTAAGCGGCAATTTTCACTTCCGATCCCTCTGTGTAGGTAAAGACATAAAGTCTTTTTTGGTATGTCAACTCTCCAGTGTAGGGTTCTTCACATCTATAATAGAGATCTTGCTCCCCATTATTATATTTGTATAGCCCCACATAGATGTTATCAGTGTTGATCCTTGTAGTTTCATTCTCTCTTCTTAACCTCGCATCAGGGAAGTTCATTATTGGTGCTTTCTCCTCAAGTTCTTCATCTACTTTGGCTTTGGTGCCCATCAATCCCCACTTGTCCACAATGTTAGGGTTTAGGACTACCAAATACATGGTACCCTCGTCATCTAGATATCTATCTCCGCTATAGCTCACAGGCACTAAGTCCTTGAACTCACTAGGTCTATCTTCTATCTTTACACAATAGCGGTCCATTCCATCTTTGTAGATCTTGGCACCTTGCTCATTGTTGTACTGGTATTTTATGAACAATAGCTTCATTGTGGCGGAAGGGTTTGATGGTCCTGTTGCCATATTTTCTCTGTTGTTCAGGTTCAAGTGTTCCAAGTGTTCGGTGAAAATCTCGTAAGATCTCTCCGAAGAAGTATCAAAAACACTTCCTTCAAAGATCGGCTCTAATGGTTGCACCCAACTTTGGTTTACACTTCCCTCGATTGATATGACACTTGCTTGTTCCCCTTGTTTTGGTTGGTTATTCTGGAGATTCCTGCCCGATCTCAAATTCATCAATTCCCCTAAAGGACTTTAACTTTTCCGTCTCGGCAATTTGTTTTCCCAAGTTTTTGTTGTCAGAATTGATCCAAACTGATTGATACTTGGTCAATTGTTTAATCTTGTCAGTTGGACAACTTCTGTTTCATCAAGTGAGAATTTTGTTGCAGTTATGCTGAAAAAGACATTATACGCGTATGATGTCTTTTTTCACAGATTTGGACTATTTTGGTTATGCTCACTCTCAGTAGCCCCCTTATGCTCTGTCCACTCACAAAATTCAGTTTGAACTCTGTTTGAGCAAGTTATGGCTAATTTAGGCTTTTCTTGGCAATTTTTCGCTATTGACTTATTTTGGGTCAATTGTGATCCAAATGGGATGAAACTTGAAATATAACCTCTAGACAGCTATTACAATGGATCTGTGTTGGCAAAGTATCAAAATATGTCCAAAATTAGGTCAAAGACATCATACGTGTATGATGTCTTTTTCATCAATTAGGGTCAAGACTTGATATTTTTGCTTTCTACAGTGTTTGTAACAATCTTGTCAGGTCAGATATAAAAAATAAGCAGTGGATGTGCTAAAAGACATTATACGTGTATGATGTCTTTTAGCACAGATTTTGACTATTCTTGGTTTTAAGCCTTCTCCAATGTTTATAATTGAGTTTCAAGTGTTTTTGTCAGGTTTGAATGTAAAAACAAGATCTGAATCCAAAATTTCCTATTCTTTGCGTTTCTTGGACTCCGACTTGTCTTTTTGGGTTTCTTTGAGTGTTAATGCTCTTGTTTTAAGTTGAAATTAGGGTATAACCCCCCTTTTGAACACTCTGGTAAAGTCAAAATTTCTGTTTTGGTCTCTGTTTGGTCATTTACACATCATACGCGTGTGATGTCTAAAGTTGCAGATTTCCATTTTTTTGGCACAGAATCCTTCCTAAAGCTTTCTCAAGTGCTCAGCAACTCCCAGATACACAGAAAATTTCTCTGACTTTTGTTTATTGCAAGTTTCACTACTAACTCGACGGTTTAGTGATATAACATGCAATCAACCATATCAAGCAAATACTCCAATTATTACTAGCTCTAGATCAGGATCAAATGAAGTCCTACCTAAGCTATTCCTAATCATAAAATGGGTTTGGTAATTGTGATTTTAAAGAGATCCACTGCCACTCACGGACTAGCAAATTCTTCTTCTATCAACAACTACTCAACACCAACAAAACAACAAACAAATCTAAGCTAAACTAAAAATACTGTCAACACGGAACCCAGGAATACCCCACTTCCTAGTATCTCTCGAGATCTTCAGAGTCCACCACTCCTAGATCTTTTCTAACTAAAGTATACAAAGTAGTTTATACGACTCACCTCGTAGGATTAGTCTAAGGTCACCTACTTAGGGCTCTCGTCCCTGGCAGCGGCACCAAATGTTAAGGCGGTTACGCCGCTAGCGGAAGCTAAATAGCGAGAACTAAACCAACAACAGAATTTGTTAGACGAGGACGGAGCTTGACCCGTAGGCGCATGGAAACAACTAGGTGGGTGTCAAATCACCTACTCGACCTTCTAATGACAATCACTACCAAGGAAATCAAATCTAAGTTCTAAAATACGCAAGTGACTGAAATCCATACTACGAACGAATGCTATACGAAATAGGATCTAGAATCATTGAATCGATCTCAAACTCAAGGGGAAGTCTATACACTAGGTAAGAACAACACCCTAAAGACTTGAAGTGCAAACTCAACCTATAACCACTCCGTGCGGTAAACGCGTTTGAAGACAGGTCAAAATATACAGGTGATCGAAACTTGACCCCGATGGTACTAATGTGTAGCTCTACTCGTTGTGGTTCTATAGATATGCTGCACGCTCAATTTCGACGCACGAGTTGGAAGAAAACTCACACCGAAGCTCGTAAGAACTTACCACACATAGAAGCCGATAGCGCGTACTCTTGGTATCTGTGCGTAGCTCTCGCCGTTGCTAACACAATGGCAATGTTGCTTCTCCAATGGCAGCTCCGTAGCTCGCGTAGCAAGTAGATAAGACTCTCTCTCTCTCTCTCTCTCTCTCTCTCTCAGACACAGTCACGGCGCTCAAAAACTCACTTTGATTAATAATCTGCCTCTGTAGGTTACAAAAACTTTGACTTATATACCTCAGCCTTGGAGGTGAGAACATCTCTAACTAATTACATCAGCAAGTGAAATTACTTCGGGATTACAAGCTGGAAACTCAATTGAGTCCTGTTACTTAATGAATGGCTCAAATCAAAATTAATGTCGGAAAGACATTTATTACAATCAATGGTTACAAAATGATGAGTGTGAGCAAAAATGTGGGTGTGATCCTCTGCTAGCTCAACAGGCAGCCCTTGTACTATATTCCACTAGAAAAGACAACTCAAACTCCTGAAGCTCAATTACCCATTTCTTCACCATATTTGACATGTTAGTGCCATTAATTAACTGTGGCAAAAAGGCATAACTCGTCAAGAAAACAAAAGGTCGTGGTAGCAAGTAATGACAAAATCGTCGACAAGCAAATATTACACTGGCCATCACTAGCTCTACTTCCGAGAATTTTCCTTCTGCTACCAGCTTCACACGGCTTGCACAATACACTGGCCTCATATAATGGCTGCCCTTCCCCTTTTGCAATAGCATGGCTCCAATGGCATCCTCCCCTACTGATGGATTTACATAAAACACTTGCTCCCAATCAGGAGCCTGCATGGCTGACAACCCCCCTAACACCTCTTTCACCTCTTGAAACACTTCTTCACAGTTTTCATCCCATTGCAATGGATCATGCTTTGCCACTTGTTGTAATGGATAAAGAATCTGAGAAAACAATGGAATAAACCTTGCCATGTACTTCACTTTGTGTATAAAGGTTGCCAATTGCTTCGTACTCGTAGGTGATGGAAGAAGAATAATAGAATTAACCTTGTCTGGATCAGCCTCAATGCCATTTTCTGACACCATGTGGCCCAATAACTTCACCCTTGGCTGTGCTAGATGACATTTCTTTGGATGTAGTTGTCCTCCACATTCATCATATCGAGCCAATACCATCTGCAACTTCTCATGGTGTTCAGTCCTACTGCTATAAACACAGAAGTCATCCATAAAAGCTTTAACACAACTACCAATGAATGGTTCCAACACCCAATTTGCTCTCTCTTGATAGAAGGAAGGTCCATTTGACAACCCAAATGGCAATACTGTGTAGCAATAGCAGCCCCATGGCGTAATAAAAGTTGTCTTTGTGCGGTCTTTAAGAGAAATCTTCAATTGAAAATAGCCTGAAAAACCATCACACACATTGTAACTCTCATAACCTGCCACTGAATCCAAGATCTGATCAATGAATGGAAGAGGATATGGGTTCTTCTTAGTGGTTGCGTTTAAGGGTTTAAAATCTACACAAATTCTCCACTTCCCATCCTTCTTTGGTCTGACTACAACTGGACTCACCCATTCTGTGGTCTCCACAGGGACTATGAACCCTGCCTTCACTAACTTGTCCACCTCTTCTCGCAAGGCTTCCATTTGGTCTTGACCCATCCTTCTTAGCCTTTGCTGCACTGGCTTAGCACCTTCTTTCAGCTCTATATGCATCTCTTTGCCCTTGAACCCTCTGATCTCTTCATATGAAGTAATGAAAAAATCAGGAAAACTAGCCAGCATGTGCAAATATATATCCTTCTCCATAGTTGAGAGGTCTCCACTGATCATTTGTGTCATCAATTCCTGCTTCTTTGACAACTCAACCTTGGTTTGCATCAGCCCTTCAATCACTTCATAAGGCCCTTCACTTTCATCTTCAACCTCATTCGCAAATGCAACTAAACCAAACTCCTGGATTTCTTTGTCCATCAAAAGAAATGCAACATCAGCATCCTCATCACTGCTGGTAGTGCTATCACTGTCCTCATCTGTCACCGTGGAAGAGTCTTCATCACTAGACTCATCCTCATCTTCATAAAGCTCCTCTAATCGTTTCCTTGTGTCCATATTATAAAGCTTCTTGGTACTTGTCTTTCCATAGAAGCTAATCGTACCATGTCGCCAATCTTGAATAGCTCCCATTGCACGTAACCATGGTCTGCCCAATATAATAGGATATGCTCCCAACCCTGCTGGCATCACATGAAAATCAACCACTGCCTTTGCATCATATGCCTCCACTTCTAAGCTCTTTACAACACCCAAGCATTTTACTTTTTGATGGTTTGCCAATCTGATCCGAAACCCTGACACCCCAGCCACTGTGAGACCCATCTTCTCAACGCATGAGTGTGTTATGACGCATATTTGGGCTCCGCCATCCACATAACCTTGTCCCAAATTTTTCCTTTTATGCCACACATCTACTATTGGACAAATGTCTGGTAGCTCATCCATTGCCAACACCTTTACTGAACCTCTCTCTGGCTCTTTCTCCATTGGGTTAACCATCCTCTTCCACTGTCACTTTAGCTTAGGCACCATCTCTATAAGCTTCCCAAAAGTAACATCTGCCTTCCTGCTCGTCAGATCCTCCTTCAAGTCATAGTTTAATTGCCCATCCCCTAGTGGAAAATCTGAAACATGAAACTTTCGACGAGCTCTCCTTTTCCTCTTGGCCTTGACATCCTCGCCTTCATGGCTCTTTCCTTTCTTCTTACTAGGACCTGAGGCACTTCTTCCTTCCTTATCCTCTGTGGTCCTCTTCCCAATAGGTATCACTAATGTATCCTCTAGCTTTGATGTCTTCTCCAAGGTGACTACACTTAGCACTTTTGTTTTCCCTTTTCCTCCCGGGTCAGTCCACTGGTTTCTTCGTCTCCCTTAATTTCGATACCATAATCATTTGACCTAGTTAGCACCTGTCTTGGCAATGGATACATGTCTCCCCCGATCCTTGGTGGCTTATCACATTGCGGGCTGATGTGACCCAACTCTCCACAATTATAACATGTGGGCATCTGCCTCCAAAACCTACCATTGCTTTGTCCAACACCATTCCTAGGCCTTTCTTCACCTCCTGGCTGATTTGCAAACCTCCCTCGACCTCTATTATTTCCCACTTGACCTAGCATGTTTAGGCTGAGATTCTTCATCAAATCTACCACTTGCCTCATGTCTTGCCTTAGCCCATCATCTTGCACTACTGTAGTAACCACTGCTGGCATAACCTGAGTAGTAACAGGAACCACTGGTTCATGATGAACCCCTGACATGCGACCTTGTAAGGGCTCTATAGGCTGAAATTCAGACCTCATGGGCAAAGACTCCACCCCTAACTTGCTCATTTTCCTCAACTTCCACTCTTTGTTCCTTGCTACCTCTAGTGCATCTTCATATGTCCTAGGCTTCTTTAGCTCCACTCTCCAACGTATATTCTCCCAAAGACCAGCCAAGAACCTATCCTTCTTCATCATGTCAGGCGGGGGTACCTGTGGTGCTAAGGCCTTGCACATCCGCTCCAATGCCAATGAGAACTTACGTATGTACGCATCTACTGGCTCACCTTCCTTTTGCACCAAACCTTGTACTTCTTGCCACACTTTGTCAGGATCTTCTATCTTCATAAACTCCACTTCCAACCCATGCCTTAGATTGTCCCAACTCAATCTTACAGGTGGATCCACTGCACGCAACTCCTCTTCAAATGTTTTGGACCAGACTCGTGCATCACTCTTCAAACAAATTTGGAGAAGACGTAACATCTGCGCAGGGTCATGAATCTGATTGCTAATGCAGGCAACCTCCATCTTTTCCAAAAAATCTTTCACATCTTCATCACTTCTTCCATGAAACTCCGGATAAGAGAAAGCCATGGCTACCCAAGTTACAATGCTTTGAGAACCCCTTTGAACACACGTGCAAGACCCCAAAACTTTTGACTACCCAATCCCCAAAAACTGCAATGGAGCTCAACTTTAGATAAGGACAAACACATGCACATCAAATGAGTTTTCATAGTTGATCATTGGAATTACAACAGGCAAAGGACATTCCAAGATCTCTCGTAATCTTCTTGGCCCGAACATAAAGACTATACGCTGCTGTAAAAAAATCTTCCTGGACACATGAACATTTATCTGGATTCTTTGAGTTAAATGAAATGGAGTGAATTGAGGGCCATTTTGATCATCCATTAAAGCCAACCATGAAGCTCCCAAGAAGGCACACCTGACTTGACCTCTGATTTTGCCAAAATTTCAGCAGCATAACAGCATAAATGGCTCAAAAGACCAAAAAACCAGCCATCATAACTTGGAAAAATTTTCACAGAGTTTTCCCAGAAGTAGAGCAGTAGGAACCCAAAATATAGACTGTATATGTATGCATAAACTATCAACAATAGAACCCGAGCATCAAATAGGACTCACTAGTACATAGCCTATGGCGAGGTCACGAAAAGGGTGCTCCAGCTACCTGTATCACCGAAAGGATCTCCACATTTGAGAATCCCCCAACTCAATAAAAACCTCACACTATCAACCCTCACACGAAGGGTAATGCAAATCGCGTATAGTCAAGTCTCAGAAATGACTATCTTCCAGACCAAGTCTCAGAAATGGCTGGGACTGCCAAATACAACCAAGTATGGCTCCACAAATGCGTACAATGGCAGTTTCCACAAGTAACGTACAATCCAGCAGACAATGCGCTCAAATAGGCGCCAAGTGATGCATACCCACAACAACTGTAAGTGACATCACTGCTACTATATCACTGTACTCCAGCTACCTGTACCTGTGTGAATCACCTGTACCTGTACCTGTACCTGTCCCTATAACCTGTAATCTGCAACCTGTAATCCCGAATCTCGAAGCTTGAAGCTCGAAGCAGAAGGTAGTCGAAGAAGATCCTCCGTGGGGGCGCCAAAAGAATGTGAGCGGGATGGAAACACACAGAATGCCTCTATAACAACCCGACACACACTCTTGGGAAGATACACACACACACACACACACTATGGGGCACCACTCGGCTTACACAACACACCTGGCTGAGACAGGGAACACACCTCTGGAGTGAGAGGAGAGAGACTATCCACTTGCCCACTCCACACACACACACACACACACACACACACACACACACACACACACAAACACACACCCAAAAAACTCAGCTCAAAAGAGGAGAATCTGTGATGTTTAGATACAATTGAGCTTGGGCCAACACCAATGGGGCAAATAGCTCACACAATATGGGTAAAAGAAGCTAGATACAATCACAAACTAGAGCAGAAACTTCGCTCATAGGAGAACTTACACAGAAAAACAGTAGGAAAAGAGTGAGGAATTTGGCAAAATGGATAGCGCCATCGTGTCCGAAACGGCCCAAAACAAAGTTTACAATGTCAAAGTGCTCAAATCCAACCTCGGATGAGCAGTTTACGGCCAAAACAAGCTCCAAAATGAGCAAAACCACACCTGCGGCTGTTCCTCCTCTCTTCTCCACAACTTCTCTGGCCTTCTCTCAGTTTTTTTCAGTTCCCACACTTAGCTTTATTAGTTGGGCACCCTTGGCCTTTTAGATGACCTCAAACGGACCCCGAACATGCCAAAAACTGACCTTGCAGTGCATAGTTGTCACCTTTTTGCATCATCCGCACACGTGGCACTCGAATTTTTTCAATAATGCATCCCGACACCACGTGAAGTGGCCCCAAAAATTGGTCCTCATGATGACCTTTCTGCATAAGTATCACAAGAAAACACCCACGCCGTGTCCATACTTCTCCGCGTGCAAGTATTGACCCCATTCGACGTCCTGACGCCACTAGATGCCATATGACGCACCTGCTTACCTCATGTCGTCGGCCCGCGGATAGCTTCCTCGAGAAGTTTTACGCGCTACCAACTCCTCCTTATTGTAGAAAAAACAAAGTGGTACTGGTAATAGTGAAAATCGATGCACTATGTACACCCTGTCCTACCTGTACACATGTGGGCCCCACGTAACCACCTGGCTCTGAAAAATGGGCAATTCTTTATTTGATGCACCATGCATGTATATGTACATATGCGCAATCCCTTGCTCCAAAAAACTCCTGACATAATTTGCCCATCCCCTTGAAGTGGATCTACACCCAACCTGACCTTAATATGCGACAGCGGAGATGGATGGAGTTGTTATGCGAAGATGATTTTGGAATCGAGTATAAACCTGGGAAGGAAAATCTTGTGGCCGATGCCTTAAGCACGAAGAGTACGGTAGCGGCTGTCACAACCTCTACTACTTCTCTAATTGACCTTATTCAAGAAGGTATGACTAATGACCCGTATTACTTAAGGATACAATACTCGATGAACCTAAATAATCACACAGAGAAGCAGGAAAGGCAAATCAAAGGCTTTCATGTTGAAGGTGATGACCTTTACTTTGGTAATCATCTTTGTATTCCAAATCAAGCTGGAATCAAACTTCAAATATTACAGGAAGCTCATGATATTCCTATAGCAGGACATTCAGGATACATTAAGACTTACTCTACTGTAAGAAAGAGTTTCTTTTGGCCAAGACTAAAGCACGATGTGTTAAAATCTGTTACAAGATGTTTAACATGTCAATATATTAAAGCTGAACGAATTCGATATCCCAGTAAGCTTCAATCTATTGATTCTCCACAAATGAAGTGGGAATGCATATCTATGGAGTTTATTATAGGAATTCCTACATCTCTGGGATATGACTCTATTTTTGTGGTTGTTAATATGCTTAAGAAAATGACCCATTTATTTCCAGTCAAGACAACATTTACGGCTAAGGACATAGCTCAAGTCTTCACGAAAGGAGTTTTCATGTATCATCATCTACCTCAAAGGATAATATCTGATCGTGATGCGAAGTTCACCTCAAATTTTTGGAAAGCATTATTCTCGGCTACTACAGGAACCCATTTAGCCTTTAGTACCGCTTATCATGCTCACACTGATGTGGGCAGACAGAAAGAACAAATCAAATCATTGAAGACATGTTGAGAGCTTATTGTATGCATGAATAAAGGAAATGGACCAGATATTTGTATTTGGTTGAATTTGCGTATAACTCATCATTCCAACGCTCAATTGGAATGTCTCCTTTTCAAGCATTGTATGGACAAGAGTGTCTTACTCCACTCAAATGGACAGACCCTATGATACGAGTTCAAGCATCCAAAGAAATGTTGGATAAAATGCAACTACAAACCAATCTTATACGGTAGGATATGAAGACTGCTCAAGATAGACACAAGAGTTATGTTGATCCAAAATGATCTACCAGATTTTTTGAAGAAGGCGATATGGTATTCTTGAGGGTGAAACACAAACGTAGTTCTTTATCAATGGGTAAGTGTAACAAGCTAAGTGCAAGATATTGTGGACCATTTGTAATCACAGAGCAATTAATGATCAAGCTTACAGACTCTTATTACCACCACACATAAAGGTACATGATGTTTTTCACGTCAGCTTAATCAAGAAGTATGTACCTGATCCACAACATATTCTTGATGATTCTCTATTATCTACATCCACTGACGAAACTTTTGAAGTATATCCCAAAGAAATACTTCATAGCAAAATCATGCCTCTACGTAATCGGACCATTATTGAACACCTTGTTAAATGGTCAACGTATCCTCAAGAAGATGCCACTTAAGAATGTGACGATGTAATGGTGTTTAGATACAATTGAGCTTGGGCCAACACCAATGGGGCAAATAGCTCACACAATATGGGTAAAATAAGCAAGATACAATCACAAACTAGAGCAGAAACTTCGCTCATAGGAGAACTTACACAGAAAAATAGCAGGAAAAGAGTGAGGAATTTGGAAAAATGGACAGCGCTATCGTGTCCGGAACGGCCCAAAACCCCAGTCTACAATGTCAAAGTTCTCAAATCCGACCTCGGATGAGCAGTTTACTGCCAAAACAACCTCCAAAATGAGCAAAAACACACCTGCGGCTGTTCCTCCTCTCTTCTGCACGTTTTTTCTCGTCTTCTCTCAGTTTTTTCAGTTCCCACACTTAGCTTTACCAGTTGGGCACCCTTGGCCTTTTAGATGACCTCAAACGGACCCCGAACAGGCCAAAAACTGACCTTGCAGTGCATACTTGTTACCTTTTTGCATCATCTGCACACCTGGCACTCGAATTTTTTCAATAATGCATCCCGTCACCCCGTGAAGAGGCCCCAAAAAGTGGTCGTCATGATGACCTTTCTGCATAAGTATCACAAGAAAACACCCACGCCGTGTCCATACTTCTCCGCGTGCAAGTATTGACCCCATTCGCCGTCCTGACGCCACTAGATGCCATATGACGCACCTGCTTACCTCATGTCGTCGGCCCGCGGATAGCTTCCTCGAGAAATTTTATGCGCTACCAACTCCTCCTTATTGTAGAAAAAACACAGTGGTACTGGTAATAGTGAAAATCGATGCACTATGTACACCCTGTCCTACCTGTACACATGTGGGCCCCACGTAACCAGCTGGCTCTGAAAAATGGGCAATTATTTTTTTGATGCACCATGCATGTTTATGTACATATGCGCAAGCCCTTGCTCCAAAAAACTCCTGACATAATTTGCCCATCCCCTTGAAGTGGATCTACACCCAACCTGACCTTAATATGCGACAGCGGAGATGGATGGAGTTGTTATGCGAAGATGATTTTGGAATCGAGTATAAACCTGGGAAGGAAAATCTTGTGGCCGATGCCTTAAGAAGGAAGAGTACGGTAGCGGCTGTCACAACGTCTACTACTTCTCTAATTGACCTTATTCAAGAAGGTATGACTAATGACCCGTATTACTTAAGGATACAATACTCGATGAACCTAAATAATCACACAGAGAAGCAGGAAAGGCAAATCAAAGGCTTTCATGTTGAAGGTGATGACCTTTACTTTGGTAATCGTCTTTGTATTCCAAATCAAGCTGGAATCAAACTTCAAATATTAGAGGAAGCTCATGATATTCCTATAGCAGGACATTCAGGATACATTAAGACTTACTCTACTGTAAGAAAGAGTTTCTTTTGGCCAAGACTAAAGCACGATGTGTTAAAATCTGCTACAAGATGTTTAACATGTCAATATATTAAAGCTGAACGAATTCGATATCCCAATAAGCTTCAATCTATTGATTCTCCACAAATGAAGTGGGAATGCATATCTATGGATTTTATTATAGGAATTCCTACATCTCTGGGATATGACTCTATTTTTGTGGTTGTTAATATGCTTAAGAAAATGACCCATTTATTTCCAGTCAAGACAACAGTTACGGCTAAGGACATAGCTCAAGTCTTCACGAAAGGCGTTTTCATGTATCATCGTCTACCTCAAAGGATAATATCTGATCGTGATGCGAAGTTCACCTCAAATTTTTGGAAAGCATTATTCTCGGCTACTACAAGAACCCATTTAGCCTTTAGTACCGCTTATCATGCTCACACTGATGTGGGCAGACAGAAAGAACAAATCAAATCATTGAAGACATGTTGAGAGCTTATTGTATGCATGAATAAAGGAAATGGACCAGATATTTGTATTTGGTTGAATTTGCGTATAACTCATCATTCCAACGCTCAATTGGAATGTCTCCTATTCAAGCATTGTATGGACAAGAGTGTCTTACTCCACTCAAATGGACAGACCCTATGATACGAGTTCAAGCATCCAAAGAAATGTTGGATAAAATGCAAATACAAACCCATCTTATACGGTAGGATATGAAGACTGCTCAATATAGACACAAGAGTTATGTTGATCCAAAATGATCTACCAGATTTTTTGAAGAAGGAGATATGGTATTCTTGAGGGTGAAACACAAACGTAGTTCTTTATCAATGGGTAAGTGTAACAAGCTAAGTGCAAGATATTGTGGACCATTTGTAATCACAGAGCAATTAATGATCAAGCTTATAGACTCTTATTACCACCACACATAAAGGTACATGATGTTTTTCACGTCAGCTTAATCAAGAAGTATATACCTGATCCACAACATATTCTTGATGATTATCTATTATCTACATCCACTGACGAAACTTTTGAAGTATATCCCAAAGAAATACTTCAGAGCAAAATCAAGCCTCTACGTAATCGGACCATTATTGAACACCTTGTTAAATGGTCAACGTATCCTCAAGAAGATGCCACTTAAGAATGTGACGATGTAATGGTGTTTAGATACAATTGAGCTTGGGCCAACACCAATGGGGCAAATCGCTCACACAATATGGGTAAAATAAGCCAGATACAATCACAAACTAGAGCAGAAACTTCGCTCATAGGAGAACTTACACAGAAAAAAAACAGGAAAAGAGTGAGGAATTTGGCAAAATGAACAGCGTTATCGTGTCCGGAACGGCCCAAAACCCCAGTCTACAATGTCAAAGTGCTCAAATCCAACCTCGGATGAGCAGTTTACGGCCAAAACAAGCTCCAAAATGAGCAAAAACACACCTGCGGCTGTTCCTCCTCTCTTCTGCACGTTTTTTCTCGTCTACTCTCAGTTTTTTCAGTTCCCACACTTAGATTTATTAGTTGGACACCCTTGGCCTTTTAGATGACCTCAAACGGACCCCGAACAGGCCAAAAACTGACCTTGCAGTGCATAGTTGTCACCTTTTTGCATCATCCGCACACCTGGCACTCGACTTTTTTCAATAATGCATCCTACCACCACGTAAAGTGGCCCCAAAAAGTGGTCGTCATGATGACCTTTCTGCATTAGTATCATAAGAAAACACCCACGCCGTGTCCATACTTCTCCGCGTGCAAGTATTGACCCCATTCGCCGTACTGACGCCACTAGATGCCGTATGACGCACCTGCTTACCTCATGTCGTCGGCCCGCGGATATCCTCCTCGAGAAATTTTACGCGCTACCAACTCCTCCTTATTGTAGAAAAAACACAGTGGTACTGGTAATAGTGAAAATCGATGCACTATGTACACCCTGTCCTACCTGTACACATGTGGGCCCCACGTAACCAGCTGGCTCTGAAAAATGGGCAATTCTTTTTTTGATGCACCATGCATGTATATGTACATATGCGCAATCCCTTGCTCCAAAAAACTCCTGACATAATTTGCCCATCCCCTTGAAGTGGATCTACACCCAACCTGACCTTAATATGCGACAGCGGAGATGGATGGAGTTGTTATGCGAAGATGATTTTGGAATCGAGTATAAACCTGGGAAGGAAAATCTTGTGGCCGATGCCTTAAGAAGGAAGAGTACGGTAGCGGCTGTCACAACGTCTACTACTTCTCTAATTGACCTTATTCAAGAAGGTATGACTAATGACCCGTATTACTTAAGGATACAATACTCGATGAACCTAAATAATCACACAGAGAAGCAGGAAAGGCAAATCAAAGGCTTTCATGTTGAAGGTGATGACCTTTACTTTGGTAATCATCTTTGTATTCCAAATCAAGTTGGAATCAAACTTCAAATATTACAGGAAGCTCATGATATTCCTATAGCAGGACATTCAGGATACATTAAGACTTACTCTACTGTAAGAAAGAGTTTCTTTTGGCCAAGACTAAAGCACGATGTGTTAAAATCTGTTACAAGATGTTTAACATGTCAATATATTAAAGCTGAACGAATTCGATATCCCAGTAAGCTTCAATCTATTGATTCTCCACAAATGAAGTGGGAATGCATATCTATGGATTTTATTATAGGAATTCCTACATCTCTGGGATATGACTCTATTTTTGTGGTTGTTAATATGCTTACAAAAATGACCCATTTATTTCCAGTCAAGACAACATTTACGACTAAGGACATAGCTCAAGTCTTCACGAAAGGCGTTTTCATGTATCATCGTCTACCTCAAAGGATAATATCTGATCGTGATGCGAAGTTCACCTCAAATTTTTGGAAAGCATTATTCTCGGCTACTACAGGAACCCATTTAGCCTTTAGTACCACTTATCATGCTCACACTGATGTGGGCAGACAGAAAGAACAAATCAAATCATTGAAGACATGTTGAGAGCTTATTGTATGCATGAATAAAGGAAATGGACCAGATATTTGTATTTGGTTGAATTTGCGTATAACTCATCATTCCAACGCTCAATTGGAATGTCTCCTTTTCAAGCATTGTATGGACAAGAGTGTCTTACTCCACTCAAATGGACAGACCCTATGATACGAGTTCAAGCATCCAAAGAAATGTTGGATAAAATGCAGCTACAAACCAATCTTATACGGTAGGATATTAAGACTGCTCAAGATAGACACAAGAGTTATGTTGATCCAAAATGATCTACCAGATTTTTTGAAGAAGGCGATTTGGTATTCTTGAGGGTGAAACACAAACGTAGTTCTTTATCAATGGGTAAGTGTAACAAGCTAAGTGCAAGATATTGTGGACCATTTGTAATCACATAACAATTAATGATCAAGCTTACAGACTCTTATTACCACCACACATAAAGGTACATGATGTTTTTCACGTCAGCTTAATCAAGAAGTATATACCTGATCCACAACATATTCTTGATGATTATCTATTATCTACATCCACTGACGAAACTTTTGAAGTATATCCCAAAGAAATACTTCAGAGCAAAATCAAGCCTCTACGTAATCGGACCATTATTGAACACCTTGTTAAATGGTCAACGTATCCTCAAGAAGATGCCACGTAAGAATGTGATGATGTAATGATGTTTAGATACAATTGAGCTTGGGCCAACACCAATGGGGCAAATAGCTCACACAATATGGGTAAAATAAGCCAGATACAATCACAAACTAGAGCAGAAACTTCACTCATAGGAGAACTTACACAGAAAAACAACAGGAAAAGAGTGAGGAATTTGGTAAAATGGACAGCGCTATCGTGTCCGGAACGGCCCAAAACCCCAGTCGACAATGTCAAAGTGCTCAAATCCAACCTCGGATGAGTAGTTTACGGCCAAAACAAGCTCCAAAATGAGCAAAAACACACCTGCGGCTGTTCCTCCTCTCTTCTCCACGTTTTTTCTGGTCTTCTCTCAGTTTTTTCAGTTCCCACACTTAGCTTTATTAGTTGGGCACCCTTGGCCTTCTAGATGACCTCAAACGGACCCCGAACAGGCCAAAAACTGACCTTGCAGTGCATAGTTGTCACCTTTTTGCATCATCCGCACACCTGGCACTCGACTTTTTTCAATAATGCATCCCGCCACCACGTGAAGTGGCCCCAAAAATTGGTCCTCATGATGACCTTTCTGCATAAGTATCACAAGAAAACACCCACGCCGTGTCCATACTTCTCCGCGTGCAAGTATTGACCCCATTCGCCGTCCTGACGCCACTAGATGCCATATGACGGACCTGCTTACCTCATGTCGTCGGCCCGCGGATAGCTTCCTCGAGATGTTTTACGCGCTACCAACTCCTCCTTATTGTAGAAAAAACACAGTGGTACTGGAAATAGTGAAAATCGATGCACTATGTACACCCTGTCCTACCTGTACACATGTGGGCCCCACGTAACCACTTGGCTCTGAAAAATTGGCAATTCTTTATTTGATGCACCATGCATGTATATGTACATATGCGCAATCCCTTGCTCCAAAAAACTCCTTACAACGTGTAAGGGTAGAGACGCTGGTACAGTCTAACTGTTTGCAAAAGGATTGTTTGTGCATCTTGGAAGTGCTATTGTGATTGGACTCATGTATTATGTTTCTCATGGCAACGTTGCTACAAGACTAGGATCACTTACATCTTTAGCCTTAGACTAAAGGGTCAATGACGTGGGACTTTGCTGGATCGAGGGTGTTTCCTAGGTTTTCTTCTTTTTGTTAGGCTCATCTACATGGTTAGTGCGTCGGGGGTTGAATGACCTACACGGCTAACGCATCGGGGATCTTGCCTTGGCTTTGCCTAAACACCCAGTGCTGGGCATCAAAGAGGCGGGGCGCCTAAACTGGTATGGTTGGTGTTGATACCCTACCACCTATTGGTATTTGGGATCCTTCCAGAGCTTAGGTTCATGGAGGGAGGCAAAGCGGCCTCACCTATGTCTGGCTCAGGTAGGATGGAGGTGTTCTGGCTCGCTCCTAGCGAAGTGAAATTCTCTCTGTCTGTAGTAGAGCGGAAGTGGATGGTGGACCGGTCGATCCCTACACAGGGTTCGGCGCTCTGCTAGTTGTTTTGTCATAAACTATTTGATGTTATGGTATACCTAGATTTTGTCATTGCATTAATACATGGTTCCCTGTTCCATTTAGATGGGCATTTAAAGATTGTCTGTTGTTAATTTCTCATGTCTCTATGCACTCTATTTTGCCCCCCACTATCTTCTCTCTCTCTCTCTCTCTCTCTCTCTCTCTCTCTCTCTCTCTCTCTCTCTCTCTCTCTTCCCGCAAGTGGTGTACACATATATTCACCCTCCACAATGTTATATTTTTCTTGAGTATGCTTTCATTTATAACACCCATTCAAGGGTAGCACCTAGTTGCTAGGTACCTCTGGATGCAGTTCGGATCATGGCCTAAACTCCATGCTTGGTTGGGCGCTGAGAACTCCTCCCCTATGCAAATGCTTCCGCAACTCTGATATATATTGAAAATTGTATAAAAGTGTAAAATTCTATATTTTATGCATAGACGCCTGGGGAGGGGTATCTCTCACCTCCTCTTGGATTCTGATGATACAAAGGAGTTTTTTTTGTACTACTAATTGATAACGTCGAGAAGGTCCTCAACCACTATATATAATTTGCAACAGTTGTAGTGATGCTTTTATCAGAGCGGTAGTCGCATGTGCACGCATGAAAATCTTAAAACATTGTAACATTGCCTATAATAAACCTGAAAAGGCGAGTTGCTGAGAGGAGGTAGTAGCGAGCAAAGGACTTGGAGGCAAAAGCAAAACCTTTGCTGCCGGGTTTAGCGCATCTCTAATTAACTCTTGAGTGATGCTAGAATTAGAGCAAGCATCGACTTTGTAGAAGCGACCCTATCTTGGGTTGTCATAGCAATCCTAATGTAGCATAAGGCTCACAAAGGCTAAAGATAGCACCAGACATGAGTCCAAAGGAGGCGAATTCCAGGTTTATATAAAACTATAGAATACCCTATTGTGTTTGCAAGCAAGATCAATCTGCAAGCAAGTCTCTCCTAATCTCGTGTGCGAACAAGTGTTGGTATTCTTGTGGCTTCTATGCCCGTCTAACCGTCGTGGATTGTCCTCCCCATGATATAAGTACGTATGGATTTGCTAGCAAAAGCGAAAACATGCAGTCAGCACGTTGGTGATGCATGTTGTTTCATTGATGTACGTGCACCCCTCTTTTTCAGAATTGCGAGCAGAGGTGCATCTTCAAGAAATATAAGGTGTAACCCATAGGTGCACAAGGAAGCAATTATTAATATTCTTATGGTTTTGCTTGCAATGGGTAGTGTTGATAAGGTCTTTTGGACTCTTATATCCAAGGTAGACAGGAAGTTTTCTTGCCTCCGTGGTCTACCTCCTTAGGGTGGCAACAAATGGGATTCTTATTCTTATTATAAAGCTTTCCAGGTTTATACAAAACTATAGAAATTTAAGCAGGAGAATTGTCAAACTTTAGTTGATGTAGGTTTGAGAAGATGGAAAATTGGTGAAATCGCATCAAGGATTGGTCAGATTTATGACAACTATTACATGCGTACCAGTGACGCGACTTTTATTTGAGAATTACAAGGCAATTATAAATAGATACTATTTTAAAGACATTGGCAAGGATGTTACCCTTGATAACAAGAATATCCACTTTTATGTTTGCTTCATAGTGGTTTGTAGATGATTTGATGCGGGCTATAGATCGGACTTAGACACAGATATTTCCGGCCTTCGTCATCACTAGGGAATGCCCTGCAACCACCCCGACCTTGCCATATTTAGATTGTATATTTGGGCATTAGTTCTTGTAATTTGTTGCTATTGATCTCGTTGCAATTTGTCATGAAATACTTCACGTAATTTTATGATCGTTTTATTTGATCGTATACTAACATGTGTGATGGTTTTCATGTGAATCATCGATGTAGAGATGATAAGATTTACCAAGCCATTATCTACTGACTAGTCATTGTCTTGAGGTTTTCCAGAAACTAGTGTCTCTAATGCCATGGTACGTAAAGCCATGATGGTGATTACTATTATAAAATCTTTATTTAATTTGAAGAAAACGTCTCTGATGCCATGGTACGTAAAGCCATGATGGTGATTATTATTTTATAGTTTTCATTTGATTTGAAGAAAACGTTGTTAGGAGTTTTTTGGAAGAAGTGATTGAACATATGTACATACACATGCATGGTGCATCGATAAAGAATTGCCCATTTTCCAGAGCAAGGTGGTTACGTGGGGCCCATATGTGTATAGGTAGGACAACGTGTACATAGTACGTCGATTTTCATTATCACCAGTACCAATGTGTTTTTTCTATAATAATGAGGAGTTGTGGAGCATAAAACTTCTCAAGGAAGCTATCAGCAGGCCGATGCCATGAGGTAAGCAGATGCGTCAATTGGCATCCAGTGGCATTAGGAGGTCGAATGGGGTCAAGACTTGCACGTGGTAAGCGAGCACACAACGTGTGCGAATGGATAGTCTCTCTCCCATCACTCCATTGGTGTGTTCCCTGCCTCAGCCAGAAGGTGGGTTTTGTAAGCCAAGTGGTGTCCCATAGTGTGTTTGTGTATCATCCCAAGAGTGTGTGTCGAGTGATTATAGAGGCATTGTGTGTATTTCCATCCTGCCCACATTCTTTTGGTGCCCCCATGGAGGATCTTCTTCGAGTACCTTCAGCTTCAAGATTCGGGATTCGAAACTACAGGTTACAGATTACATGTTACAGGTACATGTGATCCACAGAGGTACAGGTAGTTGGAGTAGAGTGATATACTGGCAAGTGGAAGTCACTTGCAGTTGCCGTGGATATGCATCATTTGGCGCCTGCTTAAGGGCATTGTCTGGTATTATACGTTACTTGTGGATAGTGCCATTATACGCCTTTGTGGAATCATACTTGGTTTTATTTGGCAGTCCCAGCCATTTCTGAGACTCGGTCTGGAAGATAGTCATTTCTGAGACTTGACTATACGATATTTTCATAAACCTTCGTGAGAGGGTCGTGGTGAGGTTTTATTGAGCTTGGGGATTCTTAAATGTGAGATCCTTTCGGTGATACAGGTGGATGGAGCACGCTTTTTGTGACCTTGTCATAGGCTATGTACTAGTGATTCCTACTTGATGCTCGGGTTCCATTGTTGGCAGGTTATGCATACATGTACAATTTATATTTTGGGTTCTTACTGCTCTACTTCTGAGGAAACTCTGCCAAAATTTTTCCAAGTTGTGATGGCTGGTTTTTTGGTCTTCTGAGCCATTTATGTTGTTATGCTGCTAAAATTCTGGCAAAATCAGAGAGTAATTAGTCAAGTGTGCTTTCTTGGGAGATACATGGATGGATTTTAATGGATAATCACGATGAGCCTCAGTTCACTCCTTTTCATTTTGCACAACGAATCCAGAAGAATGTTCATGTGGGCATGAATATTTTTTACAAGCAGCACATAGTCGTTATGTTTGGGCCAAGAAGATTAAGAGAGATACCGGAATCTCCTTTGCCTGTTGTTATTTCAATGATTAACTATGAAAACTCATTTGATGTGCATGTGTTCATCCTTTTCTAAAAGCTTGAGCTCGATTGAAGTTTCTGGGGATTGAGTCAGTAAAAAGTTTTGGGTTTTTGCACCTGTGTTAGAAGGGGTTCTCAAAGCATAAACTTGGGTATATTAGGAAATATGATGTAGCTAAGTAGATAATTGAGTAGATTACTTAATGAAGAGAGATAATTTTCACAGACAAAAGATTATAGAGTGTAGAGAGAGAGAGAGAGAGAGAGAGAGAGAGAGAGAGAGAGAGAGAGAGAGAGAGAGAGAGAGATACGTGGTTCACCCAATGTGGGCTACATCCATGGGAAAGTAGCCACTTAATGGCTTTAGTACTTCAAACAAGAAGTAGGTTACAAAGGGATTTTTTGAGATTGACCTTGATAGAGCTCTCCCCTTGCTTCACTCTCACCACCTCACACCCACCTTGTTGCATCAACTTCACACTATGAAATGTGTGTAGAAATGGCCTCCTTTTATAGTCCAAAAGGGATGCCCTCTCATGAGAGGCAGCCATGGGTAGCCGCCCTTGTGTAGATAAGTCCAAATCGAACCCTCCAATCCGCCCATGTGTGGTCCTTGAGAAGACAAATACGCTTTTGAATTCATCCACCGGCCACTGGCCATTGATTTCTGACCACCGGCCACCGGCCATTGAGTACCGATCACCGACCAACTGACCGATCGTTTTTAGACCACTTTTCGGCTGCTATCCGACCATGATATTCCGGCAAAAAAGGAATATTCCGATGAGTGATGTTTGTTCCGGTGTGATTTTTCAAGATTGGCTGTGAAAATTTTAGTTTCTAGCGAGTGATTTTGGTTTCTCGTGAGTGATTTTCTTCACGCACGATGGCTTCTCCTCATAATGGGGGCCTTACAAATGTGCGTTTTTACCACAAAAAATTATAAGGGTTAAATCAGGCTCCATACTTAACAGGGTAGCCATGGCTTTCTCTTATCCAGAATTTCATGGAAGAAGTGCTGAAGATGTGGAAGACTTTTTTTGGAAAGATGGAGGTTGCCTGCATTAGCAACCAAATTCATCATCTTGCACAGATGTTACGTCTTTTCCAGGTTTGTTTGAAGAGTGATGCACGAGTTTGGTCCAAAGAATTTGAAGAGGATTTGCGTGCGACTGATCCACCTGTGAGATTAAGTGGGGACAATCTACGGCATGGATTGCAAGTGGAGTTTGTGAAGACAGAAGATACTCACAAAGTGTTGCAAGAAGTACAGGGTTTGGTGCAAAGGGAAGGTGAGCCAGTAGATGCATATATACGTAAGTTTTCAATGGCATGGGAGAGGATGTGCAAGGCCTTAGCACCACGGGTACCCCCACCTGAAATGATGAAGAAGGACAAGTTCTTGGCTGGTCTTTTGGAGAGTGGAGCTAAAGAAGCCTAGGACATATGAAGATGCACTGGATGTAGCAAGGAACAAAGAGTGGAAGATGAGAATCATGAGTTATCTAGGAGTAGAGTCTTTGCCCAAGTTTCAGCCTATGGATTCTTTGCAAGGTCAAATGCCAGGGGTTCATCATGAACCACTGGTTTCTGTTACTCCTCAGGTTATGCCAGCAGTGGTCACTACAGCAGTGCAAGATGATGGGCTAAGGCAAGACATGAGGCAAGTGGTAGATTTCATGAAGAATCTCAACCTAAACATGCTAGGTAATGTGGGAAATAATCGAGGTCTTGGGAGGTTTGCAAATCAGCCAAGAGGTGAAGAAAGACCCAGGAATCATGTTGGACAAAGCAATGGTAGAGTCTGGAGGCAGACGTGCACATGTTATAATTGCAGAGAGTTGGGCCACATCAACCCGCAATGTGATAAGCCACCAAGGATGGGGGGAGGTATGTATCCATTGCCAAGACATGTGGTAACTAGGTCAAATGATTTTGGCATTGAAATTAAGGGAGAAGAAGGAACCAGTGGATTAACCCAAGAGCAAAAGGGAAAGACAAAAGTGATAATTATGGTCACCTTGGAGAAGGCAGCAAATCTGGAGGATACATTAGTGATGCCTATTGGGAAGATGACCACATAGGATAAGGAAGGAAGAAATACCCCAGGTCCTACTAGTAAGAAGAAAGGAAAGAGCCATGAAGGCGAGGATGTCAAGGCTAAGAGAAAAAGAAGGGCTCGTCGCAAGTTTCATGTTTCAGATTTTCCACTAGGGGATGGGCAATTAAGCTATGACTTGAAGGAAGATCCGACAAGCAGGAAAGCAGATGTTACTTTTGGGCAGCTTATAGAGATGGTGCCTAAGCCAAAGCGACAGCGGAAGAGCATGGTTAACCCAATGGAGAAAGAACCAGAGAGAGGTTCAGTGAAGGTATTGGTGATGGATGAGCTACCAGACATTTGTCCAATAGTAGATGCGTGGCACAAAAGAAAAAATTTGGGACAAGGTTATGTTGATGGCGGAGCCCAAATATGTGTCATAACACACTCATGCGTTGAGAAGATGGGTCTTACAGTGACTAGGGTGTCAGGCTTTTGGATCAGATTGGCAAACCATCAAAAAGTAAAATGTTTGGGTGTTGTAAAGAGCTTTGAAGTGGAGGGATATGATGAAAAGGTGGTGGTTGATTTTCATGTGATGCCAGCAGGGTTGGGAGCATATCCTATTATACTGGACAAACCATGGTTATGTGCAGTGGGAGCTGTTCAAGATTGGAGACGTGGTACGATTACCTCTATGGAAAGACAGGTGCCAAGAAGCTATATGATATGGATACAAGGAAAGTAATGGAGAAACTTTATGAAGATGAGGATGAGTCTAGTGATGAATACCATTCCGTAGTGAATGACGAGGATAGTGATAATACTACCAGCAGTGATGAGGATGTAGATGTTGCATTTCTTCTAATGGACAAAGAAATCCATGAGTCTGGTTTAGTTGCATTTGCAAATGAGATTGAAGATGAAAGTGAAGGGCCTTATGAAGTGATTGAAGGGTGTGCAAACCAAGGTTGAATTGTCAAAGAAGCAGGAATTGATGACACAAATGATCAGTGGAAACCTCTCAACTATGGAGAAGGAGATATGTTTGCACATGCTGGCTAGTTTTCTTGATTTGTTCATTACTTCATATGAAGAGATAAGAGGGTTCAAAGGAGAAGAGATGCATATAGAGCTGAAAGAAGGTGCTAAATCATTGCGACAAAGGCTAAGAAGGATGGGTCAAGAGCAAATCGAAGCCTTGCGGGAAGAGGTGGACAAGTTATTGAAGGCATGGTTCATAGTCCGAGTGGAAACCACATAATGGGTGAGTCCAATAGTAGTCAACCCAAAGAAGGATGGAAAGTGGAGGATTTGTGTAGATTTTAAACCCTTAAATGCAACCACTAAGAAGAACCCATATCCTCTTCCATTCATCGATCAGATCTTGGATTTAGTGGCAGGTTATGAGAGATACAGTGTGTGTGATGGTTTTTCAAGCTATTTTCAATTGAAGATTGCTCTTAAAGACCGAATAAAGACAACTTTCATTACGCCATGGGGTTGTTATTACTACACGATATTGCCATTTGAGTTAACAAATGGACCATCCTTCTATCAAGAGAGAGAAAATTGGGTATTGGAAGCATTCATTGGTAGTTGTGTTAAAGATTTTATGGACGACTTTTGTGTTTACAGCAGTAGGGCTGAACACCATGAGAAGCTGCAGATGGTACTAGATCTATATGATGAATGTGGAGGACAACTAAATCCAAAGAAATGGCCATATGGTGTCAGAAAATGGCATTGAGGTTGATCAAGAAAAGGTTAAGTCTATTATTCTTCTTCCATCACCTAAGGGTACAAAGCAATTGGCAACCTTTATACACAAAGTGAAGTACATGGCACGGTTTATTCCATTGTCTTCTCAGCTCCTTTATCCATTACAACAAGTGGCAAAGAATGATCCATTGCAATGGGATGACAAGTGTGAAGAAGTGTTTCAAGAGGTGAAAGAGGTGTTAGGGGGGTTGTCAGCCATGCAGGCTCCTGATTGGGAGCAAGTGTTTTATGTAAATCCATCAGTAGGGGATGATGCCATTGGAGCCATGCTATTGCAAAAGGGGAAGGTCAACCATTATATGCAGCCAATGTATTATGTGCAAGCCGAGTGAAGTTGGTAGCAGAAAGAAAATTGTCAGAAGTAGAGCTAGTGATGGCCAGTGTAATATTTGCTTGTCGATGATTTCGTCATTACTTGCTACCACGAACTTTTGTTTTCTTAATGAGTTACACCTTTTTGCCACAGCTAACTAATGGCACTAACATGTCAAATGTGGTCAAGGAATGGGTAATTGAGCTGCAAGAGTTTGAGTTCTCTTTTTTAGTGGAAGATAGTACAAGAGCTACCCTAGCTGATTTGTTGACTTTTAAGGAGAAAGAGGTGGTGAGAAGGGTAGTTGAAGAAGTGCCACCGATCAGCAATGCACATGTGTTGTTCTTTGATGGCTCATACATGGGGTATAACACTTTATGATCTAGAGGGGAAGCTAGTATGCAAGAGAGGGTTCAAATTGGATTTGCATAGTAACAATGAGGCTGAATATGCTACTTTGGAAGCCAGATTACACATTTGTTTGAAGCATGGGATTAGAAGGTTGAGCATAAAAGGTGATGACTTGTTAATTGTGAAGCAAGTGTTGGGTGTGTGGAAGAGAAAGAACACCCCATTGAAGGAAATGCGTGTTTCAGAATTAAAGGCCTGTTAAAAACATTTGAAGCATGGAGCATCAGACACATTGAGCGTGCTCTAAATGGAGAGGCACATGAAGCAGCTCAAAGCATGATTGGGGAGCTATTTGTGTTGAGGACCATTTTACCTCTTTATCATGTCCGAGAAAGTTTGGCTCAAGAAGAGGAATTTTGGTTGCACGAATCATTCCGAAGGGCATTCAAAAGTCTAAGAAGTATGGTTTTGTGCGTAGAGCATCCAAGTACAAATTGATTGGTGATGTCTTGTACATGAAAGGGATTGATATCGTGTTGAGACATGTACCTTGGAGGGAGGAGCTTTATAGAGTGTTGGAAGAGAATAATGAAGGTGCATTTGGTGGACATTTTTCTCTAAAGATCGCCTTGCGTAAGATCTTGCAAGAGGGGTATGTATGGCCTAGTTTGCACAAGGATGTTCACCATTGGTGTAGGTCTTGCAATAGGTGTCAAGCATTTGGGAAGAGAGTGTTGAAGCCAGAGCTACAAAAAACCATTATGGCATTTGATGTGTTTGAAAAGTGGGAGGTTGATGCAATAGGCCTGTTACCTATCACAAGCAGGGGCAAAAGCTATATTTTGATTGCAGTGGACTATCTCTCTAGATGGGTAGAGGCTATAGCAGTAAAAAAAAATCACTGCAAAGGATGTGGAAAAATTTGTGTACGACGAAATATGTTGCAAGTTTGGAGTGCCACTAGAGCTACTTTCGGACAAGAGCCAGGATTTAGAGCTAAAATATTAGACTTTTTATGCGCAAAGATGAAGATTAGGCACCAACATACCACTCCTTACTATCCAAAATGTAATGGTTTAAATGAAACATTCAATGGTGAGTTGGTACAAATTCTTTCAAAAGTGATAGAGCACCAAGGAAAGAATTGGGATT
The DNA here is from genome assembly GCF_014529385.1 of Adiantum capillus-veneris. NCBI lineage: Eukaryota > Viridiplantae > Streptophyta > Polypodiopsida > Polypodiales > Pteridaceae > Adiantum > Adiantum capillus-veneris. The sequence continues at coordinate 60,333,197 of NC_140942.1, read as the reverse complement.
TGGAATTGCCTAGTGCATTATGGTCTTACCGTACTTCGGTAAAAACAGGTACATGCTTTACTCCATTTCATTTGGTATATGGAAAGGAAGAACTATTGCATGTGGAAGTAGAGTTGCCTGCGGTCAAGATGTTAGAAAAGTTGCTTGGGAAATCCAGTGATGCATTCAAAGAGAGGCTCTTACAATTACAAGAGGTTCAATTGGATAGGATAAGCGCATTGGAACATTATGGATAGATGTAAGATAAGGCTTTAGCAAAGATAAATGAAAAGGTCAAAAGTAAGGGTATCAGAAACATGACTTGGTTTTGCGCTGCAACAGTAAGCTGGACAAGACATTCCAAAAGAAGTTTCAAATTAAGTGGGAAGGCCCTTTCAAGGTAGTTGAGTGTTTTCCGAATGGTACATATCAACTGGCTAACCTGGATAGGATTCTACATAAGTCAAGGGTAAATGGATTGCGTCTTAAATTATATCACGCTAGATTGATGATGGTGGAGCAAGATGAGTTTTCTGCATAACAAGTAATGTCTGTGAGGGATGAGGAGACCTGTGACGCGGCGAGTCTCATATCTCTTTTTGCTTCTGTTGATCATGAATGATCTAGCAGGCTAGGCGATGTGAAAATTATGTTAGGAGCTTTTTGGAAGAAGTTATTGCACATATGTACATACACATGCATGATGCATCGAATAAAGAATTGCCCATTTTTCAGAGCCAGGTGGTTACGTGGGCCCCACATGTGTACATGTAGGACAGTGTGTACATAGTACATCGATTTTCATCATCACCAGTACCAATGTGTTTTTTCTATAATAATGAGGGATTGGTGGCGCATAAAACTTTCGAGGAAGCTATCAGTGGGCCGACGCCATGAAATAAGCAGGTGCGTCAAGTGGCATCCAGTGGCGTCAGGAGGTCGAATGGGGTGAACACTTGCACGTGGTAAGCGAGGACACAACGTGGGTGTTTTCTTGTGATGAATTATGCAAAAAGGTCATCATGAGGACTATATTTGGGGGCCACTTCACATGATTGCGGGGTGCATTATTGGGAAAAGTTGAGTGCCAGGTGTGCGGATGGATGTAGAAGGGTGACAAAAACGCATTGCGTGGCCATTTTTGGCATGTTCGGGGTCCGTTTGAGGTCAATCAAAAGGCCAATTGTGCCCAAGGAATAAAGTGAAGTGTGGACATTGAAAAAATAGAGAAAAAACCAGCAAAGTGTGGAGAGAAGAGGAGGAACAGCCGCAACTGAGTTTTTTGTTGTTTTTGGAGCCTGTTTTGGCCATAAATTGCTCATCCGAGGTCGATTGAGCACTTTGATCATGAAGACTGGGATTTTGGGCCGTTCCAGACGCAATGGTGCTGTCCATTTTGCCAAATTTCTCACTATTTTTCTATTGTTTGGTTGTGTAAGTTTCTCCTGTGAGGGAAGCCTCTGCACTAATTTGTAATTGTATCTGGCATATTTCATCCATATTGTGTGAGCTATTTGCCCCATTGGTGTTGGCCCAAGCTCAATTGTATCTAAACATCATAAATATTCCTCTTTTGAGCTGATTTTTTTCTGAGTGTGTGTGTGTGTGTGTGTGTGTGTGTTGAGTGGGCAAATGGATAGTCTCTTCCCTCTCACTCCATCGGTGTGTTCCTTGTCTCGGTCAGGTGGATTGTGTAATCCGAGTGGTGTCCCATAGTGCGTGTGTGTATCTCTATCGTGCTCAAAACGTTTTTGATGCCATGGTACGTAATGCCAAGATGATTTCTATTTCAAAGTTTTTCTGATCGTCTTTAATGCCATGGTGAATACCGTGATGCCATGGTACGTAAAGCCATGATGATTGCTATCTCAAAGTTTTTTTGAGCGTCTTTAATGCCATGGTGAATATTGTGATGCCATGGTACGTAAAGCCATGATGATGATTACTATTTTACAGTTTTTGGGCTTCGATATGTTCATTACATCTCTATGTTGTATATATGTGTGAACATGTGATTACATTGATATTATATTTGTTTCTATGTCTTCTGCACATGTGATTGCATCGGCATTATGTTTGTTTCTATATCGTCTCTAGTGTGGCATCGCGAACCGTCTCCAATGTGATGTGGTTATTTCTAACCTTCACATCTCGATATGTTTCTTGAGTTGAGGTTGTTTACATGATAAAATTCACATCAAGCAATATGTACAGGGGCTCAATATCTGCTCAAAGATATTGAAGCTGCTCAAAGATCTTGAATAATTTGAATCAATTCAATTGTATGTATAGGGTTAAAAACTTCCAAAGATGCTTGAAAGCACACATTGTATATTATGGAGTATAGTAGCTTGTAGAAACTGACTTTTTGTGAACTTTGATATAACAGTGCATGTATATGGTGTTGTGGGTTTTTCCCTTGTACCCCCAAGGGTTTTTTCATCCACAGTTAGGGACTCCTATTTGAGTGGGGGTGTTGGAGCTATATAGAGAGCCCACACTTATGTTATATATAGCTAAGAGTCTCTACTATATATTTGTACTAAGGTGTGTGATCTCCACACACTTTAAGGATTGCATTGATGGTGAGTATTACCACGTGTTCACAACAATCGCGGGAGAAAAGAAGGATCTACTTTGCACAAGATTCGTAAATCCTTACAAATGGAGGAGGTATGTGCAATCGATTCATTTTTTTCTATTCTCATTATTGTGTGTGTGTGTGTGTGTATGGGTGTGCACACGTGTGTGGCAGTAGAAAACAATATCGAAAGGGGGGGGATTAGGTATTTACCGTGCGTTGAAGACTTGGTTGCCAACAAGGTTGAGCGTCCATTTTCGTTCGCGGATAACCACCACTCCAAAAATGTCTCCGCAATCAATCAGTTTAGAATGTGCATGTGTGTGTGTGCTTTGACCGTAGTGTGTATGTGTGTGTGTGTGTGAGGGAGAAGGAGGGGAGGAATGGACAAGGGAGAGAGAGGTAGAGGATGTGGGAGGTAGAGTAGGGAAGGTTGGGCAAAGTGCAAGTGTGATGGCGAAGAAGAGAAGGAAAGAGTCTGCCAAAAATACGTGGCATACTCTGCCCTTCTTTCTTTTTTAGGCGCCAATGATTTCCACGGATATTATCATGCCTATTACCGCGTGCATTACATCGCATATTACCGCGTAATGTCATTTCAAACGGATACATACGTATCTGAGGTAGCGGGGGGAGGGGGGTACAAACCACCCCCCTCTACCCTTAGATTACCATAATTTCATGCATAGCCTTTTGATTCTTTTAATGATTCTTTTCTTTTTTTGAATCAATAGTATTGAATATTTTTTATACTAACATGTACTTAAATAATTAGGGCTGTATGTGGACTATGCACGACTATCTTGGGTTTAAAGAGATTTTTGGTATGAATCCTTTCATTCTTCTCTCTAGTTACCATTTGAAGTTTGAAGCTTCTAATTAACGATGTGATATGTGTGCAGAGTTGTCCACATCGTGCCACAATGCCTACCCTTCTTGCGGGCCATCATTGGTGACGGAGAGGCCACATGCCTTACACAAGGTAATCTATCCAAACAACCATCATTTCTTACCCCAAGGTCATAGCAAGTTCAAGGCTCCAACAAATGACTTGGGAAGAGCTCTACAACAATGATCCGGCCCCGACTACTCCACCAAAATACATGTCAAGGTATTCCATAATTTTAAGGCTTTCATATTGGAAGGACTTAAAAATACACCTCTTGGATCACATGCACATATTCAAGAATGTAGCTCACATCCTATTGGACCACATTATTGGCAAAAAGGAATCATTGAGGACGAGGGAGGATATGAGGGTCTTGAAACATCTCTCCAACTCCACCACTCCATGATGAGCCCCCAATGGGAAGATTGTGCTTCCTAAAGCGCCGTGGATGCTAGCCAAAGAAGATCTAGATCAAGTGAAGGGTACCATTGCATCTATTTGCACACCAACATGATACATGAGGTCACTAAAGGAAGCTTTCACAAAAGCAAAGAAAGGTAGAAGCATTCAATTGTTGGGTTGAGTGTACCATGATTGGCACAAGATGCTAGAGGTAACTTTTTCTCTCTATTCTCTCTTTTTATTCTCTTTTTCTCTCTATTCTCTCTATTTGTGTGTATGACTTTATCTCACTTTTTCGTTTATTATTTTGAAATTTTGATTCATTTTGCTGGTGGTATGTGCATATGCCGGGACAAGAAAGTGAGGGAAGCTATTTTCAAACTCGGAGAGTCAGTAAGGTACATCGCAAGACTCCACTCGAGTAGACTTGTTGATGTACACACTACCCTTAACTAGCACTTAGTGTAGTCTTGTGTGTTTTCTTGTAGATTTGTGAGCTCCAAGGAAATTGAAATAGATGCCATCCTTATTGCTCAAACACTTGCAGTGGAAACCGTGTGTGTCATTGAGGATGCATTTTCTTGATTGGTTCTTCTTAGCCAAATCCACCTCTTAGTTCACATGGTTGACGAGATCGCTATATGTGGAGTAGTGCATGCACGATGGATGTTCTTTTTGGAGAGGCTTTAAAGACTCTCAAAGATTTTGTGTAGCTACAGTCCCAGCCAGAGGCATGTCTGGCCGAAGGGTGGATTGTGCAAGAGGCATTTGTTTACATATCAGAGTATTTTCACAAGTTGATCCCTCAATGCCGCATGTAGATAGACACGGAGGATGCAAGGATGACTTCACACTTATCAAGTGGAAAGGAAAGTTAATTAACATGGATATGAATCTATCCCGAGTCGTATCCTCAACGCCACATTAATGAGCATCGGACCACCATTGATTGTGGCATCATGAATGGTGATGAAGCCAGGTATTGTGAGACTATTGAAAGGATACGATAGGTTAATTTTAGAACCTTTCATACCTTCATCTCCGAGTACAAGTGGTTTGTAAATGTGTCTAGAAGGTCTCATAATGGCCTCTACATGGTGGACTCTACTGTACATCACACAGGGAGGTATGACAATTTAGTTTTTCCATGCAATTGTGAGCAGGTGAGTGACTACCTTCTTTACCCTTATTTGCTTGTAGCATTAATTATACTCAATTTGAGCTTCTCTTCTATAGGTCATCTATATCTCAACAATCCACCAGCCAAAACTTTGGTTTGTAGTTCCCGTAACACCTCGGGGGAGAACCATTTTTGCCAGTAATGAAGTGGAGACCATCTTCAGCCCACTTCCACCTCCTATTTTGGATGAGGGGGAGATAGAGGAGAGAGAGAGATCAATGATTCAAGTCCCATGGCCGCAAGTCTTAGTGAGGATGATTGCCATGATGATGAGATGAAGGATTACGAATTTGAAGATGATGAAGCCAACACATCCACAAACAACAATTCTATTTCTCTCTTTATTGATTTAGGAGCCCTGGACTTAGAATTGGATGACGCTTCTTGTAGAGATATTTGGGAAGATGATTTATAAACATTTTTTCATACTTTAAGTTACAATTTTTTTTTTGTCATGTCATCTATTCATCTCTCTCCTCCCTCTTTCTCTCTCTAATTTTGTGAAGCATGCTAAATTATGTTAATCAAGTGGTAGTGATTAATTTAATTGATAACACAAGTGTAGGCCATGTGCACATTGTTGCAAGATAGAACTTGAAGAAACTAACATAGGTGCTACCATCTGGTAAAATGTGGGCCCACTTCACTCTATCATGCCCATACCTCGACAGAAGACGTCATCCATGTTTAGCTTCTCATCTCTGATAGTGCTTGCTTTACATGGAGACACATGATAACTTTAGGATGGAGCAAGCCCTTTGTAGTTGAACATGTTTATCCACATAGCTAGTTGTTTTATGTTTTAATATCATTTTTTTGAAATTTATATAATCTTATTTAATTTTTATTAACAGGAAAAATAGAGGGGAACACCAAAATTTGAATGTTTAAGCACTAAAGCGGGGTTCGGTAATAGATGTGGTAATTTGTGCGATAATAATCGCGGCAATACTGGCGGTAATAAGCGTGGATATACCCGTGGTAATATTTGAAATGCAAAAAAAGCGCCCCCCCCCTCCACCCTCCTCTCTCTCCTTTGCCCAACCCATTTTGGACTCTCTCTTTCTATAAAACGCGATAAAAGACCGCGAAAACAATTTGAGATTTTCATAGAGGTTGATGTCCTTCGTAATTTTTCCAACGGCCGAATAACTACGGATTACTTGGTTCCCAATACCCTACGTGCTTGCCCGATGAATTCACTAAAGTATATGTAACATAGCACATACGCTCAATAGAAGGGATTTTGATTTCTTGTAAATTTATAGATTTATGTGTACAAGAGGGCTATAAGAGGTAATTAAAATCCATTTTGGTGAACGCACTTATATAGTAAAAATTTAGGGAAAATTACCAAAATACCCCTCTAATTTGAGGAAATTCCCAAAATACCCCTCAAATTTCAAGAATTCCCAAAATACCCTTGTATCTATTTTGGTTGGAATGTTCAAGATTTTCTAATCTTCATTCATTTTTGACAATTGAGATCCGTTTTTGAGAGCTCAGCATGTAATTTGTCACCAGTTACCATCGCAAAAAAGGCAATTATGTCTAAAAATAATGAAGCAATTCATCTCCAAAGCCTACGTAACCAACTGAAATTGTAGTTTTAGCATCTTGTACGATAGACAATCACTCTTCTTGTGAAGACCTACAGAAAAATTTATTTTTCGAGAAATTTAGTCTCACAACCAGGGGTATTTTGGGAATTTTGGAAAATTTGAAGGACATTTTGGGAATTTATGACTAAATATCGGGGGCATTTTGGGAATTTTTGAAATTTGAGAGGTATTTTGGGAATTTCCTCAAATTAGAGGGGTATTTTGGTAATTTCCCCAAAAATTTACTTAGTGAACTCCCTAGGCGTGCTTGGTACGAGTAGGTCAACCTGAGTTTTGTGGTGTTCTTGACTTTGGTATCCCCCACCCAAGCAACATTGATTAGATTAAAGTAAAACTTTGCATCGGGGAAATTCATGTTACCAACAAAATACTCTACATTGATGCCTTCAATTTTCTACATTCACCGAGAGTAACCCGAGCTCGTAAGGTAGTCATTCTAAATCAACAATGATTTGTTTCCCTTTGTTATGTTCAGAGTGTGGGATAAGATCGTTAAAAACATTGTCGATTATTCTTTTCATTCCATCCCCCCGAAGTATTTCATAATGCATTTGGAAAGAATCTCCACCATAGTATCATCAAGTTTAACAACTATCATAAACCATGGATGGCCTTTGACTTTCTAGATGCGTGCATCAGGGACTAATGGGATTATTATCCCCATACTTCATACTTCTTAGACCACCTCACGGAAGCAAGGACAAAAATCCATGAACGTGAGCACATACTATCCGACCACATCTGGTGGAGAGAGAGAGAGAGAGAGAGAGAGACCACCAAGGGCCATTGCCATTGTCACTGAGACGTAGACACAGCCCTGTGTGTGTGTGTGTGTGTGACGACATCCAGAGAGGAAACGAGAGAGGATCACGCGGTGAGGTGCCTTCAATTTTGAAGGCCGCCTCCATTACTTAGCACGAGGCATCCTTCGATGTGTGTGTGAGAGAGTTCGGGAAAAACCATTTTCCCAAACATATAGAATTCCTTTTCTTAAATTTTCCAAGAGAAAAATTTAAAATTAAAGTTATTTTTTAATATTTTAGACTATTTGTGTCTATTTTATGGCGGAAATTCTCCTTTTGCGCTTGCTCTCAATCGGCATTTTTGAAATCCAAAACGGCATGATATTAAGCTGAGACACATTTTTCCCGAACACACTGTGTGTGTGTGTGTGAGAGAGAGAGAGAGAGACCATCAAGGACCATTGACATTGTCACTGTGTGTGTGTGTGTGTGTGACGACATCCAGAGAGAAAATGTCCTCTCACGCCTTCAAACTAAACGATAAGGTTGGTGGCGCGACCCACAACACGATGCGAGATGAGAGCGGAGGCAGTAAACGTGGAGGCAGGGCTGCCCACACCTGCACCCCAAAGCTTGAGGGCAAAGTTCATTCAACTTCTAACCCTTAAGTTTGAGGGCGAGGGACCAGCGCCGATGGAGAGCGAAAGAACCACTCAGGTGACCAGGTCATCCCTGGGAGCACTACACAGACATGCCACTGCGGTGAGAGCAACAAGACTCAGTCACTCCCCTAAATGACATTGGGTTCGAGAGACAATTCATAAGATTTATTCAGGTTTTGTTTGGAAATGCTTTTGCTAAAATTGCAGTGAATGGTGAGTTGACAGATTCTTTTCCTTTCAGAAGATAAGTGCGATAGGGCTGCCTAGTGGCTCCCTTGCTGTATGCTATATGCTCCGACGCCTTGGGGTGGCTTATAAAGGATGCAATGGACCACAAAAGAATCAAAGGAATCGACATTCCACGATCCAAAAAAGAGTTTTGCCTTCAACAATTCGCTGATGATACTAATGCTCTTTTGTCATCTGATTCTCAATCTATTGAGAACTTTTGGGACCGCCTTAACACTTTCTGTGTCGGTGGTGGCTCTGTTATTAATCACAGTAAAATAGGATATCTGTTCTTCAAGGGACCATCCCCAACTAATTCTGGAAGCTAGATGCAAGCTAGTTCCTGATGGACAAGTCTTCAGACTGTTAGGTATTCCCATAGGTTTCAAAATTACCTACTCCCAAAGATGGGAATGGGTTGTTAACAGATTCAAACAGAAACTCTTTAGATGGCAAGGTTACCAGCAATCCCTTTCATCCAGACCTTTTGTCCTGCATCATTACATTCTTCCCTCTCTCATCTACTTTCTTGCTTGTTGGAAGCCTGCTAAGTATCAACTGAACAGGATCTACACATTGGCAAGATCCTTTTTATGGGGAGGCGATCCTGATCACCCCCGAGTGGCAAAAGTCTCATGGGATACCTGTACTCTTCCCAAGCTCAAGGGTGGTCTTGGTATTTTGAATCTCAATTTGGTGTCTACTCGGCTTGCTGGCAAATGGATTATGAGATCCATCTCTTCGGAAGAATTCTAGGCCTTGTTGCTAAAGAGAAACATAGCAAAGTATAAGTTCAAAGACTACAGAACCTGGAAAAATTTAAATTTCAGAGAAGTGATCTTGTCCCAGAGGGAAGAATTTCTTTATGTAAAGAGACTAAGGATGCTTTGGATGTTCCAAGCTATGTAATTCAAAGGAAAACTCACTGGAAACAATGGAGAGCCAAGGTCCCCCTTTTTATAGTGCTACTAGATTCAAAATGAGGGACTTCATGTCTGATATGATGTAAGCCTTAAGTTTTAGGTCTAACCCACGCCTTACCTGTGAGTTCATTGTATTTTTTTGCAATTCTCTCTTCAATTCAATTCCACTTTTCTCAAAAAAAAAAAAAAAGACTCAAGTCACTCAATGAGCGATGATAGTTGGCCGAGGCAGGGCTGACTCCTAGCTTCTCTCTCTACTGCCACAGTCTACCATCTCTCTCTCTCTCTCTCCAGCGTGCTCCACGAGGGTACAGTGTTCGAGAAAAATTCACTTTAGAGTAGATTCAAGGAAAATTACCCCTCTAATTTGTGGAAACTCCCAAAATATCCCTCAAATTTCATAAATTTCCAAAATACCCCCAATATTTTGTCATAAATTCCCAAAATTCCCTTCAAATTTTCCATAATTCGAAAAATACCCCCGTGGCTGTGAGATTAAAATTTTCCAGAGATAAAAAACTTTGTAGCTTTACATAAGAAGACTGATTGTCTATCATTACAAAATGCTAAAACTAGAATTTGAGTTGATTATGCAGGCTTTGGAGGTGAATGGATTTAGACCTAATATCCTTTTGTGACAAATTACATGCTAAGCACTAAAAAACGGACCTCAATTGTCTGAAAGAAATAAAGATGATAAAATCTTGAACAATCCAACCAAAATAGATTAAGCTCAATTTGAGGGGTATTTTCAGAATTTCCATAAATTAGAGGGGTATTTTGGTAATTCTCCCTAGATTCAAAGAGGAACAATCCCAAGAGACCTCAAAGATCGATTTGAGGAGAGAGAGAGAGAGAGAGTTTTATATCTGTGCGAAAAAGATGAGATGCGGTGTGTGACCTCAAGTAGGCAGACAACCTCTCTCTCTCTCTCTCTCTCTCTCTCTCTCCACCAAATATGGCCGGATCCTGCCGGAGTTAGGAAATGATGACACTTGGCAAGGAGGGATGCCGAAAATCCCTCCATTTTTTATTATAGATAAGAATAAGATGGAGGGATTCCCGCATCCCTCCTTGCCAAGTGTTAAGAAATGATGACACTTCGCAAGGAGGGATGCCGGAAATCCCTCCATCTTTTGTTATAGTAGCAAGATGGAGGGATTTCCGGCATCCCTCCTTGCTACTATAATAAAAGAATAAGATGGAGGGATTTCCAGCATCTCTTCTTGCCAAGTGTCAACATTTATTGACACTTCGCAAGGAGGGATGCCGGAATCCCTCTTATCTTATTCTTATCTATTATCTATAATAAAAGATGGAGGGATTTCCAGCATCCCTCCTTGCCAAGTGTCATCATTTCCTAACTCCAACAGGATCCGACTATATCTGGTGGGGAGAGAGAGAGAGAGAGAGAGAGAGAGAGAGAGAGAGAGAGAGAGAGAGACCACCAAGGGTCATCTCTATTGTCATTGAGATGTAGACACCGCCCTGTGTGTGTGTGTGTGTGTGTGTGTGTGTGTGTGTGTGTGTGTGTCTGTGTCTGACGACATCCAAAGAGAAAACGAGAGAGGATTAGGCGGTTGAGGTGCCTTCAATTTTGAAGGCCGCCTCCATTACTAAGCACGAGGCATCCTTTGAAGAGAGAGAGAGAGAGAGAGAGAGAGAGAGAGAGAGACCACCAAGGGCCATGGACACTGTCACTGAGACGTAGCTAGACGACATCCACTGTCAGTACTATCACTGTGTCCACACTATCTCACATGGGCATGCTTAAATGAGATCGATAGTTGAGGTGATCTTGGCTGTCAGATGCGGATTTGGTAAATTCAGGGCGTTTGGTAAATTCGGGAGAATAGTAAATTCGGGCAAGCTTGTAAATTCGGGTCGATCCGCACCCCATGTCTTGAAACCCTGACCTCCCCACCACGAACCATGTGCACACCACTACGCCCTCATGCGTACGTTGAAATATAGGGGATTCGAGTATGTCATATTGTAAATGTGAGCCGATTAGTAAATTCGAACAAACTAGTAAATTCGAAACAACCTCAAATCCGACGGTCCATGATTGACGCGCCCCGCCTTTTCCTCCTCCACCATTGATCCCATTTGACCATGCCCATGTGATATAGCCTCATATATAGTGATGAGGCTATGTGTGTGTGTGTGTGCGCGCGCGCGCGTTTTTGACGACATCTAGAGAGAATGTCCTCTCGCGCCTTCAAACTGAACGATGAGGGTGGTGATTAGCTGAACGATGGCAGCCAACTCGGGCTCGGTGCTGAGTAGTGGAGCTGAGGCGGGACCCGCAACAGAAAGCGAGATGAGAGCGCTCAACGGAGACAGTAAACGTGGAGGCAGGGCTGCCCACACCTGCACCCCAAAGCTTGAGGGCAAAGTTCATTCAACTTCTAACCCTTAAGTTTGAGGGCGAGGGACCAGCCCCGATGGAGAGCGAAAGAACCACTCAGGTGACCAGGTCGTCACACAAACATGCCAGTGTGGTGAGGCAGCAAGACTAAGGAGTGAGTGATGATAGTTGGCCGAGGCGAACACCCAGCTTGTCTCTCTACTGCCACAGTCTGCCATCTATCTCTCTCTCTCTCTCTCTCTCTCTTCCTTCTTGTAAATTTCGAATTGAAACCGTACTACAAAATTTAGTGATTGTTTGGTTATCTGAGAGAAACTTGATTTTGTTGAATTATTCTTCTCATTAGAAGAACTACATGCCAATAGTCAAGAGTGTTATCTATGTGTGTATAGTTGAGTTACATTGAAATCTACCTACAAAATGTTTCAACTATAGCATTAAGGCCTTAACCACATCTACTGCGATGCAAACAGTTTGTTTGGCACCGCATTTTGACATTTCACTAGACATACCTACTTGAATCTAGGAAACTCCCAGATTTACCTTTATGGTAGTCCAAAGCACAATATGCAATGAGCTTCCCATTAACATCATCAATCCCTAGCTGTGGGTGTAAAGGTAGCAATCAATATATGCTTTCTCTCTCTCTCTCTCTCTCGGATAGTTTCCCACAACGCCTTATTAAAAAGGAAATGACACAACTAATCTACTACCTTTGGTGATAGAAAGGTTATACCGTATTCCTCTCTCTCTCTCTCTCTCTCTCTCACACACACACACACACTCACACACACACATACACACACACACACTCACTCACTGGTCTTGAGTTCAACTCTCCTCGTCGAATAGATCTTTAAGGTCTTTGGGGATAGTTTTATACAACATTAAAAATCCTCTCTCTCTCTCTCTCTCACAAGTATCGTAGATTGGCTAACCCAGCTCCCTCTTGAATAATGGGCCTTGAGTTCAACACTTGCCAAATATATCTTTGTCGTCACTTGGGTTTGTTCATGCGTCGTCAAACCCCCCCCCCCCCCCCCCCCTTTTTTCTTCTTCTAAACATTCTTTTGATATCCCCACTAACGTCGTCAAACCTTAGTTACGGATGTAGAGCTAAATATCAATATATGCTTGCTCTCTCATATTCAAGTGGTAGAATGGTTATCACCGTTCCCTCTTGAACACGATCTTTCAAGTTCAAGACTTCTCATAGGCTTTTGTGGTCTCTTGGGATTGTTTCCTACGTCGCAAGAAACTTTTCTCCTCCTCCTCCTCCTCCTCTCTCTCTCTCTCTCTCTCTCTCTCTCTCTCACACTCACAAGTGTGGTAGATTGGTTATGCCAATTCCCTCTTGAATAATAGGTCTTGAGTTCAACTCTCCTTTGTTGGATAGATCTTTAAGGTCTCTTGGGATAGTTTCCTACGACGTTAAAATACTCTTCCCCGGTGTGTGTGTGTGTGTGTGTGGGGGGGGGGGGGGGCGTGTGCTAATAACAAGAGGAAAATGGTATAACCTTTCTATCACCCAAGTGTGGTAGATTGGTTATGCCAATTCCCTCTTGAATAAGTTCAACTCTCCTTGTCGGATGGATCTTGCACATTCAAACTAGCTTTCATCACAATTTTAACCAAGACGAGTACTGCCGGCCGCCTTCGGCGGCCTCTCTCTCCCCTTCGCTCCGCCTCTGAGCTCTCTCTCTTTTTCGTTTCCCCACTTCTGGCTTACAGCCTTCATCTCGCAGAACGTGACATGTGTAAAGGGTCACGGCCTCCGCCATATTATGTTAGTAGATTGACACTTGCAAACCCTCAGGACCATCTACACATGCACATTTAAGAAGCTCGTTCATGGGATCGACGGCGCGGAACTGGGGCACGATCGGCGAGACGATCTGGATCGTCCGCGTGGCGGGGCCGGGCTCGGGGTAGGAGGTAAACTCGGGCGACGAATGGCGGGACGACGTGGCCGTGGGATGTGGGTGAGATGGCGACGGACGATCCACGTCGGCACGAATTATGACGGGGGGAAATCCGACGGGATCACCCGCCATGATTTTGAAGTGGGGTGTGTCACCTCACCTCACCTCAAGCAGTGAGGGGAGCCTGCAGGTCGTCCCGCGAAGGCGCACGGGTTGCTTTCACTTTGCACCTCGTAGTATAGCTTGCAAGATGGGCGTTCAACGTTGCCACCTCTGTTTTGGGGTGAGGGGGTGTTTCAGGGCATCGTGCAGGTCTGTCCAGGGGGTTTCAAGGGCATCGCGGGCAAGGGGGAGCTCTATCCAGGATTGCGCAGAGATGGCGGGCAAGGCGAAGAAGGGAGGGAGGACGGGAATGAGGGGTGCCTACTCGACACCTTCGCCAAAGAAGCCTGCTGGAAGGGCTGGGGGGGGAGCCAAAAAGCTGCCTGCGATGAGAGCCACGCGGTCGAGGGCGGGGCCAACGCCGGTTGAGGAGGTCAAAGAGGTGGGGGGGGAGCTCCTTCTTGCAGTGTCTCAGCCCGATGTTGTTCCGGAGCCTTCGCCGGTCAAGACTACTGCTGTGATCGGGGAAGGAAGAAGAAAGCGGGGAAAGGACCAAACAATGACGATGTTCCTCCATTGGCGGTTGTAGAACCGGAGCCATGCAAGCCTGTTGTTGCTGTTGTGACCAAGGAAGGGAAGAAGGGGGCTTTAAAGGCCCAACAGCCAGAACAAGTAAGACATTTCCCGGGTTTACCTGTGAATGTCTGGGTTTATCTGTGGACGTTTGGGTATATTTGTTCCAACGTGTGTAGGGTTTGAAGATTGCAACGCCTCAGGGCCAAGATGCTCCTCTGTCGGCGGATGTACCTCGAGAGGCGTGCCAAGGTGCTGCTTCAAAGAAAGCTCCAAAGGCCCCAAAGGCCCCAAAGGAGATCCAACGCACAAAACAGGTAGGACTCTTCCTGTAGATGCCCGGGTTTATCTGTCATTGCCCGAAGATTTGTGTGGTTTAAGGGAAATTTTTGCCTGCTGTTAAGTGTTCACATGTGCAGGGTTTGAAGAGGGCAACGCCTTTGAAGATTGATGCTCCTCTGTCGGCGGATGTACCTCGAGAGCCGTGCCAGTGTTGCTTCAAAGAAGGCTCCAAAGGCCCCAAAGATTGCAACGTCTTTGAATATTGCAATGCCACCGGGCCAAGATGCTTCTTTGTCGGCGGATGTACCTCGAGAGCAAGGCCAAGGCTCTGTTTTGAAGAAGGCCCCAAAGGTCCCAAAGGAGGCCCAACCAACAAAACATGTAAGATTTGTGCAGGGTCAAGATGCTCTTCTGTCATCGGATGTACCTCAGGAGCCATGCCAAGATGCTAGTATGAAGAAGGCCCTGGCCCCAAAGGCCCCAAAGGGGATCCAACCAACAAAACAGGTAGGAGAAATGCCTGGGTTTATCTGTCAGTGCCCGAGTTGCCTGGGTTTATCTGTTAGTGCCCGGGCTAGCTGTTAAGTGCTTAGGTGTTTAAGATGTGAAGGGTTTGAATCTGGTTAAAGGATCACACGCGTTGAAGGCTCAAAAAAGCGGTTAGTCAAAGGAGGTAAGCGACACAGCGGGTGGCCGACCAGGGGCTCCAAAGGCTCCTAAGGCTGCAAAGGAGGACCAACAAAACTAAAATGGTAGGACTGTGCCTGGGTTTATCTGTCAGTGCCCGGGTTTACCTGTCAGTGCCCGGGTATTGTGCAATTTTTTTGAAAATTGTGTCGGCTGTAAGGTGTCTACGGGTGGCAATGTGTGCTGGATATAATTGTGCTTGAAGGATCAAGTCCCTTGAAGGTTCAAAAGAGTGGTCAAGCAAAGAAGTTGAGTGGCACAGCAGGCTCCGAGCCACCCAAGACACAAGTATGCAACAAATGGCCCTAGGCAGACTATTGCAATGAAAGTGTGCCTTGCAAGTGTTTTTGGTCCTTGCACCCGGGTTTATGTCTGAGTGCATTGTCATAGGTGAACAAGAGAAAGGCCAAGGCCGATGTGAAAGAGAAAGAAGGTACGGCGGTCCCTGAGCAACAAGGTTGAAGAGGATGAAAGAGGTGGAAGTTCGTGATCCCATCGAGCGGAAACTTGTTGTTGATGAGGTAAGCCCCTCAAGTGTTGTGCAAGAAGCCAATGAATTGTATTTTTTTATCTTATGGTTTTCCTCTTCTTTGATAAAATGGTTAGGTCAAGGTGAAAGGGCACACGGGCAAAGGGCAGTTGGAGAAGGTGACGGAGGTTAAGATTGTTGTAAAGAGGGATGGTGTGAAGAATAAGGCTAAAAAGCATGTGGAGACGGGGCAAGAGGATGAAGGGCCGGTGGATAAGGCTCTTGCCCTTGTCGGATCTTCAAAGCGGCCCAAGCTTCAAGTAAAGAGAGCAAAACAATCAGGGGCAAGCTGTACTACCTCCACAACTGTGGTAAGAAGTCACGACATGGTGTGCACTCTCTCTTTCTCTCTGTCTAGTATTCTTATTGCCCAGGTTTACGTGTCACGCCATGGTGTGCAACTCTCTCTTTCTCTCTCTCTCTCTCTCTCTCTCTAGTATTTTATTGCCCGGGTTTACCTATCACGCCATGGTGTGCAACTCTCTCTCTCTGTCTAGTATTTTTATTGCCCGGGTTTATCTGTCACTGACTTGCTTTGCCTTTTATATTGTATTGGATGTAGACGCCTTATGTTGAGGTTATCAATGGGGGTAAGTTGGTGAGAATTTGTCGGGCTGAACCACCATGTCCGAGTCGGAACACTCTCATAGAGAAGCGATTACGGATGATTCAACACTTAAAGAAAGTACATGGGCTGGATGTCTTCATCCCTCAAAGGCTCGGAGTGTCAACAACGACGTGCCCAAGTCAAGTATACGAGATCAGGTACGGGCCCAACAACACTTTAATGATGTGAGTCGAAAGTTTGCAGTAAATCGCAAGAGGATTGAGGAGAGAGCAAAGAATAGGGCAGCCCTCACTTGGGACGTTCTTCCGCACAAGGCTCAAACGGCCATGAAGAAAGATACTTTTATCATGCAGTTTGTGGCCAACCACATGAAAACAATCGATCAAAGGGAAGAGGCAATGAAAAAGGAGATCAAGAGTCACGTGGAGGAAGGCTACGAATCTAGGATAAGTTCTATGGTCATAGAAGCCAACTTTACTATTTTAATCGGGTTTGTGTTTTTGTAAGTGCCCGGGTTTATTGTATGTCTGAGTTTAAATTAATCTGTTTTAATGCAGCGCCGGATCAAAGTGGGGACCTTGATTGTTCGTAGTGACGAGGATAAAAGTAGCGGGGGGAGTAGCGGAGGGAGTGATGACGAGTCTAACCAGGATGGGAGTGGGGATGATGATCCCGATTATGGTAGCGATGGGGATGCCGATGATGACGATGCTGGGAGTGACACAAGTGGTGGCGGTGATGACATAAGTGGTGCCGATGATGACGATGGTGGGGGTGACACAAGTGGTGGCAGTGATGACATAAGTGGTGGGAGTGACATCAGTGGTGACGGTGATGACGATGGTGGGGGTGACATAAGTGGTGGCGGTGATGACGGTGAGGATGATGGGACTGATGACGAGGATGACGGCGATGGAAGTGGCAAAGGGGACAGTGAGGATGGCGCCCAAGCTGTTAGTAGTGACAAGGATGAGGTGCAAGAGATTTTATCTTCACCTGCTTGAGATTGTTTTGAGTGACTATGTCGTTTGTATGATTTTGTTTCACATACTTATCAGCTCTAACATGAAATGTGAACTTTTCATTCTCTCCTCGGCTTATGCTAGGTGGTTAAAACAATTTTGTGTTAATTTTTTTTTGGGTTGACATGTTATCCACGTTTACATGTTCGGATGTTAAATTAAGTTTGGGTTTATGGATTGCCTGGGTTGATATGTGTAACAGGTTTACTTTATCGGTTATCAAAATGCTGTTTGTATGAACTTGCATCACATACTCATCAGCTTTAGCATGCAATGTGTTGGCTTTCCCTTCTCTCTCTTGGCTTAAGCTATGAAATTAAGTTGCTTCATAGTTTGAATAGTGTGCCTTGGGTAGACATCCATGGTATGTGTGAAAGCTTGTGAAGTGCGTAGATTTTGAGGTTGTATTTGCAAGTTGTGTTGTTTGGTATCACGGCAAATTTCACCATATGGTTTGAAAGCCTCTCTCTCTCTCTCACACACACACACACACACACACACACACACACACACACACGAAAACTCATCCAATGTTTTATGAGGCCTCCTCGTGTTTTATGTTTTGGTGCGTTAGTCATGCATTTGGTTTTCCTAGAACAAGTTTCAAAAAAAACATTGACATTGCCATTGTGCCTAAGCTATTAGTAGTGGTAGAAGTATTAGTGCTCGTAGTGAAAATCCACAATGATGATGGTAGAAAGAGGAAAGGAAGATGCTGCCAAGAGTATAAGACAATCATACTAGAAGGACAAATCTCTTCTCCACTTGTATCACGTACATTTCTACAACTAAACTATGTTGATGTCTCTCTCTCTCTCTCTGTGTGTGTTTGGACCTAATTAGTCTAATATTAACATAAAAAATTATTATTGTATAACTTAAATCTAACTATATAGACACTACAATCTCTATCAAAGTTGAGAAAAACTATACACTTAATAGTTGCACAAGAAATACAATCCTAAGAGGGCATCGAGAATGAACTGCCACATAAAGAGGTAGCCCATGGTCAATTAAAATAGGTATGGAATTAAGTGTATAAAGCAGAATATTTTAGGGAAGGTAATGAGTCAAAATTCTCCATCACAAGACAAGAAGTAGTGCCGATAGGTTGAGCAAAACCCAAAACAGGTATAAGGTTGATTGAAAGAAAAACAAAAAGTCTATCATGTTGTACAAAGTAAGAATAGTCCACTCCTTTACCACCATAATAATAAGTTTAAAACTTGCCTTATTCAAGTGAAAAGAGATGGTAGGTGATTGAGAGGTCCAAGAATAGTACAAATAACCAAACATGGGATACAGATAAACCCGGGCAAAACAGCGAGACAAGAGGCAGATGCTTATTGCTCAGTTTCAAGTGAAAAGATATGGTAGGTGATTGAGAGGTCCAAAAATAGTACAAATAACCAAACATGGGATACAGATAAACCCGGGCAAAACAGCAAGGCAAGAGGAAGATGTTTATTGCAGGGTTTTACAAAAGTACAATTCGATGAGCTGATGCCAATACTCCATGCATGGTTTCCCCATCATCGAACTTCAGATCAAACAAATGCTCATCGTCATTGTTTGGTCCGCATACCACGAATGTAACAAGGCATTCATAAGCATCAGACCCATGAAACAACAAGGCTTGTCGGCCTATCAATGCTCCTAGCTTTTCTTGAGCTCTTAGCCGTGGAGTCATAGGCAACAATGCATTGCAAGTGTGGCATGTATCGACCCCCTCGTCCACCAAGAAAGTCTTTGTGCAACAATGATGACAGTAAACCCGCCTTTGCGAAGCAAACCGAACTCGCTTACGGCCCCTTTGATGCTTATGTCGCAAGGCACCCGTTTGTCTAGCAGGCCGTGTGGGCACCATGATTTGCATATTTACTCCTTCTGGCCTAGGTTGGCCATGCCCAAGTCGAGTGGCAGTTACATGTGCCTGTACTTGTGTTATACTTCCCTTCTTTGGAAAATCGCTCTCCATGGGTGCTCTTTGAGCAAAGAGGCCAACACATGCTGCTTGCACTTGCCCCACCAATGACAAGATCTTTGAGTCACTATATGATGGAATGCCCTCTTCAATGTTGTGCAAGAGTGCTTTTAGCTCGTCAATGCATTGGGTCAAAACTTGTGTTGGAGGAGGCTCTACATCGATGGTAGTATCCTCAAACTGTTCAGGATCGTGCTCGATGACTAGCTCTTGGGCTGTGTCAATGATGGGTAGAATATGGCTAATATGAGAAAAGAAGTCCCTTAAGATGAGTCGCATTCCATACAGATGCTTGCAGTTGCTAAACCAATCTGGGCAGTCACAATATGCCGACTGTATACTAACTTGATACCATGTGCCTGTGGGGATGACATGCTCAAGACCTT
Source organism: Adiantum capillus-veneris (assembly GCF_014529385.1). Classification (NCBI taxonomy): domain Eukaryota; kingdom Viridiplantae; phylum Streptophyta; class Polypodiopsida; order Polypodiales; family Pteridaceae; genus Adiantum; species Adiantum capillus-veneris. Next base: position 60,313,562 of record NC_140942.1, on the reverse strand, counting down.
AAATAAGAGTGCAGATTCATCGATAACTTGAATCGTCGATGGGTCATTTGCATATCTCCTTAAGATTTCTTCACCTCGTGCAAGTCTTGTGGTCTGCAGCCGATCGTTTCCATAAATGTTGTGCTTTCCAGAGTCAACTACACAAAATATACAGTGATCAGCTTCAGAAGCAATCTAGACACAGATAAACCCAGGCAACCATATAAACCTATACCATAGTATAAACCCAGGCAACCATATAAACCTACACCATAGTATAAACCCAGGCACAAATGCAAGTCTTCATGCAAACGAATAATTCTACTAGGCAATCATAGAAAAACCCATTGCCTTTGCTTTGATTAATATGAAAAGAAAATATTATACCAATCTCTTGCTTCTAATGAAAGAACTCGATAACAGTGCCACCCATTCGTGTCCCGGTGTTGGAGTCACCCACCAGGGCATGCAATACATCCAAGGTTGATCGATTGATCCTTGCATCTAGAAGCGTGTATTTCACATACTGCCATAGTCGCTTGACCAAATTGGTAGTGTCCACATGCCCATGTGGAAATAAACGACCATATTTTGTCCGCATGCGTCGCCAGATGCATGTCTTTGCGGCCCAACCATTGCAGATATACCTTACAATATTAGGGTGGCCTTCACATTCTATCAACAACTGGGCGTACCGAGCCTCGAAGTTGTCCTCTGTACCACATCGCATTAGATTTTCCATTGATGCATATAGGGTTTCACGGATCTCTTAGGAGCCTGCAAAAAAGTGGGCAGGCATATCAAGAAACATATACGAGATAATCTATAGTTCACCCATATCAGCCCACGTCCACATAGATAAGCTCTCACACATAGAAAAACCAAGGCACTGACAGATAAACCCAGGCACTAACAGATAAACCTCTAACACACAAATAAACCCACGTACACATATACAAAACCATATTACAAACCTGTGGAAGCAAGTGCTCCACCCATGCTTTCTTGGTATGGAACCAAGATAGCAAGACAATACATGCAACTTGTTGAGTTGTCCCATCTTTGTCCACCTCCCAACAAGATTGATCAGCATGAACAACTTTATTGATGGCCAATAATGAAGTCATACACTTGTCAATCACCAATGCTCGAGGGCGAATGTTGTTCATTCTGTGGAACACAAGCCTCAGTGTCACTTGCAAAGCAATGCTTTCTTGAGATGTTCCTACATCATGTGTGCACAACATAAACCACAAGGGTAAACCAATTCCATTTTGATTTGGCAATACGGCTGCATAGAGTGGCATCCCAAAAACATTTGTTTTGAATGTGGAGTCTATTGCCCAACCATTGTTCGTTGAGAAACGCATGCACATGCCGAGCATCCAATCATCCTGAATAATGAGTATGAATGGCCTTTCCATCTCATCGAAGGCATCCGGGTTGTAGGGTTGACAATAGAGAACTTTGTTTTGCTCTTTATAAACCTAGGCACTACCCCAAAATAAACCCAGGCACCATGACAGATAAGCCCATACAAACCTATGATTATCCCAGCAAGGAGACATTCAGGGCTTTATTTACCTTCGGATCGGAGCTGATATGCCATCATTTGAATTTCCTTTGGTATCATGAAGAATCTATGTGACACTTGCTCTATCGGCAATGCCATATTGAAGTGAAATAGCTCCTTGGAGACACTCATCTTTCCGACATGGCAACATGTTCCAACGTCAAACAAATCTTCCATGCATCATTTCCTCACAGTAGGATGCACCGGCAAGTGATAAAGATCCTCACGTGATCCCGGCACATGACCTTTGTGCCCAACATGAACCCTTATCCTTACACTTTCCTTTATATCATAGACGCGTTGAATGACGATAGTAAACGGGCATCCACACTTCTTTGATGTGCGCAGTCTTCGATGATCATGGCCCTTTCTTCGTGCCTCCCCATTGCGATGACACACAAGTTGAATGAAGCCCCTCGACGACGATGATTGCCGCTCTACCAATCTAGCCTTGTGCTTGATGGCAATAGCGTTGATCACATTTTGAATATCATCCATCGGCACTGTATGTTCCTCAACACCACCTTCATCCTTGCCGGGACTCTTTTGTCTGTCTTGTAAACCCGGGCAATTTTATGTGGAAGTGGTGTCATGGCTCTCCAATTCCCCCAACCCGGGCAACGATGCACAATCACACAAGTCCAAAAACTCCTTCACATAAGCAAGTGGGATTCCATGCTGTCTAATACTTGTGCACCATGTACATGCAATGGATGCCATCGTTGCTCGCAAGCATAAATGGTCGATTGAGTGGCATGCGGAAACAATGCTTTCCCAATCTTCTATACATGCAATCAACTTTCCATTCCCAATAACAAGATGCAAAGATCCACCTTGGTCAACCATTACGTGGAGTGAATCCCTTATTCTTGCCCATTTTTTCAAGTCTAGCACACCTCGCTTGTCATGGGCTTTGAGAGTACTTATGGTAATCGTTTGGCCACTTTCGATAGAAGCTATCATAAGCCCGTATGTTTGTCTATCAAAAGCAAAGTACCTAGTTGATGCAAAAGCAAATGCATCCAAACACCCACTTTGATGCTCTTCAAAGAACTCTTTCACCTCATCCATATCAATTGAGTTTCCATCCGAAGCGCCAATCGCCCCCCCCTCGGACTCGTTCCAAGCACCATCAAGCTCCCCGAAGCTCTCATTGCCTTGTAGCTGCAAGAGCAACCCATTCAGATCCCACCCCCAAGCCCCCCCAACTGTTGCCCCTCCACTGGAGGAGGCGTGCGTCTTCGTCAACACAAAACACCCGCCTGCACCCCCTGTTCAGAAGCCCGGGTTTACCCCTACACTTGCTCTATTGCACGACCTTCCCCAATTCAAATATGAAACTGGCCCGCCACCCCACCTTGCATGAAGCAATCCTTTCGGCGCCCTAACTGACAATCATTGTCCGCGCACGGAAAGCCACCCCGGCCACCCACCTGCCCCTTTATCCACGTGGCACCTCGTCGCCCGAGGCCACGTCACCCGCCCGACATCACGTCGTCCCGCCATTCGTCGCCCGGGTTTACCTCCTACCCTGAGCCCGGCCCCACCATGCGGACGATCCAGATCGTCTCGCCGATCGCGCCCCAATTCCGCGCCGTCGATCCCATGGACGAGCTTCTTAAATGTGCATGTGTAGATAGTCCTGAGGCTTGCAAACTTACCTCTCCCACCACGATCTGGGCTCTTTATTGCAATTCTCATCAACCACAATCCTTGGGTATCAAGAATCACTTTTGAGCCCCACCCATAGTAAATCACATGTATCTTTGGTCCCATAAATCATAATTGACTTTCGAGGATGATATTACAATCTCTCTCTTGCTCTCTCTCTCTCTCTCTCTCTCTCTCTCTCTCTCTCACACACACACACACACACACACACACACACACACACACACACACACACCAGTGATAGGATTTGACGCCCATCTGCCCTTCTTAAGGCATTTTGCCGGTCGTATGAAGGCCAAAGTTTTTTTGAGTATGTCATTGGAAGGGCTTGTTCAAAAATTATCCTTCTATAGAGAAGGGTGAACAAATAGAGTACATGTCAATGGAAGGGCTAATTAAAAAACATTTTATATATATGTTAATGCTCATTTACAATATCTATATGTATACTGGTTATACTAATTGACAGAATATAATATCTTGCCTTGTAAATTATGCGAAATTTTCTCATTGGAAGGGCAAACTGAAAATAGACCCTACAACCCATCTTTTGAAAGAATAGGCTGCCCTTCAAATCCTAACACTGACACACACACACACACACACACACACACACACACGAGCATACATCAACACAAAGTTCTCAGTACTGCCTTCAGTTAAAAAAGTTTATAAAGCTGTTGATTCGGCATAAAAACGACTACAGATGGAAAGAATCAACGTGATATCAACCGTTCTTAACTCAATCGTGGTAAAAAAAAAAAATCAACCTTGTCCAGTGACTTCAATTAGTTTGGGGCTCAAACAGAAAGTGAAACATAAAGGTTTCCATTACTGTAACAAGGCTCGCAGGCATTGATGGGAATAACCGTCCAAGCCCTGTGTGTCTGTCTCTGGTTATCCCAGATTCCTCTTGAATAACAGGTCTTGAAATCAAGACTCGTTGGATAGATGTTTGAGGTCTCTTGGGACTTTTCTAAAAACTTGCATTCATAAAAAATTTCCTGATTGCAAGTACTAGGTAGGCATGTCAGATGATGAAATTAGAAGAAATTTGAGGCGGAAAGGAAACACTTCTGAAGGCTGAACCTCCGACCTCAAAAAAATAATTTAGGCATGGGAAGGAAACACCTGCAGCTAAATCTCAAAGATAGTCTTTGAGCAATCAGCTATCTGCCTCGCTGTCTACTCTGTGAGGACCTCGAAAAAAACGATCTTTCATCCTGGCGCAAAAAATTCGAACCCACATGAGCTTTGCGAGGAAAAAATAATACCTTAGCAGGTAGATGTTTGACATGTTCATCAAACACATCCAAAGAAGAAGAAAATTACACCTACTTTCCTTCCAAATGCGAGCCGCCTTGGGAGATTATTCACAAATTGAATTCTGATCCACACTTCATTTCCTAACTTGAACACCAGAAAAGCGACAAATGCACCTGCCGCACCGATCAGAGCCCCATAGCCAATAGCAAAACCTTGCCAAAAGGTAACATTTCATATACAATTATAAATTCCGAGGCATCTTTAGATGACGATCCCATGACAGAGAAAAATGCACAGAAACTCGAAGCAAGAAAACAAAATGACAGTAAATGAGGAAACGACGGCGCTGTCAGACATAGCTAAAATGCAGGAAGATGCCGGTATTGCACATACAAATAGGACCCACAATGCAAAACAACGAGAGATGTGGGAATACAAGCAGAAAAGATAGGTGGAAGGGCACCAGTAGATGTGGCAACGGCAAGGCCGATGAGGGCACCAGAGGTGATGGCTCCTAAAGGAACCAGACAGGCAGAGACCAGCGATCGCAAAGCTCGATAGAGGCGGGTGGAGACGATGCGCCACACCAAGCGCAGTACTACACGGCGTACGCAAAGCTTAAACCTGCGCCATAGCCCTGCCATCTGGCATCCCTCTTCACAGTCTTCCGCTCCAGCAGCGACATGTTGAAATGCCGGAAAGAGACAAGCACTTGCAAGCTGTCAATTAAACAATCACTCCATCTGTATATTCTCTCTCTCTCTCTCTCTCTCTCTCTCTCTCTCTGCGCGCCCCCGCTCTATTTGGGCCTTGGCAAAATACATTTAATGTTTTACTACAAAAATGTGGCTTGAATCTCGGGCCACAAATGAAATTTTACTCCGAGAACCCTCCAATCTTTTTGTGTTTGTGTGCTCGTTGTCTGCAGGCGATAGAGAGAGCGAGAGCCTCATGACTAATTGACACCATCTTGTCAAGTGGGATCTACGGTCCAACATCTTCGAACAATGTGGACTGTCCATTTATTTTCAAGAATAAAAAGATTCCGATCGGCTGGGCCCCTGCGACTCGAACCCTCCACCTACACAACTGGAGGCCACGATTCACCCATTAAGCTATCGCACGCCACTTGAAATGGAGGTGTGAACATAGAATGATATAGCAAAAATGACGGGGTGGAGATCACATGGTGTTCACTTGGAGATCACTTTGGGATGGACGGGGTCACACTGCAATCACTTTGGGATAGTCGGGGTCACACTGTAATCACTTGGTAATGGGTGGGTCACAAGGTGATCACATGTAGATTGGGATTCACACGGGGATCACTTGGCGGTCACTTGATGTTCATATCAAATTTACTTGGGGTTCGCTTTAATTGTGATCACATGGTGATCGCTTAAGGATTAAACCGCTATCGGACGATGCAAAACCGATCCCGCCGCCCCCAATTAATAGCGAGTGTAGATCCCACCTGACACAAGTGGTGTCAATTAGTCACGAGGGATAGAGAGGGCTTTTCTGTTACAACGTGGGTACCCACAACCTCTCTCTCTCTCTCTCTCTCTCTCTCTCTCTCTCTTCTTCTTCTCCTCCTCCTCTGTCTCTTCCAATAGTACCATTCGTCCCTGTGGACGCCTTGTTGGCCCGATGAAAGAAGCCAAATCTGTAGTTAAACAAAAAGGGGGTGGAATGCTAAATTGGTTGTTACCAGATGATCAAGATATAGAAGAATGGAATCTGGGTTTGGAGTTAAATTCTAAGGTAGTAAAGATCAATAAGCATCTTAAAATGCTTGAGGTGCTTGCTGTGCTTGTCGACTAGTGAGCTTGAGGGTGCTTGTGGGAACACTACCCAAGCTTGAGGTGCTTTGTCATGCTTGCTGACCAAGGTGCTTGAGGGTGAGGTGTTCAAAAACTCAAATCCAATCCCTACTCAAGAGGGGGCGAGCCCTAAAGCTAGGGGGATGAGAGAGAACACACACATCCACACTTTTTTTTTTGTAAATCTGCTTTGATTAATTTACAAGTGGGAAACCTCAAAACGAGGAAAACCCACGAAAAGAAAAGGATACAAAACACGGAGCACTATGAGGCTCCGAAGGCTAGAAACAATCAAAATAAATCCTGTAGGTTTCAAGAGTGATGTCTCCAGTGTCATAGGCAAATGCAGTGCTTGACCAATTGATAATTTGAAATAGGG